>NC_135956.1:86538598-87138598 GCF_053455715.1 Rhinoraja longicauda
ACATTTTTACCACGATGTTCTCCATTTAATTGCACCAGGAGGATAATGCGAAGTGGCAGCTACCAAATTGCAGCTGTTTCTTGCTTGTAAAATAGGCCGATGTTTCTGGATTCTGTTTGGGGCAGTGATTTCATTTATTACCGGTAGTGTAAGGAAATAACTGCAGATGCTGCTACAAATCGAAGGTGTTTATTCACAAAATGCTGGAGTAACTCAGCGGGTCAGGCAGCATCTCAGGAGAGAAGGAATGGGTGATGTTTCGGGTCGAGACTCTTCTCAACTCAGCAGGTCAGGCAGCATCTCAGGAGAGAAGGAATGGGTGACGTTTCGGGTCGAGGCAGCATCTAAGGGTCTCGACCCGAAACGCCACCCATTCCTTCTCTCCTGAGATGCTGCCTGACCTGCTGAGTTACTCCAGCATTTTGTGAATAAATACCTTCATTTATTACCGTGATCACCTTTTTTGTTTCGGAATGTTTATGGCAGTTAACCATAGAAGATCCCCCAAACTATCATCTTTTGCATAACTGTCCTTAATTCTTGTACAGATCCAATTTGTGCAGTGTGTAGGGGGGGAAAAAAACTGCAGAGGCACAAGATGCTGGAGTAACTCAGCGGGTCAGTCAGGCAGCATCTCAGGAGAAGGGTCTCGACCCGAAATGTCACCCATTCCTTCTCTCCTGAGATGCTGCCTGTCCCGCTGAGTTACTCCAGCATTTTGTGCCTACCTTCCATTTGTGCAGTTCATTGCACTCCCATGATTTAAACATAAATGCTTTAAGGACGAAGTATTTTGTTCACGCTGCCAGTTGTAATTGGTTATGGATTACAATAACATTCTTTTAAAACATTCTTCATTTTGTACATTCAGCCACAAGAAATTTCCCAAACAGCAACAATGTGTTTGTTCACTGTTTTTTTAGGTTGGTGTATGTTCAAAATAAAATAATTCAGTGTGGCTCTTGTTAGCTGAAAGGTGATATATGTCTTTCAGGTCTTCTGATATGGTTATGATTTAATTATAACACGTTTGGTATGGCCGAGAAATAAGTGAGAATCTTTTATGATCCTCTTCCACTCGCATTACTTTTGTTTTGTGCTTCTTTGAAATTTGCCAGTAGTCCAGGGAAGGAGCAAAAACAGAATTTTACACTTTGATGGCTTTGTCTTTGATATCTTGACAGCAAAAGGCTACAATTGCTGTTTGTAGTACAATCAGTAACACAGGACAGCAGACGAGTGAGTGCCTTGGTGCATTTGTGTTTAAGTGCAGAAGAAAAAGTGATGGTGAGCTGCAAGGGTTCTTATCAGTTTCCTAATCCCAGATCCCGCAATACCTGGAGGGCACTTCTCAGATCTGGGTAAAATCAGCGTGGACTGTTCCTGTTTGCAGATACGCTCTGTATTCCTGACTCCCAACAACAATTTTATAAGCTCACAGTGCTTCCTGTTCTATGTTTCTGTTTGAACTTTAGCATATGCTAACAAGAGACAATAGACAATAGGTGCAGGAGGAGGCCATTCGGCCCTTCGAGCCAGCACCGCCATTCAATGTGTTCATGGCTGATCATTCTCAATCAGTACCCCGTTCCTGCCTTCTCCCCATACCCCCTGACTCCGCTATCCTTAAGAGCTCTATCTAGCTCTCTCTTGAATGCATTCAGAGAATTGGCCTCCACTGCCTTCTGAGGCAGGGAAAACAGCAGCCCATTATACTCTGTTCATTTTTAAATCTGTAATATCTACTAGGTAAGATATGTTGAGAATGATATAGAAATTTCTAATCAGCGTGGTCTTTTTAGAATAAAATTATGATAAATAGCAGATGCGCTTATATTTTCTGAGGAAGTATATCCAGGCGCAGTCAGTGCATGATGTTCAAACACCTAATGTCCCACTGCATTGCATATCATCTCCAAATATTCTTGATTTCAAACGTAACTACTTAGTACATTTGAAAAACTTTAAATGATTTTAGTCTGTGCGGTGGATTCTGTATGAATCTATTGAGAAATGGGGAAATGGCTGAGTGTTATATCACACCAATGTATAACTCCAGTTGTTTTGAAAGTTATCTGGTGCTGGACGAAACGAGGCAAATCCTATTATAGTGGAGGAGGAGTTGTCTGGTTAGATACAGCATTTAATAGCCCATTCATTGGCGTCAATTTTTTGTAGCAATTTATCTATCTTATGAAATATGTTCTTCAGTACTCCGTTACAGAAATTATGACATGTTAAACCATTTTATAATGCAAATTATGCAGAGCAGCATGCTGAGTATCATTGCTGTTCAGCAGTCAGTAAAAATTAATAAGTGTGTCAGGTCCCTTGCTATAGTAGGCAGTTATGAAGTATAATACACACATTAATAAGGTTTTACACCACAGCTAATGTTTCAGTCATGCTATAATGTGATCTTTTAAATGTATATTCCTAATGCAGCAAAAAGACAGACTATCACTTATCTTAGAAAAGACCAATTAGTTTGCAATTGTTAGCATGCTGCTGAATTTACCAAAAAAAGGATTATTAATCTACATGGCATTGGTGTAAATTATTCGGTGAAAAATACTTTGTTTCTTACTTCCATTCCATTGGAGTATGTAAATAGTTTTTGTATTTGACTTTAAAAAAAATCTAACTCTACTTCCCAACAATTGTCATTCCTCTTTTAATGAATGGTTTGTGATTATCTAAATATTTATGGCCTCTTCTAAAAGTTAGATTCTGTAAGCAATGTACAGAGCAAAATGCGACCCTGCATTGTTTATTTTTCAAGTGCTCAAATATAATTGTCCATGTGATAATGTACTCCGTTAGATATTCTAATTGACTCACTGGCTATTGAACAACCTTCACGGTAAAAAATGAAGCACGGTATCCTTGTTTCAGTATTATTGTGAAGGCGTTACTTCTGCAGACTGCTGGGCAAAAATGGCAAATTGTTTTAACTCTTCTGCTTTTAAGAATATAGATGTTTGCTGGCGGTTAATGATTTAAGTACACATTCTAAAGGTGATTACTTTTCTCAATGTGATACCTCAAGCTTTTGAGTTACTCAACCAGTAAAAATGTGCAGAGAATGTACTGTTTACATGTTTGTGATTTAAACGGCATTCTGCAGTATCTTAACAAACCCAGTTTTTCCATATGTATGTATATTTAGAGATAAAAAATATCTGCTCGCACTGTTATTATTCAGTACCATCTAATAGTCCATTTTCCTTATCACAGAGGTTATTCATGTGAATTAAATTATGAAAGCTTTTTTTGTTTCCATAGTTTTAGTTAGCTCTTAAACTCTCAACTAGTCCCCCAATGCTTGTCAGCATGGCTGGGTCATTAGTCATCCATGTATTAGTGATGCCTTGAGGCTGTGTGCCTGGTCCTCCTTAACACCATTACAGATACAAAAGTATTTGTACTCTACGACTTGTAGAAATACTGGTTATAGTTCTGCCTGACTGACTCTGAGGTAAGCTTCTCTATGTCGTCAAGCTGAATGTAATCGTCTTTGTCTTCCAGGGCTAAATTTGACTCTGATAAATGGTGAAGAAAAATCTCTTTTTTCCCCCTGTGCAATTACAGATATTGCCTTGGAGTCACTTCTCCCTTTCAGTATGTGGTTGGTGAGATGTGTAGAGCCCAGCTGGATTTTATTAAAAAGTATTCGAAAGAGCCATTTAGTAACTGGTTAAGTGAAAACAGAAAAATGTGAAATTGGCCTTGGCATTATGATATTGTTCATATTTATAGATACATAATTTTTATTGAAAATTAGATTTGCAATTTGGTTTTGAAATTGGTGATTGTAGCCACCCAAAAAATATAAATGGGTTTGTGAAATGTAATAGATATACAGCCCGGTAAAGTTATTTTTGAGAGATTACCTTCTTAGCAGAATGGTGGTGTGAATAAGTATGTAGCAGTAAAGAATGCCATTGGATAGTTTACTGTTAACTTACTTATAAAATACTGTAAATCTATGCATCTATCATGTGCACAGTTCATTTATTTTTAGTATTGCTGAAAACAGCAACAATGTTTAAGCATCATCAGTTTATTGCACAGGTGTAATGGGTTTAACACATTATATTTCATTGAAAATGTTTAATGGAAACATGACGGGTTGTAGATTCTGCTCCAGTGTTTAATGTGAAGATAAATTGAATTACTAAGGATTTAAACGTCCACAAACTTTTTTTAATGCTTGTATGTTTTATAAAATATTTGCTATCCTTGTTACGTGTAATTGATATAAAACGTGAAGACAAAGCTGAGGATTGTTGCAGCAGTGAATCGTTGAAATGAAAAGTGGTGTTTGAGGGAAAAACTGTGATTTCCATCAGTGTGTAGTTATAAGCATGTTAAGTGCTCCAGACACTGATGCCTCACCCTTCCACCACCGATAGCTTGGTAATTACTTGTCGGTAATGCCTGAGTAATGATTGCAGCATGGTGGAGCACTGTATGAAACAAGGAACATGAGTAATTAAAAGTGTTTTGATTTTCAGCCAGCGTTTTAATATTTTATAGAAATGTTGAAATACTTCCTGCAGTGTTTCCTGCAATTGTGATGTTTGTTAAATGTTGTAGGTTATTGTTGCTAAAAGAGCTGAATGGTGTGTACAGAGGAAGTCTTAATTGAGGGGTGGGGGGGGGGGGGGGGGGGCAGGGGGAGGGAATGTAAACCAGAGCCAGGCTTAAGAATCAAACCTATTTTTGTTCTAGCTTCTGGCTAGTCAAAGAAATGTATCTTGTTAAGATCTGGTTTTCTCCCTTTTTCTATGGAACTGATGCTAATACATAGTTCTTCATTTTTTATACGAAGATAACTGCAGATGCTGGTACAAATCGAAGGTATTTATTCACAAAATGCTGGAGTAACTCAGCAGGTCAGGCAGCATCTCGGGAGAGAAGGAATGGGTGACGTTTCGGGTCGAGACCCGTCTTCATTTTTTGCCGTTTTAATGTTACCTGCATTACTTGATTTCACTGTTTTAAATTTTTTGTAATCACGACAATTGCAAAATTAAAGCTGCAGTCTCATTTAACCTACATCCTATCAATTGTGCCTGCTGGAATAATTTAAACTCTTACTTATACTATGCATTCAAGGGAAGAGAAAATCGATCATGTTGTAGTACCATAATGTGAAACAAAATTCTCAGATAACTGCCTCTAAGTAAAAGGGATCATGATTATTTATTACTCAGAGCTAGATGGCGTATATGTGCATGTTTCATTTAGAGTGCTCAATATTGTATTTTGCAGAATCTTGTGACTGTACATAACTTAACATTTTATTTTGTTAACCGATTGCTTGAATGACCAGTATTTAGCCTTTTAAGATTTTGTGAATTTAGTCGTATGCTCCAGCATTTGCACTTTTATTTCTGTAAGTGGACCCTCTTGTATCTTGCTTCCTAGAAGTATTTTGTTGAACATTAAAATGGCCTACTTCTGCTTCGAATACTTACACTCCAATGAATTACTGAACAGAATTTATTGCTCACAAAATGCTGAAGTAACTCAGCAGGTCAGGCAGCATCTCAGGAGAGAAGGAATGGGTGACGTTTCGGGTCGAGACCCTTCTGAAGTTACTCCAGCATTTTGTGAATAAATACCTTCGATTTACTCCAAAGACGTACAGGTATGTAGGTTAATTGGCTGGGTAAATGTAAAAATTGACCCTAGTGGGTGTAGGATAGTGTTAATGTACGGGGATCACTGGGCGGCACGGACTTGGAGGGCCGAAAAGGCCTGTTTCCGGCTGTATATATATGATATGATGATATGATGATTTGTACCAGCATCTGCAGTTATTTTCTTATAGAATTTATTGCTCAATCATTGATTAGTTTAAAAACTCCAAAGTGGATCAGAAAATTAATATCTCATTAAGACTTGTGTAGAAGCATAACATTATGTCACAGGCTTGTGGAAATTGTTTATAAAAAATAAGAGTTAACCTATGGAAACCTTGAAATTGAATTTGAGGCCCGTAATGTGAAGTGTTACGTGACTTGCACTTATCGCAATGAATGCAGCATCACAAATAAAAAGCATGAAGAAAGTATTCAGTTTAAATCCATGCAAAGTTTACTTTAAGATCATTTCATTATTGTGGTTGGGGTGAACATATAGTAGATCTTAAAGAAGTCTTTTAATGAAACACAGGTTCATTAAACAATCTTAATACAATCAAAATATGAATAGATATCTATCGGACCTATTAAATTGCATGGTGCAACGGTTCTAATATTAACATCAGTACAAGAAAAGTTGGTTTGTTAGATATACGTGTCTGTCAAAGTACTCGCAAGCCTGTGCATATTGATATTTTGTCGCGACAGATGTAGACTATGTTTTCACAATGAGATGTACACCTTTTATTACAACCTTGTAGGGGCTGCTTATGTAAACAGAGAGTGCAATTTTGCATGAGAATAAGTTGACTGGTGTAAATAAATTGGATAACAATAACAAATTGCAACATAATAATGTTGGTGACATTTACATATTACGTTTTCTGTAGCTATAAATACGAATATAATTTTAGAGGAACTAAACGATCGTGACCGTGAAGTTTTTGGTGCAAGGGAAAAACATCAATATCAGAAAAATGAATCGTTGTTGTATTCAAGAAAGGAATGACCCTCAAACATAACAAATTCTTGTAGACTGTTAACTTTTCATGAATTCCTAGAATCTCAGCCACTGTGTTGCCGACATCTGTCACGAGAAGGTTAAGTTATAAATTGGCATAGGAATTCAATAGGAACAAACTTGCTGTGACGGGGGATCATGCTGGTAAAAGTCTTCCTCCAGTGTTGATTGAATTGTCAGGAGAGACTGGATTGTCTGGGACTGTTCTCCCTGGAGTGAAGGAGGCTGATGGCCTCGTAGTGGTATGTAAAATCATGAGGTGGATGGACGCAAAGTCTTTCCCCTCGGGCAGGGTAGTTTAAAACTAGAAGGATCTAGGTTTAAGCTGAGAGGGGAAAGATTTAAAAAGAACTCGAGGGAGAACGTTTTCATACAGATTCATGGGTATATAGAACAAGCTGCCAGTGAAAGGGTTAACGACAGGTACAATTATGAATTACGACGTTTGAAGACATAGAAACATAGAAACATAGAAAATAGATGCAGGAGTAGGCCATTCGGCCCTTCGAGCCTGCACCGCCATTCAATATGATCATGGCTGATCATCCAACTCAGTATCCCGTACCTGCCTTCTCTCCATACCCCCTGATCCCTTTAGCCACAAGGGCCACATCTAGGACACTTGGACAAGTACATGGATGAGGGAGGTTTGGAGGGATGTGGGCTAAATTTGGGTAAATGGAACTAACTGAGATAGAGCACCTTGATTGGCACGGATGAGTTAAACCAAAGGGCCTGTTTCTTTGCTTTATGCCCTATGATTGTTTTTTCCTTTGTTTATTGTGAGACAGTATTTTGTGAGTAGATAACATTGCTGTAAACCTCATCAACCCATCAAAGGGGATTTGACCATAGTCGTGCTTCTTAATATTTCAAGGGCTTCTTCTCCTTGCGTTTGAGGCGGCAGAAATTATGTAACGCCCTCCAGGCGCTGTAGCCAGTGCAATGTGCTGTTGTCGAGGGCCGTGAGGTCTACCCCTCCACCAGGGGGACGGAGGACAGGGCAGTCGAAAATGCCGTGCTGCGCTGTTTGCTGGTCTTTGCTGGGCTTTGCAGGCACCAATGCCATACTAAGTCATATCTGGATTGGACATTTTCTTTTGTTGTTAATACATGTCATGGAAATAGCATCACAAGAAAATAGTCTAAGAATTACAGACCATTCTGAAATTGATAAATGAATCTAAATTATAGTCAAAATATCATTTTACTTATAACTTGTATTACTTTTATACTCATGTACGAGGGACATACAGAGAATAAGGCAGATTCAACATTACCTGACCCATGCATCATGGTATAGGAGGGAACTACAGATGCTGGTTTACACCAAAGATAGACACAAAATGTTGAAGTAACTCAGCGGGACAGGCAGCATCTCCGGAGAAAAGGAATGTCACCCATTCCTTCTCTCCAGAGATGCTGCCTGTCCTGCTGAGTTACTCCAGCATTTTGTGTCTATCTCCAGAGATGCTGCCAGTCCTGCTGAGTTACTCCAGCATTTTGTACCTATCTCCAGAGATGCTGCCTGTCCTGCTGAGTTACTCCAGCATTGTGTGTCTATCTCCAGAGATGTTGCCAGTCCTGCTGGGTTACTCCAGCATTTTGTGTCTATCTCATGATAGTATCCACTGCTATTGCCACAGTTTCATTCATCTTTTGTGGATATGCAGTTCTCAGTGACCTCGAAGATTCACTGTTGTGTCTATTTCGTACAGAGCAGGTCTAGGTGTTCAGACTGACCACACCGTTAGTCCTTTAATAGCTTGCCCTCTCGGAAGACCTTTCCACAGTATCCAAATGCCTCCAATATTTAATTCTTTTAAAACAATTTGTAATGAAATGTAAAAATGTATTGACCTGATATTAATGGGAAATATTAGTAATAATATTGTGCAGTTGTACAGGGCCCTAGTGAGACCGCACCTGGAGTACTGTGTGCAGTTTTGGTCTCCAAATTTGAGGAAGGATATTGTTGCTATTGAGGGTGTGCAGCGTAGGTTTACTAGGTTAATTCCCGGAATGGCGGGACTGTCATATGTTGAAAGACTGGAGCAACTAGGCTTGTATACACTGGAATTTAGAAGGATGAGAGGGGATCTTATCGAAACGTATAAGATTATTAAGGGTTTGGAAACGTTAGAGGCAGGAAACATGTTCCCAATGTTGGGGGAGTCCAGAACAAGGGGCCACAGTTGAAGAATAAGGGGTAGGCCATTTAGAACTGAGATGATGAAAAACTTTTTCAGTCAGAGAGTTGTGAATCTGTGGAATTCTCTGCTGCAGAAAGCAGTGGAGGCCAATTCTCTGAATGCATTCAAGAGAGAGCTAGATATAGCTCTTAAGGATAGCGGAGTCAGGGGGTATGGAGAGAAGGCAGGAACGGGGTACTGATTGAGAATGATCAGCCATGATCACACTGAATGGCGGTGCTGGCTCGAAGTACCGAATGGCCTCCTCCTGCACCTATTGTCTATTGTCTATTGTAAAATAAAGGGGGAAAAAAGGACAAACAACTTACCTAAACTCACCCTTTGGTGGAGGTGGAACTCTGCCCATACCCTGTCCCTGCGTTGTAGCAGTCCCCAAGCCATCTTCCATTCTTTAGTTTAGAGATACAGTGCGGAAACAGGCCCTTCGGCCCACCGAGACCGCACCGACCAGCGATTCCCGCACACTAACATGACCCGAGGGACAATTTTACATTTATACCAAGCCAATTAACCTACTTACCTGTACGTCTTTAGAGTGTGGGAGGAAACCGAAGATCTCGGAGAAGACCCACGCAGGTCACGGGGAGAACGTACAAACAGCACCCGTAGTCAGGATTCAGCAACTGTCCCGCTCTGCCACCCGTGCCGCCCAATCTGAAAATAGAAAATGGATCATATCTGCAGATATATGATGTGCTAAAGAAAGTGGGAGGAAAATATACTCATGATAGTCTGCATTGCAATGGCTACCTTTGTGTGTGGCTGCATCATGTTATGCTTTGACCTGTATAAACAAGCATCAAAGGTAATTATGGCCTGCTGCCTCTCTTTTCATGGTGTCATGAAGAATGGGCTTTGATGCTGTGGAATATTCCATTCAACTGGACCCTGTCCTCACTAAAAGGTTTGTGCAGAAGAAGTGCTTTGACTACAGATCAATTAGTCATCAGTCTGAATGGACAATTCTCAAGGCCAAGCAGGGGAAACAATGTGGTGGATCATGTCAGATGGCTCCTGGAGTAGACTGCCAATGTTGTTTTGGCAGAATATCTCAGCACCAGGACTTGCTTGACTGATAGTGAGAAGGGTCCTCACAGACGGATATACAGTTGCAATCTCAACGCCCCTGCATGCTGCTCTAAAGAAGGCTGAGGTGGGGATGAGTCATGCATCCATTTCCTTTCTGGATTGTGTGTTTGCAAGGAAGCATGCAAAAAGATGGTGTGGTCTTTGTTGAGATGCTTCCAGTCTACTAATTGTAGACTTTCGAAGAGATCCCCCTCCGCTCCCCCCCACTCACCATCAACAACACCACAGTCACATCTGTGGAGTCATTTAAGTTCCTCGGAACCATCATCTCCAGGGACCTTAAATGGGGTGGCCACCATCGACTCCACAGTCAAAAAGGCCCAACAGAGGATGTACTTCCTGCGTCAACTGAGGAAACACAATCAAGACCTCAACGGTGAAACAGGCGGAGGATGATGGCTGACTTTAGTGGAGCGTCACAGCGGCTGGGAAGGCGGATGGATGAAGGCTGCAGTGGGCAGGTGCTACAGATGGGAAAGTAGGCACTCCCACCCCCACGAGTCTCGGGCAGATGAGGCTGGTCAGCCTGGGAAGGCAGTCCATCTAGGAGAGGGAAAACTCTGATCTAAAACCTCCACGGCCTTGTGGCCATATCCAGTCATGGAAAAGGCTCCAGGAGCAAACCTCAAAAAAAATCCGGAGTCGCTAAGGCAGTTCGTCGTTGTCTACAACCTGGTTCTGGCAGCTCCTGCGATGGCGCTGGTGCCAAACTGTAACGGCTCTGCTGTTCCTTTGGATCGATCAGCGATGTGGAGAGGAGGGGGGCGTGCTGCACGGGCAACAGCCTGTCCTTCATATCACATCGCCCAGGCTTGCATCCGACCCACACATCCACGCTGCTCTAGCCGAGGTTTGGAGCAAGCAGCCAACACCCAGGATGCATCACCCATGGTCAGCCATGACCGAGGGGGGCCTTAGATAGGTAGTTCTGCACTACCTATTGCACTTTGTGTATGGCTGGATTGTATACTCGTGTGTAGTATGATGCAAACGTAGCTTTTCATGTATCTCGATACACATGACAATAATAAACGAATACCAAATTCCGTTGTTCTAATGTATGAAAGGAATTATAAAGGAGCCCTGCATGAAATGAGGCCATTCAGCCCAACCGGCTTGCCCTGATTCTTTGGAAGAACCACTAGTTGGCGCTACACTCCTGCATTTTTTCTATGTCCCTACATTTTTTTAATCTTCAAATATCTTCAGGAATTACTTTTAGTTCTTAACCTAAACTTGAGGTTTAAATTTGCATGTATAGAATTACCAATAGACATGTTAAGACTATTCCATTGCCACATTCCAATGAAATAATGAGGTAATATGATGGTAAAGAAACTTCCCTTGGAAGGACTTAAGAGTGCGGATTAAAAATACATACTCCAACTATTATTTGGGATACTGAATTTAAAACAATGAAGTGCAACTGGTTGCTTGTTTGACAATCACCATTTTGCTCTTATTATTGCATTCCCATTTGTCTTGGTTTTCAAAAATTAAATATTCAGGTTGCCTGACTGGATACAAACAAATTAATGCTGGAAAGTGGAAAAATCTCGTAGCAGTTTCGCTTTGGGATCCAAAAGCAGTTGCTTCACCATAGAAAGTGGTGAACCAAACCACAGAATAATCTGGGCATGCAGTGAAAAAATGTATTTTTGGCACAGAGTCTGCTTGAACCAACAGAGCAGAGACAAACGGCTGGCTTTCCTGAAAAGAGTTTGGAAGCTCGAACTTGAAAACTCTGAAGGAATCTTTCAAATCCTCTTTAAACCTTGGAATGCACATGTGTGCATCCAATCCTGTAACTAAAGCTTCTTTTTATAAAGTTAATCTTCCACAAGAAAAAGTATAGGTTGGCATTTGTGAGCCTACGGAAATCAAGCAAACTTCTAAGCATAGTTGTAAGTTCTGAGGTCTACCTCCAAGGGCCAAATGACATGGAAATATTTGAAGTCTTGTTAGAATTACCCCGTTCAAGTTTGTGGCGTATTGAGACTATAATCAGTCCAATAGGGTGTTATGGTTTTCCAACGAAATGTTTTCTTTATACAGTTCCAGTTAAAACAGACACAACCGGATGGAAATGGGATGTGGAGCAGTACCTATTATTTTCAAATTAACACCGTAGGATTTTAGCGTGCATTATTAAATATTCTGCTGGACAGTGCAGGGATTTCTGTTGTTGAGGGATATCTGTGCATGTACAAGTCATGTTCCTTCGTATTTTATTCCATGCACGGAACACATCATTCAAAGTATTTAGGTAGAGTTTTTTTTTCCCCAGCCACGCTTTTTTTCCCTGCCTGCTATTGTGGATCGTATCGTGTCACATGGCTACAGGGAAGACTTAAAGAAATATGAAATGAAGTGAAGCAGTTGAATTGTAAAATGGTTGCAGCCTTGTTTCAGTGCACATTTGAGAACACCTCGAATTCTAAAGTATTAAACAACTACTCCACCAGAATATGATAGGCATGTGGTTTTGAAAAACGTAAGGATACAATTATGGAATAAGCTTTGAACATCAACTGAAACATCGGTTGTTGTGTGGAAACATCCCCATTTTAAAATTACAGTCAGTTCATCAATATTGTAGATATCGGATATTTCTCTTTTCTGTACTTGCATGTAAGTAAAGCAATTCAGATATTTTGATTAATTTAAAAATTCGACAGCTGGAGGTATGCTTCTACTTTTGGTACTTGCCCTTAGTTTAAGCAGCAGTTATAGCCATAAAATAATAGAAACAAAGCAGTATCAGAATCTTGCTTAATATTTATATTTATGGTTTATATTTTCACAGTCCCAGGATTTCTAACTGCTTCTTATTGCAAAGTGGCCGTTGATACCATTTTGTTAGCCAGTAAGTTAGAGTCAGCGTGGGTCTTGCAACAGTCTGAAGCAAACAGTCCATTTTTACTCAGCAAGTTGAAATTGTTTAAAGACAAATGATGAATTCATCATGGCATGGGTCAATAGACAATAGGTGCAGGAGGAGGCCATTCGGCCCTTCGAGCCAGCACCGCCATTCAATGTGATCATGGCTGATCATTCTCAATCAGTACCCCGTTCCTGCCTTCTCTCCATACCCCCTGACTCCGCCATCCTTAAGAGCTCTATCTAGCTCTCTCTTGAATGCATTCAGAGAATTGGCCTCCACTGCCTTCTGAGGCAGAGAATTCCACAGATTCACAACTCTCTGACTGAAAAAGTTTTTCCTCATCTCAGTTCTAAATGGCCTACCCCTTATTCTTAAACTGTGGCCCCTTGTTCTGGACTCCCCCAACATTGGGAACATGTTTCCTGCCTCTAACGTGTCCAACCCCTTAATAATCTTATACGTTTCGATAAGATCTCCTCTCATCCTTCTAAATTCCAGTGTATACAAGCCTAGTTGCTCCAGTCTTTCAACATATGACAGTCCCGCCATTCTGGGAATTAACCTAGTAAACCTACGCTGCACGCCCTCAATAGCAAGAATATCCTTCCTCAAATTTGGAGACCAAAACTGCACACAGTACTCCAGGTGCAGTCTCACTAGGGCCCTGTACAACTGCAGAAGGACCTCTTTACTCCTATACTCAACTCCTCTTGTTATGAAGGCCAACATTCCATTGCCTTTCTTCACTGCCTGCTGTACCTGCATGCTTCCTTTCAGTGACTGATGCACTAGGACACCCAGATCACTGTGAATTGCAGTAAACAGAATGAAAGAGCAAAACTATAGGAATGGGCAGAATGGAGCGAGATTCGGGGTCCCTGTTTGCAGTTACCACTTCCCTGGGCTGGATGCCTGAGGATTGACAAAGATGATCCTCTGCACCAGGGAGGCCCCCAGTGAGGCACAGCAAAGCCACTTGGCAAATTGGCCCAGGGGGTGGCTTACTGTTGAGGCCTGTGCCAGAAATAACCTGACAGCCTTTTCCCACTCTCCCCTCCTCCTGCCATGCCTCCTCTTAGAGGTTTATCCAAAGACGTACAGGTATGTAGGTTAATTGACTGGGTAATATGTAAAAATTGTCCCTAGTGTGTGTAGGATAGTGTTAATGTGCGGGGATCGCTGGGCGGCGCGGACTCGGTGGGCCGAAGGGCCTGTTTCCGCGCTGTAACTCTAAAAAAATATTAAAAATCTCCCGCCGAAGCTGTCTACATTTTGTAAAAGTTCATAAATGTCTTTGACATTCGCATATATTTAACTGAATGAAGGCTCTCGACACCTATTCCATTTCTCCAGAGATGCTGTCTGACCCGCTGAGTTACTCCATCTTTTTGTGTCTATCTTCGGTGTAATCTGCAGTTCCTTCCTTCACATATATTTAAACTTGAATATATGTAGGAAAAAAAGATCACGTTGGAGGCATAAATCGAAGGTAGACAAAAAATGCTGGAGTAACTCAGCGGGTCAGGCAGCATCTCTGGAGAGAAGGAATGGGTGATGTTTCGGGTCGAGACCCTTCTTCAGTCAGAAGAAGAGTCTCAACCTGAAACGTCACCCATTTAAACTTGATTAAATTAATTTCAGTTATTTATGATATTTATGATAAAAAAATAGTTTGGATTGATTAACATTTTAAACAGATTAAATCACCGTGAAATTGTTTTAAACAATAAACTACCTGGCAACGTCCGTTCAAATGAATGTGGACTCCTTTCCTGCATCATATTTGACTGGCACTGGATTGCATGGGTGGATCCCCTAACATAATTGGCTGCACAGTTGGACCCTGAGGGCTACATAAATCCAGGATTTACTTGTGTAGGAAAGAACTGCAGATCCTGGTTTAAATCGAAGGTAGACACAAAATGCTGGAGTAACTCAGCGGGTCAGGCAGCATCTCTGGAGAGAAGGAATGGGTGACGTTTCGGGTCGAGACCCTTCCTCAGTCTGAAGAAGGTTCTCGACCCGAAACATTACCCATTCCTTCTCTCCAGACATGCTGCCTGACCCTCTCAGTTACCCCAGCATTTTGTGTCCAGGATTTTCTTACCTGGGTATCAGAGCCATCATTATTAGGCCCAGTGTCTCTTGATTAGAAAACTGGATGATTTCTTAAACAAAATCCAATAAGCGGAAAATAGTCATGTAGCACAAAATGCATTTGCATAACCAGTTCCATCACTTGCAGACCTTCAGTGGTCTAGCCTGAATAACAATGAAATTAACCAATCTTCTCCATTTTGGTTTAGAATAGTGAAATCACAGTGGAATCATTCAGTTGCTCTTGTTTTCTATGTTACATGATAGTGTGACATATAATTAACAAGAACTCCTTGAAGCTCTCCGTGCTAAAGTCTCGGCACGGAACAACCTCCTGCGTTGCTTGGCCGGATCGTCATGGGGCGCCAGGACATCTACTCTTCGAACCAGTGCTCTTGCACTCATGTACAGCGCCGCTGAGTACGCCGCCCCAGCATGGTGCCGCAGCGCTCATACCAGCAAGCTAGACGCCACCCTCAACTACACCGTGCGGATCATCACTGGCTGCCTACGCCCTACTCCCACGGATCTCCTGCCGGTGCTCGCAGGTATCGCACCCGCCAAGCTTCGCAGAGAGTTCTTCACTCATAGGCTGATGGGCAAGGCCCCATCGGACACCAAACATCCTTTGCACCACCTCGCCCAGGATTCACAGCAACTGGGACCTCAACGCCTGTCATCTCATCACCCTTTCTCCCGTCACGCAGCGACCCTCTGTGGCTCCGGTTTCAACATACTAGGAGCATGGAGAACCAGCTGGGAACAGACATCGCCACCTCCTCAATTCACCGTCGCACCGAACACCACAGCCCCACCCGGCTCGGACACGCCCCGCAAAGAGTGGGTCGCCCTGAACCGCCTCCGCACAGGGGTCGGCCGGTTCAACGCCAACGTGCATCGTTGGGGGTTGCGTCCATCAGCAGCCTGCGTGTGTGGAGCAGACCGGCAAACAGCGCAGCTTGGCATTCTCGACTGCGCTGTCCTCCGTCCCCCTGGTGGAGGGGTAGACCTCACGGCCCTCCACAACAGCACATTGCACTGGCTACAGCGCCTGGAGGGCGTTACATAATTTCTGCTGCCTCAAACGCACGAAGAAGAAAGAGAATTGCATGCCTTTTGCTTTCCCAAGCATTTTTTGATAAGATGACTGCCTTGTTATTCCTGTTTAGTTTAGTTTAGAGATACAGTGTGGAAACAGGCCCTTCGGCCCACCGAGTCCGTGCTGACCATCGATCCCCGCACACTAACACTATCCTACGCACACTAGGGATAATTGACATTTATACTAAGCCAATTGACCTACAAACCTGTAGGTCTTTGGAGTGTGGGAGGAAAATGAGGATCTCAGAGAAAACCCATGCGATCATGGGGAGAAAGTACAAACTCCGTACAGACAGCACCCGTACTCAGGATGGAAGCCGGGTATCTGACGCTGTGAAGTGGTAGCTCTATCGCTCTGCCACCCTGCCGCCTTTTTCTTTTTTTTACCTTTCCCTTCACTCTTCTCTTTTTCCTCATTGTTCTAAAACTTTATTTTCAAAGAATTTCTGTGACCTGAGTCGAGGGAGAGTTCGTAGAGCTAAAGGAATCAAGGGATACGGGGAAAAAGCAGGAACGAGGTACTGAGTTTAGATGATCAGCCATGATCATATTGAACGGCGGTGCTGGCTCGAAGGGCCGAATGGCCGGCTCCTGCACCTATTTTTCTGTTTCTATGACCTTATCTTTTCATGTCTTATTGCAACACATTAATGGCTTTATTTTTAGATGTGTGACACACAGACATTTTTGCAGGAATTTTGGCTAATACCTAGCCTTGAATAATTTTCAAATATGCCAAGTGAATTAATATTACTGACAGTCTTCATTCTTAGTGAAAATTACATTTTAAGATTATCCTATTAAAAAAATGAACACACTTTTTGTATTTTGCTATGCTATTTGCATAGATGGGAGAATTGTACTGGATATACAGTAATTCCCATTGATATAGTGAAGATGTTGGTTTGATATAGTTACGATAAAAATTGTAGTGATTTAATATAGTTAGAGACAGATTAGGTTGCAGATATTGGATTAAGATAGATTTAAGGTATTATATTAATTTATAATGATAGCTTTCCAATGCCTGTACTAACCATTGACATTATGGAGAGAGACACAAAGTGCTGGATTAATTCAGGAGGTCAGGTAGCATCTCTGGAGAAAAGGGATGGATGACATATTGCATCAAAGTCCTTCTTCAGACCTCATTTATGTCAGCATTTCAATGCTGGCATGATTAGGGGGTTGTGAGTTTTAAAGAATCACACAGTAGTTTCATCATGGAAGGAGATCTGTGACGTAGGGGAAGAGAGGGTTGGGCCTCTTCTAATTGGAAGGCAGATTATTATCTGAATGGTGTCCAGTTAGGAAAAGGGGACGTACAACGAGATCTGGGTGTCCTAGTGCATCAGTCACTGAAAGGAAGCATGCAGGTACAGCAGGCAGTGAAGAAAGCCAATGGAATGTTGGCCTTCATAACAAGAGGAGTTGAGTATAGGAGCAAAGAGGTCCTTCTGCAGTTGTACAGGGCCCTAGTGAGACCGCACCTGGAGTACTGTGTGCAGTTTTGGTCTCCAAATTTGAGGAAGGATATTCTTGCTATTGAGGGCGTGCAGCGTAGGTTTACTAGGTTAATTCCCGGAATGGCGGGCCTGTCGTATGTTGAAAGACTGGAGCGACTAGGCTTGTATACACTTGAATTTAGAAGGATGAGAGGGGATCTTATTGAAACGTATAAAATTATTAAGGGGTTGGAAACGTTAGAGGCAGGAAACATGTTCCCAATGTTGGGGGAGTCCAGAACAAGGGGCCACAGTTTAAGAATAAGGGGTAGGCCATTTAGAACTGAGATGAGGAAAAACTATTTCAGTCAGAGAGTTGTGAATCTGTGGAATTCTCTGCCTCAGAAGGCAGTGGAGGCCAATTCTCTGAATGCATTCAAGAGAGAGCTAGATAGAGCTCTTAAGGATAGCGGAGTCAGGGGGTATGGGGAGAAGGCAGGAACGGGGTACCGATTGAGAATGATCAGCCATGATCACATTGAATGGCGGTGCTGGCTCGAAGGGCTGAATGGCCTCCTCCATTCCTATTGTCTATTGTCTATTGTCAGTCCTTTAAAACTGAGGCATGTTGAAACTACTTCTCGCAAAGGGTGGTGACTCTGGAATTCTCTGCCCCAACAGGCAATGGAATCTGGATCTTTGGAAGTATTTAAAGTGGAGGCAGATAAATATTTGATAGATCAAGGAATGGAGGGATCTAGAGAAAAAGAACGGCTGAGGCCTGCGTAGATCAGCCATGTTCAGATTGAATGGCGGGACAAGTTCGAAGAGGCTGTGGCCGACCCCTGCTCCTATTTCCTTGTGTTCTTGTGAGTTTGTACCAGTTCTGCACTAGAACAATCAAACTATTCCCCCAATCACGCAACTGATCTCCCGGTGGCCCAGCACTTTAACTCCCCCTCCCATTCCCAGTCTGACCTCTCTGTCATGGGCCTCCTCCAGTGCCATAGTGAGGCCCACCGGAAATTGGAGGAGCAGCACCTCATATTTCGCCTGGGCAGTTTGCGGCCCGGTGGTATGAACGTCGACTTCTCCAACTTCAGATAGCTCCTCTGTCCCTCCCTTCCCCTCCTCCTTCCCAGATCTCCCTCTATCTTCCTGTCTCCACCTATATCCTTCCTTTGTCCCGCCCCCGACATCAGTCTGAAGAAGGGTCTCGACCCGAAACGTCACCCATTCCTTCTCTCCCGAGATGCTGCCTGACCTGCTGAGTTACTCCAGCATTTTGTGAATAAACTATTCCCCCTACTTGGTAACTCCCTGTAACTATAAATACTTTCCTTTCACATATCTAATTGCAGCAACACCTGCCATTGAGTCTGCCATGACCAGTATTTTTGGAATGTATCCCAAACCCAAATCATCCATTGATTACAAAAATACTGTTTTGTCTATTTCCCTTATCTTATGTGACAATCCCAATAGGAAGTTTCCTCTGCCCTGTTCAAGAGTTAACTCGTCGTTATCAGATCTTTAACTCGTTCAGAAAATTAATAGACAGAAATGGAATAGATTCCATGCAATTCTACGACCCTCACCTTAATTACTTGTAATTACAGAACTTATTACAAGACTTACAAATCTTAAATGACTAGCTCCTCGACACTTGTGTGTGAGAGCTCACGATGCACACTCATCTTCAGTTCATACAGACGCCATGCGTTCATTAGTTTATGTGTTTGGTTGATGTGCCTCTAAATCACAGTCAGTAGACAAGGAGGCAATAGATTTCCTTGAAACTTTAAGCCATCTTCCAATGTCAAACAGATCCATTGACTTTCAAGATGTGTAGGAAAAAAAACCTGCAGATGCTGGTTTAAATCAAAGGTAGACACAAAATGCTGGAGTAACTCAGCGGGTCAGGCAGCATCTCGGGAGAGAAGGAATGGGTGACGTTTCGGGTCGAGACCCATTCCTTCCCTCCTGAAATGCTGCCTGACCCGATGAGTTACTCCGGCATTTTGTGTCTACCATTGACTTTCAAGACTGTGCGCTTTGAGACAAGTTGGAGTGGTCTGTGTGGCTGGAACTTCCTTCTAAAATCTCCCATTATGGCCCTTTGACATGACAAGATGAAGAACATATTGGTTCGTAGGCCTTTTTTGTTTTCAAAGGGCAGTCATAAACTGGATTGTGATGCTTCAGTTTATACTGGTAATTCGGGAAAATAGTGTTGCCAAATTATCAACATCATTAAGAACAATTTTCATGTTGCAAAGAATCATTGTAAATAGATGGATCCTGAAAATGCCCCTTGCATTTTTGTGAGTGGCATGATTTAATCCAAACATGGTTTTAAATTGGTTTTCCCTGGGTTAAATTGATTTAATTTTTATAACACAGAAAAGTTCAGTTCCCCGTGACATTAATCAATCCTGTGTTCTATCTCATTTTTCTCCAGCTTTTTTTTTTAGTTTAAATGGCTTATCTTTTATCTATTGATACCACACTGCCTTCCTCCAGCAGTGTGTTTTTTGTTACGAACAGGTCCTCCCCAGGTTATCGTGTAATTGTACACAAACGGGCATTTGGGAGGAAAGTGGGATGGATTTTCTGGCTGCTATGGAGTTGCAGATATCATTCTTTGCTCAGACGGCAGTGGAGGCCAATTTTCTGGATGCTTTCAAGAGAGAGCTAGATAGAGCTCTTAATGATAGCGGAGTCAGGGGGTACGGGGAGAAGGCAGGAACGGGGTACTGATTGAGAATGATCAGGCATTGAATGGCGGTGCTGGCTCGAAGGGCCGAATGGCCTACTCCTGCACCTATTGTCTATTGTCTATTATCTGCTCTGTGGGAACTTGATTTTGTGGCTTCTCTTCCGACTCGCGAACTGTCCGGGTTATGACTATAGACAATAGGTGCAGGAGGAGGCCATTCGGCCCTTCGAGCCAGCACCGCCATTCAATGTGATCATGGCTGATCATTCTCAATCAGTACCCCGTTCCTGCCTTCTCCCCATACCCCCTGACTCCGCTATCCTTAAGAGCTCTATCTAGCTCTCTCTTGAATGCATTCAGAGAATTGGCCTCCACTGCCTTCTGAGGCAGAGAATTCCACAGATTCAAAACTCTCTGACTGAAAAAGATTTTCCTCATCTCCGTTCTAAATGGCCTGTGGGGTTTGCCGATTTTGTTACGCCAGTAACCACATAGTGCAGGAATGATCGACAGTTTTGCCAGAATTATTGCTCCTCGGAAGGCATTGAGCTTTTAACACCCGACCCAACGTGGCCATTAGAGTCTCCGGTAGCAACAAAAGCTGTGAATCTTGTGCGTTGACCAGCACAGCTTTGTTTCTGCACAGGTATGATCTTGAGAACTTCGTTCTTCAAGGTTGATCCCAGTAAGAATTCAATGATCTCAGACTTGTACAGGTTGAATGAGTGGGCAGATGCGTGGCAGATGCAGTATAATGTAGATATATGTGTGGTTTATCCAATTTGGCGGCAAAAACAAGGAAGCAGATTATTATCTCAATGGTTATAATTCTCAGTCTGAAGAAGGGTCTCGAACCGAAACGTCACCCATTCCTTCTCTCCCGAGATGCTGCCTGACCTGCTGAGTTACTCCAGCATTTTGTGAATAAATCGATTTGTACCAACATCTGCAGTTATTTTCTTATATTATCTCAATGGTGTCAGATTAAGTAAAGGAGAAGTGCAACAAGACCTTGGTGTCCTTGTACACCAGTTACTGAAAGTAAGCGTGCAGGTACAGCAGGCAGTGAAGAAAGCTAATGGCATGTTGGCCTTCATAACGAGAGGATTTGAGTATAGGAGCAAAGAGGTCCTTCTGCAGTTGTGTAAGGCCCTGGTGAGACCACATCTGGAGTATTATGTGCAGTTTTAGTCTCCTTATATTTGAGGAAGGACGTCCTTGCTATTGAGTGAAGCGTAGGTTCACAAGGTTAATCCATGGGATGGCGGGACTGTAATATGAGGAAAGATTGGAAAGAATGGGCTTGTATTCACTGAAGTTTAGAAGGATGAGAGGGGATCTTATAGAGACGTATAAAATTATAAAAGAACTGGACAAGGTAGATGCAGGAAAAATGTTCCCAATGTTGGGGGAGTCCAGAACCAAGGGCCACAGTCTTAGAATAAAGGGGAGGCCATTTAAAACTGAGGTGAGAAGAAACATTTTCACCCAGTGAGTTGTGAATTTGTGGAATTCTCTGCCACAGAGGGCAGTGGAGGCCAAATCACTGGAAGAATTTAAAAGAGAGTTCGATAGAGCTCTCGGGGCTAGTGGAATCAAGGGATATGGGGAGAAGGCAGGCACGGGTTACTGATTGTGCATGATCAGCCATGATCACAATGAATGGCGGTGCTAGCTCGAAGGGCCAAGTAGCCTCCTCCTGCATCTATTTTCTATGTTTCTATGTTTCTATTCCTTAATAGGAAGGGAAAAAAGGTAAATTTCCTCCAGTGTCTTGTACTTCATATCTTTCACGATGGACCCAAACCTTGTTACTGGCACCCATTCCTTATCTTCAACTTTACCACCATGAGCTCCCTGACCTCTGCCATGACCCCTCTGACAAGCTTGGGCCACTCGCATGCCACCGTGAACTCCTCCCCTACCCCCGGTGTCGTCTGCCATTTGGTGTTGATTCTTCACGGTTGTTTCAACCTAAGTGCTTCAAGAATTGTGCAATGGTCAGAAACAATTATTTCAGTAACGATGCAAGGATTTCCCTTTCTGTCCTGGGCCTCCTCCACTGTCAGAGTGAGGCCCAGCGCAAATTGGAGGAACAGCACCTCATATTTCGCTTGGGTAGTTTACACCCCAGCGGTATGAACATTGACTTCTCTAACTTCAGGTAGTCCTTGCTTTCCCCTCTCTCTTTCTCTCTGTCCCCTCCCCCTTCCCAGTTCTCCCACCAGTCTTACTATCTGTGGAATTCTATGCCTCAGAGGGCAGTGGAGGCCAATTCTCTGAATACATTCAAGACAGAGCTAGATAGAGCGGAGTCAGGGGGTATGGGGAGAAAGCAGGAATGGGGTACTGATTGAGAATGATCAGCCATGATCACATTGAATGGCGGTGCTGGCTCGAAGGGCCGAATGGCCTACTCCGGCACCTATTGTCTATTGTCTATCTCCGACTACATCCTATCTTTGTCCTGCCCCCTCCCCTGACATCAGTCCGAAGAAGGGTCTCGACCTGAAACGTCACCCTTTCCTTCTCTCCCGAGCTGCTGCCTGACCTGTTGAGTTACTCCAGCATTTTGTGAAATAAATACCTTTGATTTGTACCAGCATCTGCAGTTATTTTCTTACACTAAGGATTAATTAATGTTCACGCCACCCATCAAATTCGTAGCATTGGGAATCACACTGAGTTGAGAGTCACGAGATCTTGCTCAGTTCAGTTCTGTTTTATTGTCATGTGTTTATTGTCACAATTTATACAGTGAAGAGCTTTTTTTGTTGTTGCTTGCTTTCCAGTCAGCAGAAAGACAAACATGATTACAATCGAGCCATTTACAGTGATAAGGGAAATGTGTCGGAAGGAACTGCAGATGCTGGTTTAAACCGAAGATAGACACAAAATGCTGGAGTAACTCAGTGGGACAGGCAGCATTCTCTGGACAAATGGAATGGGTGACGTTTCGGGTCGAGACCCGACTAACGTTTCGTGCAAGGTAAAGCCAGCAAAGTCCGATCAAGGATAGTCCGAGTGTCACCAAAGAGGTAGATAGTAGTAGTGCGGCACGGTGGCGCAGTGGTAGAGTTGCTGCCTTACAGCGAATGCAGCGCCGGAGACTCAGGTTCGATCCTGACTACGGGCGCCGTCTGTACGGAGTTTGTACGTTCTCCCCGTGACCCGCGTGGGTTTTCCCCAAGATCTTTGGTTTCCTCCCACACTCCAAAGATGTCCAGGTATGTAGGTTAATTGGCTGGGCAAATGTAAAAATTGTCCCTAGTGGGTGTAGGATAGTGTTAGGGGATCACTGGGCGGTGCGGACCCGGTGGGCCGAAGGGCCTGTTTCTGTGCTGTATCTCTAAAAAAATCAAAAAAAATCTAGTTCAGCACTGCTCTCTGGTTGTGGTAGGATGATTCAGTTGCCTGAAGTTTACATTGTAGTGCCATTGTATTCTTTCAATTTCCAGCATCTGGGCATTTATTGTTCAACCCCACTGTCCTTGAGAAGGTGGGGATGATCTGATACCTTGAGCCACTGCAGTCCTTCTGGTGAAAGCACTCCATCGAGCTATTTGGGAGGGATTCTAGGATTTAGTCTGAATGATGATGAAGGACTAGGGACATGTTTCCTAGTCAGGGTAATGGTCAGGGTGGACTGTTAAACTCCAGGTGATGGTGTCCCTATGTGCCTGATGCTCTTGTCCTTGAGTTCACAAAGTATTGTCGGAAAAGCCCCGGCAAGTAACTGCAGTTCATTTTGCAGATGCTACGCATTGCAGCCACTTTTCTGCTGGCAACGAGGGAATTAATTTTTGGGGGATGGTGGGGTCTCCAGTTAAGTGGGCTGCTGAGATGTCAGTAAGGTTCAATCATTCAGCAAATGTGGGTGGTTGGGGGGGGTGTGTTAATCTACAGCAATCCCAACTTGATGGTGAAAAAACGTGAACGTTAGGAGATATGTCACTTGCCTCATTATATCTGGCCACTGATCTGCATATGTGGTTGCAATATTTACATGGTTGGTCGAATTAAGTATCTGGTCAGTGGTGACCAGATACCTAATTTTATTGATTGGGATGCAGCAATGAATATCAGATACGTAGTTAGATTCTTCCTTTTATTTATAGAGATGGCCTTTGCCTGACACTTTTGACATGAAAGGTATTTGTCATTTGTCAACCCACTGAATGTCGTCCGGGTATTTATTTCACAAAATGCTGGAGTAATTCAGCAGGTCTGGCAGCATCTCAGGAGAGAAGGAATGGGTGATGTTTCGGGTCGAGACCCTTCTTCTGAAGAAGGGTCTCGACCCGAAACGTCACCTATTCCTTTTCCCCAGAAATGCTGTCTGACCCGCCACTTTAGCTGATCCAGCTTTTTGTGTCTATCTTCAGTTTAAACTAACATTGGCAGTTCCTACACCTTTCCATTTTATAGGTCGGAAAAATTCTCAGCTGTTGATTCCTGTTAAGAGTTCACCATTATTTATGTGGTTGGACTGTTGCACACTGATTGATGTACGTCGTGTAAGATCACTAAACTCTGTCCTGTGGCATATGGTCCTGTGTTGCATTTTTATTAGAGTGGCATCTGATCATTTTTTTGGTACACCTGCCGTTGATCCTGGCAAAGCCTCTGCCATCATTGAACCAGCGTTAATCCCAGGCTTAATAGTAATTGTAAAATAAGGACTCGTTTTTTAAGTACATTTCATCTTGCCCTCAGTCACCGCAATACTTTTAAGAAAGTGAAGAATTCATGCCTTATTGACTGCTTGAATTCACCATAGAGCATTAGGACTGATAATTTAAAGCACATCGCTTTCAAGAGAGAGCTATTTAGAGCTCTTAATGATAGCGGAGTCAGGGGGTACGGGGAGAAGGCAGGCATGGGGTACTGATTGTGGATGATCAGCTATGATCATGGTGACTGGCTGTGCTGGCTCAAAGGGCCGAATGGCCTACTCCTGCACCTATTGTTTATTGTCTATTGTCTATTTTAATCATGTGATAATTGTTAATTCAATGCCAAATTGTGCCACTTGCCCCAAAGGGTACATTTATGTTCCTGAACTACAGCCAAAACGGTACACGATAGTGCAACAATTTTAGGCCCACCTTACTCACCGTCGTCCCTTTGGTGCCAATGGAAGAGGTTTCATTGAAATCGGTGTTATATTTTTAAAGCTATTCACATTTTAAAGTTTAAATCTATCTCCTAGGGAGGGAGGAGGGAGGGAGGGAGGGTGGAGGATAAGGGGGGTTGAGGGGGATGGAGTGGGGGGGAGGGGAGAGGAGGGGGGTTGGAGGGAGGGGGGAAGGGGAGTGGGGGAGGAGAGGGGAGGGTGGGAGGAGAGGGTGCTGCACCAACGCAGGAGAGGTTTGGGCCCAACGGGTCAATAGGCAATAGACAATAGGTGCAGGAGGAGGCCATTCGGCCCTTCGAGCCAGCACCGCCATTCAATGTGATCATGGCTGATCATTCTCAATCAGTACCCCGTTCCTGCCTTCTCCCATACCCCCTGACTCCGCTATCCTTAAGAGCTCTATCCAGCTCCCTCTTGAATGCCCTTGGTCCACTTGGTCAAATATGTACTGAAAACTGCACAATGAAATTCTTACTTGCAACAACACAACAGGTGTGTAAACACGGTACTTATCGATGACATAATAAACAAAAGTTCATAATAAATTAAAAACCCTAGTATTAGTGCAAAAAAAGGCAGAAGTCCTCAGTGCAAACAAGACGGTTTGTAGTTCATAGCTAGTGTTTGTAGTATTCAAGAATCTGTTGGTTGAATTGAATTGAATACATTTTATTAGCCAATTATGTATACATACCAGGAATTTGCCTTGGTGCTTTGCTTGCAAGTAACAACACGACATACAGTAAACAATTGAGAGCAAAACATTATAACTTAAGCATGTGAAGAATGAAATAAAATAACAGAGCAAAAGGAGGCTACAGAATTTTGGTTGGGAAGATGCTGTTCTTCAATCCATGGGTCACATTTTTCAGACTCTGATACGTTCTTCCTGATAGCAGGTGTGAAATTAGTGTCTGACCAGGGTGGTGTGGCTGGCTACCTCTTTGAGGCAGTGCCTCCTCTCGATCTCTTCGACAGGGCGGCACGGTAGCGCAGCGGTAGAGTTGCTGCTTTACAGCGAATGCAGCGCCGGAGACTCAGGTTCGATCCTGACTACGGGTGCTGCACTGTAAGGAGTTTGTACGTTCTCCCCGTGACCTGCGTGGGTTTTCTCCGAGATCTTCGGTTTCCTCCCACACTCCAAAGACGTACAGGTATGTAGGTTAATTGGCTGGGTAAATGTTAAAAAAATTGTCCCTAGTGGGTGTAGGATAGTGTTAATGTACGGGGATCACTGGGCGGCACGGACTTGGAGGGCCGAAAAGGCCTGTTTCCGGCTGTATATATATGATATGATATGATAGTACCTGTGACGTAACTGGATGGTATCCACCGCTTTTTGTAATCTCCTTTGTTGCTGGACATTCGAGTTGCCAACCAGACTGTGATGCAACCAGTCAATGCACTTTCTACCGTACACCTATAGAAATTCAAGAGAGTTATTGAGGGCGTGCAGCGTAGGTTTACTAGGTTAATTCCAGGAATGGCGGGACTGTCATATGTTGAAAGACTGGAGCGACTGGGCTTGTATACACTGGAATTTAGAAGGATGAGAGGAGATCTTATCGAAACGTATAAGATTATTAAGGGGTTGGACACGTTAGAGGCAGGAAACATGTTCCCAATGTTGGGGGAGTCCAGAACAAGGGGCCACAGTTTAAGAATAAGAGGTAGGCGATTTAGAACTGACCTTTTCAGTCAGAGAGTTGTGAATCTGTGGAATTCTCTGCCTCAGAAGGCAGTGGAGGCCAATTCTCTTAATGCATTCAAGAGAGAGCAAGATAGAGCTCTTAAGGATAGTGGAGTCAGGGGGTATGGGGAGAAGGCAGGAACGGGGTACTGATTGAGAATGATCAGCCATGATCACATTGAATGGCGGTGCTGGCTCGAAGGGCCGAATGGCCTCCTCCTGCACCTATTGTCTATTGTCTATCCGTCGACATATTGAATCTCCTCAATCCTCTAAGGAAGTACAGGCATTGAAGCAATCATAAAGAAAGCCATCAATGTACTGGGCAAAGGACAAATCTTCAGAGATATGCATGCGCAGGGACTTCAAGTTGTTGACTCTCTTGATCGCCAACCTGTTGATGAAGATAGGTTTGTGGATTTATTTTGCACAAGATAGGTCCTTCCTCTTCAAAAACAGAAAAACCAGTTCCTTGGTTTCACTGACGGTGAGAGCAAGGTTGTTTTTCTGGCTCCATTCATTCAGATGATCAACATTCCTCCTTTACTCTGAACTCTCTCGTATATTCTGACTCATTATTACCCAGAATTGATGAGATGGAAAACTAAATCTTTTGCTGCCTGCTGTCCCCTAAGTGTTTTTAGTTTTGTGTGTGATGGTACACGTAGTTCTGCTATAGAACAAATTGGATCCAACATGATCGATGAATTAGGGAACTTTATTTGTATTACGCAAGCCTGATCTATATACTAAAACTCTCGTTTGTTTGTTTGTTTGTTTGTTCCTGAACTACAGCCAAAACGGCACACGATAGCGCGACAATTTTAGGCCCACCTTACTCACTGTCTAATGGAAGAAGTTTCATTGAAATCAGTGTTATATATTTAAAGTTATTCACATTCTAAAGTTTAAATCTATCTCCCAGGGCGAGAGGGGGCAGGGAGGGAGGGAGGGGGGGAGGGAGGGAGAGGGCAGGAGAGATGATAAGGGGGGTTGAGGGGGATGGGGGGGGAGGGGGAGGGGAGGGAGAGGGGAGGGGGAGGGGAGGGGGAAGGAGGGAGGGAGTGGGGGAGAGGGGAGAGGGGAGGAGAGGGTGCTGCACCAATGCAGTAAATGGATAGCATTGTCTCTTTACAACTCAGCTACTTCTGTCAGTGTAGGAGGTCAATGTAATTGTTAAGCGATTGCTTCTATCGACACTTGGGTAATATTACTCCATTAAACAATTCAACATAAAGCCTTTTAGTACTTTAGTTAGCAGTAACAAAAAATGATTTATAGATATTAAAAAGACCCTTATTTTGAAAATCCTGCAGGAAAAAAATAACTGTGTCTGAAACTGTATTGGGCCTTATGGCCCCTAGCCCCCCCCCTTTCCCCATTGTCCCAGTTGTTTTTATAACACTATTTTCCAAAACATCAGGTATCTTTGGAATGCAACTCTAGCGTAATAGCAGAACTATCTGTGCGACTTTGTAATTATATTTTAGTACCAAAGAAAGATCAGTCCCTGAAGGAGACCAGTATGTTTTTCAACTGAGCTAAGTAGATAGACAATAGATGCAGGAGGAGGCCATTCGGCCCTTCGAGCCAGCACCGCCATTCAATGTGATCATGGCTGATCATTCTCAATCAGTACCCCGTTCCTGCCTTCTCCCCATAACCCCTGACTCCGCTATCCTTAAGAGCTCTATCTAGCTCTCTCTTGAATGCATTCAGAGAATTGGCCTCCACTGCCTTCTGAGGCAGAGAATTCCACAGATTCACAACTCTCTGACTGAAAAAGGTTTTCCTCATCTCAGTTCTAAATGGCCTACCCCTTATTCTTAAACTGTGTCCCCTGGTTCTGGACTCCCCCAACATTGGGAACATGTTTCCTGCCTCTAACGTGTCTAACCCCTTAATAATCTTATACGTTTCGATAAGATCTCCTCTCATCCTTCTAAATTCCAGTGTATACAAGCCTAGTCGCTCCAGTCTATCAATATATGACAGTCCCGCCATTCCGGGAATTAACCTAGTAAACCTACACTGCACTCCCTCAATAGCAAGAATATCCTTCCTCAAATTTGGAGACCAAAACTGCACACAGATGTTACCACAACAAGAAGGTGAAACTGGTGCAAACGCTTACAACGTCACTGAAGAACTCAGAGAAAATTGCAGTTAATTAGTAAACAAAGTATGTTTGCAGATGACCCCAGAATTAGTGGTTTAATGGACAGTTTAAAAAAAAAATCAAAGTTTACAACAGGATCTAGATCAGCTGGGAAGGTGGGCAAGGAAATGGTAAATAGGAAGGGTTTAGAAACATGGAAACATAGAAAAATAAATGCAGGAGTAGGGCATTCGGCCAGCACTGCCATTCAATATGATCATGGCTGATCATCTAAAATCAGTACCACGTTTCTGCTTTCTCCCCATATCCCTTGATTCCGTTAGCCCTAAGAGTTGTATCTGACTCTCTCTGGAATACATCCAGTGAATTGGCCTCCACTGCCTTCTGTGGCAGAGAATTCCACAGATTCACAACTCTCTGGATGAAAAGGTTTTTCCTCATCTCAGTCCTAAATAGCCTACCCCTTATTCTTAATCTGTGACCCTTGATTCTAGACTCCCCCCCCACAACATCGGGAACACTTTTTCCTGCATCTAGCCTGTTCAATCCCTTAAGAATTTTATGTTTCTACAAGATTCCCTCTCATCCTTCTAAATTCCAGTGAATCTAAGCCCAGTCGATCTATTCTTTCATCATATGTCAGTCCCGCCATCCTGGGAATTAACCTTGTGAACCTACACTGCACTCCCTCAATAGCACGAATGTCCTTCCTCAGATTAGGAGACCAAAACTGCACACAATACTCCAGGTGTGGTCTCACCAGGGCCCTGTACAACTGCAGTAGGACCTCCTTGCTCCTATACTCAAATCCTCTCGTTTTGGAAGAAGGGTTTAGAAGGCTATGGGCCAAAAGGGCAAATGAGACGAGCCCAGATGCCAACTTGGTCAGCATGGAAAAGTTGTGTTGAAGGACCTGTTCCCAAGCTGTCCAGTGTGCTGACTCTACAATAAGAGATGAAGCAGAGCAAAGTGTCGCTTTCCTTTTGGACTAATTATATTGATACAGGGTTAGTCCTTCAGTAAAAGTGCATGGTGTGAAAACATAGAAACATAGAAACATATAAAATAGGTGCAGGAGTAGGCCATTCGGCCCTTCGAGCCTGCACCGCCATTCAATATGATCATGGCTGATCATCCAACTCGGTATCCCGTACCTGCCTTCTCTCCATACCCCTGATCCCTTTAGCCACAAGGGCCACATCTAACTCCCTCTTAAATATAGCCAATGAACTGGCCTCAACTACATCCTGTGGCAGAGAATTCCACAGATTCACCACTCTCTGTGTGGAAGCTCATTACCATTTCATCACAACTAATCAATGACTTTTGCAAATCAGTTTCTCGGAAAGTATTACCAGCTCCACTCTGTTTCTTATTCTTGTAGGTTGTCGTGTGAATATCAGCAACATGATTCTCTCTTTGATGTTGTTGTACTGTGCAGAGTGATTTGCTCCTTATTTGAATGATAAATTGCAACCAGATGTCTAGAGGCAGCAGAAGACCAAGTTAATTAATGCACGTACAAACAATGCATTGTTTTCACAGGGAAGTTGTATCGTTCGCTGTTTAGAACAAAAATGGGTGTTGTGCTTGGTTGCTGCAATTGTGGGACTGTCATATGTTGAAAAACTTGAGCGACTAGGCTTGTATACACTGGAATTTAGAAGGATGAGAGGGGATCTTATCGAAACGTATAAGATTATTAAGGGGTTGGACATGTTAGAGGCAGGAAACATGTTCCCAATGTTGGGGGAGTCCAGAACCAGGGGCCACAGTTTAAGAATAAGGGGTAGGCCATTTAGAACAGAGATGAGGAAAAACTTTTTTAGTCAGAGAGTTGTGAATCTGTGGAATTCTCTGCCTCAGAGGGCAGTGGAGGCCAATTCTCTGAATACATTCAAGAGAGAGCTAGATAGAGCTTTTAAGGATAGCGGAGTCAGGGGGTATGGGGAGAAAGCAGGAACGGGGTACTGATTGAGAATGATCAGCCATGATCACATTGAATGGCGGTGCTGGCTCGAAGGGCCGAATGGCCTACTCCTGCACCTATTGTCTATTGTCTATTGTCAGAGAATCTCTGTGACATTATGAAGTGATTTTGATCGTACCGTGAACAAGATGAAACTTACAGCTGTTGAATGTGTAAGAACTCAACATGTGTCTTTACCTTTCTGTCCTGGGCCTCCTCCATTGTCAGAGTGAGGCCCAGTGCAAATTGGAGGAACAGCATTTCATATTTCGCTTGGGTAGCTTACACCCCAGCGGTATGAACATTGACTTCTCTAACTTCAAATAGCTCTTGCTTTCCCTCCCGAGCCCCTCTCCCATCCCACTTTATGGCCCCTTTCCCTCTCTCCATCCCCCTCCTCCTTCCCAGTTCTCCCACCAGTCTTACTGTCTCCGACTACATTCTATCTTTGTCCTGCCCCCTCCCCTGACATTAGTCTGATGAAGGGTCTCGACCCAAAACGTCACCCATTCCTTCTCTCCAGAGATGCTGCCTGTCCCGCTGAGTTACTCCAGCATTTTTTATGTGTCTTTACCTCTCAATTTGTATTGCTCAGGTCTTGACAATAATACAGATTTTACACAATATCCATCGAGGTAAGCTCATGAAAAGACCTTCCTTCACAACTCATTACAGTTAATGTGGTTAAGTACTATTCACTCATGGTTGCGTAGAAATGATGCAGGACATTTAACAGCCAAGTTTTGGCGAAAGAAGCAATAAAGCCAAATAGTTATTAGTAGACTTTAGCAAGGAATATCTCAGAGTTTTGTTCAATTTGCGGCATTTCCAAGATCTTGAATGCAGAAAAGAATTTGACAGCTTTTGAACTAACTCCCAAAGTGCCTCTGGAATTGAGAATGCCAAGACCTTGAGAGTTGACATTGTAGATATGTCCCCATCCACTTTAATGTAAACACATAGAAGGGATGCATTTTAATTTTCTTTTATATTGAGAATTGGTGTTTATCCATTTCTCTCAAATTTGTTAATAAATAGCACACACGGGAAATTAGAAGCTAAAGTAAAAGAATATATCAGAGAAAGGGATTAATGGGCAAATGAGATCAGAAAGGCCAGATAGATGAACTAGCCAGCTTCGAGGAGGATAATTTATCTCAGATAAATTTTGCTCATTTATCTGAGATAAATTGGACAGGGGGAAATGGGGTAAATTTTAGGGGTTACTAGACCAAGTGGACCCATTGGGCCCAAACCTCTCCCCTTCCCCTCTCCCCTTCCCCTCTCCCCTTCCCCTCTCCCCTTCCCCTCTCCCCTTCCCCTCTCCCCCTCCCCTCTCCCCCTCCCCTCACATTTAAAATGTGAATAACTTTAAAAATATAACACCGACTTCAATGAAACTTCTTCCATTAGCACTAAAGGGATGACGGTGAGTAAGGTGGGCCTAAAATTGTCGCGCTGTCGTGTACTATTTTGGTTGTAGTTCAGGAACAAACAAACAAGAGTTTCAGTATATAGATGTTTCACGGTCTAATTATACATGCATCATTATGAATTCACAGGTATTGCATTTAGAAAAATTCCACACATCATCCTTTAAAATCACAAGATTGTTGCTCTCCAGAGTTTCACTTAAGATCCCATTCTATATTTAGTATAAGACAATAATTGCAGATACTGGTACAAATTGAAGGTATTTATTCACAAAATGTTGGAGTAACTCAGCAGGTCAGGCAGCATCTCAGGAGAGAAGGAATGGGTGACGTTTCGGGTCGAGACCCTTCTTCATATTTGGAGCTTTTTCGAACAGAAGTTAAATAGCCGATTTATTTGGTTAGTATTTAGTCTCAAATGGCAAAGGTTGTATCAGTTATGAACATACATTAAAGTATTCATGCCTCACAAATAATTCAGGGCATGATCAACCAAGTGCCCTTAAAGGTTATGCCTTTCTTTGTTATTTGATAAAACTACAAATCTGTTTGAAGACAAGCGAGTTAGAATGGTTGATTTTGCCTTTCTGTTCGGTCTCTGAATATGCTTCAGTGTCTCCATTGAAGGCACCTTCACACGGACCCCTTTTTTTTGTTCCTTTGCACAAACCTGGAGCACTTGCACCTTATTAGCCAACGAATGGACTTGATTCCTTCCTTTTTTGGAAAAGAAGGATGCAAATTCAGAATGAGATCTCAAGTGAAATGTTAGAGGGTGGCAGTCATGTAATTTGAAGGCAGCTGTGCAAAATCAAAAGGTGGAGTGCTCTGTGATTTCTCTTGTTTGGGTAATGGCATATTCATCTGCATGCTGAGATTGAGTAGCATTCAAAGGACGTTGTGAGAACGTAGTATTCCTGCTTGAGAGACTGGATACTTGATTTGTGACTTCACCTCTGCTCTTTGTCATGGTGATGGAGACCCTCTCTTTAGAAACACAAAGCAATCAAAAGATTGCTGGGAATAGATTGCTGGTTAAGGTGTAACCTTTCCCAATTCATCTATTTGCTATAAAAATGCCGATTCACTCAAGGTGCTGTTTAATTACAGTTAAATTAGAACAAGGCCAGTTTGAAGGGGGGGGGGGGGGGGGGTCTTTGATGTTGTGGTAGATATCCTCTCTTGAACACTCAGTTTAGATTAGAGATGCAGCGCGGAAACAAGGCCTTCGGCCTACCGAGTCCACACTGACCAGTGCTCCCCGCATACTAACGGTGGCGGCACGGTGGCGCAGCGGTAGAGTTGCTGCCTTGCAGCGAATGCAGTGCCGGGGACTCAGGTTCGATCCTGACTACGGGCGCCGTCTGTACGGAGTTTGCACGTTCTCCCCGTGACCTGCGTGGGTTTTCTCCGAGATCTTCGCTTTCCTCCCACACTCCAAAGACGTACAGGTATGTAGGTTAATTGACTGGGTAATTGTAAAATTTGTCCCTAGTGTGTGTAGGATAGTGTTAGTGTGCGGGGATCGCTGGGCGGTGCGGACTCGGTGGGCCGAAGGGCCTTCTTCCGTGCTATATCTCTAAATCTATAAAAAATCTAACACTATCCTACATGCACTAGGGCCAATTTTACATTTGTACCAAGCCAATTAAATTACAAACCTGTACGTCCTTGGAGTGTAGGAGGAAACCGAAAATCTTGGAGAAAACCCATGGCGGTCACGGGGAGAACATACAAACTCCGTACAGGCAGCACCCGTAGTCAGGATTGAACCCGGGTCTGGTGCTGTAAGGCAGTAGCTCTAGTGCTACGCCACCATGGCATTTTAATATTTTCACAGTACTTAATATTGACCTGATGAACAGGATAAGCATCTTTCTGTAGATAAATGGGTCCTGTAGTAGAAACAATGATAAGCCTCAAAATTAACTGTTTATAAAGCCAGCTACCTAGCCAGTCTAGTTTAGTTTAGTTTAGAGATACAGCGCTGAAACAGGCCCTTTCGGCCCACCGGGTCCACACCCACCAGCGATCCCCGCACATTAACACTATCCTATACCCACTAAGGACAATTTTTACATTTACCAAGCCAATTAACCTACATACCTGTACGTCTTTGGAGTGTGGGAAGAAACCGAAGATCTCGGAGAAAACCCACGCAGGTCACGGGGAGAACGTACAAACTCCGTACAGACAGCACCCGTAGTGGGGATCGAACCCGAGTCTCAGGCGCTGCATTCGCTGTAAGGCAGCAACTCTACCGCCGCGCCACCGTGATGCCAGAAATACTAATGTAATTAAGAATGTTGAAAAGATAGTTGGAAAGGAAATATACCCTCCTGATGTTTAATTTGACAAGTCCTTCTTTGCCAATATTCTTTTCCACTTGCCCTTCCTGTATTTAATTGATCGAGATGAACAACCAATGAGACCGAGGTACCAATGTTAGTGGGTAGAAATTGGAAACGGAAGGACTATTCTTTTGTCTTTGATTCTTGGCCAAATTGAGAGGCTGGCTGTCTTTCATTCAGAATGACCTCGCTATGAGTTTAAAGTCAGTGAAGACAAAGAAGGAGGTATGCAGGACTGAGTGGGTGAGCAGATTGAGGAAGATATTTACTTCCCAAAATGCTGGAGTAACTCAGCGGGTCAGGCAGCATCTCAGGAGAGAAGGAATGGGTGACGTTTTGGGTCGAGACCCTTCTTCAGATTGAGGAAGGTGATCAGAGGCCAATAATGGAGGATGCATCGTGGGTGCAGAGCGAGCAAAAGTTCAGAGGCTTGTTTGGAAATGGAGGGAAATGATAAAGAAGGGAAAAGGATTAAAAGGGCACCATTGACACCAGTGCCCAAGAGTAGTGACTAATGCCTCAATGACTATGGACCAGTGGCACTGACATTAGCAGTCAATGACACAACCAGTGATGCAATGCTCTGAGAGGTTGGTTATGGCATATATCGACTTCTATCTCAGCAACAGCCCGGATCCATTACAATTTGTCTATCACTATGATAGATCAACAGAGGATGCAATCTCGCTGGCTCTCCACTCTGCACTGGACCACTTGGACAATAATAACACATACGCCCGGCTGTTGTTCATAGGCCACAGGTCCAGGTTCAACACCATCATCCCCTGAAAACTTGTTACCGAGCTCGGGGAACTGGGTCTCTGTGCATCCTTTTGCAACGCCACTCTTTACTTCCTCCTCAACAGAACATAGTCAGCATGAATTGTCGAGAACACTTTATAGCCATCAGCACAGGGTACCTTAGGCTGTGTGCGTAGTCCCCTGCTCTACACGCTGTATACTCATGGCTGTGTAGCCAGGCACAGTGCCAAATCCATCATCAAATTCGCTGACGACGCTACCATTGTTGGACAAATTGCAGATAATGATCAATCAAAGTATAGGAGGGATATAGAAGAAAATAACTGCAGATGCTGGTACAAATCGAAGGTATTTATTCACAAAATGCTGGAGTAACTCAGCAGGTCAGGCAGCATCTCAGGAGAGGAATGGGTGACGTTTCAGGTCGAGACCATTCTTCAGACTGAAGAAGGGTCTCGACCCGAAACGTCACCAAGTATAGGAGGGAGATCGATCGTCTGATTGGCGCCAGAACAACAACCTTGCTCACAACGTCAGTAACACCGAGGAACTGATTGTTCACTTTGGAAGAGGAAGGCTGAGGATCCACAAACCTGTCTTCATCAATGGTGAGTGGTGGAGAGAATCAACAATTTCAAGTCCCTGGGCATTTGAAGATCTGTCCTGGATCCAGCATGTTGTTGCAATCGTAAAGAAAGCCCATCAACGCCTCTGCTTCCTTAGAAGATTGAGGAGATTCGGTACGTCGATGAATATTCTTTTGGACTTCTACAGGCGTACGGCAGGAAGCATATTGACTGGTTGCATCACGGTTTGGTTCAGCAAGTCGAAGGTCTAGGAATGAAGATTACAAAAGGTGGTGAACACTGCCCGGCCCATCACCCAGTGGTCTCCCCACCATTGAAGGCACTGTCTCAAAAAGGCAGCTGCCATTATCAAAGGACCCATCCCACCCTGGCAATACTCTCGTTCACTCCTGCCATCTTGAGAAACGTTTATGTCCGAAAACTGTAACGTTCAGGTACAATAGACAATAGACAATAGGTGCAGGAGGAAGCCATTCGGCCCTAACCAGCATCGCCATTCAATGTGATCATGGCTGATCATTCTCAATCAGTACCCTGAGGGTATAGGGAGAGCCTCTTCTCAACAAGCATCAGGCTATTGAATACTGCGAGCTCCAAATAAACTATGAACTACCTGGCCAGAGTGTAATCATCTTTGAAGATTAAAATTATCACTGGATATTTACCCAATGTTGTTACAATTTCTACCCGGTTTTCATTTGGCATTCCCGATTGCTAAGCGGCTTGATCATGTACATAGTCCCTGAATTGCTGATCATTTTTAATTAAAAAAAAACATAGTTTCCATAGTAATATATGTTTTATATATATATCTGCAATAGTTATGAATTCAGACTCACTGTGATGGATGTTTCTTGTTTTGTTTTGTGTTGGTTTGTGGTTGTGTGTGTAATTGCTTATTTTATTGCTCTTATTGTTGGACTGTGGGTGACGAAATCTCGTCCAAAAGACTTTGTTTTTTTTGGATGACAATAAAGGTAATTCTGATTCTGATTCTGAGATTTATTGAGGAAATAAATTCCCATCGATTCTAAATGTAAAATTTATCCCTGCCCATGCTCCGGACTTCCCATGTCCTGAATCACTTGATGGCCCAGAAAGGAATTGTAGATATCAATATAAGTCACTAAGCCATATTGCGGCCAGATTGACCTCGAACAACTAATCTCTAATGAAATCTTCCATACTTCACTTTCTGGTAATAGCTAGAGAAATGTTATTTCTTTGGTTATCTTTATGTCTTAATGCCCTTAACCAAAAGGATTGGCAGTCAGTTTGGTGGTGATAGTGTCAAAAGTTGTCTCTTTTTATTAATAGAATGGCAAGACCAAGTCTTTAAAACTACTGAAGATTTCTACAGATGTTGAACTGAACTTTCATCAGATTTATAAAGAGCTGCAAATGGCATTTTTCAACACTTCAGAGCAAAAGGAATGAAATTCCAATTTGCAATGTTTTTAAGTAATAATGGCCTTTACTTCAAACATACTACGGGAATACCACAAAGCAAACCTGGAATTCTCTGCCTTATATGTTTCGATAGAGCTCTTAAGGATAGCGGAGTCAGGGGGTTTGGGGAGAAGGCAGGAACGGGGTACTGATTGAGAATGATCAGCCATGATCACATTGAATGGCGGTGCTGGCTCGAATTGCCTCCTCCTGCACCTATTGTCTATTGTTTCTCCCTCTTGATTTGCTATTCTTGGTTTTAGCTGGTTTCTGATATGGAACACATCATTCAAAGTATTTAGGTAGAGTTTTTTTTTCCCCAGCCACGCTTTATTTCCCCTGCCTGCTATTGTGGATCGTATCGTGTCACATGGCTACAGGGAAGACTTAAAGAAATATGAAATGAAGTGAAGCAGTTGAATTGTAAAATGGTTGCAGCCTTGTTTCAGTGCACATTTGAGAGCACCTAGAATTCTAAAGTATTAAACAACTACTCCACCAGAATGTGATAGGCATGTGGTTTTGAAAAACGATTCCAATGAAACTGGTCAGGAGTCTGAAATCCATGATCTCCAGGTTCAGGAACAGCGTCTTCCAGGCTATTGAACACTATGAACTACAAACTAAATCTGTGGAATTCTCTGCCTCAGAAGGCAGTGGAGGCCAATTCTCTGAATGCATTCAAGAGAGAGCTAGATAGAGCTCTTAAGGATAGCGGAGTCAGGGGGTATGGGGAAAAGGCAGGAACGGGGTACTGATTGAGAATGATCAGCCATGATCACATTGAATGGTGGTGCTGGCTCAAAGGGCCGAATGGCCTCCTCCTGCACCTATTGTCTATTGTCATACATTTTATAAAAGTAAAATATTGTAAACCCTGGAAATCTGAAATTAAAGCAGAAAGATTCAGAAACACTCAGCAGGTCAGGCAGCATCTAAGAGGGGAATGTTTAACAATCAAAATTAACCCGATCACTGCCAAGTTTCTTTTAGCTATTGGCCATGACTCGGGGGTGGCACTGAACAGGTTAATGACCTTTCATGATTTTGCAATCTGATCTGCCAAATACTTTCAACATTTTTTATTTTCAGTTTTAGGTGTTTAGGCGTACTGTAATTGATGCTCAAGACTGTATTTTAGATCAGTACCAGTTAAAACTATGAGTTTATGATAGAATATATTCCTTTATTCGTCCCACACCAGGGTAATTTACAGTGTTACAGCAGCAAAGTGGATAGCATGTGATCATTCATTGAGTTTCACATGGTAGTTAGACTCAGTTCTTCTGTGTTAAGGAAGAGGAAATTTTTCTTTGATTGCTTGTTCTTCTGCTCATATTTAAAGTGCCTGACGATGGTCAAATTAGGAAGTTAGTGTCAAGTTAGGAACAGGGGACATACAACGAGATCTGGGTGTCCTAGTGCATCAGTCACTGAAAGGAAGCATGCAGATACAGCAGGCAGTGAAGAAAGCCAATGGAATGTTGGCCTTCATAACAAGAGGAGAAAAGATGTCCTTCTGCAGTTGTACAGGGCCCTAGTGAGACCGCACCTGGAGTATTGTGTGCAGTTTTGGTCTCCAAATTTGAGGAAGGATATTCTTGCTATTGAGGGCGTGCAGCGTAGGTTTACTAGGTTAATTCCCGGAATGGCGGGACTATCATGTGTTGAAAGACTGGAGCGACTAGGCTTGTATACACTGGAATTTAGAAGGATGAGAGGAGATCTTATCGAAACGTATAAGATTATTAAGGGTTTGGACACGTTAGAGACAGGAAACATGTTCCCAATGTTGGGGGAGTCCAGAACAAGGGGCCACAGTTTAAGAATAAGGGGTAGGCCATTTAGAACTCAGATGAGGAAAAACCTTTTCAGTCAGAGAGTTGTGAATCTGTGGAATTCTCTGCCTCAGAAGGCAGTGGAGGCCAATTCTCTGAATGCATTCAAGAGAGAGCTAGATAGAGCTCTTAAGGATAGCGGAGTCAGGGGGTATGGGGAGAAGGCAGGAATGGGGTACTGATTGAGAATGATCAGGCATGATCACATTGAATGGTGGTGCTGGATTGAAGGACCAAATGGCCTCCTCCTGCACCTATTGTCTATTGTCTATTGTCTAACCAAGAAATTGTTAATGGAACGCATCATCACAAAGTCTTTGGACAACAGGAACTTGGTCATGTGGCCCGGTGGCATCTCAGGGATTCTTTAGAGTCTGTACCTTTTAAAGAGGTGAATAAACGGTTAAGAGGTATTTGGAATGAAATCCACCTTCCACATCATTTTGCTAAACACTCACCTTTACCACTCTTTGTATTCCATCTTACAAAAGTTGCCCATCATGATTTATCTTTGGATAATTTGAAAAACATTAGAACAAATGTTCTGGAATTCCTTCCTTAAACTTAAAAATAAATCATTTTCTCTCTTCGAACATGAATTTTAAGTTTAAATAATATCTGTCCTATAGTTGCCATAACTTGCTTATTACAACATGAGAGGCTATGTGTTCCATGCCAACTCCCAGCACAATGATCCTGGCCCATTCTACAGGGCCCTAGTGAGACCGCACCTGGAATACTGTGTGCAGTTTTGGTCTCCAAATTTGAGGAAGGATATTCTTGCTATTGAGGACGTGCAGCGTAGGTTTACTAGGTTAATTCCCGGAATGGCGGGACTGTCATATGTTGAAAGACTGGAACGACTAGGCATGTATACACTGGAATTTAGAAGGATGAGAGGAGATCTTATCGAAACATATAAGGTTATTAAGGGGTTGGACACGTTAGAGGCAGGAAACATGTTCCCAATGTTGGGGGAGTCCCGAACCAGGGGCCACAGTTTAAGAATAAGGGGTATGCCATTTAGAACGGAGATGAGGAAAAACTTTTTCAGTCAGAGAGTTGTAAATCTGTGGAATTCACTGCCTCAGAAGGCAGTGGAGGCCAATTCCCTGAATGCATTCAAGAGAGAGCTAGATAGAGCTCTTAAGGATGGCGGAGTCAGGGGGTATGGGGAGAAGGCAGGAACGGGGTACTGATTGAGAATGATCAGCCATGATCACATTGAATGGTGGTGCTGGCTCGAAGGGCCGAATGGCCCACTCCTGCCCTTATTGTCTATTGTCTATTGCATGCTCATCAACACCTCTTGATTATTTTACCACTCACCTGCACTGAGGGTGTGTGTGTGTGTGTGTGTGTGTGTGTGTGTGTGTGTGTGTGTGTGTGTGTGTGTGTGTGTGTGTGTGTGTGTGTGTGTGTGTGTGTGTGTGTGTGAGGGGAGGGGTCAGTATTAATGTTTTAATCACCAACACTTTAAAACAAAACAAGCTATCAGACTTAGTTTATGAGAGATGTTGCACTTGAAGAATGCTTCATTGACTGTAGAAGGTTTAAAGGTATCGTGAAAGGGAAATTTGCAAGGTGCTGTACAAATGGATGTCTCCCTTTCCGTTATATTTCAATTAGCTGATGGTTGCTTCAATTCAATTTTTGTTTGAATGAAGCTTTTCTATGAATGTTTCAAAGCTTTGCCGCTCGTAATGATCACATTTGTGAAGATTATAGCTCGTATCCAGAGCATGGAGAGAAAAAAAAAGGTTAGTTAAGGCAACGCTGAAATCACAAAGGAATCCTTAATATAGAGATTAGGTAAATGGCAAAATGCAAGAAGCTAATTGAAATCCTCTAATCTGGGACTTCAGTTGAAAGTGCTGCCTGATACCATAAGATTGCTGCTGCCGCTATGTGACTTTAAAGAACTCATCTAGCTAATCTGGTATTTAAAAGATAGGGTGAATTCATTCTAACAGATTTGAACATAACTGGTGTTCATGTTAAATTATAATAGGTTAAATAAAATTTTGCAAAATAATGTTAAAAAGCAGAATATTCTTTTAAATAAGATTAGGATATTTACTGTTTTAAAAAAAATCTCTCTCTCTCTCTCTCTCTCTCTCTCTCTCTCTCTCTCTCTCTCTCTCTCTCTCTCTCTCTCTCTCTCTCTCTCTCTCTCTCTCTCTCTCCCTCTCTCCCTCTCTCCCTCTCTCCTTCTCTCTCTCTCTCTCTCATTTCTTAAAGTTCAGTCCTGCATTGATCACTTCTTAATTAAAGAGCTTATCACGGGGTCATAGTCATACAACACAGGGCTTTTGGCTTACTGGGTCCATGCTGACCTGTTAAGTATCCACTGAGACTACTCGGATTTCCCTCCACTTGGTCTGCATCCTTCTATGCCTAGGCTTGGCTGAATACTTCTCAAATTTGTCCCTGCTTCCATCACTCCCTCAGTGCGTTTCAGATTCCAACCACCCTCTGGGTGAAAACAAAAGTCTTCCTCCAATCTCTTCTGAACTTCCAACCTCTGGTTCTGGAAAACTTTGTTGGTGGTGGGGGGGGGGGGGGGAAGGGGAAGGTTCTTTCTATCTCACACATTAGGGCGGCACAGTGTCGCAGCGGGTAGAGCCGCTGTCTCACATCGTCAGACACCCAGGTTTGATCTGGACCTCTGGTACCGTCAGCGTGGAGTTTGTGCATTCTCCCAGTGACCGCATGGGATTCCCAAGGACGTGTGGGTTTTTGTATAACAAAATAACTGCAGATGCTGGTACAAATCGAAGGTATTTATTCACAACATGCTGGAGCAACTCAGCAGGTCAGGCAGCATCTCAGGAGAGAAGGAATGGGTGACGTTTCGGGTCAAGACCCTTCTTCAGACTGATGTCAGGGGGGCAGGACAAAGGAAGGATATAGGTGGAGACAGGAAGATAGAGGGAGAACTGGGAAGGAGGAGGGGAAGAGAGGGACAGAGGAACTATCTAAAGTTGGAGAAGTCAATGTTCATACCACTGGGCTGCAAGCTGCCCAGGCGAAATATGAGGTGCTGTTCCTCCAATTTCCGGTGGGCCTCACTATGGCACTGGAGGAGGCCCATGACAGAAAGGTCAGACTGGGAATGGGAGGGGGAGTTGAAGTGCTCAGCCACCGGTAGATCAGATTGGCGGACGCGGACCGAGTGCAGGTGTTGAGGGAAGCGATCGCCGAGCCTGCGTTTGGTTTCGCCGATGTAAATAAGTTGACATCTGGAGCAGCGGATGCAATTGATGAGGTTGGAGGAGGTGCAGGTGAACCTCTGTCTCACCTGGAAAGACTGTTTGGGTCCTTGGATGGAGTTGGATGGTTTTTGTAGGTTAATTGGCCTCTGTAAATTAACCCTAGAGTGTAGGGAGTGGATGCAAAAGTGAGTTGACAAAAAAATTAGTGTGAACGGGTGATCAATGGTCAGCATGGATCCGGTGGGCCAAAGGGCCTGTTTTCGTGCTGTATCTCTAAAGCATCAATGTACAACATAATTGTCTGTGTGTAAAATCAGGTTCTGCCTCGGCCTTCTCTGCTGCAGGGAAAATAACCCAACCTATCCAGTCTCTCCTCACAACTGAAACGATCCATTCCAGACTACAATTCTATTGAACAATTATTAAGGGGTTGGACACGTTAGAGGCAGGAAACATGTTCCCAATGTTGGGGGAGTCCAGAACAAGGGGCCACAGTTTAAGAATAAGGGGGTAGGCCATTTAGAACTGAGATGAGGAAAAACCTTTTCAGTCAGAGAGTTGTGAATCTGTGGAATTCTCTGCCTCAGAATGCAGTGGAGGCCAATTCTCTGAATGCATTCAAGAGAGAGCTGGATAGAGCTCTTAAGGATAGCGGAGTTAGGGGGTATGGGGAGAAGGCAGGAACGGGGTACTGATTGAGAATGATCAGCCATGATCACATTGAATGGCGGTGCTGGCTCGAAGGGCCGAATGGCCTCCTGCACCTATTGTCTATTAAACACTTCAGCCATGACCCATCAATATTTGAACTATTTTACCCATATATTCTCGCCCCAGCTGATGAAGATAAATACTTTACATGTCTTCATGTATACTTAAGCTACCATTGCTGCCATCTTCAGGGATCCTTGGATTTGTACACAGGGGTCCTTCTGTCTTTGAGTTCTTCCTAGAGCCAGACCATTCATTATATTCTCTTGAAGTGCATCATCTCACACTTATCAGCCAAATTCCAGTCGCCAATACTTTGCTCGCCATACTATCTAAATCAATTCTGTCTTGTCTCCGCCGTCACCTACAACACAAATTATCATGTCATCACAGAACTTACATTCACATCTAAATTGTTAAACACCAAACTCTAAGGTACGCCACTGACCACAGGGTTCAATCACAAAAATAGCCATTCAGAATCCTCCTCCGCTCTTATTATCAAACCAGATTTGGATCCAAATTGCCAACCTACCCTGGATCCTGTGGGCTCCAACCTTTTGGACCAGTCTATGTTGGACCTTGTTTAAGGCCTTACTAAAGTCCTGATGCAGACTACATCAGTTATCCTGCCATCATCAATAGATTGGGTTACCACTGAAAAATTCAATCCAATTGGTCAGATAGGAACACACCCTAATAAAGTGATGCACATCCTCTTTGATTAATCCCTGCCTTTCCAAGTGTGGTTAATCTTGACCCTCAGAATTGTTTTTGCAATTGCCTCCCTGACATTAGACTCATGGGTCTTTAATTAAAAAGCTTATCACTGCTGCTCTTTTTGAATAAAGGTTTCACATTTACTATCCCTATCATTTGGCTCCACTTCTATGGCTGGCAAAGATGTTAAAATCTCTGTCAAGGTTCTCTTGTCTTCCACAGCAGCCTGTGACACATCATATTAGGGCTTGGTATTTAACCCATTTTAAGTCTGCTAATTCTCCCTTTTAATGAAAGTATCTCAAAATGTCATTGCTCCTCTCCTCCCTGAATTCTCCAACGATGATATCCTCCTTAATGAATACAAATGAGGAGCATTAATAGACAATAGACAATAGGTACAGGAGGAGGCCATTCAGCCCTTCGAGCCAGCACCGCCATTCAATGTGATCATGGCTGATCATTCTCAATCAGTACCCCGTTCCTGCCTTCTCCACATACCCCCTGACTCCGCTATCCTTAAGAGCTCTATCTAGCTCTCTCTTGAATGCATTCAGACAATTGGCCTCCACTGCCTTCTGAGGCAGAGAATTCCACAGATTCACAACTCTCTGACTGAAAAAGTTTTTCTTCATCTCAGTTCTAAATGGCCTATCCCTTATTCTTCAATAAGGTGGCCCTTGTTCTGGACTCCCCCAAAATTGGGAACCTTTTTCCTGCTTCTAATGTGTCCAACCCCTTAATAATCTTATACGTTTCGATAAGATCTCCTCTCATCCGTCTAAATTCCAGTGTATACAAGCCTAGTCGCTCCAGTCTTTCAACATACGACAGTCCCGCCATTCCGGGAATTAACCTAGTAAACCTACGCTGCACGCCCTCAATAGCAAGAATATCCTTCCTCAAATTTGGAGACCAAAACTGCACACAGTACTCCAGGTGCGGCCTCACTAGGGCCCTGTACAACTGCAGAAGGACCTCTTTGCTCCTATACTCAACTCCTCTTGTTATGAGGGCCAACATTCCATTGGCTTTATCAGCTCACCCATGTCCTCACAAACCCAGCGTTTGTCAATTTTGTTCGTAATGGCCCTACCGTTTCGCTGGTGTACACATTAAAAATCTCAGCTTTTCACATCAAAGTGATCTGAGTTAGCACTTTTCTATGGTTTGTATACATATCCTCTCTTCTACTTCCTACTGACTGTTAGAAGGCCTATAGAATACCTCCAGATTATCCCCCTTTAATCTCTTCTGTCTACCCATACAGCTCATTCAAAGAGCCTTTTAGGGTATTCACTCTTTACTGCAATAATGGACTCATGGAACAAAAAAGTTTATGGCATAGGAACAGAGCCTTCGCCCAATGATGTTCGTGCAGACTTTGATCCCAAATTCATCTGCAGTGCTTCATTGCCTACATGCATCAATTTCCTGCCTGTTCATGTGTTTGTCTAAATGCCTCTTAAACTTTACTTTCATGTCTGGATCTGCCACTTTCCTTGGCAATGCATTCTGGGCACCTGCCACGACCTGTGTAATAGAAAGTAAATTGTCTTTAAGTTTTCCCCTCTCACCTTTCAAGCTATGCCCTCAAGCATTTGACTCTTCCACCTTGGAAAAAGAGTCTTGTCTATCTATCTTTACTAGCCCACCCAGATTTTATATACTTCTATCCAGTAACCTCTCAGCCTCCGAGACAAAGTTTGCCCAACCTCTACTAATAATCTCCATTCCAGGCAACCTCTTAAGCATTTTCTCCAAAACCTCCACGTCCTTCCGAGTAATGCCATGACCAGAACTGCACACAGTACTGCAAATGTTGTTAAACGCAGCTGTGGCATGACTTCCTAAATTCTGCAGTCAATACTCCGATCCATGAAAGGCAGGCTCTTTACCACCCTGTCTACTTAGAAACATAGAAACATAGAAAATAGGTGCAGGAGTAGGCCATTCGGCCCTTCGAGCCTGCACCGCCATTCAATATGATCATGGCTGATCATCCAGCTCAGTAGCCTGTACCTGCCTTCTCTCCATACCCCCTGATCCCTTTAGCAAAAAGGACCACATCTAACTCCCTCTTAAATATAGCCAATGAACTGGCCTCAACTACCTTCTGTGGCAGAGAATTCCACAGACTCACCACTCTCTGTGTGAAGAAATGTTTTCTCATCTCGGTCCTAAAAGTCTTCCCCCTTATCCTTAAGCTGTGACCCCTGGTTCTGGACTCCCCAACATCGGGAACAATCTTTCCGCATCTAGCCTCTCCAACTCCTTAAGAATTTTATATGTTTCTATAAGATCCCCCCTCAGTCTTCTAAATTCCAGCGAGTACAAGCCCAGTCTATCCAGTCTTTCCTCATATGAAAGTCCCGCCATCCCAGGGATCAATCTGGTGAACTTTCTCAGTACTCCCTCTAAGGCAAGAACGTCTTTCCTCAGGTTAGGAGACCAAAACTGCACACAATACTCCAGGTGCGGTCTCACCAAGGCCCTGTACAACTGCAACAGAACCTCCCTGCTCCTAAACTCAAATCCTCTTGCTATGAATGCCAACATACCATTCGCTTTCTTCACTGCCTGCTGCACCTGCATGCTTGCTTTCAATGACTGGTGCACCATGACACCCAGGTCACGTTGCATCTCCCCTTCTCCCAATCGGTCACCATTCAGGTAATACTCTGCTTTCCTGTTCTTGCCGCCAAAGTGGATAACCTCACATTTATCCACATTATATTGCATCTGCCATGCATTTGCCCACTTGCCTAATCTATCCAAGTCACTCTGCAGCCTCCTAGCATCCTCCTCGCAGCTAACACTGCCACCCAGCTTCGTGTCATCCGCAAACTTAGAGATGTTGCATTCAATTCCCTCGTCCAAATCATTAATATACACTGTAAATAACTGAGGTCCCAGCACTGAGCCTTGCGGTACCCCACTAGTCACTGCCTGCCATTCCGAAAAGGACCCGTTTATTCCTACTCTTTGCTTCCTGTCCGCCAACCAATTTTCTATCCACCTCAACACTGAACCCTCAATACCGTGTGCTTTAAGTTTGTACACCAATCTCCTATGTGGGACCTTGTCGAAGGCCTTCTGAAAGTCCAGATATAACACATCGACTGGTTCTCCCTTATCCACTCTACTAGTTACATCCTCGAAAAATTCTATAAGATTCGTGGGCCACTTTACGAGAACTATGGATTTATTCCCTGAAATCTGTGATTATCAAAGTATGCACCATATATTTTGATAGCCTTCCTTACTCTCCATAACCCGGCCAATTTCTGTGTCATAGAAACATAGAAAATAGTAGGCCATTCGGCCCTTCGAGCCTGCACCGCCATTCAATATGATCATGGCTGATCATCCAACTCAGTATCCCGTACCTGCCTTCTCTCCATACCCCCTGATCCCTTTAGCTACAAGGGCCACATCTATTTCCCTCTTAAATATAGCCAATGAACTGGCCTCAACTACCTTCTGTGGCAGAGAATTCCACAGATTCACCACTCTCTGTGTGTAAAAAAACGTTCTCATCTCGGTCCTAAAAGTCTTCCCCCTTATCCTTAAACTGTGACCCCTTGTTCTGGACTTCCCCAACATCGGGAACAATCTTCCTGCATCTAGCCTGTCCAACCCCTTAAGAATTTTGTAAGTTTCTATAAGATCCCCCCCTCAATCTTCTAAATTCCAGTGAGTACAAGCCGAGTCTATCCAGTCTTTCTTCATATGAAAGTCCTGCCATCCTGTCATCTGCACGCCTTAATGTTGCCACCGCTTTTACATTCACCGCCATGCCAGCTTCTGAAAATATAAATGTCTATTCATTTCCCCTTTGCAGTTACACAGATGACTTTTTGCAGCGACTATCGGTGTTCCTCAGTGTGAAATTAATATGCACATGGTGTGCTCAGAGTCACCATTTGGGTTGACAGCAATAGCTGAGGTAAGCTGCAATGGAACTATTGGTAACAGGCTTGACTTTGGAGAAAATATTAATTGGCAAATTGGAGATCTTGTTCTTTACAAATCATATATATATATTTGAATTTATTTACTGCATAGTATTGTTGAATTCCTAAATTCCCCTGATATTTTTTTCTCAGTAGTTCAATAAGACTGCTAAATAACCCTTTCTGCTTGAGCACAGAGTTTAATTTACTGCTCGCTTCTCTCTCCTTTTCTGCTTCTTTTGCTTGTAGTTTATACCATTTGAGTTTTATTGTATCCCCAAAGACTGCTTCAAATAGATCAGAGCTTGTGCAGGTGCAGGTGCAGATTCAAATACTCGGGATTATTAAAAAAAAATTAAACCTTATGTTTTTTTGCATGGTGATCAGAGTGCTCTTTACGCTGATAACAATCAGTATGAACTTTCTTGCCGCTGATGTAATGATGATGAATGCTGTGACACTGCTACTTTGGACAGCTCTTCCCAGAGGAGGAAAAGCAATTGCTAATGAAATGAATAAAAGTAAGGCCGCATGAGGAAAAACGGGCATACTGAAAGAGAAATAAAGTAGGGATGAAGTCAGAGGAGAGAACAAAAAAAAATCCCCAAAAAAATCAGTTAAAGCAAAATACCAAAATGAGATCTGAGGAAATGCAAGAAGAAATAAGTTCACGGTAGACTGAAGGAAAGAATAGGCAAAGAAAGTTTACCAATTTAGATCTGGAAAGTGGAAGTAAAAAGCAAAGCATTGGACAAAGAAAGGAATAGAAATATAGAAACATAGACAATAGGTGCAGGAGTAGGCGATTCGGCCCTTCGAGCCTGAACCGCCATTCAATATGATCATGGCTGATCATCCAGCTCAGTAACCTGTACCTGCCTTCTCTCCATACCCCCTGATCCCTTTAGCCACAAGGGCCACATCTAACTCCCTCTTAAATATAGCCAATGAACTGGCCTCAACTACCTTCTGTGGCAGAGAATTCCACAGACTCACCACTCTCTGTGTGAAGAAATGTTTTCTCATCTCGGTCCCAAAAGACTTCCCCCTTGGAGCATAGTTCACATTGCAGGGGGCGTAAGTAGTTGTCTTCCGATCTTCATTACAATACAATACAATACAATATATCTTTATTGTCATTGTACAGGGGTACAACGAGATTGGGAATGCGCCTCCCATACGATGCAATAAATTAATTAGCTCGTCAGTATTAATTTAAACAACCCAATGAAACAAATTGGAACCGTTTTAAACCAGAATAAAGTGCAAGTAGATCTGTGCCGGTTCACTGTGCGATGTGACCATCCGGCTCCACAGGACCGGTTCATAGCAGCTATGGACCTGGGGATGAAGCTGTTCCTGAGTCTGGAGGTGCGGGCGTAGAAGGCCTTGTATCGTCTGCCCGATGGAAGGAGTTCGAACAGACTGTTGCAGGGGTGTGAGGAGTCTTTGTGGATGCTGGTGGCTTTTCTGAGGCATCGTGTGTTGTAGATGCCCTCCAAGGCTGATAGCTGGGTTCCGATGGTCCTCTGAGCTCTATGGACTACCCGCTGAAGAGCTTTCCTCTCTGCCTCCGTGCAGCTGTATTGGAATTGTAGGATCTCCGTGCAATGGAATTGTAGGATCCCAGAACATTCATGATACAGAGGGGCATTTCAGGTCATTATATGTAAGCCATTAAAAAGAGCTATCAGCCTATTTTCAGCTTCTAGCACTTGATAATGAATGAATGAATAAGTTTATTGGCCAAGTATGTGCATATACAAGGAATGTGCCTTGGTGCTCCGCTCACAAATGACAACACAAACATACAGTTAACAATTAAGAATAAAGCATAAACACATCAAAACAATAAGGATACAACATTACGGTCTAAACATGTGGGTGAAAATAAACCAGCGCAAAAAAGAGACTACAGACTTTAGTTATTGAGTAGAACTATCACTCGTGGAACAAAGCTGTTTTTATGTCCGGCTGTGGCTGCTTTGACAGTCCGGAGTCGCCTTCCAGAGGGAAGTGCTTCGAAGAGTTTGTGGCCAGGGTGAGAGGGGTCAGAGATGATCTTGCCCGCTCGCTTCCTGGCCCTTGCAGTGTACAGTTCGTCAATGGGGGGGAAGGTTGCAGCCAACAGCCTTCTCAGCTGTGCGAACGATCCGTTGATCTAAAGTCTTTTAGGTCATGGCTTTTCAAATACATATCCGTGAATTTTAAATTCTTCTGCTAAAAAATTCATTGGGCAATGATGAGTCAGAGTACAGGAAGGAGATGGATGATTTGATTGGACGGTCCCAGATTAACGATCTTGCTCTAATGTCAGCAAGACCAAGGTGGTGATTGTTGACTTCAGGAGGGGATCCATGAACTTGGCTTCATCACCGGGACGACATTGGACCAAGCGAGATAACAGTTTCAAGTTCTTGCTATTGAGGGCATGCAGCATAGGTTTACTAGGTTAATTCCCGGAATGGCGGGACTGTCATATGTTGAAAGACTGGAGCGACTAGGCTTGTATAAACTGGAATTTAGAAGGATGAGAGGGGATCTTATCGAAACATATAAGATTATTAAGGGGTTGGACACGTTAGAGGCAGGAAACATGTTCCCAATGTTGGGGGAGTCCAGAACAAGGGGCCACAGTTTAAGAATAAGGGGTAGGCCATTTAGAATGGAGATGAGGAAAAACTTTTTCAGTCAGAGAGTTGTGAATCTGTGGAATTCTTTGCCTCAGAAGGCAGTGTGGGCTAATTCTCTGAATGCATTCAAGAGAGAGCTAGATAGAGCTCTTAAGGATAGTGGAGTCGGGGGGTATGGGGAGAAAGCAGGAACGGGGTACTGAATGAGAATGATCAGCCATGATCACATTGAATGGCGGTGCTGGCTCGAAGGGCCGAATGGCCTACTCCTGCACCTATTGTCTATTGTCTACTGTGTACATATCTGAGTCCGGAACCCAGCACAATGATACAAGAACAAAGCAAGTTGTGTCCGAAGAAGGGCCTCGACCCGAAACATCACCCATTCCTTCTCTCCAAGATGCTGCCTGACCCGCTGAGTTACTCCAGCATTTTGTGATAAGAACAAAGCAAGCTCATCAATACCTCCTACTTCCTTCAAAGATGGAGGAGATTTGGTCTGTCGCTGCATTGTAACTTCTACTTCAAACTTCCACAGCAGCATTGTAGAGAGCACACTGACTGGTTGCAACAAGGCTTGGTTCAGTAACTTGAACTCCCAGAAAGTGGTAGACGTTACCTGCTGCACTATGCGGACTGACCATTGAAGGGACCTGTAGGAGGCGCTACCTCAAAAAGGCAGCTAATATTGTTAAAGACTTGAACCAAGTTCTCATCTTGCTGCTACTATTGGGAAGAAGGTACAGGAGTTTGAGTTTGAAGAAGGGTTTCGACCCGAAACGTCACCCATTCCTTCTCTCCTGAGATGCTGCCTGACCTGCTGAGTTACTCCAGCATTTTGTGAATAAATACCTTTGAGTTTGAGTTCTGTGAACTGCAGGTTTAAGGACAGCCTCTCTCCTGCCTCCATCAAACTCTTGAACGTTGTACAACACCAACCAATACCGTAGCAACTATTTCCTACTGTGAACTTTAATTTGATTGCTCTACTTATTTTGGTATTGCACTATTATGGCCTAGTTACCTAATAGTACTAATTATTATTAGTAATAATAATAATAATTGTATTATTGAACCTAATAGTACTAATTATTATGAGTAATAATAGTAATAATTGTATTATTGATTATTGTGTATTTGTGTGTTTTGCCTTATTGGGCATAAACCCACGGCAGGGAAGAATTTCATTGTTCCTTTGCCAGTGCATATGACATTTAAACACTCTTGGCATTCCTAACCTTCCAAGCAATTCCTTCCAAGCAATTCCTTCCAACTCCCTACCATCTTCTGGGTAAAACTATTTTTCCTCATCTTTTGTTCTGCTAATTACTTAACATGCATGCTCCTTTAACAGACAAATAGGTTCCTATTTGTTTAGGACTCTCATAATTTGATTTGGCTCAATGAAATTTGCACTGTATGTCAAGTGTTCAAAAGAAACAGGAATTGTTTATCTAATCTTTCCTCCAAGATTACATTTTCCTATTTTGATACATAAAAATCAAGGGTTATTTATGTTTGGCCCATCAAGTCTATGCCAGCTCTTGGAACAGTCCCATCAATTACAACAGACAATAGACAATAGGTGCAGGAGGAGGCCATTCGGCCCTTCGAGCCAACACCGCCATTCAATGTGATCATGGCTGATCATTCTCAATCAGTACCCCGTTCCTGCCTTCACCCCATACCCCCTGACTCCGCTATCCTTAAGAGCTCTACCCAGCTCTCTCTTGAATGCATTCAGAGAATTGGCCTCCACTGCCTCTGAGGCAGAGAATTCCACAGATTCACAACTCTCTGACTGAAAAAGTTTTTCCTCATCTCAGTTCTAAATGGCCTACCCCTTATTCTTAAACTGTGGCCCCTTGTTCTATGTCTTCACTTATTTCATTACAATCCACTAACAACTCCCAATTTTCCTACCACCAAGCTACACTTGGGGAAACGTACAAAGGGCACATTTTTGGAATATTGTGCACAGCTGGTGTTTTCTTTCAATCTGCTCACCCCGTGTTCTCAAAACTTGTGCATTGACCGGGTTGTCCTTTGTGGTTACATATATCACTCCATAAATTTTGGAGATTAGATATATCACTCCATAAAAGTTTGCTTTCGGCAGGATTTCGTTGAAAAATTGTCTGGGATTCTGACTTGATCAAAAATACAAATGACATGGACTTAAGATAGACACAAAGTAACACCGGCAGCATCTCTGGAGAGAAGGAATGGGTGACATTTCAGGTTGAGACCCTTCTTCTGAGTCTAAAGAAGGGTCACTCGACCCAAAACATCTCCCATTCCTTCTCTCCAGAGATGCTGCCTGTCCCTCTTGAGTTACTCCAGCATTTTGTGTCTATCTTCGGATTAAACCAGCATCTGCAGTTCCCTTCTACACAATGACATCGACTTATGTTGACGTAAAATTTAGAGAACCCCTTTTCCCGTTTGCTTGTGAAAGTTGATGCGTCGTGATGAGCTTAAATTGGAATTTATCTGAAAAATAATTGGAACAGGGCCTAAGTAGGTGAGATGGGATGCAAAATGTTTTAAATTAAGCTCATGGGGCAGAGTTTTTAGGAAAGGTGTGGCTTATAACTTTCCTGAAACTTATTCTTGCTTCCGTGATGAATGATATTAGAAAAAAAACCTTCCTTGAGTTGGTGGGGTAGTAGAAAACTCTGTTAAACTAATATGCTTGCAGTTTGAAACATTGAAACATATACGATTTTTAAGGGGTTGGACGCGTTAGAGGCAGGAAACATGTTCCCATTGTTGGGGGAGTCCAGAACCAGGGGCCACAGTTTAAGAATTAAGGGGTAGGCCATTTAGAACGGAGATGAGGAGATTGCGTACAGTTTTGGTCTCCTAATCTGAGGAAAGACATTATTGCCATAGAGGGAGTACAGAGAAGGTTTACCAGATTGATTCCTGGGATGGCAGGACTTTCATATGAAGAAAGACTGGATAGACTTGGCTTGTACTCGCTGGAATTTAGAAGATTGAGGGGGGATCTATAGAAACTTACAAAATTCTTAAAGGGTTGGACAGGCTAGATGCAGGAAGATTGTTCCCGATGTTGGGGGAATCCAGACCAAGGGGTCACAGTTTAAGGATAAGGGGGAAGTCTTTTAGGACCGAGATGAGAACTTTTTTTTCACACAGAGAGTGGTGAATCTGTGGAATTCTCTGCCACAGAAGGTAGTTGAGGCCAGTTCATTGGCTATATTTAAGAGGGAGTTAGATGTGGCCCTTGTGGCTAAAGGGATCAGGGGGTATGGAGAGAAGGCAGGTACGGGATACTGAGTTGGATGATCAGCCATGATCATATTGAATGGCGGTGCAGGCTCGAAGGGCCGAATGGCCTACTCCTGCACCTGTTTTCTATGTTTCTATGTTTCTATGAACAGTGATCATTTTTTTCCTTCTTATTCCTTATAGTTGTGCTAGTATTAAGAACTGAGGGAATGAGAAGTCAGCATGGATGCCCAGTCACGCAGCACTGCTGCAGCTGAAAAGAAAAAAGTAGAAAATTCCATTGTAAAGGGATCGTGCACAGATGTCAGTGAAAAAGCCATAGCCTCCAGTACTACGTCCAATGGTAAGTAAGTGGTGTCGTGTACAGGGATTTGCCAACAGTGAGAGCAGCAGTTTTTTTTTTTGTTCACTGCATTCTTTGTGAATGGATCATCTGCACCTGGATTTCTGTTTGTTTCGGGAAAGTGGTAGTGGGTGGAGGGGAAAAGAATTTGGAATTAAATTAAGCTCTTTTATAAGCCTACCATTGAGCAATATTTCTTTCGCACTGCTGGGTTTCGTCGTCGTTGAAACTTCCCTGTAATTGGCGAGATTTAGTGTGATTTTTTTTCTTCTCTCTCCCTTTTTGCCGGTCGGGTAATTGTGAGGAGTTGTGTTCGCTTGCCTGTTTGCGCACAGTGATTTTCCTTCCTTCCTCCTTTTAAAAATGTATATTGGCTTGTGATGTTTGTATTCAGTGTCATTGTTGAGTGTGCAAGGGTGCGCTCTGTCTAAGCGTTCACTACTTATTTGGGAGTAGATTAAAAAGAGCACAAGATAGTACAGATGATGTTAAGTGGCCCAAATTAGAGTTTATTGATTGGCCCCGGTGTTTGGCAGAGTCCCGGAGTCAACAAATAAAATGTTAGATTCGGACGAAAGTACAAAATTAACAAGCATTCCGCGTGGACAGCTGGAGACTGTCTTTCATGAGTCGAGCGAGGAGGGACGATGTGGAGAGATGTTGAAAGCTGTGATCCTTTTCTTTTTGGCAAGGACGTATGAGGGGAAGTTTGATCGCACTAATATTGTCTGGAGATTTTTGCGGAGTAATAAACATACATTGTTTCCATTGATGGTAGAGTAGAATTGGAAGTCACAGATTTAAAATGATGGACAAAAGCTGCACAAAAAGTCAGAAACTACTCAGAGAGAGCCTGTGCGAATGGGAGGCACCGTTTCAGTAACAACTTTTAAAAGGAAAACTTGGATCAATACTTGATCATAGGAACAAAATGGAGAAGTGGGGCTAATGAATAGACATGATTGACTGAGCGGCCTGTAGTGAAAGATTTTGTGTAAACATCCTTCATTTGTTCAATGTGCTGCTGTCTTCTGACTGTTTCTTCAGCATTCAGCTTGTACTTGAGACGAGATGGAATGCCACAATCTGTCCAAACATATTTGTGCGTTTGCTGCACATGATTTTATTCTCCTGCTTAACAGGACAGCTGACTCCCTAAGGAGGGTCCCAACACAAATGTTATTTGTCCATCCACTCCCTCCACAGAGGCTGCCTGACCCGCTGCGTTCCTCCAGTGCTTTGTTTTTTTTGCAGCTGACTCCTTGGTGTTTCTGATATTTTTGGAGTGTTGTTATTTGATGAATGAGCAGAACTTTGGAACCGAAAGGAGTTCTTCAAAAGCAGTGACTCTGAGCGATGGCCAGGCAACGTGTAAGACATTGCAACGCGAAAGTTAATGAATGCAATGACGTAATCGAACCTACATCGTCATTGCCAAGGATTGCATGGAATCATCTTGTGTTCCAAAGGCATGTGGTGGACATTTCAGTTTTTACTTCAATTCTGCAAAAGCTGATAAGTGCATGAGTTTGCACCATATGCCGAAAGGAAATGAAGTTGTTAACATTTTCACCCCAGCATCGCTCTTCCCAGCCACCCCCAAACATTGTGCTGAATCCTAATTCACCCTACCTCCGTTATTATTTAGCATTGTTTATTCTGGTGGGGCCTGGGCAGAGAGAGGGAACAAAAACAAAATCATCGTGGGGTGGCAATAAAAGAAGTAGCAGTGGGACTGGAAACACTTCCTGTTGCAGTGTTAGCTTGTATTTTGCAGCCAGTGCTGCTGTGGGAGGGAGTGTTAAACCTTTTACCCATTTATGGGCCTCATGGTCAGAATGAAGTAATATATGAGTCACATCGTATGGGTCAGAGTTGAAAAAAGGCAGTGAGGAACATGGAGAGCTTTGTATTTAATATTCCGAAGGGCAGGAGGAGGGGGGGGGGGTGGGGGGGGGGGCTTACATTATGATACAAGGCGGTCAGGAATGCCATGAAATCCAATCCATGGTGTCTGATAAGGATCTCTGACTCCTCTGGGACAGACTAGATTTTAGCCCTATTAAGGAAACCTTTCTTGCAACCGTTCTGCACTCACCATCCCCCAACGTTGTTCCTCCCCCAATCCACCCACCTAACAAAGTGAGAAGGAAACATTCCAGAATCTGCTATTTAAAAAAAATAAAAAAATGCTTTTATCTGCCGGAGCACAAAATGTTTTGAGATGGAAACATGTTCCACTGGAGAATTTTCTTCTTCTTTTTTTGTTGCTTAATAACAGTTCAGTTTCACAAAACTGCAGGATTTTGTTTTTATGTTCCCAAAAAAGTTTTTCATTTTGCATCGTTTTAACAAAGTTCGGTGTAATTTTCTTTCTGGCAAGTCAGCGCAGTTTTTGTATTGCAAGGTTTTGGATTGCTAAGTGGACCTCAGAAGCTTAAAGTATTTATTATTCAAACTGGTTGAACATACCTGATTCGGAGAGTTAAGTTGCAAAGTGGCAAAGGCGAGGGATTTTCTATTAACTTTCTTTTCATTTGACTGGGCTAATGCATGCTGTTTTTGTTAGTTAAAGTTGAGTACGATCCCAATTATTAAATCTTAGGAGACCAATCCTGTATCTTTCTATAAATGGTAGCTTCATCTCGGGTTCTTTCATCTATTTTCCACCTCTCCTAGTTTGACAGTTGAAAAGGTCTGACTGTGCCACACAATGGTTTGATTGGTTTCTCTGGGGATGCTGTTCTCTGCCTCATCATCCGCCAGGCAGGTGGACCAGAAAGTCTTCTGATTCTTTTGTTGCTTTGCAAAGTCTGGGGTCTTTGAGAGAATAAATCCACCGTCATGGGATAATTTGCTAAAGGAGACTGGAGGAGATGAGAGAAAAGCCTCACCACTTGGGTGCGGAATTAATGAAACACTGATGTTCCAACCCTTGCTGTTGAAAATCTCTAGGAATGCAATGGGTGGAGATAGCACATTACGCTTCACATTAAAAAAAAAATTTTTAAAAGCCGTTTATTTTATTCTGTGAAATGTAAATAAAATGTGAAATTTGCCAAATTATGTAAAGTAGAAAGCACTGGCCGTTTCTCCCCCCCATGCGTAATTTTCATTTATTTAAAATTTATTTGGTGGGGAGAAGTGATCAAAGGAAAGTTCGTGCAGAAAAGATCAAGTCTCGCAAATACTCCTTAAGCCTTTAGATTACCCACTAACAGAAAATAGTCGGAATTCCATATGACAGAAGTAAGCTTAAGTTAACACAGGATAAAAAGTAAATTACAGATAGGATGTCCTCAGCCATCTTTGTGACTGGAGATAAGGTTTCATTTCAGAATGGACAGGCGACTTTTTCACTTACAGCCCATTCTGCTGCACCTGTGATAACAACTCCGGATTCTAATTGAAATTGGTTTGAAAATGGATTTTTAGTTTTCTGTGTCTGTGAAAATATTGAATGGAGTCGAGCTGCCAGTAAGAATCCCAGACAGTGAAAATGTGGCAGGAAACTGGAATCATCTTTCAAGCTTGTATCAATGGTATGACAGTTTTGTGATCTGTCATATTAATGAAATCATTGATCACTTGATGGAGTGGGTAATAAACTGCTTTCTGAGAATATTGTTGAGGGGGGTTGATCAAAGTCTGTGGAGATGAAAAAGTATAAAGCTCAAAATTGTTGAGCCACCTACATTAATAGATGGAAAGAAGCTTTTGTTGTATGTCCTTTCGAACAACATATATCTATTGATTTTTGAATTTGGCTTCAAATATGCCGCTGAAGGCACATTAATCAAATCATGGATGTTATGTGGGCAGTTTTACTTCTGAGCATTTGAAGGAGTGCCCGTTCATATTTCTTTCTGTTTCTGTGTCATCTTTCTTCAATGTAAGAAGGAAGAAAAAAATCCTAGTTTTCCTCTCATTTATTTTTCTATAGACCTGTCCTCGCTTGCTGATTCTGGAACCTTTTCGTTTTCGAGCTCTTTTGCTGTCAGTTCATTTTTACCTGGGTGCATAAGTGTTATTGTCGTTGCAAGCTTCCTGAAACTGTTATCAATGAGCAACATGCTCAATTTAAGATTTTACATATCATATTCATTACCAAACCACTCTTAACTTTAAGACCTGTATTTAACTTTGTGTTATTTGTGGAGGTTTATCTAAATTGTATTTTTCTCTGGCTAAGAGAATTTTTATGTGGCAAGCTTGTGAAACTGATTGGAATCATTCCTTTTATTCATTTGGTAAATGAATTGGTCGATCTCGTTCACCGAACCCGACGGGCTTTTTAAATGCATGTGTTTGAGGAAAATAATTTCAGCTAGGATTTCTGCTGATGATAACTTTACCTAGGTGTGTATGTGTGTGTGTGTGTGTGTGTGTGTGTGTGTGCATATTGTACAGGTGCAGATAAATACTGGATTGTCAGATGCCATTTGAACAATCTAATGACCAATAAATGGCCATTTAAAACTGAGGTGAGAAAAAACCTTTTCACTTAGAGAGTTGTGAATTTGTGGAATTCTCTGCCACAGAGGGCAGTGGAAGCCAAATCACTGGATGGATTTAAGGGAGAGATAGAGTTCGAGGGGCTAGTGGAATCAAGGGATATGGGGTATTGATTGGGGACGATCAGCCATGATCACAATGAATGGCGGTGCTGGCTCGAAGGGCCGAATGGCCTCCTCCTGCACCTATTTTCTATGTTTTTCTAATAAAACCAATGCTTGTGTTTATCGGGTAAGTAGTTAGGTGGGGTAGTGGCATCTATGATACGAAATGATTAGATCAGCAAGTGTATATTTTCAAGATGTGACACCAAGCTGGTTAGAAATTGGAACAGTACAGCACAAGAACACTCTCTTCAGCCCTCTGCATGGCAGTGCATAACATGGTGCCTAGACCATCACATATATACATGCTCATATCCAATGTCCTTTCTTTCCCTTCATAATTATATACCAATCCACAAGTCGTTCAAACATGACTAACATATCTGTTTCAACCAGCAATGCTGGCAGCACGTTCCAGGCACTTACCAACCTCTGTGTAAAAAAAAAAGAAACTTGATCTGCACATCTCCTTTAAACGTTGCCCCGCTCACCTTAAAGCTGTGCCCTAGTATTCGATTTTTCCATCATGGGAAATAAGATTTTTAATGTCGACTCTTTCATAATTGTATATACTTACATCAGGTCTCCCCGCAACCTCTGGTGTTCTAGAGAAAACAATCTAAGTCTGTCCGAAGATAGATGCAAAATGCTGGAGTAACTCAGCGGGACAGGCAGCATCTCTGGAGAGAAGGAACGGGTGACGTTTCAGGTCAAGACTCTTCTTCAGACTGGTTAGGGATAAGGGAAACGAGAGATATAGAGGATGATGTGGAGAGACAGAACAATGAAAGATAAGACAATAGACAATAGGTGCAGGAGGAGGCCATTCGGCCCTTAGAGCCAGCACTGCCATTCAATGTGATCATGGCTGATCATTCTCAATCAGTACCCTGTTCCTGCCTTCTCCCCATACTCCCTGACTCCGCTATCCTTAAGAGCTCTATCTAGCTCTCTCTTGAATGCATTCAGAGAATTGGCCTCCACTGCCTTCTGAGGCAGAGAATGCCATAGATTCACAACTCTCTGACTGAAAATGTTTTTCCTCATCTCAGCTCTAAATGGCCTACCCCTTATTCTTAAAATGTGGCCCCTTGTTCTGGACTCCCCCAACATTGGGAACATGTTTCCTGCCTCTAACGTGTCCAACCCCTTAATAATCTTATACGTTTCGATAAGATCCCCTCTCATCCTTCTAAATTCCAGTGTATACAAGCCTAGTCGCTCCAGTCTTTCAACATATGACAGTCCCGCCATTCCGGGAATTAACCTAGTAAACCTAGTAACCTAGATATGCAAAAAAGTATTGATGATAAAGGAAACAGGCAGTTGTAAGCTATTTGTGAGGTGAAAATAAGAAGCTGGTACGACGGGTGGGGGAGGGATGGAGAGGGAGGGAATGCCAGGGCTACCTGATGTGAGAGAAATCAATATTTCATACCACTGGGCTGTAAGCTGCCCAAGCGAAATATGAGATGCTGTTCCTCTTATTTGCGTTTGGCCTCACTCTGACAATGGAGGAGACCGAGGACAGAAAGGTCTGTGTAGGAATGGGAAGGAGAATTAAAGTGTCCAGCAACCGGGAGATCAGGTTCCATAACGCGGGCTGAGCGAAGGTGTTCCACGAAACGATCACCCAACCTACATTCAATCTCGCCGATGTATAACAGTCCACACCTTGATACAGTAGATGAGGTTGAGGGAGGTGCAAGTGAAACTCTGCCTCACCTGAAAGGACTGCCGGGGTCCCTGGACAGAGTCGAGGGAAGAGGTATAGCGACAGGTGTTGCACCTCCTGCGGTTGCAGGGGAAGGTTTGGGCGGGAAGGGATAAGTTAACCAGGGAGTTGCGGAGGGAACGGTCTCTGCGGAAGGCGGAGAGGGGTGGAGATGGGAAAATGTGGCTGGTGGTGGGATCCCGTTGGAGGTGGCGGAAACTTTGGAGGATTATGTGTTGTCTGCGACGGCTGATGGGGTGGAAGGTAAGGACTGGGGGGACTCTGTCTCTGTTGCGACTAGGGGGAGGTGGAGCAAGGGCAGAACTGTGGGGTACCGAGGAGACACGAGTGAGGGCCTCACCTATGATGGGAGAGGGGAACCTTTCTGTAGTGGGACTCCTCCATTGTCAGAGTGAGGCCCAGCGCTAATTGGAGGAACAGCAACTCATATTTCGCTTGGGTAGTTTACACCCCAGTGGTATGAACATTGACTTCTCTAACTTCAGATAGCTCTTGCTTTCCCTCTCGAGCCCCTCTCCCATCCCAGTTCTCCCACTGGTCTGACTGTCTCCGACTACATTGTATCTTTGTCCCGTCCCCTCCCCTGACATCCGTCTTCCTGTTGTATGGTGACCAGAGTCGCACACAGTACTCCAAGCGCAGTCTCTCCAATGCCTTGTAGAGTTGAAATATCGCGCACCTACTCCGGTACTCATTGACCCGACTGATGAAGGCAAACCTGCAAAAACACTGCTTCACCACCCTGTCTCTCTGCGTTTCCACTCTCAGGGAACTATATACTTTTCCCTCTGCTTTACTCAGTGCCGGATTTACATAGTAGCAAAATTAGCATTTGCTACGGGCCCCGCGCTTTCGAGGGCCCCGCACTAAACGCTTGCGAGCTAAATGCTTGAAATCGGCGTCCCACCAAGGGCCTGCGCGGACCAATAGACAATAGGTGCAGGAGGAGGCCATCCGGCCCTTCGAGCCAGCACCGCCATTCAATGTGATCATGGCTGATCATTCACAATCAGTACCCCGATCCTGCCTTCTCCCCATACCCCCTGACTCCGCTATCATTAAGAGCTCTATCTAGCTCTCTCTTGAATGCATTCAGAGAATTGGCCTCCACTGCCTTGTGAGGCACAGAATTCCACAGATTTACAACTCTCTGACTGAAAAAGTTTTTCCTCATCTCAGTTCTAAATGGCCTACTCCTTATTCTTAAACTGTGGCCCCTGGTTCTGGACTCCCCCAACATTGGGAACATGTTTCCTGCCTCTTAATAATCCTATACGTCCAACCCCTTAATAATCCTATACGTTTCAATAAGATCTCCTCTCATCCTTCTAAATTCCAGTGTATACAAGCCTAGTCGCTCCAGTCTTTCAACATAAGACAGTCCCGCCATTCCGGGAATTAACCTAGTAAACCAATGGGCCAACTGACCAATGGGCAGCCGGCTCGTCACCGCCAAACTGCCTAGTCTCCGGCCCTCTTACTCCACACACCTCCGGCCTCACCCGAACACCTGACTCCTCCTCTGCTCGAATATCGGCCTTGTCTCCCCACACATCCCGGCCCTCTCACTCCTTGCTCATCGGCTCTTTTCTCTCACCACCTCATTGCCCCCCCCCCCATCTCTCCCACTCCTCTGACCCTCCTCCCTACTCTTCCGGCGCTCTCTCGCCACTCCTCTGGCACTTGCTACCCAGAATCCTCCGCTGCTCATTCTTCCGCCTACCTCTCGCCTGTTCTTTCCCTACCCCTCCGCCCCTCCCTTTCCTTGAAGGGCCCTTCTCTCTCTCTTCACTCCTGCGGTCTTCTCTCTCTCCCCACTCCTCAGGCTCTCTCCTCCCCACTCCACTGGGCCTCTCTCTCCCCAATCCCCCTTCCCTCTCGCCTCCCAGACCTCCGCCAATCTACCTCCCCCCTTTGTTCCCAGTTTTCTGTCCCACTCTCCCTCCTCTTCTCCATCCCACTCTCCCCCGCTGTGCACCTCCATTACGCTCTCCCGTTTCCTCCGACCCTCTTTCCCCCACACCTCCCTCCATGCCCCCCCCCCCCTCCTCCGGTCTTTACTTTCCATTTCTACAGGCACTTTCCCCTCACACTGACTATCTCTCTCTCTCTCTCTCTTTTTCTTTTTTTTTCTCTCTCTCTTTTTCTCTCTCTCTTTTTCTCTCTCTCTTTTTCTCTCTCTCTTTTTCTCTCTCTCTTTTTCTCTCTCTCTTTTTCTCACTCTCTTTTTCTCTCTCTCTTTTTCTCTCTCTTTTTCTCTCACTCTTTTTCTCACTCTCTTTTTCTCTCTCTCTTTTTCTCTCTCTCTTTTTCTCTCTCTCTTTTTCTCTCTCTTTTTCTCTCTTTCTTTTTCTCACTCTCTTTTTCTCTCTCTCTTTTTCTCTCTTCTGGCCCACACTCCCCAAATCCTGTGACTCCCTCTCACCCATCCCAAAAGCTCGGGCCCTCTTTCTCACCAATCCCCAGGCCTTCTCTCCTCACTTCCAGGGCCCTGTCTCCTCCTCCACTCTTCCACCACCTCCTCTACCCACACCTTGCATGCCTCCCAGCATCCACTGCTCCAGCATTCCCTACCCCTTCTCCGTCCCTCTCACCCCTATACCTCCAGTCCCGCCTCTATTCACTCCTCCGGCCCTACCTTTTCCCCATTCCTCTGGCCCTCCCTGTCTCTACTTCTCTAGCACCCTTGGCTCCCACTCCTCCGGCCCACTTCTCGCAATCCTCCGTCATTCTCCCTGCGGTGGCGCAGCGGTAGAGTTGCTGCCTTACAGTGCTTGCAGCACTGGAGACCCAGGTTCCATCCCAACCATGGGTGCTGTCAGTACGGAGTTTGTACGTTCTCCCCGTGACCGTGTGGGTTTTCTCTGAGATCTTCGGTTTCCTCCCACACTCCAAAGACAATAGACAATAGACAATAGACAATAGACAATAGGTGCAGGAGGAGGCCATTCAGCCCCTCGAGCCAGCACCGCCATTCAATGCGATCATGGCTGATCACTCTCAATCAGAACCCCGTTCCTGCCTTCTCCCCATACCCCCTCACTCCGCTATGGACGTGGAGGTTTGTAGGTTAATTGGCTTGGTGTATGTGTAAAATTGTCCCTAGTGTGTGCGGGGATTGCTGGTCGGTACGGATGGTGGACCGAAGGGCCTGTTTTCGCGAGGTATCTCTAAACTAAACCCCTCCATCATACACTCTCGGAGAGCCCCGTATTAGGCCCGTGGACCGCTGTAGACCCCGACACTGTAGGCCCGGACAGTGTAGGCTAACGTAACTTGTTAACGTTAATGAAGTTCGAGGAGCGGGACCGAGTGTGTTCAAGGCCGAGTGTGTTCAAACGTTCTTTCCTACACAATTTTATATACAATTATGGTGGAACGGTGAAACGGTGGCGCAGCGGTAGAGTGAAGACCCGGATTCACTCTGGGTGCCGTCTGTACGGAGTTTGTATGTTCTCATGACCTGCATGGGTTTTCTCTGAGATATTCGGTTTCCTCCCACACTCCAAAGACGTACAGGTATGTAGGTTAATTGGCTTGGTGTATATGTTAATTGTCCCAAGTGTGTGTAGGATAATGTGTGGTCGGGGCGGACTCGGTGGCCGAAGTGCTTGTTTCTGTGCTGTATCTCTAAACTAAATTAAACTAAACTAAAATGAATCGGCTTGCTCACCCTGCATCCCATCTGATCTATTCTTCCAGACCAGCCAACCACCTGGGACCTAGATAACATCTACCACCCTGCCCTTGTCAATCCCCTTGGGCATCACTTCAAAAAATCTAATTACTGAGACACGTTTTTCCACATACAAAACCATTCTGACCATACCTGACCAATCATTGCCATTTCAGGTGCAAATTCCTTTGTGTCAGAATCACTATCAGTAACTTTCCCACTGCTTATGTCAGCCTCACAAGTTGTAGTCCCCTTGTGGTCCTTGTTAAATAATGGTGCAATATTCCCTCTCTCCAGTCTTCCTGCACCTCACCAATGGCTTCGGAAGATACAAAAATCTAAACCATGGACCCGGCATTTTCTTCCCTCACTCCCCATAATATCCTGGGATACACTTGGTCAGTCTCTGTGGATTTATTCACCTTTCTGTGCCTCAAAACCAAAGATACTAGAGGAACAAGATGCAGCACTCCGTTTAAATCGCCTATACTGAAGTGTAGTACGCAAAGGAGCCATTTTAGTCGGCAAAACCCGCCGTTCGTTATGCCTCTCGCAGTGTAATCAGTGTTTTGGGGGAACAGTATGTGTGATGATATCATTAAAATGTAGAATATATCTCATCTATCAATTCACAGATTTTTGTTATTTTTCTTTATAAATGTTTCTGCAAGTTTCTTCCTTTGCTAAAATGGCATCATGACATACTACAGTTTTTAGGGTCGAGTGGTCTATCTTGCTCCTCTGGTATCTTTGCTCAAAACTGCCAACACCTCTTTTGCTGATATACTCAGGACATTGCTGTTCTCACACAGTGCTTTGAGCCAACTCTGCAGAACATTGTACGTTGGGTTTTTAGATTTAGATTTAGAGATACAGCGCGGAAACAGGCCCTTCGGCCCACCGAGTCCGCGCCGCCCAGCGATCCCTGCACATTAACACTATCCTACACACACTAGGGACAATTTTTACATGTTACCCAGTCAATTAACCGCACATTAACACTATCCTACACACACTAGGGACAATTTTTACATTTTACCCAGTCAATTAACCTACATACCTGTACGTCTTTGGAGTGTGGGAGGAAACCGAAGATCTCGGAGAAAACCCACGCAGGTCACGGGAAGAACGTACAAACTCCGTACAGATTCTTTCATTTCTTGTGAATGCACAGACTAATGGCCCACTGAAGATAGCAGTGTCTTGGTAATCCGATGTCCCTCGCAAACCAATTGGTGCTCATGCCAATGCTGATATGCTCATTGATCTCTAGTGGTGACTCCATTAATAGGCTGGTGAAAGTGAGTGGATCTGCTAATTATATCCCGTGCATCTTTTGAAGTGCCAGGGACAAATGTCTTAACCCCTTTGAGTAGTGGTTATAATTTTGTCTGCTATTTTAGTCAGCATTTGTTTTTGAAATAATACCACTGCCGTATTGCCATCTTCTGACTGTTTTCAGGGCCATATGACAGGCTGCTGTGATCACTTGTTGGTGAAGGAATAACTCCTCCATGTCTCTTGCTGAGATCCCAGTTTATGTTCTTGCAGTGTTCCTAGCTATTATATCTCGCATCATGAAATCATACAGCGCAGCTCACCCTAACCATCATAGACCATTCGGCCCTTCGAGCCAGCACCGCCATTCAATGTGATCATGGCTGATCATTCTCAATCAGTACCCCGTTCCTGCCTTCTCCCCATACCCCCTGACTCCGCTATCCTTAAGAGCTCTATCTAGCTCTCTCTTGAATGCATTCAGAGAATTGGCCTCCACTGCCTTCTGAGGCAGAGAATTCCACAGATTTACAACTCTCTGACTGAAAACGTTTTCCTCATCTCCGTTCTAAATGGCCTACCCCTTATTCTTAAACTGTGTCCCCTGGTTCTGGACTCCCCCAACATTGGGAACATGTTTCCTGCCTCTAACGTGTCCAACCCCTTAATAATCTTATATGTTTCGATAAGATCCACTCTCATCCTTCTAAATTCCAGTGTATACAAGCCTAGTCGCTCCAGTCTTTCAACATACGACAGGCCCGCCATTCCGGGAATTAACCTGGTAAACCTACGCTGCACGCCCTCAATAGCAAGAATATCCTTCGTCAAATTTGGAGACCAAAACTGCACACAGGACTCCAGGTGCGGTCGCACTAGGGCCCTGTACAACTGCAGAAGGATGCTATGCTATTCCCATTTGCTTGAATTAGGCACGCATCCGTCTTCACTTTTGCTATGAAGGAACTTGTCCAAATGCCTTTGAAATATTTTAATGGTATTTGAATGGATTCTAATCTGAAACTTCAACTTGCTCAAATGTGAAAAGTTATTTTATGTCGGAAAGGAACTGCAGATGCTGGTTTACACCGAAGATAGGCGCAAAATGCTGGAGTAACTCAGTGGTTCAGGCTGAGTTACTCCAGCATTTAATGAAAGGTTATTATTTCGAAAACAGAATTGTGCTGACAAGTTTTAGAAAATAATTTCATAGTAATTTCTTTGCAGGTTATTTAATGTGAGTCACCAGAATTAATTTGATAGGAGATTTCAATTTAAGTTCTGTTCTGTACAAAGTGTGTTTTGTTTTCCTTTATCTTTTCCTCCTTTCCATGGAACAATTTTGATGACTGCTCCGATTTTGCTGTGTTGTCTCTGAGGCATTCTCTCCATCCTTTCTATAAACCCAGGTCACTCCAACTGTGATTGTAAGCATGAAAGAAGATCTGTGATCAAAGGTTTTAATGATATCACCGGTCGCTGGTGATTGATTGAGAACAGAAGTTCGGATGCATTTTGCATGCATGACTTTTTTTCCCCACATTTTTCCAGATTGTGGGAATTTCCATCAACTAGTGGTAAAGTTTACTTTTTGTTTTGCAATCTACATCCATTAGATTATCATAAAAAAGCAGTAAGAATACTTATATCGCCTTTGTTGCACAAGAAGGCTTTTGACATGAACCAGGATTATGTGGAGTCAATCAAGAAGCAGATGTGCAAAGAACTTACGGATAAAGTAGTTTAAAATATTAGCACCTTTTGAAAGGCCTTTCAACTGAGAGCTGATGTGTTTACATAGATGTAGTATTCAAAAATAATTGAAAATATGCCATTTGTCTTATTAGTTTAAAAAAAATTAAATCCTAACGATTTTACTTTTGTTTCCGGTCCTGACAAATCCAAATTGGCTGGGAAGTTGGAAGGTTATTTTTCCAAGAAGATCGTGGGAGCATTCCTCTGATTATTTCAGGTGCAATTGTGTAAGTCACTCGGCCTGCACCAGGGTGAGATTATTTCCACAGCCCACCTTCCTCCCCCACCCCTCCCTCTGTCTTCATCATGCCCAAAATTAGCATGAGGCCATCAAACCCTTCATTGTGCTCCCACACTGTGAACGAGGCCACAAATCCTCGCTCTCCATTACCCTGACAGGGATAAACCGTGGAGTTGTCAAGATGGGGGGGAGGGCGGATGATCAAGAGTCTTTAATTGTCATCTGTACCAGGAATGGAACAATGACATTCTTACTTGCTGCAGATTTAAAGACCCATAAATGGCCCTTCATTAGAAGGATGAGAGGAGATCTTATCGAAACGTATAAGATTATTAAGGGGTTGGACACGTTAGAGGCAGGAAACATGTTCCCAATGTTGGGGGAGTCCAGAACAAGGGGCCACAGTTTAAGAATAAGGGGTAGGCCATTTAGAACTGAGATGAGGAAAAACTTTTTCAGTCAGAGAGTGGTGAATCTGTGGAATTCTCTACCTCAGAAGGCAGTGGAGGCCAATTCTCTGAATGCATTCAAGAGAGAGCTAGATAGAGCTCTTAAGGATAGCGGAGTCAGTGGGTATGGGGAGAGGGCAGGAACGGGGTACTGATTGAGAATGATCAACCATGATCACATTGAATGGCGGTGCTGGCTCGAAGGGCCGAATGGCCTCCTACTGCACCTATTGTCTATTGTCTATTGTCAATCGGTATAACCTCCACAGAACTTCTCTTCAGAAGTCCGATATAGTATTTGGCGACATACTAAATCGCCTCGGTATCACAAAATGCTGAAGTAACTCAGCAGGTCAGGCAGCATCTAAGAGAGAGGGAATGAGTGACGTTTCAGGTCGAGACCCTTCTTCAGACGCTCGACCCGAAACGTCACCCATTCCCTCTCTCCTAGATGCTGCCTGACCTGCTGAGTTACTCCAGCATTTTGTGATACCTTCGATTTGTACCAGCATCTGCAGTTATTTTCCTCCACTACCAAATCTCCTCATTCGTTTAAGAAAGTAGAGGCAACTGATGGACGTTTCACACCAGGAGGTGATGAGTCTTAATAAATTCCTTTTATCACATTTAATTCTATATACACCTCATAAGAAGTGCGTTAAAAACACACACTGTTTTAGTTTGATTGCACTTGGATAGTTTACCGAAGTTCCAAGTTGCTAATCCCTTTAAAGAAGCAAAATGTAGAGGAGCTATCTATCACAATGTACTGTGTAAGAAGGAACTGCAGATGCTGGTTTAAACTGAAGGTAGGCACAAAAAGCTGAAGTAACTCAGCGGGAGACTGACTTCCTCTGTTTCAGCATTTGCTATTGCAGAAGGTTGCTGTGAGCTTTTAGTTCAGCAGCACTTTGTAGACAGGCCCCTGGAATGGATTGATAAATGTGTTTGTAGAATTGAGGGACAATCCATTGATAACGGAAAATACAGATAGATTATTCCGATAAGATACTAAAGCATTTATAGATAACACCCGGTATTTATTTCACTCAATGCTGGAGTAGAAACATAGAAACATAGAAAATAGATGCAGGAGTAGGCCATTCGGCCCTTCGAGCCTGCACCGCCATTCAATATGATCATGGCTGATCATCCAGCTCAGTAGCCTGTACCTCCCTTCTCTCCATACCCCCTGATCCCATTAGCAAAAAGGGCCACATCTAACTCCCTCTTAAATATAGCCAATGAACTGGCCTCAACTACCTTCTGTGGCAGAGAATTCCACAGACTCACCACTCTCTGTGTGAAGAAATGTTTTCTCATCTCGGTCCTAAAAGACTTCCCCCTTATCCTTAAGCTGTGACCCCTGGTTCTGGACTCCCCCAACATCGGGAACAATCTTCCCGCATCTAGCCTCTCCAACCCCTTAAGAATTTTATATGTTTCTATAAGATCCCCCCTCAGTCTTCTAAATTCCAGCGAGTACAAGCCCAGTCTATCCAGTCTTTCCTCATATGAAAGTCCCGCCATCCCAGGGAGTAACTCAGCAGGTCAGGCAGCATCTCATGAGAGAAGGAATGAACATTGACTTCTCCAACTTTAGATAGTTCCTCTGTCCCTCTCTTCCCCTCCCCCTTCCCAGTTCTCCCTCTATCCCTCGAGATGCAACACCTGTCCCTTTACCCCCCCCCTCAACTCCATCAAAGGACCCAAACAGTCTTTCCAGGTGAGACAGAGGTTCACCTGCACCTCCTCCAACCTCATCTATTGCATCTGCTGCTCTAGATGTCAACTTATTTATATCGGCGAAACCAAGCGCAGGCTCGGCGATCGCTTCGCTGAACACCTGCGCTCGGTCCGCATTAACGCAACTGATCTCCCGGTGGCCCAGCACTTTAACTCCCCCTCCCATTCCCAGTCTGACCTCTCTGTCATGGGCCTCCTCCAGTGCCATAGTGAGGCCCGCCGGAAATTGGAGGAGCAGCACCTCATATTTCGCCTGGGCAGTTTGCGGCCCGGTGGTATGAACGTCGACTTCTCCAACTTCAGATAGCTCCTCTGTCCCTCCCTTCCCCTCCTCTTTCTCAGATCTCCCTCTATCTTCCTGTCTCCACCTATATCCTTCCTTTGTCCCACCCCCGACATCAGTCTGAAGAAGGGTCTCGACCCGAAACGTCACCCATTCCTTCTCTCCTGAGATGCTGCCTGACCTGCTGAGTTACTCCAGCATTTTGTGAATAAATCGATTTGTACCAGCATCTGCAGTTATTTTCTTATATCTCCCTCTATCTTCCTGTCTCCACCTATATCCACCTATTTGACCTGCTGAGTTACTCCAGCATTTTGTGAATAAATCGATTGACCTGCTGAGTTACTCCAGCATTTTGTGAATAAATCGATTTGTACCAGCATCTGCAGTTATTTTCTTATATTATTCCACCTATTTCCTTCCTTTGTCCCGCCCCCCTGACATCAGTCTGAAGAAGAGTCTCGACCCAAAACGTCACCCATTCCTTCTCTCCTGAGATGCTGCCTGACCCGCTGAGTTACTCCAGCATTTTGTGAAATAAATACCTTCGATTTGTACCAGCATCTGCCGTTATTTTCTTACACATAGATTACACCCGGTGTACTTGAATGGCATCGTTTGGACAATTAGCTTTGTCTTTGCATTGTTTTAGCCAGATTTTTTCTAAAGTCTCAATACCTGCATATCATAACTTAATGGGTCACTGAACGAAAGTTGATTAAATTAATTGAGAAAGCCAGAAATTTGGGGATGTTTTTGCTGTTAAACTTTGTGAGCTGCTATTATATTCCTGCAACCACATATGTATTTTGTTATTCAGGCTGGCCAATATGCTCCTTTTCAATATTATTATACTACGTCGTATTCCGAATTAAAGTATAATTAAATTACCCATATCGCTGCACCAAAACAAAACATAGAATTTTTTACAGGTATGAATTCAGTAGTATGAAATATTCCTTTGGTGTTTATATGTTTTAAAAGTTTAGTTCAATTCTTCAGAAAATAAATTTGCTTTTGGATGTTTTCTGAAGTAGTACATTTATTTATAGCTGAGTGTTGGTACAGATAGTGGATGACCTGCATGTTTTCATATGGCTTGGCCCTATGACTCTAATTATGAAATGATGGTATATTTTCATAGAAACATAGAAACATAGAAAATAGGTGCAGGAGGAGGCCATTCGGCCCTTCGAGCCAACACCGCCATTCATTGTGATCATGGCTGATTATCCACAATCAGTAACATGTGCCCAACTGCTCCCCATATCCCTTGATTCCACCAGCCCCCAGAGCTCCATCTAACTCTCTCTTAAATTCATCCAGTGATTTGGCCTCCACTGCCCTCTGTGGCAGAGAATTCCACAAATTCACAACTCTCTGGGTGAAAAAATTCCTTCTCACCTCACTTTTAAATGGCCTCCCCTTTATTCTAAGACTGTGGCCCCTGGTTCTGGACTCCACCCAATATTGGGAACATTTTTCCTGCATCTAGCTTGCCCAGTCCTTGTATAATTTTATATTTTCATTGAACTATCATTGTGCATTTGGCACAAGCCGCTGTTAAAAAAAAAAAAATTGAGCATTTTGCCACCATTAAGAGTTGTACAAGTGTAAACAAACTAATTTACTCCCCCTTCAGTAAAGTTTTCTTGCTATACTCTTTTATTTTAAAGTGGAAGATTACAAACATTTGATATTTTTCCCCCTAAAGGCAAGTTGTAATTTGTGTTCTTAAATCCAGCATTATATAACAGAAGGTATTTATTTACAAAATGCTGGAGTAACTCAGCAGGTCAGGCAGCATCTGGGGAGAGAAGGAATGGGTGACGTTTCGGGTCGAGACCCTTCTTCAGACTGAACAGAATATGATTGCCTGAAACGGTGTTTACTGCAACGAGCCACAGTAAAATTCGACATGTACTTTGCGCTTATAAGAGGTTCCCTTTTGGGAAACTTCTCCAGTTTTTACTTTCTGAAAATTTGTTCCCTTTGGATTTGTTGAGCTGGTTAGTAACGGTTGACCTCTTAGCCAGCAGCTAATAGAAACAAGGAGCCATGTGCCTCCATTTTCGGAGGAATGCTCTGAGTTGTGGATGGTGAACCGCTTTGTTATGCCCTTTGAGGTACTGTGTGTACTTAAGCTATGGCTGAACAAAGTGTCGATTGGCGTCTATACAAACACTCTGCATGGACAATATGCCCTTGAAGGAAGTGATATGTTATAACAGTTTTACTATTTTTGGGATGTGTCACTATCTTTTGTTGAAAGTGGGAAATCGGGTTAATCTGAAGTAGCAGTCAACAAAGAAAGTGACAAAGCCATTGTCACCTCTTTAGCAAATGATTAACGTTTTCGTTGTTTAGATTAGGTCCAGTCAACTCAAAAGCCCTGCTAATAAGGACCAATTATTTTCTTTGCACGATAGTGCGACACTATATGTTTTAACACTCCCGGGCAATTTGTCCTAAATGAGAAATCTAATATTTTGCTGGTAGGAAAAATGATGCCACGGTTCCCTTTTTAGAATTTATGGATTTCCGCATTGTTAATTATCTGCGCTTCGTTATCGTGATTTCCTTGGGGTAATGTGGTTGAATTTCATAAATTGCACAAGGTGTTGGAATGCAAATTAAGACATGCAAAGAGTAGCCATTCTTAAGTCACATCGCACAGTGTTCCGGCACAGATCTACTTGCACTTTATTCTGTTTTAAAACTGTTACAATTTGTTTCATTGGCTTGTTTAAATGAATACTGACTAGCTAATTAAATTATGGGAGGCGCATTCCCAATCTCGTTGTACCCCTCCCTGTACAATGACAATAAAGATATATTGTATTGTATTGTCATATCATATCATATCATATCATATATATATACAGCGCGGAAACAGGCCTTTTCGGCCCACCAAGTCCGCGCCGCCCAGCGATCCCCGCACATTAACACTATCCTACACCCACTAGGAACAATTTTTACATTTACCCAGTCAATTTACCTACATACCTGTACGTCTTTGGAGTGTATTGTAAATATATTTTTATTCAGGGGTTGTGGATATTTCCCAGCATGGTTAGTACCTACTGCCTGTCACCAATTGTCCTTGAAAGGATAGTGTAAGAAAATAACTGCAGATGCTGGTACAAATCGAAGGTATTTATTCACAAAGTGCTGGAGTAACCCAGCAGGTCAGGCAGCATCTCAGGAGAGAAAGAACGGGTGACGTTTCAGGTCGAGACCCTTCTTCAGACTGAGGCTGAAGACTGAAGAAGGGTCTCGACCCATTCCTTCTCACCTGAGATGCTGCCTGACCTGCTGAGTTACTCCAGCACTTTGTGAATAAAGTCCTTGAAAGGATGATATTGAGTCATACTGTATACCAGAATGTCATTCAGATCAGATTCAGATGAGTTTTAAATGGTCTCCCCTTTATTCTAAGACTGTGGCCCCTGGTTCTGGACTCCACCCAATATTGGGAACATTTTTCCTGCATCTAGCTTGCCCAGTCCTTGTATAATTTTATATTTTCATTGAACTATCATTGTGCATTTGGCACAAGCCGCTGTTAAAAAAAAAAATTGAGCATTTCGCCACCATTAAGAGTTGTACAAGTGTAAACAAACTAATTTACTCCCCCTTCAGTAACGTTTTCTTGCTATACTCTTTTATTTTAAAGTGGAAGATTACAAACATTTGATATTTTTCCCCCTAAAGGCAAGTTGTAATTTGTGTTCTTAAATCCAGCATTATATAACAGAAGGTATTTATTTACAAAATGCTGGAGTAACTCAGCAGGTCAGGCAGCATCTGGGGAGAGAAGGAATGGGTGACGTTTCGGGTCGAGACTCTTCTTCAGACTGATGTCAGGGGGTCGGGACTCCACCCAATATTGGGAACATTTTTCCTGCATCTAGCTTTTCCAGTCCATTTATAATTTTATATGTTTCTATAAGATCCCCGCTCATCCTTCTGAACTCCAAGAATTCCTTCTAAACTCCAGTGAATTCCTTCTAAACTCAAGTGAATATATTTGTTAGGTTTAGATTTTTTTAAATTAAACTCAAATGCAATTTTACTCTGTTACATATTAATCTGGCGTTGTAGTAACTTAAATCTGTTTACTCTTATGGTGCCTGGAGAGAAAAGAGCCAGACAGCAAGATTTTAGTTACTTCAATTAATTGGCTAATAGGAGGTCCATTTTGTTTTAGCCAAGATTATTGAGTTTTAAACCAGAACAAGTCAATCCTTTAAAAGCTTTGATTTCAAACCACTAACACTGTTGTGTCAAGTATCAATCCAATACATTTTAGTTACACAGGTTAGAGAAGTAAATGAAATGATTGATGCTACAGATTTTAAAGTCGCAGCAGCATGACCCTGAACACATTGATACGCCAAGTGTGCAAATCTCAACTGGACCAAACAGAATCATAGAAACATAGAAACATAGAAAATAGGTGCAGGATCATGGCTGATCATCCAGCTCAGTAGCCTGTACCTGCCTTCTCTCCATACCCCCTGATCCCTTTAGCAAAAAGGGCCACATCTAACTCCCTCTTAAACATAGCCAATGAACTGGCCTCAACTACCTTCTGTGGCAGAGAATTCCACAGACTCACCACTGTCTGTGTGAAGAAATGTTTTCTCATCTCGGTCCTAAAAGACTTCCCCCTTATCCTTAAGCTGTGACCCCTGGTTCTGGACTCCCCCAACATCGGGAACAATCTTCCCGCATCTAGCCTCTCCAACCTTGTAGGAAGGAACTGCAGGTGCTGGTTTAAACCGAAGATAGACACAAAATGCTGGAGCAGGGACAGGCAGCATCTCTGGAGAGAAGGAATGGGTGATGTTTCGGATCGAATAGATTCGATCCAACAGATTCGAACAACAGATTCGATTCAGACAAGCCATTGCAAATTTAGCCGAAGATTTCTTTAAACCAGAATGTTATTCAGATCAGATTCAGATGAGTTTTATTGTCACACACACCAGGGTGTACACCAGTCAGAGAGTTGTAAATCTGTGGAATTCTCTGCCTCAGAAGGCAGTGGAGGCCAATTCTCTGAATGCATTCAAGAGAGAGCTAGATAGAGCTCTTAAGGATAGCGGAGTCAGGGGGTATGGGGAGAAGGCAGGAACGGGGTACTGATAATGGATGATCAGCCATGATCACGTTCAATGGCAGTGCTGGCTCAAAGGGCCGGATGGCCTCCTCCTGGACCTATTGTCTATTGTCTATTGAATACTATATGTGTACAGAATTCTTTCTTACAAATTACAATCAGGAATAACTAATGTTGGATGTGCCGTTCTGGTACATTATGTCAAGGTTTGTGTAGCACATTTTAGGAAAATGTTTAGGACGTACTTGGTGAACATGGAGAGGAGGTTTATTACTTATGGAATTAACAATGCAGGACTTGGGGAGACCACAGAACATCTGAGGTAAGAAGGAACGTTTTCACCCAGAGAGTTGTGAATCTGTGGAATTCTCTGCCACAGAGGGCAGTGGAGGGCAAATCACTGGATGGATTTAAGAGAGAGTTAGATAGAGCTCTAGGGGCTAGTGGAATCAAGGGATACGGGGAGAAGGCAGGCACGGGTTACTGATTGTGGATGATCAGCCATGATCACAATGAATGGTGGTGCTGGCTCGAAGGGCCGAATGGCCTTCTCCTGCACCTATTTTCTATGTTTCTATGTTTCTATCTGGCGGTGCCACCTACCACAAAGTGCTTCTAAAAAGTCATTTTTTCTTCACTATGGTTGCCTTTCAGCATAGTCGACAGAGATACCAACCACCCATGTTCCACTTCCCATACCTCTGCTCTCCTCTCTCCCAGAACAAGGATGTTTCCCCTTGTTCTTGCCTTCTACCCATTGGCCTTGATTTTTGCAAACATGGACAGGTTGATCTTTTCCCCTTTTCCACTCCTCTTTTATCCTTCCGAATAGTCTGCACGGTGGCGCAGCGGTAGAGTTACTGCCTTGCAGCGAATGCAACGCCGGAGACTCAGGTTCGATCCTGACTACGGGCGCTGTACTGTACAGAGTTTGTACGTTCTCCCCGTGACCTGCGTGGGTTTTCTCCGAGATCTTCGGTTTCCTCCCACACTCCAAAGACGTACAGGTATGTAGGTTAATTGGCTGGGCAAATGTAAAAATTGTCCCTAGTGGGTGTAGGATAGTGTTAATGTGCGGGGATCGCTGGGCGGCGCGGACCCGGTTGGCCGAAGGGCCTGTTTCTGCGCTGTATCTCTAAATCTAAATCTAAATCCGAAGGGATTGTCCCCTCCGTGAGACTCTTGTTCGTTCTTGCATCTCTTGCAATTCCTATTACCGTAGAACATAGAACAGTACAGTTAAATTCTTTAGCTTTGCTTCCCGTGACCCAGAGCCACGGAAACTCCACTCTGGTGAAGTAGTACATTACCTGCACTGCTTCTAATTTAGTTTAAGGCATTTGTTGCTCACTCTGTGGTCCCCACCTCATTGGAGAAACTCTGCACAGATTAAGTGACTGTTTACAGAATAGCTCTGTCCAGTCCCCAAGGCGATCGTGAGCTTCCATTTACCTGTCAGTTTAGGTTTCCATCCAGCTCTCGATCTGATTACTGCCTTTGCCCTCCTAAACTGCTGCAAAGAGCTCGACGTAAGCTTAAGATGCATCATCTCATCTTTTGCAGAACTCAACGCTGCATTCAATAATTACAGGTAATTATCAGGTAATCAGGTCGTGTACCTCACACTTCTGGTCTGCAATCTTTATTTCTCTCTCCTCTTCAGGTATTTCAAATTTCATCTATCACCTCCTATTTACCCTTTCTTCTGGGCATAGATTTACCAAACTCTCTGAGCTAACAACTTTCCTACTTGTTTAATTCAAACTCCCCTGATGGATGCCAATTTGTTTTTAGGTTTAGTTTAGAGATTAGGCGCGGAAACAGGCCCTTCGGCCCACCGGGTCCGCGCCGACCAGCGATCCCCGCACATTAACACTATCCTACACCCACTAGGGACAATTTTTACATTTGCCCAGCCATTTAACCTACAAACCTGCACGTCTTTGGAGTGTGGGAGGAAACCGAAGATCTCGGAGAAAACCCACGCAGAGAACATACAAACTCCGTTACAGACAGCACCCGTAGTCAGGATCGAACCCGGGCTCTGGTGCTGCATTCGCTGTAAGGCAGCAACTCTATCGCTGCACCACCGTGACTGCCCTTCTCCACCATTCATGCTTGTTTGCAACTTAACATTATCTAATTGCTAACTCTTCCTAATTCTGATGAAAGGCCATTGACTTAGAGCATGGACTCTGTTTCATTGACCACAGATACTGCCTGACTACTAAATATTTCCAGCATATTTTGTCGTTATTTTAGAAATGTTGGATTGTTCTCAATAAATTGTGTAAATTCAAGGAAGGTTTTACAGAGTGAACCAAATTGGGGAGTAATTTGAGGAAGAACATGAGGGCAGATTTGACCAGTATCTGAAGGCACAGTTGCAGGTAACTGAGAAAAGAACTGAAACCATTTACAGATATATTTACAAAATAAATTAAACTTTAGATTGTGAAATGAGAAAATATTTTAAGAAATAGAAACACTGCAAATCAGTGCTAATTGACATTTTATGTTTTCCTCTTAAAAACATTTTTTATTTTGGGGAAGCCCATAAAAATGATTAGAATTGGCTCCATGGAACCCGGATTGTTGTTATAAAAGGCATCAGTAAAATCCTGCAAATGAGAAAGTTGCTCGATTGTAGCTCAAGCAAATCAAGTCACCAATAGACAATAGGTAATAGGTGCAGGAGGAGGCCATTCAGCCCTTCAAGCCAGCACCGCCATTCAATGTGATCATGGCTGATCATTCTCAATAGTACCCCGTTCCTGCCTTCTCCCCATACCCCCTGACTCCGCTATCCTTAAGAGCTCTATCTAGCTCTCTCTTGAATGCATTCAGAGAATTGGCCTCCACTGCCCTCTGAGGCAGAGAATTCCACAGATTCACAACTCTCTGACTGAAACAGTTTTTCCTCATCTCAGTTCTAAATGGCCTACCCCTTATTCTTAAACTGTGGCCCCTTGTTCTGGACTCCCCCAACATTGGGAACATGTTTCCTGCCTCTAACGTGTCCAACCCCTTAATAATCTTATACGTTTTGATAAGATCTCCTCTCATCCTTCTAAATTCCAGTGTACACAAGCCTAGTCGCTCCAGTCTTTCAACATAAGACAGTCCCGCCATACCGGGAATTAACCTAGTAAACCTATGCCGCACGCCCTCAATAGCAATGAGGAAAAAACGTTTTCACCCAGAGAATTGTGAATCTGTAGAATTCGCTGCCGCATAGGGCAGTGGAGGCCTAGGTTAGGAACTTCAGTGAGCAGCTACAGACAGGGTCAGAATAATGGGTAGGTAATCCAGTGAAAAGAAAGTGACGTGTAGCATTCCACAAGTTGGGTATTTACTGAACATGATAATTAGCAACTTGCATTATGGGATTCAAAGCCAAATTACTTATGATTTCTGATCGACAAAGATAGATGCTGTATAAGTAACAAAGAAACAATTGTACCTGTAGAAAATAGGTGCAGGAATCTTCGTGGCCCTTCGAGCCAGCACCGTCATTCAATATGTTCATGGCTGATCATCCTAAATCAGTACCCCGTTCCTGCATTCTCCCCATATCCCGTGATTCAGTTAGCCCTAAGAGCTATATCTAACTCTCTCTTGAAAACATCCAGTGAATTGGCCTCCACTGCCTTCTGCGGCAGCGAATTCTACAGATTCACAACTCTCTGGGTAAAAACGTTTTTTCCTCATTTCAGTCCTAAATGGCCTACCCCTTATTCTTAAACTGTGGCCCCTTGTTCTGGACTCCCTCAACATTGGGAACATGTTTCCTGCCACTAACGTGTCCAACCCCTTAATAATCTTATATGTTTCGATAAGATCTCCTCTCATCCTTCTAAATTCCAGTGTATACAAGCCTAGTCGCTCCAGTCTTTCAACATATGACAATCCCGCCATTCCGGGAATTAACCTAGTAAACCTAGGTTAAACCTTTCATGAAAGGTACAGCACTAAAATCCAGAGGGTAAAAGTTATGTCAATGCAGTACAAATCCCTAATTTAGCTTCACATGCTATACTGATTGGTCGATTGATTGAAAAATACAGCATTGAAACAGGCCCTTTGGCCTACTGAATCCATGCCAACCTTCGATCACCTATTCACACTAGTAGCAGAAGACTAGCCAGTCGCAAGAAAGGTCTCGACCCGAAACGTCACCCATTCCTTCTCTCCAGAGATGCTGCCTGTCCCGTTGAGTTACTCCAGCATTTTGTGTCTACCTACACTAGTACTATGTTATCACATTTTCACGTCCGCTCCCTGCACACTAGGGTGATTTACGGTGGCCAATTAACCTAGAAGCCCAAATGTCATTGAGATGTGAAGAAAACTGGAGCACCCATGTGGTCAGGGGAAAAACATGCGTACTCCACACAGACAGCAACCATGGTCAGGATTGACCCCAGTTCTCTGGCGCTGTGAGCTAGTGACTCTACCAGCTGTGCCACTGTAATGCCACTGTGTACTGTTAGCAGATCTGGGCATATCTTTTGCATTGTCTGAAAGATGGATTAACCTAGGAAGGGCAGTAAAGTAAAATAAATACTTGCTATTTACATGGTTTCTCTTCAACATTTGTCGATTTGTACCAGCATCTGCAGTTATTTTCTTACACTACCTGTTGCTCCACTGCGATTTCTCTTCCAGGGTAAGGGAATCAAGAACTGGAGAGCATGGGTTTAAGATGAGAGTTGAAAGATTTAATAGGAACCTGATGGGCAACATATTCAGGCAGAGAGTGGTGGGTGTATGGAACGAGCTGCCAGAGGAAGTAGTTGAGGCAGGTGCTATAACAAGCCTTTTAAAAGCCTTTTTGACAGATATATGTCCAGGAAGGAATTAGAGGGGAAATGGCCAAAACTAGGCAAATGGGATTAGCATGGATGGACATTTTGGTTGGCATGGACGATTTGGGGTAAAGGATTTGTTACACGTTGTATGAATCTGCATCGTCTGGTTTTCCATCCTCCTGCCATTGAAAAACGATTCTTTCCATTTGATATATCCAAACCCTTCCAGTTTTCAACACCTCTATTAAACCTCCTCCTAACTGCCTCTGCTATAATGCAAACAACTTTAGCTTTTCCTAGTGTAAGAAAATAACTGCAGACGCTGGTACAAATCGAAGGTATTTATTCACAAAATGCTGGAATAACTCAGCAGGTTAGGCAGCATCTAGGGAGAGAAGGAATGGGTGACGTTTCGGGTCGAGACCCTTCGTAACTCAGCAGGTCAGGCAGCATCTCGGGAGAGAAGGAATGGGTGACATTTCGGGTCGAGATCCTTTGTCACCCATTCCTTCTCTCCCGAGATGCTGCCTGACCTGCTGAGTTACTCCAGCATTTTGTGAATAATTCGCTTTTCCTAGTCTCTTCGTGCATCAGAAGTCCCTCTTTGCTGGGATTGTTTTACACCATTTACATTGCACCTGACCCAAGGCTGTGTTTAAGTGTGCCTTTTTAGATCTGAGTGTAAGTTGTGGTGTGAGACATGACTTGTACAAGAGTGTGTTGTTTGGAATTGGATACAGTATTCTACTGAGATCTAAATATTGATCATATAAACTTTAAGCAAAACATCATTGTTTTTTTGAAATGTAGGTTCACAGAATATGATTGAATTTGAATCCATATGACAGCGTTCACTAAATGTTCACTGAAAAATGACTCGCATAATAATGATTTGTAATTTGGCAGGTTGTCTGTCTCTCTCTCTCTCCTCTCCCGAATAGGTTGCTTCCATGCGAAGGGAATGTTTCCACAATCAGCATTTGCATTCATTTACCAGGCTTGTTCAGGGCAAGTTGCTAATGCACGTGGGCCTTGACACTAGTGGTTGCAATTTCCATGTTGAGAAGTAGAGGAAAAGTGTGACTGAGGATGGCGGTACAATGGTGCAGTGGTAAAGTTGCTGCCTTACAGCACCAGAGACCCGGGTTTGATCCTGTCTGCAGGTTCTGTCTGCACGGAGTTTATATGTTCTCACTGTGACCGGGTTTTCCCCGGGTTTCCTCTCACACTCCAAAGACATATAGGTTTGTGGGAAACTTGGCTCCTGCTAATTGTAAATTGTCCCTAGTGTGTAGGATAGTGCTAGTGTATCGCTGGCCAGCGCAGACTTGGTGGGCCGAAGGGCCTGTTTCCTTCTTCAGTCTGAAGAAGGGTCTCGACCCGAAACGTCACCCATTCCTTCTCTCCTGAGATGCTGCCTGACCTGCTGAGTTACTCCAGCATTTTGTGAATAAATACCTTCGATTTGTACCAGCATCTGCAGTTATTTTCTTATACTGTTTCCATGCTCTATCTTTGTAGTCTAAAGGAGATGTTAATAGACAATAGACAATAGACAATAGGTGCAGGAGGAGGCCATTCGGCCCTTCGAGTCAGCACCGCCATTCAATGTGATCATGGCTGATCATTCTCAATCAGCACCCCGTTCCTGCCTTCTCCCCATACCCCCTGACTTCGCTATCCTTAAGAGCTCTATCAAGCTCTCTCTTGAATGCATTCAGAGAATTGGCCTCCACTGCCTTCTGAGGTAGAGAATTCCACAGATTCACCACTCACTGACTGAAAAAGTTTTTCCTCATCTCAGTTCAAAATGACCTACCCCTTATTCTTAAACTGTGGCCCCTTGTTCTGGACTCCCCCCAACATTGGGAACATGTTTCCCGCCTCTAACGTGTCCAACCCCTTAATAATCTTATACGTTTCGATAAGATCTCCTCTCAGCCTTCTAAATTCCAGTGTATACAAGGGTTTCCAATCAAATGGCTTTACTTTGGCACAGACAAAGCACAAATTGGTGGATGAATATGATTTTGGCTTTCTGCCAAATTGGTGTCAAGTGAATGAACTGCAAGTGTTGATGGCTATTTTACGTAGATGGAAAAAGTCAGTCAAGCATGATCTTGCTCTCATCGAGTGCATGCCCACTTGGGTCACTGGCTGAGGTTTTTTCCAGTCTTGCTCACCCACCCAATCTAAAGCACAGAGGCAAACAGTAATAATCCGCTTGGCATTTACTTGTTCACTGAACAATTTGATGTGTGCCTTTGGGGAATTATCCAGAAGCTGTTTTAGACTCGACATTGAATGGAACAATTTGAGTTAACCAGTTTTTCCAGTTTGTATCAAACTAGCCAGTCGTGATAAAAGATCATCACCCTCTCATGAAAACTCTGATTTTCTCTCTCCAAGGATCCTGGTTGACTTGCTGAATATTCCCAATGTTCCCAACGTTCCCAATGTTCCCAATGTTGGGGGAGTCCAGAACAAGGGGCCACAGTTTAAGAATAAGGGGTGGGCCATTTAGAACTGAGACGAGGAAAAACTTTTTCAGTCAGAGAGTTGTGAATCTGTGGAATTCTCTGCCTCAGAAGGCAGTGGAGGCCAATTCTCTGAATGCATTCAAGAGAGAGCTGGATAGAGCTCTTAAGGATAGCGGAGTCAGGTGGGTATGGGGAGAAGGCGGGAACGGGGTACTGATTGAGAATGATCAGCCATGATCACATTGAATGGTGGTGCTAGCTTGAAGGGCCGAATGGCCTACTCCTGCACCTATTGTCTATTGTCCATTGTCTATTTCTGGCATTTGCAGTATTCTTTGAGGGTTTTTGACTTAGCTCGACATTCATCTGACAAAGTGGGATGGGTAGTCTCGCGTGTTGGCTGAAGCTACAACTAGTGGCATAAGTTAACTGCAAGCATGGGTGGGAATGGTGACAATCACATTAGCTGGAGATTAACTAAGACTTGTGACTCCCTTTTGTTGCATGGGATGTAGGAAAAAATCCGCAGATGCTGGTACAAATCGTAGGTATCACAAAATGCTGGAGGAACTCAGCGGGTCAGGCAGCATCTAGGAGAGAGGGAATGGGTGACGTTTCGGGTCGAGACCCTTCTTCAGACTGAAGAAGGGTCTCGACCCGAAACGTCACCCTTTTATTGCATTCTCTGCCAGAAGACAATGGACCATTTCCAATAGCCCTCTCCTACATTTTATCTCTTTAACCATCTCGGAAGACAAACTACCCACTGATATTTACAATCATGCTGACTCCCACACTGCCGCCTCTACTCCTGCTCCCACCCTGCCTTTTGTAAGGATGCCATCCCTGTCTTTCAGTTTCTCCATCTCCACTGCGTTTGCTCTCAGTATGAGATTTTCCACTCAAGGACACCTGAGATGGGCTCCTTGGTTAGGAAGGATGTAGAAGGATACAAAACCTAATGCAGGTTTGTGGAATTAACGTAGATTGGCATCACGGTTGGCATTGATGAAGTGCGCCCATCTATTTCTGTGCTGGATCATTATGCAATTTGCACACAATTACATAGTTTAAGGGAATCACGGATTCACCACCTTTTCAGATTAACCACACTGTTCATGGTTGATAGTTCAAAAGCTTTGGTGACCTTTAAAAATCACAGAGCTATGGCACAAAGTAGACAATTTGGGTACTTGGTATTATATATAATAAAATGTATTGATGAAACAGAAACAATAGACAATAGACGAGCCAGCACCGCCATTCAATGTGATCATGGCTGATCATTCTCAATCAGTACCCTGTTCCTGCCTTCTCCCCATACCCCCTGACTCCGCTATCCTTAAGAGCTCTATCTAGCTCTCTCTTGAATGCATTCAGGGAATTGGCCTCCACTGCCTTCTGAGGCAGAGAATTCCACAGATTCACAACTCTCTGACTGAAAAGGTTTTTCCTCATCTCCGTTCTAAATGGCCGACCCCTTATTCTTAAACTCTGGCCCCTGGTTCCGTTCTGCGAATGGGTAAGTAAAACGTTTTGTATTATGGGCTGGAGAAAATTGACATGCTGATATTACCTTGCAGACAATATAACTTTCTAAGAATGTGAAACAATTAAAAAAAACCTGTATTTGTACATTGGGATTTATAACCTTGGTGTTCAAAAATGTTTTGCAGCCAATAGTTATAGGATTATTATTGCATGAAGAACATGATGCTCATTTTGGCTTTCTGCCGCCCAATTCAGTATGTTCCACGATAACTTCATGTAAGTTTGTACATGATCCAGTGAGGTCAATTCTATAATATTGTTCTTGTAGACCTGGAGGGGAAAAGCAACTGACCCGCCTTAACTGACCACCCCCATTTCATTTTCTCTTACCGTATTATCTTTGGGCAGCACGGTGGCGCAGCGGTAGAGTTGCTGCCTTACAGTTAATGCAGCGCCGGAGACTCAGGTTCAATCCTGTCTGTACGGAGTTTGTACGTTCTCCCCGTGACCTGCGTGGGTTTTCTCCGAGATCTTCGGTTTCCTCCCACACTCCAAAGACGTACAGGTTTGTAGGTCAATTTGCTTGGTAAATGTAAAAATTGTCCCTGGTGTGTGTGTGGGATAGTGTTAGTGTGCGGGGATCGCTGGTCGGCGCGGACCCGATGGGCCGAAGGGCACGTACAGTGTGTGTGCGTGTGTGTGGTACTTATGTCTGAACTGGTACAGTACTGGAATATATTGAAAATGACTTGTGTTAATCAAATTACAATCTCTAATCTAAACTAAATTAAACTAAACTACAACCCCTTTTCTCTTCTCGCTCGTTAGAAGCACCAATATTTACTTGGAAATTTAAAAAAAGTATTGGAGATGATGAAAACAACTAGCGGGTCAGGCAGCATCTTTGGAAAGAGATACAGATAACATTTCAGGTCTTTCTTCAGAACAAGGGGTTTTGGACCTGAAATGGTAGCTTTTGCTCTTTTCACAGATGCATCCTGAATTTGCCGAAGCAGCTCGTTCCATACACCCACCACCCTCTGGATGGAAAATTTGCCCCTCAGGTTCCTATTAAATCCTTCCCCTCTCATCTTAAACCCATAAGCTCTGGTTCTTGATTTCCTAGTCTGGGTAAAAGACACTGTGCATCTACTCCATCTGTTCCCTTCATGATCTTCTACACTTTTTGTTTACATTACGCCTCATATGAAAGGGCAAACTGAAATACCGCATCTGGGTCTGAATTCAAAAGAAAATATTAAATTATTTGGTTCACTTCCCACTGGGACATTGCATGAAATTCCAGTCTACATATGTTGTAGAGTCATGAATGAAGTCATGATGACATACAGCACAGAAATAGACCCTTTGATCCACCTAGTCCACGCTGATTGTCAACCAATTACACAAATTCTCCATGAACAGCATTTTCTATTCCCCACTTTCCCATAACTTCCCTGGGTCCACTAGTTAACAATCACAAAGGACTATTCATAGTGGCCTATTAACCTGGAGGAGATCTGAGTGGTCACAGAGAGAATGTGTAAACTCCACACACAGAACCAAAGGTCAGGAAGGAACCTGGCTCACTAGAGCTTGATAGTGGATTTACTAACTGCATCACTCTGCTGTCTGCTGTGATTTGGAGAAATCTTACTTGTTTCTGCGTTGAATATTGAGCAAGTAATTTAGTTTAGCCACAATGCACAAGTCGGCAGACAACGGGGGTAAAAGCGTGCCCAACGTCGCCCTCATCCTGATGGCCACCTTCGTGTGTGGCTGCATCAGGCGGAGCATAGAGCCAAGGCACGTGGGCACCAAGTGCCACTACCTGCTGAGGTTCTACCTGTCCACGGTGTTGCGAAGGATGGGCCTGGCGCAGATGCCACGCAATGTGCCAGTCAGCTGGACATTGCCTCACCATCTGTCGCTCGTGGAAAGGTTCTTCCTGGACCAACACCTTTGACCACAAGTCCATCGGGCAGTGGTCAGCACGGAACGTCCTGCAGGCACTGCAGGGGAATGACTCCATGGATCCTGTGGCGTGGTTCCCAGAGCAGACTGCCCAGCTTGTCTGGCAAAATGCCTCATCGCCAGAACTCACCAACAAGCACCAAGACCTGGCTTGGCTGGCGGTGAGGGGAGCCCTCTCAGTCAGATCCTTCCTGTACCGCCGGAACCTCACTACCGGCGCACGCTGCCTTCGGGACGGCTGCTACGGAGAGGAGACGGTTGGCCACCTCTTCACAGAGTGTGGATTTGCAAAGAGAGTCTGGAGAGGTCTGCAGGGGTCCCTGTCACGATTTATTCCGAGCAGCTCCATCACAGAGGACTCTGTGATCTGCGGATTGTTCACAGGGACGCATTCAGAGACCGACATCGAGTGCTGCTGGAAGGTCATCAACTCGGTGAAAGACGCGCTTTGGTCTGCCCGAGCTTTGTTGACCTCCCAGCGGAGCGAGCTGTCCGTGGGGGAATGTTGCCGACTGGCCCGCTGCAGACTGCAGGAGTACATGCTGAGGGACGCACTGAAGCTCGGTGCAGCCAATGCCAAGGCTCTGTGGGGGAGGACCACAGTCTAGGGTCCTTCCGCTGCTGGACATGGGGGGCAAGGTGTGGTGGAGAGAGACGCCACTCCAAATAAGGGATTCTGTGTAAATTTGGCAATAAATATCTGCATTGAATGTATAACCTCCGGGAATGTCGGATGGAGTTTCTGAAAAGAAAATAATTTTGTGAATATTTATTACTGGAATAAACTATTTTTTGATATATTTAAAAAAAAGTAATTTAGTTTAGTTTAATTTGGAGACACAGCATGGAAACGGGCCCTTTAGCCCACCGAGTCCACTTTGACCATCACACACACACACACACATTCACGCTAGTTCTATGTTATCGCACTTTCTCATCCACTCCCGACACACTGGGGGCATTTAGCCTACCGATCTGCACGTTTTTGGGATGTGTGAAGAAAACAGGATCTGAAGGGAAGGACCCAAAACGTTGGAGTAACTCATCAGCTGAGGCAGTATCTGGAGAACATTGATAGGTGACGTTTCGGCTGACGCAAATGGGCGGCACGGTGGCGCAGCGGTAGAGTTGCTGCCTTACAATGAATGCAGCGCCGGAGACTCGGGTTCGATCCTGACTACGGGCGCCGTCCGTACGGAGTTTGTACGTTCTCCCCGTGACCTGCGTGGGTTTTCTCCGAGATCTTCGGTTTCCTCCCACACTCCAAAGACGTACAGGTTTGTAGGTTAATTGGCTGGGCAAATGTAAAAATTGTCCCTAGCGTGTGTAGGATAGTGTTAGTGTGTGCGGGGATCGCTGGGCGGCGCGGACCCGGTGGGCCGAAGGGCCTGTTTCCGCGCTGTATCTCTAAATCTAAAAAAATCTAAAGCTCGAAAAGGTGAGAAGCAGGACAAAGCTTGGCAGATCGACACGGGCGAGGGGGGGGTTTTGAGAAGCAGATGGTTGGGACAAAGGACAGGGATAAGAGCAGTAGATGTGATACAGGTGTGAAGAGGTACACCAGTCATTGAAAGTAGGCGTGCAGGTGCAGCAGGCAGTGAAGAAAGCGAATGGTATGTTGGCATTCATAGTGAGGGGATTTGAGTATAGGAACAGGGAGGTTCTGCTGCAGTTGTATAGGGCCTTGGTGAGACCACACCTGGAGTATTGCGTACAGTTTTGGTCTCCTAATCTGAGGAAAGACATTCTTGCCATAGAGGGAGTACAGAGAAGGTTCACCAGATTGATTCCTGGGATGGCAGGACTTTCATATGAAGAAAGACTGGATAGACTCGGCTTGTACTCGCAGGAATTTAGAAGATTGAGGGGGAATCTTATAGAAACTTACAAAATTCTTAAGGGGTTGGACAGGCTAGATGCAGGAAGATTGTTCACGATGTTGGGGAAGTCCAGAACAAGGGGTCACAGATTAAGGATAAGGGGGCAGTCTTTTAGGACCGAGATGAGAAAGTCTTTTTTCACACAGGGAGTGGTGAATCTGTGGAATTCTCTGCCACAGAAGGTAGTTGAGGCCAGTTCATTGGCTATATTTAAGAGGGAGTTAGATGTGGCCCTTGTGGCTAAAGGGATCAGGGGGTATGGAGAGAAGGCAGGTACGGGATACTGAGTTGGATGATCAGCCATGATCATATTGAATGGCGGTGCAGGCTCGAAGGGCCGAATGGCCTACTCCTGCACCTATTTTCAATGTTTCTATGTTTCTAAGAGTAACAGATGTGAAGCCGGGGGAAGGAAAGCAGGAGGGGGATGGGGTTGGAGGGGAGAAATACGTGGGGCCCAGTGACTGGATTGTCACCTTGTCGTGGTGGAGAAGCTTGTGTGGTCCTGAGACCCTGAGAGCGATGCCGTCTGGAGCTACGCTCCTGGTAGGGTCACCCATGGCGGTACGGTCGAGGGGGAGGTCCCTGACAAAGAGCAATCCAACCAAGACCTCAACGGTGGAACAGGCGGAGGATGACGGCTGACTTTTGTGGAGCGTCACAACGGCTGGGAAGGCGGATGGATGAAGGCCGCAGTGGGCAGGTGCTACAGATGGGAAGGTAGACACTCCCGCCCCCACGAGTCTCGGGCAGACGAGGCTGGTCAGCCTGGGAAGGCAGTCCATCTAGGAGAGGGAAAACTCTGATCTAAAACCTCCACTGCCTTGTGGCCATATCCAGTCACGGAAAAGGCTCCAGGAGTAAAACCTCAAGAGAAATCAGTAGTTGGAGTCCCTAAGGCAGTTCGTCGTTGTCCACAACCTGGTTCTGGCAGCTCCTGCGATGGCGCTGGTGCCAAACTGTAACGGCTCTGCTGTTCCTTTGGATCGATCAGCGACGTGGAGAGGGGGGGATGTGCTGCACGGGCAACAGCCTGTCCTTCATATGACATCGCCCAGGCTTGCATCCGACCCACACATCCACGCTGCTCTAGCCGAGGTTTGGAGCAAGCAGCCAACACCCAGGATGCATCACCCATGGTCAGCCATGACCGAGGGGGGCCTTAGATAGACCCAAGCCCAGCGGTATGAACATTGACTTCTCCAACTTTAGATAGTTCCTCTGTCCCTCTCTTCCCCCCCCCTCCCCTTCCCAGTTCTCCCTTTAACTTCCTGTCTCCACCTATATCCTTCCTTTGTCCCGCCCCCCTGACATCAGTCTGAAGAAGGGTCTCGACCCGAAACGTCACCCATTCCTTCTCTCCTGAGATGCTGCCTGACCTGCTGAGTTACTCCAGCAATTGGTGAATAAATGGGGCCTTAGATAGATGTTAGTGATGCCCAAGTGGAATATGAGGTGCTGTTCCTCCAATTTGCATGTGACCTCAATCTGACAATGGAGGAAGCCTGGGACAGAAAGGTCAGTGTGGGAATGGGACAGGTGGTAAAATGGGGAGATGGAGTAGGCCTTGGTGTACCGAGCGCAGGTGTTCAGAACGGAAAGCCTCATCTGGGGAGCAAATGCGACCGAGATGGAGGGATTGAGAGTAGACGATAGCGTCTTTGGAAGAGGCAGGGTGGGAAGATGCGTAGTTCAAGTAACTGTGGGAGTCAGTAGGTTTAGAGTGGACGTCAGTCAATTATCTGTCTCCCTGTAGATGTCAGAGATTGTTCAGGTTAATTTGATGTCCGGGTGGAAGTTAGTTGTGAAGATAATGCACTCCAGGTGTTGTGCGTGTGTGCAGTCAACGACAGAGCAGAGAAAGAGTTGGGGTAAAGGGCCAGTGTACGCCTTAAACAAGGACAATAGACAATGGACAATAGGTGCAGGAGGAGGCCATTCGGCCCTTCGAGCCAGCCCCACCATTCAATGTGATCATGGCTGATCAAATGGCTGATCAAAAGGACTGTTTGGCAAAACCGACAAAAAGGCAGGCATAGCTTGGGCAATAGACAATAGGTGCAGGAGGAGGCCATTCGGCCCTTCGAGCCAGCACCGCCATTCAATGTGATCACGGCTGATCATTCTCAATCAGTACCCCGTTCCTGCCTTCTCCCCATACCCCCTGCCTTGACACATGCCTTGAACTTGGAGGAAGTGAGAGGAGTCAAAGGAGGAATTGTTGAGGGGAGGAAACCCAGGTGGTCACCCAGGGGGAAGATGGAAACCCCTGAAAGACAGCAGCCGAGGTCAGGTTTGAACTCTGGTCTCTGGCACTGCGAGGCAGCGGCTCCACCAGCTGCCCCACTGTGCCACCCCAACTATATTGAAATATTTAAATTGGCTGTTCGCAGCCAAGAGCTTCAGCCGGAATCAAATTGCTTATACTAGCAATGAATGATTCAGCAAGTTAAAGTGTGGATTCTGTGTAATCTTCTGTCTGATCTTCACTACATTATGCCTTTAATGTTCTGCAGAACAGATAAAACAGAAATTATTTGAAGCAATCCTTCATCTGACATGGCTGTTATCAAAGGAGTAAATCACCCTTCCTGACTAATATTGGGAGTTGCAGGGGCAATGTTTTGCATCTTTATTACCCACTGCCTGTGTGCCCTGTTCTCGCTGGCTGCTTCTGAATCTTATCTGTTGGGATATACTCTAGGAAAATAACTGCAGATGCTGGTACAAATCGAAGGTATCACAAAATGCTGGAGTAACTCAGCAGGTCAGGCAGCATCCAGGAGAGAGGGAATGGGTGACGTTTCGGGTCGAGACCCTTCTTCAGTCTGAAGAAGGGTCTCTTCAGTCTGAAGAAGGGTCTCGACCCGAAACGTCACCCATTCCCTCTCTCCTAGATGCTGCCTGACCTGCTGTTGGGATATACTGCTGTTTTATATCACTTGCATTCCCTTTTAAACAAACAATGAGTAATTACATTTTGTGATAACTCTTTTTGTGTTTAAAATCTTTTTCAGAAACGTCTCACAATGGGTTCTGAGAATGTTACGGTTATTTTTCTCATTATGCTACATATATATCTTAGATTAGTTATTAAAAATACTTCATATTTATTAAGAAAATAACTGCAGATGCTGGTACAAATCGAAGGTATCACAAAAAGCTGGAGTAACTCAGCGGGTCAGGCAGCATCTCAGGAGAGAAGGAATGGGTCTCACAGAGTTGTGTATCTGTGGAATTCTCTGCCTCAGAAGGCAGTGGAGGCCAATTCTCTGAATGCATTCAAGAGAGAGCTGGATAGAGCTCTTAAGGATAGCGGAGTCGGGGGGTATGGGGAGAAGGCAGGAACGGGGTACTGATTGAGAATGATCAGCCATGATCACATTGAATGGCGGTGCTGGCTCGAAGGGCAGAATGGCCTCCTCCTGCACCTATTGTTTATTGTCTATTGTCTATTCTTTCCTGAGATGCTGCCTGACCCGCTGAGTTACTCCAGCTTTTTGTGATACCTTCATATTTATTAAGTTTCTTAACCTATCAATTGTTATTTTTTAAATTTCCATTAAATATTTGAGTCTACTTAAACGAGAGTTTTGAAAATGGTGTGTCAAATTATGAAATTAAAGTTTAAAAAAATTGGGAAGTGGGCCATCCAACTTGTCTTAATTCAAAATTAATTTGGGGAAAGTTTTGTTTTCATGGTGCCTCTCAAAGATCCAGGTTATTCTCAGCCATCGTGCGTCCAATGAATTTCTCTTGAAATATAGCCAGCGCAGTAATGTAGGAAATCTGGCAGCCAATTTGTCATCCCGAAGTCTAAAAATGTCACAACTAAACTGCCAAGGTTTGTTTCATTTTGCAAACTTTATAAGGCAGTTTCTTGCATCTGAATCTAGGACATTCATAAAACTGTTTGGAATTTGCATTTCCAAAATTGGACGGGAGCAATTAGTGGCTCTGTTTCCCCAGGACTCCGACCTGTGGCAAAACCGTACACGCAGTGGTTTGCCTTTCAAAGATGCAAATAAAAAATAAATGGAATGAGCAAAATGTTTTACCGTAATGACCCGACATTCAATGTTTAGCATGTTGAAACCTCCAGTGATTCATCTAGGTACTTTGCCAAGAATAAGAGCGGGAGGTCATTGCCAGGTCTTCTTACTTGTCAGAAAAAGATTACGTTTATTTAAAAAATGGGGAATTAATGTGATGCTATCATCTGATAAGGTTGTTTGAATTCAGAAAGGAAAACAAAAGACAGATTCATACAGGAAATAGGACATGACTTCCTTGATTAGAATTGGGCCACAGTTTAAGAATAAGGGGTAGGCCATTTAGAACAGAGATGAGGAAAAACTTTTTCAGTCAGAGAGTTGTGAATCTGTGGAATTCTCTGCCTCAGAAGGCAGTGGAGGCCAATTCTCTGAATGCATTCAAGAGAGAGCTAGATAGAGCTATTAAGGATAGCGGAGTCAGGGGGTATGGGGAGAAAGCAGGAACGGGGTACTGATTGAGAATGATAATAATAATAATAATGTATTTTATTTATATAGCGCTTTTCATATACTCAAAGACGCTTTACAGAGATTTAGAGAACATAGGGAAATGATCAGCCATGATCACATTGAATGGCGGTGCTGGCTCGAAGGGCCGAATGGCCTCCTCCTGCACCTATTGTCTATTGTCTATTGTCTATAATTGGTTACTGTTAGAACCTGTAGTTTATGGACAACCCCGTATTTGGGAAAACAACTCGAATGCAGAAAGCCTTGAACAATCGATGAAATTATTTAAGATTGGGTCATTTTTAACACAGTTTACCTGTTGATGCGATGTCGTTCTTGAGTTCATTGCAGAGATGTGATTTTCAAGTTTAATTGCAGTCTTATGGTAAGTGACTGGCCTGACAAGGTATAAGAAGATAACCGCAGATGCTGGTACAGATCGAAGGTATTTATTCACAAAATGCTGGAGTAACTCAGCAGGTCAGGCAGCTTCTCGGGAGAGAAGGAATGGGTGACGTTTCGGGTCGAGACCCTTCTTCAGACGTCCATCAGTCTGAAGAAGGGTCTCGACCCAAAACGTCACCCATTCCTTCTCTCCCGAGATGCTGCCTGACCTGCTGAGTTACTCCAGCATTTTGTGAATAAATACCTTCGGCCTGACAAGGTAGACGAACGGCTTTGGCTTCTGTTGGCCTTGCATTAATGAATCAAACGCCAACTGCTGGTTATCATTTTATATGTTGGTTGTTTTTAAATTCTTGCATTAGCTTTGTTTTTATCTTGATTCGAGAATAGTTGCACTTGTTGTTAAAACTGTTCTGAAGACAGGTAAAGAAGGGCTTTTTGTGCATTGGCCAACATCACTCAGGATATTGAGCATAGAAGTTGGGATGCTACGTTACAGAGTTATACCGTATGGAAGCAAGCCCTTCAGTTCAACTTGCCCACGCCAACCAAAATGCCCCACCTACACGAGTCCCACCTGCCTGTGTTTGGCCCACATCCCTCTAAATCTTTCCTTTCCATGTACCTGTCCAAATGTCTTTTAAATGTCATTATCGTACTTTCCTCAACTACTATTGAGGGCGTGCAGCGTAGGTTTACTGGGTTAATTCCCGGAATGGCGGGACTATCATATGTTGAAAGACTGGAGCGACTAGGCTTGTATAATGAACTTTATAATGAACTTTATTGTCATTCGGTACCGAGATACCGAACGAAATTACATTTCCAGCAGTTACAAAACACAACAAAAAAGAAAAGAACGCAAGACACACGACCCCAACACAAACACTGGAATTTAGAAGGATGAGAGGAGATCTTATCGAAACGTATAAGATTATTAAGGGGTTGGACACGTTAGAGGCAGGAAACATGTTCCCAATGTTGGGTGAGTCCAGAACAAGGGGCCACAGTTTAAGAATAAGGGGTAGGCCATTTAGAACTGAGATGAGGAAAAACTTTTTCAGTCAGAGTTGTAAATCTGTGGAATTCTCTGCTTCAGAAGGCAGTGGAGGCCAATTCTCTGAATGCATTCAAGAGAGAGCTAGATAGAGCTCTTAAGGATAGCGGAGTCAAGGGGTATGGGGAGAAGGCAGGAACGGGGTACTGATTGAGAATGATCAGCCATGATCACATTGAATGGCGGTGCTGGCTCGAAGGGCCGAATGGCCTCCTCCTGCACCTATTGTCTATTGTCTATTGTCTACTTCCTCTGGCACCCTCAGTAAAAGAAGTTGCCCCTTTGTTGTTGATTCTCCTCCTCTGGGTAAATGACTCTGGGTACTCACCCTATCCTTTCCCCTCATGCCCTTATACACCGTTATAAGATCACCCACCATCCTCCTGTGCTCCAAGGAATAAAGTCCTAGCCTGCACAACCACTCCCTGAAGCTCTGGAAACTGCCTCGTAAATCTTTTCTGCACTCTTTCCAGCTTAATAACATAACTCCCACAGCAGGGTGACGAGAATGAACACAGTACTCCAAATTTGGCCTCACAAATGTCTTGTGTAACTGCAATATAACGCCCCAACCCCTCCACAGCCCCCAACCCTTACTGTTCCCCAGCCCTGCACTGCCCATTTTATCCTCTCCCCAAAGTCCACAAACAGGACTTCCCTGGCAGACCCACAGACCCACTGCTTCTGCCTGAGCCAGTCCCACTAAACATCTCACATATCTTGATTCCATCCTGTCCCCCCAGGTCCGGTCCCTTCCCACCTACATCCGAGACATCTCGTACACCCTTGACCTCTTCCGTGACTTTCAATTTTGAGGCATTCCCATTGCAACATCTTTATCGTGGACGTCCAGTCCCTTTATGCTTCTATCCCCACCAGGAAGGTCTCGAGGCGCTCTAGTTCATCCTCAATCCCAAACAATTTCCCTCTACTAACACTCTCCTCTGCCTGGCGGAACTTGTCCTCGCCCTAAACGACTCCTCTCTTGACTCCTCTCCGTTTCTGTCGTATGTTGAAAGACTGGAGCGGCTAGGCTTGTATACACTGGAGTTTAGAAGGATGAGAGGGGATCTTATAGAAACATATAAGATTATTAAGGGGTTGGACACATTAGAGGCAGGAAACATATTCCCAATGTTGGGGGAGTCCAGAACCAGGGGCCACAGTTTAAGAATAAGGGGTAGGCCATTTAGAACGGAGATGAGGAAAAACCTTTTCAGTCAGAGAGTTGTAAATCTGTGGAATTCACTGCCTCAGAAGGCAGTGGAGGTCAATTCTCTGAATGCATTCAAGAGAGAGCTAGATAGAGCTCTTAAGGATAGCGGAGTCAGGGGGTATGGGGAGAAGGCAGGAACAGGGTACTGATCGAGAATGATGGCCATACATCCAAAATCCATTTGTTCCTTCACATCACGTGTTGTAAATGGCCTTGTTTTGTCGCACCTATCAAAATCCATTTCCTCACACTTTTCCATGTTTAATTCTCTTTGCCACTCTTCTGGCAATTTGTTTCTTCCCACAGTCTCCAATTTCCTCCTCAATTGTAACCGAAGGCTAATTTTTTGTATCATCTACAGACTTATTATTTATATAACCTGCATTTGATCTAATTCTTACCAGAAAAACCAAAGGACCCAGTGAAACCCGTTTGGGAACGGTCACAAAAACACTTGCCAATCCTAATCCTTTGTTTCTTTTACTGAATCTATTTGGAACAGACTTTCCCTTAGATTCCATAGTCGTGGAAATGATCGACCAGTCTGCCGCGTGAAATCTTGAGGAAAGTTCTGCTAATATCCATGCACTGTATCCGAAACACGGAACTCATGGCCCTCACTGACATTTCTCGTTTTCCCCACAAAACATTCGGTCAACTTTATCTGACATGATCTTTTTATTAATAAACGTATGTGGACTATCCCCAATCAATCGGGAACTTTATAAATATTTGCACCATCGGTAGAAAGAGGCACAGAAAGAGGAACAGAAACCGACAAAGGGTGTGGACCAGAAACCAGTGTGGCAGTGCTAATTTTCTAGGTGCCAGAGCTGTCACTGGTGCTGGGGCGGCCTCTGTTAAATTCCCCGCTTTTTATTTTGGGCTTGGTGTTGGAGCGCCGCTCCGGTGAGCTCGGGGAGCACCGCGCCCCTGCCTGAAACAATACCTCTGTTTTTAGCTGTCCTGATGGGAATCAAGGCCAACGGTAACAAAAAAAAAGCCCAGTCTAATCGCTGCCTTTTTCTTGTGGCTCCTGTGATCTTTACTATCCTTGCTGTTAACTAGCATTGTTGAAATTAAAGGACTTAATAGGAAAATACGCTCTACTTACTGCACATGCTTTGTGTAAAACTTCCACCTTCTCTCAGTCCGCCTTAACCAACCTGATCTCCCGGTGGCTGAGCACTTCAACTCCCCCTCCCATTCCCAGTCTGACCTTTCTGTCATGGGCCTCCTCCAGTGCCATAGTGAGGCCCACCGGAAATTGGAGGAACAGCACCTCATATTTCGCTTGGGCAGCTTGCAGCCCAGCGGTATGAACATTGACTTCTCCAACTTTAGATAGTTCCTCTGTCCCTCTCCTCCCCTCCCCCTTCCCAGTTCTCCCCCTATCTTCCTGTCTCCACCTGTATCCTTCCTTTGTCCCGCCCCCCCCTGACATCAGTCCGAAGAAGGGTCTCGACCCGAAACGTCACCCATTCCTTCTCTCCTGAGATGCTGCCTGACCTGCTGAGTTATCCAGCATTTTGTGTAAAACATTAGTGAGTTGGGACAAGTAAAGAAGTTACTCATAATTAATTGTGGTATTGCCAATTTGTTGAATGCTCCAAAGCCATTAACAGAAAAAAACCCCAAAATCAGCTTCCTCTCCCAGACCAACATTCGGCTGAAGAATGGCAGCCTCGATCCGAAACATCACCTATTCTTTTTCTCCAGAGATGCTGTCTTCCGCTAAACACAATAAGCCTGCTGTAAATGGATGGATCAGGTCACCCTCTGGTCTAACACCAAATTCCCAAAGACAAGCACTCCGAGTTTCAGCTTGGCTCGTGATTTTCAGACGGAGAGAGAAACTGTTTCCAAAGTCTCATTGAATAAAAAAATGTTGATGTCTTTACCGAGGGGGAATTTCCGGCCCTGCCCGGCAGAGGAGAATTCCGGAAGGCAATCTGCACTTGAGCCTCTCAGTGAAGCACAGAGGTCAAACGTGTCTGCAACCCATCCACCTCTGTCATCATGTTCCACCTCCCCAGCTGTGATAATGGCTGCAGACCCTGCACGGGCCTCATCAGTAACCTCAGAACCTGCAGACCCAAGAGAATCAAGTCATCCTTGACCTTGAATGGCTGCCCAAGAATGGAGATCTTTAGATTACTTGCATTGTTTTAAAACCTCTAAAAGCTTACTAAGTACCAAGGACCGAGGAAGATTTTAAAGACTTTTGCATACCTCCTGTCAGGTGTGCCGAAATGGGTACAGCTGCTTGGATAAGTGAAGGAAAACGACAACAGTGGACAGAAAGCAATTTTATCTTTTTTTTTTCTGCATTCAGACGCTATAGAGGTTAATTCTACGTCGCAGAAGCTAACCTTTCATGTGGTTTAGGTAGCAAATTCCTAAAGGGGCAAGTGTATGCATTCTCCTACTTTTTTCATTGCTAATCCTTTAAATGTTAAAGATACTTTTATTTGGCTTTTCTGTAATTGAATTTTCCAGTATATTGCAAAGTTTTTATGTTTGTATGCATTGATCTTCTGGTCTGTTCAGACTTCTTGAGTGATTATCCAGTAACATGCAGGGGCAAGATACCATACTGAAGTTACTTGAACTTCTCCAGAAGTCTATTAACTCCTTCAGTGCTATAATTCAAGATTCAAGTAATGAAGTAAACACAGCCAACACACGAACATCGAGGATAGACACAGCATGTTGGAGTAACTCAGCGGGACAGGCAGCATCTCTGGAGAGAAGGAATGGGTGACGTTTCGGGTCGAGACCACCCATCCCTTCTCTCCAGAGATGCTGCCTGTCCCGCTGAGTTACCCCGGCATTTTGTGTCTATCTTCGATGGAAACTAACCAGCATCTGCAGTTCCTTCCTGCACAAAACATGAACATGTTTGTTTTAATTTTAATATAACATAATTTTGTTTGCCACAGTACATGATGGAAACCGATGTGTTTTGGCGACATTTTCAAACAAAATGAATCATGCAAATATTTTAATAAACCAAAAATAACAAATGGACTCTTGCAAAGGGATTGACAAGATGGTCCTTATCATGGGCCTGTTCAAAATGTTTCTACAGTGAGTAGCATCTTGTTTCTCAGCAGAAATAATGACAACTTTCTCCTACTAAAGCAAAAAATAGTGATGGAATTCAGAAATGCACAAGTTAGTTAGTGCCTTATTTTCTTTCATTTAGCAGAATGCACACGCAAGCATCTGGAATTCCCGGAATGGCGGGACTGTCGTATGTTGAAAGGCTGGAGCGATTGGGCTTGTATACACTGGAATTTAGAAGGATGAGGGGGGATCTTATTGAAACATATAAGATAATTAGGGGATTGGACACATTAGAGGCAGATAACATGTTCCCAATGTTGGGGGAGTCCAGAACAAGGGGCCACAGTTTGAGAATAAGGGGTAGGCCATTTAGAACGGAGATGAGGAAGAACTTTTTCAGTCAGAGGGTGGTGAAGGTGTGGAATTCTCTGCCTCAGAAGGCAGTGGAGGCCAGTTCGTTGGATGCTTTCAAGAGAGAGCTGGATAGAGCTCTTAAGGATAGCGGAGTAAGGGGGTATGGGGAGAAGGCAGGAACGGGGTACTGATTGAGAGTGATCAGCCATGATCGCATTGAATGGTGGTGCTGGCTCAAAGGGCTGAATGGCCTACTCCTGCACCTATTGTCTATTGTCTATTGTGGGAAAATCGGCACAATTTTTTAAATCTATCTTCGAAGATGGGAATTAATAAGATAATTTTGACAAGGCCAGAGAAGGCCAACTTTCTTTATTTTAAAAGAATATTCTGAAATATGCAAGAGGAATGAAAAAAAACAAAAACACTTCTCAATTGAATCTTGATCCAGTATCTTACTTGCGTGTTTTATTGAAGTGGAGGCCAGTAGATTCTGCTTCAAAGAATGTTTAAAGCAAAGATCAAGGGATAGGTGGGGGGGGGGGGGGGAAATCAAAGGTATCACGGGAGTAAACTGGGCCAATACCATGAAATCAGGAATTACTAACTGGGATGGCCAATTTGGGAAAAATTTGAAGGATTCTTGAAGAAGGGTCTCGACCCAAAACGTCACCCATTCCTTCTCTCCAGAGATACTGCCTGTCCCGCTGAGTTACTCCAGCATTTTGTGTCTATCTTCGGTTTAAACCAATATCTGCAGTTCCTTTCAATACAAAAAATTGTTTTAATCTTTTTAGAAATTGCTTCTTGATCTGCTTTTGTGTATTTTTAAATAATCTAACCATTTTACATTGACACTTGTGGACAGATGAAAGATAATAATAATAATAATAATAATAATAATAATAATAATAATAATAATAATAATAATAATAATAATAATAATAATAATAATAATAATAATAATAATAATAATAATAATAATAATAATAATAATAATAATAATAATTTTTAAAAAAAAATCCTTTATTTGTTCCCAATGTTGGGGGAGTCCAGAACAAGGGGCCACAGTTTAAGAATAAGGGGTAGGCCATTTAGAACAGAGATGAGGAAAAACTTTTTCAGTCAGAGAGTTGTGAATCTGTGGAATTCTCTGCCTCAGAAGGCAGTGGAGGCCAATTCTCTGAATGCATTCAAGAGAGAGCTAGATAGAGCTCTTAAGGATAGCGGAGTCAGGGGGTATGGGGAGAAGGCAGGGACGGGGTACTGATTGAGAATGATCAGCCATGATCACATTGAATGGCAGTGCTGGCTCGAAGGGCCGAATGGCCTCCTCCTGCACCTATTGTCTATTGTCTATTGTCTATTTGTCCCACACCTGGGAAATTTGCAGTGTTACAGCAGCAAAGTGGATGGCAAGAGACATTCATTATAAATAAAAATAAAGATAAGGATAATTGTCATCATTTACTGTGTTTTTCCATTACTGATACTGTTGACTGGTCTGTTGACTAGTCTGCTGGGAGCAGTGCTGGTTGTGCAGTCTCACAGCAGCGGGAAGGAAGGACCTCCGATATCTCTCCTTCAATACCTTCACTAGTATTGAGCACCCGGTACATATCCACACCTATGTTCTTTTCTCCTGAGCCCTGCAAATTTTAACTTCAAAAATATACATTCAATGTATTTTATTTTATTTTATTGTCACATGTACCCACCGAGGTACAGTGAAGAGCTTTTTGTTGCGTGCTACCCAGTGAGTGGAAAGACAATACATGGTTACAATCGAGCCATTTACAGTGTATAGGTACATGATAAGGGGAAAACGTTTAGTGCAAGGTAAAGCTAGCAAAGTCCGATCAAAGATATTCCGAGGGTCAGCAATGAGGTGTATCCAGTTTATAGCTATGATGCAATGATGGGGGTATAGCTTTAAATGAGAGAACATTTAAAATTGAATTACTTAGAAGTGAATTACTTAGAAGTGTATTTTCGCAAATTTGCTGCATTGTGGGCTAACTCAGAATAATGTAAGAAAATAACTGCAGATGCTGGTACAAATCGAAGGTATTTATTCACAAAATGCTGGAGTAACTCAGCGGGTCAGGCAGCATCTCAGGAGAGAAGGAATGGGTGACGTTTCGGGATGAGACCCTTCTTCAGACTGATGTCAAGGGGGGCGGGACAAAGGAAGGATATAGGTGGAGACAGGAAGACAGAGGGAGAACTGGGAAGGGGGAGGGGGAAGAGAGGGACAGAGGAACTATCTAAAGTTGGAGAAGTCAATGTTCATACCGTTGGGTTGCAAGCTGCCCAAGCGAAATATGAGGTGCTGTTCCTCCAATTTCCGGTTGGCCTCACTATGGCACTGGAGGAGGCCCATGACAGAAAGGTCAGACTGGGAATGGGAGGGGGAGTTGCAGTGCTCGGCCACCGGGAGATCAGATTGGTTAACGCGGACCGAGCGCAGGTGTTGAGCGAAGCGATCGCCGAGCCTGCGTTTGGTTTCGCCGATGTTAATAAGTTGACATCTGGAGCAGCGGATGCAATAGATGAGGTTGGAGGAGGTGCAGGTGAACCTCTGTCTCACCTGGAAAGACTGTTTGGATTGTAGTGCGTCCAGGATTGAGCTCATCCAGCAGTGATGCACCACTGGAGTTGAGCGACTTGGTTTCACCTTATAGGAAGTAATGTTGTGCCAGCTCTGTCACACTTGCTGAATGCTGGGTCTTCCAGTTTAGACTCAAAGTGTCTCTTTGCTTTCTCGATGGCCGTCTCAAAATCTTACTGGACTTATGTGATCCTGTAATGCCAGACGTAAATGCCCAAGATGCGGTCCTCAGTAGATGACAGACCTCTTTGATCATCCATGGCTTCTGGATAGGGAACACTTTGCTGGACGAGATGAGAACACACTCCTCCACACATTTCATCAAGAAGTCGATAACAACTGTGGCACATTTGTTGAGGTCCGTTGTTGAGTCATAGAGTTATTCGGCACAGAAACAGGCCCTTTGGTCCATTTTGTTTTTCGGCGCTGACCAAGATGCCCCATCCAAGCTCGTCTCTTTTGGCCCCTTCCCTCTAAACCTTTCCTATCTATGCACCTATCCAACTATCTCTGAAATGCTGTTATAGTACTTGCCTCAACTACCTTCTCTGACAGCTTGTTCCATATACCCACCATCCTCTGAGTAAAAAAATTGTGTGTATTAAATCTTGCCCTTCTCACCTTAAACCGAGGTCCTCAGGTTTTTGATTCCCCTACACTGGGTAAAAAAAGTAAAGTCCTTGAACGTTACTGAATCCGCTGATATCAAGCGGTCGCAAATTCACATCACTACCTCCCCTGACGAGCTCTGTACAATCCCCACCGATGGAGCTGTGCTCCTCAGTCATTACCTGTATGCAGGAAGAAGAGGCACAGCCAGGTGGCCCCTATGATACCCTTAAATTAAACTGCTGTCCCTCGCGTTTCAGTATCTGTATACTAAAACTCGTTTGTTTGTTTGTTTGTTTGTTTGTTCCTGAACTGCAACCAAAATGGTACATGATAGCACAACAATTTTAGGCCCGCCTTACTCACCGTCGTCCCTTTGGTGGTAATGGAAGAAGTTTAATTGAAATCGGTGTTATATTTTAAAAGTTATTCACATTTTAAAGATTAAATCTATCTCCTAGGGAGTGGGGGAAGGGGAGGGTGAGGAGGAGAGGGGAGAGGAGAGGGGAGGGGGGAAGAGGATGGGGAAGAGGAGGGGGGAAGAGGAGGGGGAAGGGGAGGAGAGGGTGCTGCACCAATGCAGGAGAGGGTTAGTTGAAACCTAAGATTGCACTTCAGACAATTTACGTTTAACTTTGTAGCAGAACTGGGCAATTTCACCCAGCCATTTAACTAATACAAAAAAATTGGGGTTTTTTGCATTCAAAATTAAGAACTGAAATTGGATGCTCGGGAGAGCCGTGAATTGAATGTGTCAGTTCTCTATCGTACAATTTGTTCTTCAGTTGAATGAGCCTTGAAGTCAGGATCAGTGACTACTAAAGCTTGCCCAAATCTTGATTATTTAATCGTGTCGACATGGAAGAATGCCATGCATGGTATTGTTCTAGTCTAAAATTAAATTGTCACAGAGGTTTTATGGCAGTGCATAAATAACAAATACATTAGTGTTCATTAACCAGCTGCACCAGGTAATGTTCTCAATTTTTCTTGATACATATTCAACACCAAGCAGAATATCTGCAAAACATGACATGTCTGGTATGGCCAAATGTTAAAAGTCCATTTTTAAAAAAAATGACTGTAATTGGTCTTTCACCTGAATCTGTTAATGACTGAACAACAGCAAATTTTGAGTAATTTATTTATTGTGGTTTAGACTGGTAAGATAGTAACTTTACAGCTCTGACAGGTTGTGTGAGTGGGCGGATGCATGGCAGATGCAGTTTAATGTGGATAAGTGTGAGGTTATCCACTTTGGTGGTAAGAATAGGAAGGCAGAGTATTATCTGAATGGCGTCAAGTTAGGAAAAGGGAACGTACAACGAGATCTGGGTGTCCTAGTGCATCAGTCACTGAAAGGAAGCATGCAGGTACAGCAGGCAGTGAAGAAAGCCAATGGAATGCTGGCCTTCATAACAAGAGGAGTTGAGTATAGGAGCAAAGAGGTCCTTCTGCAGTTGACCAGGGCCCTAGTGAGACCGCACCTGGAGTACTGTGTGCAGTTTTGGTCTCCAAATTTGAGGAAGGATATTCTTGCTGTTGAGGGCGTGCAGCGTAGGTTTACAACGTTAATTCCCGGAATGGCGGGACTGTCATATGTTGAAAGACTGGAGCGACTATCCTTGTATACACTGGAATTTAGAGGGATGAGAGGGGATCTTATCGAAACGTATACGATTATTAAGAGGTTGAACACGTTAGAGGCAGGAAACATGTTCCCAATGTTGGGGGAGTCCAAAACCAGGGGCCACAGTTTAAGAATAAGGGGTAGGCCATTTAGATCGGAGATGAGGAAAAACTTTTTCAGTCAGAGAGTTGTGGAATTCTCTGCCTCAGAAGGCAGTGGAGGCCAATTCTCTGAATGCATTCAAGATAGAGCTCTTAAGGATAGCGGAGTCAGGGGGTATGGGGAGAAGGCAGGAACGGGGTACTGATTGAGAATGATCAGCCACGATCACATTGAATGGCGGTGCTGGCTCGAAGGGCCGAATGGCCTACTCCTGCACCTATTGTCTATTGTCCAATGTCTATTGACAGAAGCTTTGTTGGACTGCAAGGGAGTGTGAGGCTTGACGCTTAACAAATTAATATTCCAATTTTAATGAACTGTACTGAAGCATAACTAATTTGTGTTGATTATTGCCTCTTTGGTTTTTGGACATGAATGGCATCGCCAGCATTTATGGCCAAAACCAATTCCTCTTGCGAAGGTGACAATGACCTTGAACTATTGCAGACATCTGATGGAAGTTGCATCCACATAAGACGTTGCATAAGACGTTGGTGAGGCCGCATTTAGAGTATTGTGTTCAGTTCGGGGCACCATGCCACTGGAAAGATGTTGTCAAGCTGGAGCAGGTACGGAGAAGATTTACGAGGATGTTGCAAGGACTAGAGGGTCTGAGCTACAGGGAGTGGTTGAACAGGCTAGGTCTCTATTCCTTGGAGCGCAGGAGGATGAGGGGTGATTTTATGGAAGTGTATAAAATCATGAGAGGAATAGATTGGGTAGATGCACAGAGTCTCTTGCCCAGAATAGGTGAAACGAGGACCAGAGGTCAGAGGTTTAAAAGTGAAGGGGAAAAGATTGAATTGGAATCTGAGGGGTAACATTTTCATGCAAAGGGTGGTGGGTGTATGGAACAAGCTGCCAGAGGAGGGAGTCGAGACAGGGACTATCCCAACGTTTAAGAAACAGTCAGACGGTACATGGATTGGACAGGTTTGGAGAGATATGGGCCAAAGGCGGGCAGGTGGGATTAGTGCAGATGGGACATTTTGACCAGTGTGGGCAAGTTGGGCCGAAGGGCCTGTTTCCACGCTGTATCACTCTATGACTCAATGACTCTATGATGCACTGCCATTTAGTGCTGCATTCTAGTATTTTAACACAAAGCGGATGAAAGTACAATAATGTATTTCCAAGTCAGGATAATGTAAGTGCCTGCAGACAGTGATGTTTCCATGTATCGACGAACCTGATAGAGGCCGTAGATTAGGGAGGTACTCATGAAGAAACTGGTGAATTGCCGCAATCTATTTTAGATAGTATAACATGACAATCATTGCATATAAACAGAAAGAGAGTCAATGTTTAGATTGGTGGAATCAGTGGCAATCGTGGGCTGATTTAACTTTCATGGCACGGAACCTCGAGTGTTACCTGTATCTGCACTCATCGGAGTGAGAGAAGGCTTTGCCATTGTATTTGTGAACTTGTAGATGGTTGAAAGGACTTGAAGTGTCAGGAGATGAGCCAGTCATCTTAGGATACCTCGAAGGTAGACCAGAAATGCAGCAGTAACTCAGCGGGTCAGGCAGCAAGCATCTCTGGAGAGAAGAAATGGGTGACATTTCGGGTCGAGACCCTTCATCAGTCTGAAGAAGGGTCTCGACCCGAAACGTCACCCATTCCTTCTCTCCAGAGATGCTGCCTGACCCGCTGAGTTACTCCAGCATTTTTTGTCTACCTTCGATTTATACCAGCATCTGCAATTTTTTTCCAACACATCTTAGGGTACGTAATCTCTGATCTGTTCCTGGACACTTACAATGTTATTGAATCTCAAGTCAAGTCAAGTCTAGTCAAGTTTATTTGTCACGTACACATACACGATGTGCAGTGAAATGAAAGTGGCAATGCCTGCGGATTGTGCAAAAAAAATAAAAAAATTACAGTTACAGCATATAAATTAAAGTTAATACAGAGAAGACAAAATTTAGTCCCTGGAGTTATAAAAGTTAACAGTCCTGATGGCCTGTGGGAAGAAACTCCATCTCATCCTCTCCGTTTTCACAGCGTGACAGCGGAGGCGTTTGCCTGACCGTAGCATCTGGAACAGTCCGTTGCTGGGGTGGCAGGGGTCCCTCATGATCTTGCTTGCTCTTGATCTGCACCTCCTGATGTATAGGTCCTGCAGGGGGGCGAGTGTAGTTCCCATGGTGCGTTCTGCCAAACGCACTGCTCTCTGCAGGGCCTTCCTGTCCTGGGCAGAGCTGTTCCCAAACCAGACTGTAATGTTGCCGGACAGGATGCTCTCTACAGCCCCAGAGTAGAAGCATTGAAGGATCCTCAGAGACACTGAATTTCCTCAGCTGTCTGAGGTGGTAAAGGCGCTGCTTTGCCTTACCCACCAGTGCGGCAATGTGCGTTGTCTATGTCAGATCCTCTTTGATGCGGACTCCAAAGTATTTAAAACTGCTCACCCTATCCACAGTAGACCCATTTATCTCCAGTGGCGTGTACGTCCTTGGATGTTGAGCCCTTCTAAAGTCCACAATCAGCTCCTTCGTTTTTTTGACATTCAAAAGCAGATGACCATTCACTCTCGGCTGTAGATGGTCAATTATGTTGCAGAAATGTCACTTATCACTTATCAGCCTATAGCTGTTTCATGTCTCGGACCTGCTGCAAGCAAGCGTGTGCCACTTCATTTTTTTCAAGTGTTACAAGTAGAATTCAACATTGTGCAATCTTTAAGAAAACAACCCCACTTCTGCCCTTTTTATGGAAGAGAGTCCATCAAAGAAACACCATTCAGTGTAGAAAAATGCTCTGTAAAGCTCCATGAAAATGTGGGGTTGAAACCCATGACCCCCTAATAACCACAATTATCTTTATTTTGTGCAAGGTATGATTCCAACGCGTTCTTGATTCTAATCACCTCGATTTTAGTACTGAACTAGACCAAGTGGACCCGTTGGGCCCCAAACTCTCCTGCATTGGTGCAGCACCCTCTCCTCCCCCCCCCCACTCCCCCCTCCCCTCTCCCCCCTCCCGTCTCCACCCCCTCCCTCTACCCACTCCCCCACTCCCCTCTCCATCCCTCCCTCTACCCACTCCCTCCACCTCCACTCCCCTCTCTCCTCCCTCCCTCCCTCCCTCCCTCCCTCCCTCCCTCCCTCCCTCCCTCCCTCCCTCCCTCCCTCCCTCCCTCCCTCCCTCCCTCCCTCCCTCCCTCCCTCCCTCCCTCCCTCCCCTCCCCTCCCCTCCCCTCCCCTCCCCTCCCCCCTTCTATGGATGACATGGATAGGTGACGTTTTGGTTCGGAATCCTTCTAACTGGGTTTGTTTTCCCTGGAGCAAAGGAAGCTGCAAAGTAAGTAAAATGATGAGAGGCAAAGACAGGGCATAAGTTTAAGGTGAGGAGGAGCTTTGGAGGGGATAAAGAGGGAGGCGGGATTTCCGCACAGTGGGGCACTGGCCAGAGGAGGTGGGGAAGGCAGATATAATCACACATAAGTATCTCAATAAAGTACTTGATAAGCCAATGCAAAAAAACACAAACCAAATGCAGATAAATGGATAGTAAAGATAGGTGTAACAGTTGACCTGGACATGGTGGGCTGAGGGGACAATAGACAATAGACAATAGGTGCAGGAGTAGGCCATTCGGCCCCTCGAGCCAGCACCACCATTCAATGTGATCATGGCTGATCATTCTCAATCAGTACCCCGTTCCTGCCTTCTCCCCATACCTCCTGACACCGCTATCATTAAGAGCTCTATCCAGCTCTCTCTTGAAAGCATCCAGAGAATTGGCCTCCACTGCCTTCTGAGGCAGAGAATTCCACAGATTTACAACTCTCTGACTGAAAATGTTTTTCCTCGTCTCCGTTCTAAATGGCCTACCCCTTATTCTTAAACTGTGGCCCCTGAAGTAAATGTCCGTCTCTATGCTGCACAATTCTATTACTCTTAAGTGTTGCAGGTCCTGACTATTCTCAAATATTACTATTAAATTGATCTTTATACAATACGATATGATAGAACTTTACTTATCCCAGGAGTGAAATTGGTTTGCCAACAGTCATAAAACACAAGATACATGAAAGTAAAGTGACAAGTGGAAAGTCCAGTATTGGAGATGTGCAAAGATTGGAGGGGGAGGGGGGGGGGGGAGGAGGAGGGGGGGTGGGGTGGGAGGGGAGTCAGTCTACCCCACGACCGAAGGGGGAGGAGTTGTACAGTTTGCTGGCCACAGGGGAAAAGGACCTCTTAAGGCATTCTGCGCTGCAGTGTCTGAAGTAAATGCTTTAATGTAATGTGGAATCATTTTAAGATAATACACAGAACCCAAAACAATTCCTCTATGCCTTTGCTTGAATGCTTCGATCTGTTGTGAATTATTCATCAGATTTCTTACTACCTTGAAAAATCCTTTTGCAAAAGAACCTAAATGTAGCTGTTCATGCAAATAAGGAATGAAATGCATCATTTGATTTTGTTTCACTCAATTGGATTAAAATCCTGAAAACAAATTTTAAGAAGTTCCATTTAAATAATGATGCATAAATCTCTCACTTGCACATTGTGGATTATTTACTGCACCCTTGAGAGCAGGTTGTAAAAAATTACACCATGGATATATTCATCACTGATGAATTATTTTTCTGTGTGCACCGTCTTCCAGGTAATTTGCTTCCTTGCATGGAAGTCAGGAGGTCATTCAAGCAGCTGAGGTATCAGATAAAACTAGAAGTCCTATTTGAAACTTTACTTGGATTTTGCATTTCACAATGATCCAGTTTCAATGACCAGTGATGGTTAGAAAAATGCTTGGATTTTTTTTTTTAGATTTAGAGATACAGCGCGGAAACAGGTCCTTCGGCCCACCGGGTCCGCGCCGCCCAGCGATCCCCAGCATCTCAGGAGAGAAGAAATGGGTGACGTTTCGGGTCGAGACCCTTCTTCAGTCTGACCCGAAACATCACCCATTCATTCCATCTCTCCTGAGATGCTGCCTGACCCGCTGAGTTACTCCAGCTTTTTGTGATGCCCAGGAGATACGTGAGATACGTGATACGTGAGTGCAGTCGTTATTACTAAGGAGAAGGTGTTTGGGAAGCTGACAGATCTGAAGGTGAATAAGTCACCCAGAAGGTGAATAAGGTGGACCAGATAGATCACGAATGGAACATTGTTGAGAAATAGTGCAGGGAGAGCATAAACCAAGGGAATAGAAAGTAAATGGAATTCCAAGTGTGTTTTTAATTTGGAATGTAACTGGCCTGGCATGATGCTCATGTGCAGTCAGGGTTAGTGATGAGACAGAGAAACATTGAAACATAGAAAATAGGTGCAGGAGTAGGCCATTCGGCCCTTCGAGCCAGCGTCGCCATTCAATATAATCGTGGCTGACCATCCAGCTCAGTAACCTGTACCTGCCTTCTCTCCATACCCCCTGATCCCTTTAGCCACAAGGGCCACATCTAACTCCCTCTTAAATATAGCCAATGAACTGGCCTCAACTACCTTCTGTGGCAGAGAATTCCACAGACTCACCACTCTGTGTGAAGAAATGTTTTCTCATCTCGGTCCTAAAAAACTTCCCCCTTATCCTTAAGCTGTGACCCCTGGTTCTGGACTTCCCCAATATCGGGAACAATCTTCCCGCATCTAGCCTCTCCAACCCCCTTAAGAATTTTATATGTTTCTATAAGATCCCCCCTCAGTCTTCTAAATTCCAGCGAGTATAAGCCTAGTCTATCCAGTCTTTCTTCATATGAAAGTCCCGCCATCCCAGGGATCAATCTGGTGAACCTTCTCTGTACTCCCTCTAAGGCTAGAAAGCTCTTCCACTTCAAGAATGACTAAAGTATTTGCCTTTTACATACTACAAGTTTGTGTTCTAGAGTCTCAAGCTGAATAAGTGACACCAAAGGTCACGTCTCTGCTAAAGTGCCCTGATACCAGATGTGAGACCAGTTGAGTGCCTGACTTTGTTTTGTATATTGTACTAATCATTACCTGGTGATACCGCTGTATAATTGTACATTCAATACAATTTCCGTCTTTGCTTGTGCTTTTTCATATCTGCACCAGTACATATTTTCCACTGGAGAATGTAACACACATTAACCGCACATGACCAACTAAAATAATTTGCTCAATTGTTATGGAATTTTTGTCTATTACTTTAAATGAGGTATCAATCCATTTCAAAAAGTGTCTAGCAAGGAACTGCAGATGCTGGTTTAAACCGAAGGCAGACACAAAATGCTGGAGTAACTCAGCGGGACAGGCAGCATCTCTGGAGAGAAGGAATGGGCAACGAAGAGTCTCGACCCGAAACGTCACCCATCACCTCTCTCCAGAGATGCTGCCTGTCCCGCTGAGTTACTCAAGCTTTTTGTGTCTTATCTGGTGTCTTTAAAAATACACATTTTATACTTTATTTAAGATTTCAAAATCCTGAACATCACATCTGGTATCAGGGCACTTTAGCAGAGACCTGACCTTTGGTGTTACTTATTCAGCTTGAGACTCCAGAACACAAACCTGTAGTATGTAAAAGGCAAATACTTTAGTCATTCTTGAAGTGGAAGAGCTTTCCATTTCCATTGGAATGCTTCCTAGATGACTGAGAGAGTATCATATCATATCATATATATACAGCCGGAAACAGGCCTTTTCGGCCCTTCAAGTCCGTGCCGCCCAGCGATCCCCGCACATTAACACTATCCTACACCCACTAGGGACAATTTTTACATTTTACCCAGCCAATTAACCTACATACCTGTACGTCTTTGGAGTGTGGGAGGAAACCGAAGATCTCGGAGAAAACCCACGCAGGTCACGGGGAGAACGTACAAACTCCTTACAGTGCAGCACCCGTAGTCAGGATCGAACCTGAGTCTCCGGCGCTGCATTCGCTGTAAAGCAGCAACTCTACCGCTGCGCTACTGGTGACCCAAGGCAGCTCAGCGAAAGTTTGGTAATTGAAAGCTTTGAGGTGAGTTTAGTCATGGGAAAGTTTTGAGATTGGGGCTTCCTTATGACACACAGAAATGTCATTCAGAAAAACGTCCCAATAGAGCAATCCCTTCCTTCCTAATCCCCTTCTTGAGTTATTACGATGCTAATTCACTCTGCAAATAATTCTCTATCATATATCCATCACCCCCCACCTCCCATTTGGTGGTCTTCTACTTCCCTACAATAACATACAATTTACAATAACCAGTTGACTGACTCGCCCATATTTGGGATGCATCAGCAGCCACAGGTCAGATGTGCTACCTTTGTGTGGACAGCTTGTGTTTGAACCTGGGCCCATTGAACTTTGAGGTATCTGCACTACTTACAACAACATCATGCTGCCTTGAAGTGGCATTCAGGTGGAGGGTGACAGTTTAGAGGCTGGCATCACTGTAGCAGCCAGGGAGGTATTGAGGTAGGGGTAAGTTTGCTTAATGAGACATGAATGTTCTGAGGTTAGTTTTAGAAATTGGATCTTACTGAGATTTGGGTTAGAAATTGGTGATATTAATAGACAATAGACAATAGGTGCAGGAGGAGGCCATTCGGCCCTTCGAGCCAGCACCACCATTCAGTGTGATCATGGCTGATCATTCTCAATCAGTACCCCGTTCCTGCCTTCTCCCCATACCCCCTGACTCCACTATCCTTAAGAGCTCTATCTAGCTCTCTCTTGAATCCATTCAGAGAATTGGCCTCCACTGCCTTCTGAGGCAGGGAATTCCACAGATTCACAACTCTCTGACTGAAAAACTTTTTCCTCATCTCCATTCTAAATGGCCTACCCCTTATTCTTAAACTGTGGCCCCTTGATCTGGAGTCCCCCAACATTGGGAACATGTTTCCTGCGTCTAACGTGTCCAACCCCTTAATAATCTTATACGTTTTGTTAAGATCCCCTCTCATCCTTCTAAATTCCAGTGTATGGGAAGACTTTAGATCAACGGATCGTTCGCACAGCTGAGAAGGTTGTTGGCTGCAACCTTCCCCCCATTGACGAACTGTACACTGCAAGGGCCAGGAAGCGAGCGGGCAAGATCATCTCTGACCCCTCTCACCCTGGCCACAAACTCTTTGAAGCACTTCCCTCTGGAAGGCGACTCCGGACTGTCAAAGCAGCCACAGCCGGACATAAAAACAGCTTTTTTCCTCGAGTGATAGTTCTACTCAATAACCAAAGTCTGTAGTCTCTTTTTTGCTCTGGTTTATTTTCACCCACATGTTTAGACCGTAATGTTGAATCCTTATTGTTTTGATGTGTTTATGCTTTATTCTTAATTGTTAACTGCATGTTTGTGTTGTCATTTGTGAGCGGAGCACCAAGGCACATTCCTTGTATGTGCACATACTTGGCCAATAAACTTATTCATTCATTCATTCCCGGAATGGCGGGACTGTCATATGTTGAAAGACTGGAGCGACTAGGCTTGTATACACTGGAATTTAGAAGGATGAGAGGGGATCTTGACGAAACATATAAGATTTTTAAGGGGTTGGACACGTTAGAGGCAGGAAATATGTTCCCAATGTTGGGGGAGTCCAGAACAAGGGGCCACAGTTTAAGAATAAGGGGTAGGCCATTTAGAACTGGGATGAGGAAAAAGTTTTTCAGTCAGAGAGTTGTGAACTTGTGGAATTCTCTGCCTCAGAAGGCAGTGGAGGCCAATTCTCTGAATGCATTCAAGAGAGAGCTAGATAGAGCTCTTAAGGATAGCGGAGTCAGGGGGTATGGGGAGAAGGCAGGAACGGGGTACTGATTGAGAATGATCAGCCATGATCACATTGAATGGCGGTGCTGGCTCGAAGGGCCGAATGGCCCCCTCCGGCACCTATTGTCTATTGTCTATTCATTCGTTGCGCAATACTGGAGTCTATTTAGTGAGCGTGCAGCACACTGCTAATGCTTAATTCACAAAAGCAATTTCAAGAAGCCTTCAAGAAGGTAACCAAGCTAATTCCCTGCCGCCACAGACCATTACACCTCTGTAATATCTGATGTTGGTAGCTCAACACTAGCATCAGATAATATACAGGGATCCATCACAGTTGCATCTGGAAAACATATTTCCCTTGAAATCTTAGCGAATTATGGCGTGCAGCTTGCTGCAAAACCTCATGCTAAAAGTGAGTCATGGAAATTCTGAAGGGGAAAGTATTTGCAAGCATTGCCGAAGAGGTTTTTCAGTCAGAGAGTTGTGAACCTGTGGAATTCTCTGCCTCAGAAGGCAGTGGAGGCCAGTTCGTTGGATGCTTTCAAGAGAGAGCTGGATACTCTTAAGGATAGCAGAGTGAGGGGGTATGGGGAGAAGGCAGGAACGGGGTACTGATTGAGAGTGATCAGCCATGATCGCATTGAATGGCGGTGCTGGCTCGAAGGGCTGAATGGCCTACTCCTGCACCTATTGTCTATTGTCTATTGATCACTAACGGAGCAGACAGTGGAAGATTTAGAAGCTGCTATGTCATTTAGGGACTTAGCGGAGGTTGCTCAGGTAAATTGATAAGCTTGCTGAACAGTGCTGGCAACTCCATGGTAAGTCCAGCATGGGTGTGCAAGCTGCTGGCTCCCAGAAAATTGTAAACAGCAACTTCTGGATTTCTAATTTCGTTTAGAAATGGTATTACCATTGGGGCAGCACGGTGGCACAGTGGTAGAGTTGCTGCCTTGCAGCGCCAGAGACCTGGGTTCGATCCCGACTGCGGGTGATATCTGTGCGGAGTTTGTACGTTCTCCCAGTGACCTGTGTGGGTTTTCTCCGAGATCTTTAGTTTCCTTCCACACTCCAGGTTTATAGATCAATGGGTTTGGTATAAAATGTAAAAAAAATTGTCCCTAGTGTCTGTTGGATAGTGTTAATGTGCGGGGATCCCCGTTTGGTACGGACTTGGTGGGCCGAAGGGCCTGTTTCCGTGCTGTATCTCTAAACTAAACTAAATCACGAAGTTGCGGTCTCTTTTATGGAGAAATAATCGGGAATGCTAGCATTTAGCTGTCAATACAGAATTTGAGTGCAGATCATGGAAGAGAACGTCTTGCTGTCGGCAGAAGCAGTGCTACATAGATCTTCCTACTTTTGCAATAACCCCGTTCACTTTCATTTACTTTCATTATTTTCCAGGCAGTTAACATGCCTCCAAAAAAATCAACTGATACCTGCTCTCGGGGATTTGTTGAAACATTCTGAATTTCATTGCAATCAAACTTTTAATAGTCATATATATTGTACAAGGGGTGCTCACAGTTTGCTTCTTTGCAACAGAGTGGATGCAGGTTTAAAGTTAACTTTCTGGTCGTTTATCTTCTCCAGTTCTAGATCTGCACGACTTGCCTGGCTGCTTTGTAACTGTTATTGCATCCCAGGGCTGAGTTTGTTCATTCTTCTGGTGGCAGGCTTGTGTCACCTCTGTAATTAAACCTAGTACCTTGCCTTGTGTGCCTTCAATCCTGTGTGGTGGGAGACAGGATATTTTTGGCTGATCTGTCTGATCAATGAGAAATTGGGCCATTTTAGTGTGTTTCTTTGCAGTGTTTTGATTGAGTTGCCAGTCAGTTAGCTGATCGGTGGAAGCTGAGTAATCCCGAGTAATCACTGGTGGAAGAGATTATGTGCAAAGTGTGACCTTTAGTTTTTACTAGACCAAGTGGACCCGTTGGGCCCAAACCTCTCCTGCATTGGTGCAGCACCCTCTCCTCCCCCCCTCCCCCCTCCTCCTTCCCTTCTCCCTCCCTCCCTCCCTCCCTCCCTCCCCCTCCCCTCTCCCCTCCTCCTCCCTCCCTCCCTCCCCCTCCCTCCTACCCCCTCCCCCTCCCTCCTACCCCCCTCCCCTCTTCCCCTCCCCCTTCCCCTCCCCCCCACTCCATCCCCCTCTACCCCCCTTATCCTCCCTCCTCCCCTTCCCCCTCTCCCCCCCCTCCCTCCCCCCTCCCTCCATAGGAGATAGATTTAAACTTTAAATTGTGAATAACTTTAAAAATATAACACCGATTTCAATGAAACCTCTTCCATTAGCACCAAAGGGACGACGGTGAGTAAGGTGGGCCTAAAATTGTCGCGCTATCATGTACCGTTTTGGCTGTAGTTCAGGAACAAACAAACAAACGAGTGTTTTAGTATATAGATTCAAGACTTAACAAGTCAAGTCTCGACCCGAAATAGGATAGCAAGCCGAAACATCACCCATTCCTTCTCTCCAGAGATGCTGCCTGTCCCGCTGAGTTACTCCAGCTTTTTGAGTCTATCTCAAGTCAAACATGACTTTGATTTTGAATGTCTGCTTTGCTATGTAACCAGACGAGGCATTTTTTGACACTGATATGCGAATGCAGTTAAAGTAATAACTGCAGCTTATAACACTTCAAATTTGCATTGGGACAATAAATTTGGGTGCGTACAGTATTTTTTGTGACTGTAATTAATTTCTGTTGGAATATGATGGGTATTAAACCTAATTAAGTTCAAGCAAGCTCATGCAGTTAGACCAGTTTTCGTTCAGTGATAAGCAGATCAATGAAAGGCAAATGATGCAATTTACCATCTTGAAACACTTAATTTGGGAGATTTTTAATCTTATTCCCAGCCATTTCACTAATCCCATTGACTTTCAAAGCCACATGTGTGAAAAGTTGATATTAGCTAGCATCCGTTGACACCAGTGTATGTACTGTTAAACAGTAGAAAGTAAATTTTATCCTCTTGGGAGTTTTCTTGGCTTCTTTGAAGTGGGTAATTAGCTTGCAAAAAGTAAGTGGTGACTATAACAGCTTAATAGAAGCTCCATAAAATTCTCTTGCTTCGTTATGCAAATTATTAATCAGGGACAGCTTTCGGTTTGAAATAAGCAGCTTTTCTTCATTCTGTGATGCTTGGGTCCTGTGGCCTTGCCACAGTAATCGTTTTCTCAAGAACCTCTTCAGCATCTTCATAACCCTGTTCCGCACAGTGTGAATATTTGGTGGGACCAGCATGGAGTTTGCTGTGGTAGCTGCCCACTGCTGACTTGACAAAGTCAGAACAAACATTGCAAGTGTGTGGCTTTGATCAAATCCGGGTAAGGGTTGTCCTATGCAGCGTAGGTTTACTAGGTTAATTCCCGGAATGGCGGGACTGTCATATGTTGAAAGACTGGAGCGACTAGGCTTGTATACACTGGAATTTAGAAGGATAAGAGGAGATATTATCGCAACGTATAAGATTATTAAGGGGTTGGACACGTTAGAGGCAGGAAACATGTTCCCGATGTTGGGGGAGTCCAGAACAAGGGGCCACAGTTTAAGAATAAGGGGTAGGCCATTTAGAACTGAGATGAGGAAAAACTTTTTCAGTCAGAGAGTTGTGAATCTGTGGAATTCTCTGCCTCAGAAGGCAGTAGAGGCCAATTCTCTGAATGCATTCAAGAGAGAGCTGGATAGAGCTCTTAAGGATAGCGGAGTCAGGGGGTATGGGGAGAAGGCAGGAACGGGGTACTATTGAGAATGATCAGCCATGATCACATTGAATGGCGGTGCTGGCTTGAAGGGCCGAATGGCCTCCTGCTGCACCTATTGTCTATTGTCTATTGTCTATCGACAGCAAATTGAACAAATTATTTAAGTATATTTTATAATTAAAAACGATTGCTTGTGCTCAGCGATGAGGATTCAATTTAATACCGAAGATGGACATAAAATTCTGGAGAAACTCAGCAGGACCGGCAGCAACTCTGGAGAGAAGGAATGGGTGACGTTTAACACAGTCACATCTTCAGAGTCTGAGTGATTTCTGTGTTATTGCAGTTTGGCACGATGCCATCTCAATAAATAACTCCAATCTTGTAACATTGAGTTATCTTCTATAAAGATATCCCCTTATCCTTTTATTCACAAAATGCTGGAGTAACTCAGCAGGTCAGGCAGCATCTCGGGAGAGAAGGGAATGGGTGATGTTTCGGGTCGAGCCCCTTCTTCAGACTGATAGAAAGATATCCCCTTATCCTTTTATTGCATGTGGTTTATATTTTTTAAAGTTCATACTAAAGATATAATTTTCCATTGGAAAGATTAAAATTAATTTGTCTGATGTTTTAAGAACTGGCTAAATGGTTTTGGATTTTGTGTCATGTTATTTTCAGCTTAAGATTCTGATGGATCTCACTTTTATTTAAAGTGAGGTTTTAATACACTTAATACATACACTCCCTTATCTTAAGACAAAAATTGCACAGTTTTTGTTAATGAATGAATGAATAAGTTTATTGGCCAAGTATGTGCACATACAAGGAATGTGCCTTGGTGCTCTGCTCACAAATGACAACACAAACATGCAGTTAACAATTAAGAATAAAGCACAAACTCATCAAAACAATAAGGATACAACAAACAACAAAAGAGGAATGGCTTATACCACAGAAAGACACAAAATGCTGAGGTAACTCAGCGGGACACACAGCCTCTCTGGATTGAAGGGTGACGTTTCGGGTCGAGAACCTTCTCCAGACTGAGGGAAAGGTCTGAAGAAGTCTGAAGAAAGGTCTTGAGAAGATGGTAAACTTCAATAAGCAGGAATGGAGTTCCACGATTTAAGTGAGCATCGATGAATGAATGTGTAGGGAAATAACTGCAGATGCTGGTTCAAATCGAAGGTAGACACAAAATGCTGGAGTAACTCAGCGGGTCAGGCAGCATCTCGGGAGAGAAGGAATGGGTGACGTTTCGGGTCAGACTGAAGAAGGGTCTCGACCCGAAACGTCACCCATTCCTTCTCTCCTGAGATGCTGCCTGACCTGCTGAGTTACTCCAGTTACTTCATTGATGAATGAATGATGACAAACTTCCAGTATATCTGGCGTGCGGGACTTCAAGAGAAAGTCTCATCATTCCCTTCTGCCTGCTCCACCTGTCCTGATGGCACTTAGGTGCTGGGGATTTTACTTGCCAATTATTGGACGTTTGAGAGATGCTGCTGAAGAACATTTGGTATATTACTGCAGCAGATATATCATAAATGAAACTCGCTGCAATCACAGGATGGTGATGATGCAGGAAATGAATGTCGAAGATGGTGTGGCAATTAATTGATCATTAACCTGAATTGCTATTTGTACGCTGATTGGGCTGTACTCATCTGGACAATTGGAGAGTGTTGTCTCACGCCCCTAATTTGTGTTTTTGTATCTGGTACAGTGACTTTCTGGAGTCCACAGACAAGTCAGCTGCTGCAGAAAATACTCTGCATCAGACCTGCCTTTGAAGACATTGTGTTTATATGGCTGTTCCAGTTAGTCTTGTTTTCATCATTGGTGATCAAATAGATGTTTGGTAATAGAAACATAGAAACATAGAAAATAGGTGCAGGAGTAGGCCATTCGGCCCTTCGAGCCTGCACCGCCATTCAATATGATCATGGCTGATCATCCAGCTCAGTAACCTGTACCTGCCTTCTCTCCATACCCCCTGATCCCTTTAGCCACAAGGGCCACATCTAACTCCCTCTTAAATATAGCCAATGAACTGGCCTCAGCTACCTTCTGTGGAAGAGAATTCCACAGACTCACCACTCTCTGTGTGAAGAAATGTTTTCTCATCTCGGGCCTAAAAGACCTCCCCCTTATCCTTAAGCTGTGACCCCTGGTTCTGGACTCCCCCAACATCGGGAACAATCTTCCCGCATCTAGCCTCTCCAACCCCTTAAGAATTTTATATGTTTCTATAAGATCCCCCCTCAGTCTTCTAAATTCCACGAGTACAAGCCTAGTCTATCCAGTCTTTCTTCATATGAAAGTCCCGCCATCCCAGGGATTAATCTGGTGAACCTTCTCTGTACTCCCTCTAAGGCAAAAACGTCTTGGAGGATACTCCCCCTTGGAGAATGGGGGAACCCTAATTATGCTGTTGTATGTGAGGGGTAAGTGGTTATATTTACTTTTGTTGGAGATTGTTATTGCCTGCCGCTTGTATTGTGCAAAACGTCAGTTGTCATTTTTTAAAGTCTAAACCTGAATGTTGGGATCTTGAAGCAAGTGGGCAAGAATTGTCATGCGAGGAGTAAAAGACAAAAATGTAGGAAATCACAGCAGTAGCCCTGACTGTCCCCTGAACTGCTTCACACGTTTCGAAGGATAATGGTTGATCTTATTGTTGGCCTGGCCCCCACTTTGTGCCCGATCCCTATTCAAAAATCTATTTTGGCTTTGAATCTGACTAAAATTCATAGCATCCACTGCTCTCTGAGGTAGAGAATTTCAAAGAATCATTGGGCCTCCGGGGATTATTCTTGAATTACTTGGATAGAAAGAACAGAAAATAGAAAATATAGATCATAGAAGAGTGCAGCACAAGAATAGGCCACAATGTTTGTGCCGAACATGATGCCAAGACCAATCCTTTCCTGCCTGCACATAATCCATATCCCTCCGTTCCCTGCATATCCATATGCCTATCCAAAAGTCTCTTAAATGTCACGCTTGCATCTGCCTCTGCCAGGCACTCACCACTCTCTGTGTAAAACAAAATTGTCCCGCACATCTCCTTTGATCTTTGTCCCTCTCACCTTAAAGCTATGTACTTTAGTATTTGATTTTGCCATCCTGGGATAGAGGTTCTGTTTTCCCTATCTATGCCACTCATAATTTTATATACTTCTATCAGGTCTGACAATAGACAATAGACAATAGGTGCAGGAGTAGGTCATTCGGCCCTTCGAGCTAGCACCACCATTCAATAGACAATTGACAATAGACAATAGGTGCAGGAGGAGGCCATTCGGCCTTTGAGCCAGCACCACCATTAAATGTGACCATGGCTGATCATTCTCAATCAGTACCCCGTTCCTGCCTTCTCCCCATACCCACTGACTCCGCTATCCTTAAGAGCTCTATCTAGTTCTCTCTTGAATGCATTCAGAGAATTAGCCTCCACTGCCTTCTGATGCAGAGAATTCCACAGATTTACAACTCTCTGACTGTAAAAGTTTTACCTCATCTCCGATCTAAATGGCCTACCCCTTATTCATAAACTGTAGCCCCTGGTTCTGGACTCCCCCAACATTGGGAACATGTTTCCTGCCTCTAACGTGTCCAATCCCTTAATAATCTTACATGTTTTGATAAGATCCCCTCTCATCCTTCCAAATTCCAGTGTATACAAGCCTAGTCGCTCCAGTCTTTCAACATATGACAGTCCCGCCATTCCGGGAATTAACCTAGTAAACCTATGCTGCACGCCCTCAATAGCAAGAATATCCTTCCTCAAATTTGGAGACCAAAACTGCACACAGTACTCCAGGTGCGGTCTCACTAGGGCCCTGTGCAACTGCAGAAGGACCTCTTTGCTCCTATACTCAACTCCTCTTGTTATGAAGGCCAACATTCCATTGGCTTTCTTCACTGCCTGCTGGACCTGCATGCTCCCTTTCAGTGACTGATGCACTAGGACACCCAGATCTCGTCTTACGTCCCCTTTTCCTAACTTGACACCATTCAGATAATAATCTGCCTTCCTATTCTTACCACCAAAGTGGATAACCTCACACTTATCTGCCCAGAACCACTGGCATTCAAGACAACACAATCCAAGTCAGTCCAATCTCTACTTGTAGCTAATACCCCAAATCCAGGCATCATTCTGGTAAACCCTTTACACAGCCTCCCCTGCAATATGGTGACCAGGAATGCACGCAATACTCCAAATGCAGCTTAACCAAGGTTAAAGTGTTGCCACTTTCAGAGAGTTATAAACTTGCACCCACGATCCCTCTGTGGATCAATGTTGTTAAGGGAGATGCCCTCAATTGTGTAATTTTCCCTTGCATTTGAGCTGCCAAAGTGCAACACCTCACACTTGCTTGGATTAAACTCTTCTTCTTCTTCTTCTTCTTTCATGTCCATCATCCACGTTTCAAATGTTGACATCGCTGTCATCGTCCGTCCTGAAAAGGGCACAAGCTTCCCGGCGACAATCAGTGGGAGCCATCGCTTGTTGCAATAGATGGTGGTGGCAGCAGAATTAGCTCAGGACACTTCCAGTCTCCAGCCCCGCGATGTAGATGCTTCTGCTAAGGGGCCGGATTAAACTCCATCTGCCATTATTCCACCCATTTCTGTAGCTGATCTATTCCCCGTAGTGTACTTTGTGACAGCCTTCCTCGCAGTCCACAGCAAATCTTGGTATCATCTGCAAAAACATAATAAACAACTCGTCTTTGTGTTCGTGTACAAGCTGTGTACATATGTACGTAACACAAATAGCAAAGGTCCTGGCACAGATCCATGGGGAACTCCACTGGTCACAATCCTTCAGTCTGAATATTGTCCGTCCACCACTACTCTCTGTCTTCTATCAGTGAGCCAGTACTGAATCCGTGCGACCAAGTCACTGTTAATACCGTGCATCTTAATTTTCTGGATTAGCCCATCATGGGGGATTTTATCAAATGCAAAATCCATGTTGACAACATCAGGCGCCATACCCTCATGGATTGCCTTTGGCACCTCCCCAAAATAACTCATTCAAGTTAGTAATTAATTTACATCGGCGAAACCAAGCGCAGGCTCGGCGATCGCTTCGCTCAACACCTGCGCTCGGTCCGCATTGACCAATCTGATCTCCCGGTGGCCGAGCACTTCAACTCCCCCTCCCATTCCCAGTGTGACCTTTCTGTTATGGGCCTCCTCCAGTGCCATAGTGAGGCCCACCGGAAATTGGAGGAACAGCACCTCATATTTCGCCTGGGCAGCTTGCAGCCCAGTGGTATGAACATTGACTTCTCCAACTTTAGATAGTTCCTTTGTCCCTCTCTTCCCCTCCTCCTTCCCAGATCTCCCTCTATCTTCCTGTCTCCACCTATATCCTTCCTTTGTCCCGCCCCCCCTGACATCAGACTGAAGAAGGGTCTCGACCCGAAACGTCACCCATTCCTTCTCTCCTGAGATGCTGCCTGACCTGCTGAGTTACTCCAGCATTTTGTGAATAAATACCTTCGATTTGTACCAGCATCTGCAGTTATTTTCTAATAGTAATTAATGAATGATCTCTTGCTCTCCACTTTGCTGCTGGAACACTGTAAATTTCCCCGGTGTGGGACGAATATATTATTAAGACAAAATCAGAATAACTTCTCTAATTCAGTCTTAAAGTGGGCATCTTTGTATTTGAGCCACTTTTCTCTGGTTGTAGATTCTTCGTCTACGGGAAGCATCCCCCCTCGACAAAGCCCTCCTGATTATATATGTTTCAGGAAGTAGACATACCTTGGTTTTTAACTTATTTTAAACTTTGGAGAACATGTACTCAATCTGTTAATCCTTCTTGTAGTCAAGTCAAGTCAAGTCAATTTTATTTGTATAGCACATTTAAAAACAACCAGGACATTGACTCTCTCTCAAGGAAACCTTCTCAGCATTGCATTCCTGACTTTCTTTCCTTAAGTATGTAGACCAGGCAGTGCAGTGAGAGTGTGACCTTGCACGAACCTTACAATTTTTGCAAGAGGTCATACTTTCGTTCTCCCTCCATCTTGCAGTTAAAGCAAATGTTTCTTTTGCCTTCCCGATTACTTGCTGTGTCTACGTCTATCTTTCTGTATGTCTTTCATAAGAACATCCAGGTGGAATGATGGCGTAGTGGTAGATCTACTAGACACGGGTTCGATCCTGACTACAGGTGCTTGTCTGTGCAGAGTCTGTACGTTCTCCCCGTGACCTGTGTGGATTTTCTCTGAGATCTTCGGTTTCAACAGACAATAGACAATAGGTGCAGGAGGAGGCCATTCGGCCTTTCGAGGCAGCACCGCCATTCAATGTGATCATGGCTGATCATTCTCAATCAGTACCCCGTTCCTGCCTTCTCCCCATACCCCCTGACTCTGCTATCCTTAAGAGCTCTATCTATCTAGCTCTCTCTTGAATGCATCTAGCTCTCTCTCTTGAGTTTCCTCCCATACTCCAAAGAAGTATAGGTTTTGGAATTGGCTTGGTGTAAATGTAAATTGTCCCCGGTGTGTGTAGGGTAGTGCTAATGTGTGGGGATCGCTGGTCGGTGTGGACTCGGTGGGCCGAAGAGCCTGTTAACGCACTGTATCTCTAAACTAATCTAACAATTAAATTAATTGCTGTAACACAATTGGGATTAATTAAATAACGATTTGCTTTGTTATTCTTTCTCCAAAATAGATAACTTTGCAGTATACCCTATTTGCCATCATTTTGCCCGTTCACTTATACATGATGATTCCATTAACGCTCTTGTTCATTAGAACGCCTTCCGTGGATAAAATATATTACCAATGTTATTGCATTTAGCACAGTAATGTCGGTGGCCCCAGTAATAACATGGAAATAGATTATTTGTTCAGTTTATGTCATTGACGTTAGGGAGATTGCAAGAGTGTGACTGCTTAAAAAAAAAAAACAAAAACTGCTGTAGGAAATTCAAGAAAATTCAAGGAAATTTTGGGCGGCACGGTAGCGCAGCGGTAGAGTTGCTGCTTTACAGCGAATGCAGCGCCGGAGACTCAGGTTCGATCCTGACTACGGGTGCTGCACTGTAAGGAGTTTGTACGTTCTCCCCGTGACCTGCGTGGGTTTACTCCGAGATCTTCGGTTTCCTCCCACACTCCAAAGACGTACAGGTATGTAGGTTAATTGGCTGGGTAAATGTAAAAATTGTCCCTAGTGGGTGTAGGATAGTGTTAATGTACGGGGATCACTGGGCGGCACGGACTTGGAGGGCCGAAAAGGCCTGTTTCCGGCTGTATGTATATGATGATGATGATGATATGATGATGATGATTATGACGGGTTAAATTTTAGCAGAATAGGAATTGATGTTGGACTTTAGCGTGGTAATAGGTCCTTCGGACCACCGAGTCCGCGCCAACCAGCGGTCACCCCGTACACTAGCACTATCCTACACACTAGGGATAATCTACAATTTACAGAAGCCAATTAATTACGGTTTGGAATGAGCACCCGGAGAAAAACCAAGCTGTCAAAGAGAGAATGTACAAACTCCATACAGACAGCATCCACAGTCAGGATCGAACCCGTGTCTGTGGAGCTGTAAGTCAGCAAGTCTACCACCACGCCTCCGTGCCATCCCTGCTCAAAATGTTCTTGGTGAAGTGAGAATTCTCACAGCGGCTGACTGACCATTAGTAATGACCAGACCAGGTGGACCCGTTGGGCCCAAACCTCTCCTGCATTGGTGCATCACCCTCTCCTCTCCCCCCCTCCCCTCTTCCTCCCCTCCCTCCCTTCTCCCCCCTTCCCCTCTGCCTTCCCCTCAACCCCCATCCCCCTCAACCCCCCTTATCCATCCCTCCCCCTCCCTCCCTAGGAGATAGATTTCAACTGTGAAAAACTTTTAAAATATAACACCGATGTCAATGAAACTTCTTCCATTAGCACCAAAGGGACGACGGTGAGTAAGGTGGGCCTAAAATTGTCGTGCTATCGTCTACCGTTTTGGCTGTAGTTCAGGAACAAACAAACGAACAAACGAGAGTTTTAGTGTATAGATAGTGATGTAACCTTACTTTCAACTTCTGTAGAGTAGGAATCAAAAGAAAAAGATTTTGCATTCACAGACCAAGATTTTGTTTATTGTTCTCCATGAAGCCTCTGCTTTAGCAAAGTTTGAGGAGAGTGGAAGCACATTACTCTCTGTGCATGTTTAACTGCTCTTAGTACTGTGTATGAAAGTATTTTGTTTTAACATAAGCAATCTAACTTTGACATACCTTCAGTCCGAAAAGGTGGGAATCAAAAAAACCTGCTTCTTTTCATACCACATTTGTTTCCCAATATATAATTTGAAGCGTTATTCTTCATGATGTTGATTTATGGAGTACTGAATATTTAATAATGGAAGAACAGCCAAGGAAACTATTAATCATAGTGTTATGCAGCATGGCATTGCATGCTGACCAATTTCCTTACCTGAGCTCGTCCCATTTGTCCCCGTTTGGCCCATTTCCCCCAAGAATTTAGAAAGATGAGAGGAGATCTTATCGAAACATATAAGATTATTAAGGGGTTGGACACATTAGAGGCAGGAAACATGTTCCCAATGTTTGGGGAGTCCAGAACCAGGGGCCACAGTTTAAGAATAAGGGGTAGGCCATTTAGAACGGAGATGAGGAAAACCTTTTTCAGTCAGAGAGTTGTAAATCTGTGGAATTCTCTGCCTCAGAAGGCAGTGGTGGCCAATTCTCTAAATGCATTCAAGAGAGAGCTAGATAGAGCTCTTAAGGATAGCGGAGTCAGGGGGTATGGGGAGAAGGCAGGAACGGGGTACTGATTGAGAATGATCATCCATGATCACATTGAATGGCGGTCGGTGCTGGCTCGAAGGGCCGAATGGCCTACTCCTGCACCTATTGTCTATTGTCTAAGAACTTCTCTGTCCATTTATTGTCCAAATGTATTTTAAATGTTGTTATTTCACCTGTTTCTATCTTGTGATCGTCTGTTTTACATAGCCAACACCTCCTTTGTGAAAAGAGTTGTCTCTCAGATACCCTTTCAATCTTTTCCCTCTCATCTTAAATCTCTGCCCTCTGGTTTTAGACTTCCCCTACCTTGGGAAAAATGACTGTGTTTGAAACATAGAAACATAGAAACATAGAAAATAGGTGCAGGAGTAGGCCATTCGGCCCTTCGAGCCTGCACCGCCATTCAATATGATCATGGCTGATCATGCAGTTCAGTAACCTGTACCTGCCTTCTCTCCATACCCCCTGATCCCTTTAGCCACAAGGGCCACATCTAACTCCCTCTTAAATATAGCCAAAGAACTGGCCTCAACTACCTTCTGTGGCAGAGAATTCCACAGACTCACCACTCTCTGTGTGAAGAAATGTTTTCTCATCTCGGTCCTAAAAGACTTGTGACCCCTGGTTCTGGACTTCCCCAACATCGGGAACAATCTTCCCGCATCTAGCCTCTCCAACCCCTTAAGAATTTTATATGTTTCTATAAGATCCCCCCTCAGTCTTCTAAATTCCAGTGAGTATAAGCCTAGTCTATCCAGTCTTTCTTCGTATGAAAGTCCTGCCATCCCAGGGATCAATCTGGTGAACCTTCTCTGTACTCCCTCTAAGGCTAGAATGTCTTTCCTCAGATTGAAGACACCTTTCTGCTTTTCTATGCTCTCGTTGCAGTTTGTCAGTGTTCTTTGTGTTTAAGAAGTTATTTCCCAGCTTATTAAATTAACTGCTAAACATTTAATTCAGTAACCCAGCCGGTTGTTCCCGATGTTGGGGAAGTCCAGAACCAGGGGTCACAGCTTAAGGATAAGGGGGAAGTCTTTTAGGACCGAGATGAGAAAACAAGGTAGTTGAGGTCAGTTCATTGGCTATATTTAAGAGGGAGTTAGATGTGGCCCTTGTGGCTAAAGGGATCAGGGGGTATGGAGAGAAGGCAGGTACAGGTTACTGAGCTGGATTATCAGCCATGATCATATTGAATGGCGGTGCAGGCTCGAAGGGCCGAATGGCCTACTCCTGCACCTATTTTCTACGTTTCTATGTTTCTATGTTTCTATGAAGAGCACAATCTCTAATCGAGAAAGCCTTTCTCGGGTGTGTGGGCAGGTAAGTGACTTGTGTGAAAGGATTTAACATCGGGTGAATCACATCCTCCACCTTTCTGATCAGGCAGCTTGCCATTTAGAGGCTCTGTACAGTGCGTTTTACTGTCCATTTAACATCCCTTCCACTACAGTGCCTTTACTTTGCACAAACAGCTCTTATTTGTCCCTGAAGCGTAGAAATACTTGAGCCTGAACACAAACAAATAAATGAAAATGTTGACATGCCTCCAGGAGCTGAATAAAACACAGCAGGACTTTTCTGTGGAGAACAACCGTGAGTTGTTGCTCCCCGAGGGCCACTGTTTTTTATTGTGTGCATTCTGCCAGAACTTTTAAGGGCAGTTTCGAGAGCGGAAGCTTGTAGTTGAGTGAAAAATATGATAAAGCTCAGGATGTCTGAAACAGCAATAGCTCTCGTGATCAAGGCCAAGAAGCAAGCAAAGTCATCTAACACGTTTTTTTTTCCTTTCCCCTTGCTGCTCCCGTGAGGAGCAACCTGTCAAGCAGCATTTGGAAAAGAGAGCAGTGAGTTTGATGTATTGGTGCAAATCATCTTTCTTGGGATTTGAAACTTCCCCTGACTTGATGATTACTTTAGCTTTGAAGATTGTGCTGCTTAAACAGATGCAGAAATCCGAGTAGCACGAAGAACGTGCTCGTGTTGAGCACTGCATTCTTGGCGCTGGCGATGATGATGTCAGAGCACGTCCCATGTCAAAAAACCCAAGGTTCGTCAACCTCTCCTCGTAGCTAATGTCCGCTAAGCAGTAAGTCTCTTCTGCACCCTCTCCAAAGTCTCCACATCCTTCCGACAACGACACAACCAGACAATACTCCAAATGCGGCCCGATAAAAGTCTTGTAAAGCTGCAGCATGGCCGCTTGTATGAATATAGACAATAGACAATATGTGCAGGAGGAGGCCATTCGGCCCTTCGAGCCAGCACCGCCATTCAATGTGATCATGGCTGATCATTCTCAATCAGTACCCCGTTTCTGTCTTCTCCCCATATCCTCTGACTCCACTATCCTTAAGAGCTCTATCTAGCTCTCTCTTGAATGCATTCAGAGAATTGGCCTCCACTGCCTTCTGAGGCAGAGAATTCCACAGATTCACAAATCTCTGACTGAAAAAGTTTTTCCTCATCTCCGTTCTAAATGGTCTACTCCTTATTCTTAAACTGTGGCCCCTGGTTCTGGACTCCCCCAACATTGGGAACATGTTTCCTGCCTCTAACGTGTCGAACCCCTTAATAATCTTATACGTTTCGATAAGATCCCCTCTCATCCTTCTAAATTCCAGTGTATACAAGCCTAGTCGCTCCAGTCTTTCAACATATGACAGTCCCGCCATTCCCGGAATCAACCTAGTAAACCTACGCTGCACGCCCTCAATAGCAACCTGTCCAAGTCCTCCTGCGGAGTCCCTGCTTTCTCTCCACTATCTTCCCCTCCACCTGTCTTCGTATCATCTGCAAACCGACCTCTGCGGAACATCCCGCTAGTCACTGGCAGCCAACCAGAGAAAGGCCCCTTTATTTCCACATTGCCTTCTGCTGTCTATCCTACCAACCTGCCTTCCATGCTAGTATCTGCCTTCTGATACCATGGGCTCTTGTCTTCTTTATTAGCCTCGCGTGTGGCACCTTGTCAAAGGCCTTTGGGAAAACCCAGGTAAACTATATCCAACAACTCGCCTTTTGTCTATCCTGCTAATCACTTCCTCAAAGAGTTCCAGCAGTTTCGTCGGGCAAGATCTCCCTTTCACGAAACCATGCTGACTCTATGAACTCAGAACTTGTCTTTTATAATAATCTTCTATCTATCTATATAATACTAAAACTCTGCGGTCCAACATTCCGTATGTATGTATGTATATGTGTATGTACGGAAGATTACTTACAAACCCTACTCCTCCTAGACGGTACACCAAAGCGCTACGATTTTTGTACCGCCGTATTCACCATTAACCTGGGCAACTATTGTAAGTCCAAGAAGTCTTTTTTGTTATTGCAAGTCAAGTCAAGTCAAGTCAGTTTTATTTGTATAGCACATTTAAAAACAACCCACGTTGACCAAAGTACTGCACATCTGATTAGGAAAAAACAAACAAACATCTGATTAGGGAAAAAAAAAAAGAATGAAGGCTATAGTGGTCACTTGACATACACAGATCAGGAGGACGGGCCCAACGGGCACACTTGGAGAGTAAGAGTGGGGCTGGGGGAGGAGAGAATGGGGGGTGTGGGGACGGGCCCAACGGGCCCTCTTTTCCGGGCCCAACGGGCACACTTGGAGAGTAAGAGTGGGGCTGGGGGAGTGAGAATGGGGGGTGTGGGGACGGGCCCAACGGGCCCTCTTTTCTAGTATAATACTAAAACTCTGCGTTCGGATGTATGTGTGTATGTACGGAAGATTCCGAAGTTTAACTTACAAACCCTACTCCTCCTAGACGGTACACCAAAGCGCTACGATTTTTGTACCGCCATATTCACCATTAACCTGGGCAACTATTGTAAGTACTTTCGTTCAAATTGAAGCTACCTTTTTAAAGCTAGAGAGATATTAAAGTTTAAATTTTCATTTCAAAGTTTAAATTTTCATTTCTAACCCTTTTCTTCAAGGGGCTACATTTGTTTCAAAAAGTTTACAGAAAAGCATTTAGTTTTCAGCAAGGATTTAGTTTTCAGCTTGTGACGGCTACATTGTTTCGAAAAGCTTCCAAGAAGTCTTTTTTGTTATTGCAAGTCAAGTCAAGTCAAGTCACTTTTATTTGTATAGCACATTTAAAAACAACCCACGTTGACCAAAGTACTGCACATCTGATTAGGAAAAAAAAACAAAACATCTTGGAGAGTAAGAGTGGGGCTGGGGGAGGAGAGAATGGGGGGTGTGGGGACGGGCCCAACGGGCCCTCCCCAACGGGCACACTTGGAGAGTAAGAGTGGGGCTGGGGGAGGAGAGAATGGGGGGTGTGGGGACGGGCCCAACGGGCCCTCTTTTCTAGTCTATATACTAAAACTCTCGTTTGTTATTTTGTTTGTGACTGAACTTCAGCCAAAACGGTTCGCGATAGCACGACAATTTTAGGCCCACCCTACTCACCATCGTCACTTTAGTGATAATGCAAGTAGTTTTATTGAAATCGGTGTTATATTTCTAAATTTATTCACGTTTTTAAGTTTAAAAGGAGGGGAGGGGGAGGGGAGGAGGGAGGGAGAGGGGAAGGGGGGAGTGGGGGGTGAAGGGAGAGGGGAGGGGGGGTTGAGGAGAGAGGGGAGGGGGGGGAGGACAGGATGCTGCCCCATTGCAGGAGAGGTTTGGGCCCAACTTGGTCTAGTGGACTCCAAAATCTTGCCAACCTCCACTTTTCTGCATCGCTCCCTTCTTGAACACTGGAATAATATTTGCAAATTTCCATTCATCTGATTACTAATTTAAAGTTTAATATGGAGATTTTAAACAAATAATGGAACCAAAGCATACTGCATTATGCTCCCCCCCCCCCCAGTTTAGTTTAGAGACACAGCGTGGAAACAGGCCCTTCAGCCGACCGAGTCTGCACCGACCAGCGATCCACTCACATTCACACCACCCTACACACGCGAAGGACAATTTTACACTGATAGCAAGCCAATTAATCTACAAACCTCTACGTCTTTGGAGTGTGGGAGGAAACCAAAGATCTCGGAGAAAACCCACACATGTTTTTGGGAGAACGTACAAACTCCGTACGGACAGCACCCGCAGTCAGGATGGAACCCGGGGCTCTGGCGCTGTGAGGCAGCAACTCTACCACTGAGCCACAATTCCGCCATTTAACTGCAGCCGTATGTTCTAATACAATTTTCCTGCTGTGACCGACATCAATAAATTCTATCTTAGTGAGACCGCACCTGGAGTTCTGTGTGCAGTTTTGGTCTCCAAATTTGAGGAAGGATATTCTTGCTATTGAGGGCGTGCAGCGTAGGTTTACTAGGTTAATTCCCGTAATGGCGGGACTGTCGTATGTTGAAAGGCTGGAGCGACTAGGCTTGTATACACTGGAATTTAGAAGGATGAGAGGAGATCTTATCGAAACGTATTAAGGGGTTGGACACGTTAGAGGCAGGAAACATGTTCCCAATGTTGGGGGAGTCCAGAACAAGGGGCCACAGTTTAAGAATAAGGGGTAGGCCATTTAGAACTGAGATGAGGAAAAACTTTTTCAGTCAGAGAGTTGTGAATCTGTGGAATTCTCTGCCTCAGAAGGCAGTGGAGGCCAATTCTCTGAATGCATTCAAGAGAGAGCTAGATAGAGCTCTTAAGGATAGCAGAGTCAGGGGGTATGGGGAGAAGGCAGGAACGGGGTACTGATTGAGAATGATCAGCCATGATCACATTGAAGGGCTGAATGGCCTCCTCCTGCACCTATTGTCTATTGTCTATTGTCTATTATTTTGGTTTGGTATAAGTCCTTGTTGTGAGGTGGGAGCTTTAGTTTTGTGTTCTCGTTATCATTTTTATCAAAGATTCATTTTCCTACTGTAACATATTCTCTGAGAAGAGACCCTAAAATCATACGTGTAAGAAGGAACTGCAGATGCTCGTTTAAACCGAAGCCGTGTGCCAGCATAGGGTGGTAAAATTCCTCTTTCATGTCTTCTTTATCAAATGGGCACAACTCTTAAATTGAATGATTTTTCATTGATCAGTTATAACTGGTGTACGCACCAATAACATTTCTGCATAAGATTGGATCTGAGGTGCTGTTGATAGAAAGTGTCCTTGTCCAATTCACTTGTTCTTTCGCTGGAATTTAGAAGACTGAGGAGGGATCTTATAGAAACATATAAAATTCTTAAGGGGTTGGACAGGCCAGATGCGGGAAGATTGTTCCCGATGTTGGGGAAGTCGAGAACCAGGGGTCACAGCTTAAGGATAAGGGGGAAGTCTTTTAGGACCGAGATGAGAAAACATTTCTTCACACAGAGAGTGGTGAGTCTGTGGAATTCTCTGCCACAGAAGGTAGTTGAGGCCAGTTCATTGGCTATATTTAAGAGGGAGTTAGATGTGGCCCTTGTGGCTAAAGGGATCAGGGGGTATGGAGAGAAGGCAGGTACAGGTTACTGAGTTGGATGATCAGCCATGAATCATATTGAATGGCGGTGCAGGCTCGAAGGGCCGAATGGCCTACTCCTGCACCTATTTTCTATGTTTCTATGTTTCTATGTTTACTGTTTATAGGTTTAGGTGTTTTAGAGAAACAAATAAATGTAAGCACTTCTGGGAAACTGTTTGATCATTGATCTCTTCACTATTTTTTGTGCTTTCCAAAATTAGTTCATGAATAGTTTCTTGCAAATACTAACTTAAACTTCAAACTCATTAAAAGCATTTAGAGCTCATTTGTTCATTTCATTAGTAATTGGACAGTGTGGATACATAAGACATTAAGATACCTTTCCTATTATTGAGAGTACTACCGGGAATAGAATGTATGCTCTGATGGGGAGGCAGGCTGTGGTCACAATTACCTTCTTTCAAATCCTTCTGTGACACTGCAAGGAGAAAAAAGGACTTTGAAACTTGAAAGGCGAGAGTTTGCTTTCAACCTCAAAAGCAAGGAGGCAAGGGCTCTGAAATTTGCTCAGTACTCCCAATTCACCATTAGCCTGTTTCTTCCTTTAGCCTGAAGGCATTCTACGCTATTTGAAAAGACGTTAAGAAATTCAATCACAATAGAAGGCCGAGTTTTGAACTTGGTGCATTGTGGTTTGGTCTTCAGGCTTTGTGTGGGGTGAATTGAACTGAGCAACCATTGGAAACTGAAAAAAAAAAGGTGAATGAACTGCCTTGTGTGCAGACACAAATCTTGGCAGAGCAAAGCCTGCCCTTCCTTGATCTTTGCATACGCAATGTATTGGGAGCCTGCTTGTGGCAGAGTTTGAAGCACAGCCCATGCTAAAGTCAATACAGACCACTTGGTTTAATGTGCAATTCTTGTTGAGTTTGTCCTGCAATTGAAGCTGCTGTTGACCTTTTCTTAGGGACCATTTGTAAAACCAATTATTCTGCATAAACTGAAATAATAAACCTTTTTTCCCCGTTAGGCCGATTGTGATGGTGTGACATTCGTTTGATTTAATGATTAGCCGTCTGACCTCTGAGCTCCGGAGAGCTGCTTAAATAGAGAATAAGTTCACTAAGGGACACACTGACAGAATACTAATGAGCTGGTTAAACTTTGCATGGCACCAATCAGTTCCCCCCCCCCTCAATTACTCTAATGGGAGAAGATTTGTACGTGAGAGAGATTACGGAGAATTGCCCTGATGCCAGGTATTTTCAAACAAGACCGAATGGCTCCAAATAATACATTTTGGACTGGGCCAGATGTCGTGTTAAAGATTGTCTTTTCTCTCCATCACCTGCATGAGTGGGACCATTGCAAACCTGTGATATTTTTCTGGTGTCAAGTGCCATTAGCAAGACTAAAAATATATACCCTTTGATGAGTAAATCTTGGGAATGTATAGTTTCATTTCTTTAAGAAAATAACTGCAGATGCTGGTACAAATCGAAGGTATTTATTCACAAAATGCTGGAGTAACTCAGCAGGTCAGGCAGCATCTCAGGAGAGAAGGAATGGGTGATGTTTCGGGTCGAGACCATTCTTCAGACTGATGTCAGGGGGGCGGGACAAAGGAAGGATATAGGTGGAGACGGGAAGACAGTGGGAGATCTGGGAAGCGGGAGGGGAAGAGAGGGACAGAGAAACTATCTAAAGTTGGAGAAGTCAATGTTCATACCGCTGGGCTGCAAGCTGCCCAGGCGAAATATGAGGTGCTGTTCCTCCAATTTCCAGTGGGCCTCACTATGGCACTGGAGGAGGCCCATGACAGAAAGGTCAGACTGGGAATGGGAGGGGGAGTTGAAGTGCTCAGCCACCGTTTCTTTCTTTAGTTATGTTACTGTGCACACCATGTTTTACTTGACATTATTGCTGATGTCCAGCAAACAGGCAAACGATATAAGACTTTAAGTTTTTTTGAAGTGTTTTTGCTTGTTGTTTCGCCTACTAGGTTAATTCCCGGAATGGCGGGACTGTCATATGTTGAAAGACTGGAGCGACTAGGCTTGTATACACTGGAATTTAGAAGGATGAGAGGGGATCTTATCGAAACGTATAAGATTATTAAGGGGTTAGACACGTTAGAGGCAGGAAACATGTTCCCAATGTTGGGGGAGTCCCGAATCAGTGGCCACAGTTTAAGAATAAGGGGTAGCCCATTTAGAACGGAGATGAGGAAAAACTTTTTCAGTCAGAGAGTTGTGAATCTGTGGAATTCTCTGCCTCAGAAGGCAGTGGAGGCCAATTCTCTGAATGCATTCAAGAGAGAGCTCTTAAGGATAGCGGACTCAGGGGGTATGGGGAGAAGGCAGGAACGGGGTACTGATTGAGAATGATCAGCCATGATCACATTGAATGGCGGTGCTGGCTCGAAGGGCCGAATGGCCTCCTCCTGCACCTATTGTCTGTTGATGCCAAGACCGCTGTCTTCATGCCCCTACAGTACAAAGTCAGCCGTGATATGTTGAGAACGTGCAAGAGAATGGCAGGTGAAACTTCACGATATGTGCGCAATGGCACAATTTGGGGGATATAGACTTGTACAACATAGGTACTGATTGTACTGATTGAGAATGATCAGCCATGATCACATTGAATGGTGGCGTTGGCTAGAAGGGCCGAATGGCCCTATTCCTGCACCTATTGTCTATTGTCTATTATCTATAATTGATTTTCCCTCATTGTTCAGCAGTCTGTTTACATCTCTGTAGCCTGTTGAATGACACTTGTTTACATGCAGTGTTGGTGTTTCATTTGCAAAGTTAGCTTGGTGCAGCCTATCAATGTTCGTACCACTTCCCTCTGGAAGGCGACTCCGGACTGTCAAAGCAGCCACAGCCGGACATAACAACAGCTTTTTTTCCCCACGAGTGATAGTCCTACTCAATAACCAACGTCTGTAGTCCCTTTTTTGCTCTGGTTTATTTTCACCCACATGTTTAGACCGTAATGGTGTATCCTTATTGTTTTGATGTGTTTGTGCTTTATTCTTAATTGTTAACTGTATGTTTGTGTTGTCATTTGTGAGCGGAGCACCAAGGCACATTCCTTGTATATGCACATACTTGGCCAATAAACTTATTCATTCATTCATTCAAATGTGTTGAACAGTTTGGATCAATTGATGATGATGTTTGTGCTTTATGCTTGTGCTCATTAGCTTAAGTTTTTGAAAGGTAAACTACTTGTACAAGGTTGTTAAATATCTACATTTATGTGCCAAACAATGAATATTCATTTTGAATGTGAGATGTTGTTTGTGCAGAGTCAAGCTTGAAGACCCTTGCAAGAAGAATGATTTGATTTCATTCTTTCCTCTTGTAGGTTAAGAAATACCAAAAACAAAAGGGGAAAATAATGGATTCCTTGAGTTATTGCCGGCACTATATAAAAAGAGCATTTAACATCGTAGGAAATTAGATTGATGTGTTTGGTCCTTTACAGACTGCCATTGCCACTTTAGTTTCCATTTCCTTTTTCACTGTGCTACCTACTTAATGCACAACTCTCCTATCATACCTTTTACATCTCGGAGATCATAAAATGACCCTCTCTGATTTTATCTCCTTGTCATCTTCTATCTATCCATTTGAAATATTTTGACATTAAAAAATGATAGCAGGAACATCGTCGAAGGAGAGTCCATCTGGGCACCTGACACCTACAGGTACCCGGATGTAACAGGAGTAAGCAACACGGTGACTTTAAGATAGAGCTCTTAAGGATAGCGGAGTCAGGGGGTATGGGGAGAAGGCAGGAACGGGGTACTGATTGAGAATGATCAACCATGATCACATTGAATGGCGGTGCTGGTTCGAAGGGTCGAATGGCCTCCTCCTGCACCTATTGTAAAAAGCAAAATTTAAAAAAAAGATGCAACTCAGGTCAATCACATTGGAAGGCCTGAAATTATGTGAAGGCCAGACAAAAACCAAGAGGGCAAAGATCAATCCATGAAAGACGTTCAAGAAACAGATGGATTCTTACGACAGGGCAATGGTTTCATGGAAACCACTATGCAGCCGAGTGTTTAATTTAGAATTATTTGATCTTGAAATGTAGTAATAATAATAACATAAAGTTAATGCAACAATTTACAAGCAGGCATTCCAATTTACAAATCATGTGAGCCAAATTAGTTGCAGCAGTTCAACATTCAATTCAACCTGTAAACTGCTGAAAATAGACAATAGGTGCAGGAGTAGACCATTCGGCCCTTCGAGCCAGCACCGCCTTTCAATGTGATCATTCACAATCAGTACCCCGTTCCTGCCTTCTCCCCATACCCCCTGACTCCGCATATTCACATCTGTGAGAAGAGAAACAGAGCCAATGAAATTTCAGACTAGGCACCCTTCGATCGAGTTGAACAAGAGACAAAGGATAGACACCGAGTGGTGGAGTAACTCAGCAGGACAGGCAGCATCACTGGAGAGAAGGAAGGGGTGACGATTTGGGCCGAGAGATAAAGGAAACTTGTAAAGCTGTGAGGAAGGTGATGGAGTGGGATGTCTCAGAGTAAAATCAACATGATCATGGTGATGAGTAGTATTTTAAGTTGTCTGGTCATTGGGTGTTGTGAAAGTGTGACACCATTGTCACACTGGGTGTCAATGGGTGACAATGGGTGTTGGAAAGTGTGACACCATTGACTACAGAACATTAACAAAAGAGTATTGGGGTTATGTGTAGCAGAGTAGGAGAACAACCCCAGCAGTTCAGGCTGGACATGTTCACCACTCCCTGAATAAAATAATATTCAGATTCAGGTTATTTTATTGTCATATATGCCAGGGTGTAATGAAATTCCTTGTTTGCATAAAGCTCGTGAATGAAACAGTATATGGTAATGGTAGATGCAACAATAAATTCAAGAACTTGAGTTTGAGTTTAGTTTATTGTCACGTGTACCGAGGTACAGTGAAAAGCTTTTGTTGGTTGCTAACCAGTCAGAAGAAAGACAGTACAAGATTGCAATCGAGCCATCCACATTGTACAGTGTTCGTGGTGAAGGGGATGACGTGAATAACGCTTAGTGCAAGATAAAGTCCAGTAAAGTCTGATCAAAGATATTCTGAGGTATTTATTTCACATAATGCTGGAGTAACTCAGCAGGTCAGGCAGCATCTCAGGAGAGAATGTGAGGTTATCCACTTTGGCGGCAACAACAGGAAAGCAGAGTATTACCTGAATGGTAACCGATTGGGAGAAGGGGAGATGCAACGTGACCTGGGTGTCATGGTGCACCAGTCATTGAAAGCAAGCGTGCAGGTGCAGCAGGCAGTGAAGAAAGCGAATGGTATGTTGGCATTCATAGCAAGAGGATTTGAGTTTAGGAGCAGGGAGGTTCTGCTGCAGTTGTACAGGGCCTTGGTGAGACCGCACCTGGAGTATTGTGTGCAGTTTTGGTCTCCTAACCTGAGGAAAGACGTTCTTGCCTTAGAGGGAGTACAGAGAAGGTTCACCAGATTGATCCCTGGGATGGCGGGACTTTCATATGAGGAAAGACTGGATAGACTGGGCTTGTACTCGCTGGAATTTAGAAGACTGAGGGGGGATCTTATAGAAACATATAAAATTCTTAAGGGGTTGGAGAGGCTAGATGCGGGAAGATTGTTCCCGATGTTGGGAACCAGGACCAGGGGTCACAGCTTAAGGATAAGGGGGAAGTCTTTTAGGACCGAGATGAGAAAACATTTCTTCACACAGAGAGTGGTGAGTCTGTGGAATTCTCTGCCACAGAAGGTAGTTGAGGCCAGTTCATTGGCTATATTTAAGAGGGAGTTAGATGTGGCCCGTTTTGCTAAAGGGATCAGGGGGTATGGAGAGAAGGCAGGTACGGGATACTGAGTTGGATGATCAGCCATGATCATATTGAATGGCGGTGCAGGCTCGAAGGGACGAATGGCCTACTTCTGCACCTATTTTCTATGTTTCTATGTTTCTATGAGAAGGAATGGGCGACGTTTCGGGTCAAAACCCTTCTTCAGACTTTTCTTACGAAGATATTCCGAGGATCTCCAATGAGATAGATAATACGGTAGCTCAGGACTGCTCTCTAGTTGTTGGCAACTAGGATGGTTCAGTCGCCTGATAACAGCTGGGGAGAAATCTGAAGGTGAGCATTTTCACACTTCTATGCCTTTTGCCTGACGGAAGAGGGAAGTGAAGGGAGTGGCCGAGGTGGGACTCGTCCTCCATTATGCTGCTGGCCTTGCCGAGGCAGCATGAGGTGTAAATGGAGTCAATGGAAGGGAGGTTGGTTTGTGTGATGGTCTGGGCTGCATCCAAAATTCTCCGCAATTTCTTGCGATCTTGGATGGAGCTGTTCCCAAAACATGCTGTGATGCATCCCGATAAATGTGCTTTCTCTGGCGCATCTGTAGAAGTTGCTGAGAGTTGTTGGGGACATTCCAAACTTCCTAAGCCCTCTAAGGAAGTCGAGGTGTTCTTGTGCTTTCTTGTCCATTGCTTCAATGCTTATATTGACTCCTGGGAATTTGAAGCTTTCAACGATCCCGACTTCAGCACCGTCAGTACAAATGGTTTTGCGTACTGCTTTGCTTCCAGGGGTTGATCGCTATCTCCTTTGTCTTGCAGACATTGAGAGAAAGGTTGTTGTCTGGACACCAGGTCACGAGGTTCTCGATCTCCTTTCTGTACTCCGTCTCACCATTATTTAATATCCGACCCACAATGGTGGTGTCGTCTGTGAATTTGTAAATTGGATTAGATTTGTACATGACCTCACAGTCGTGGGTGCACAAGGAGCAAAGACTGGGGCTGAGAACTTTTGGCTTCACAATCATGAGTGTACTTGGAGTATAGCAAGGAGCTGAGAACAGAATCGTGTGAGACAACAGTGTTGAGAATTATTGTGGTGGATGTTTTCTCATCTCCCCATGCTGATCGTGATTAATGGGCTAGAAATTCAAAGATAAGGTGGGGGAGCTGACACCTTTGATCCCGGGGTTTGGAGATGAGTCTGGTTGGCATGACGTGTGGTGTCGATGATGAAATATATCAGGAGGTCAACAACAAGACCAATACCAAATTTAGGTTAATTGCAAGAATGTTAAACATTGTTTTTGTTCTTGCAGGTAAACTGTCCAATTGAACTATTGCAGTGATTCTGATCCTTACGTCTGGACTCTTGTCTTTCTTCCAGATGACGAAAGCCCTGCCACCTTTCACAGAGAGAGAAGAAACGCAATAGCAATGCAGCCGCACGCAGGCGGGCGGAGTATGCGCAAAGTCGGTGAAGAGCCATCAACGTCCAGCGAAGACCGAGCTTCTCTAATAAAGAAGGAGATCCATGGGTCTTTGTCCCACATCCCTGAGCCTCCCATCCCTTACTGCGGGGCACTATTTACCATGGATCCAAGAAATGGTTACATGGAGTCACACTATCGTAAGTATGGCCTCAATACTCGTCCATGATAAATACCCAAAGAGGTCAATATCAATGTGTAATGTTTTTTTTTATTATCACGTGTACAGGTGCACAGTGGAATTATTTTTGTTGCATACAGTTCAGTAAAGTATTGCCACACCTAAGCACAATCCCTGATTAGTACAAAGTGACTAATTTGTAACTAAATTTGTAACTCATTTAGTGACTAAATGAGGAAAAACTTTTTCAGTCAGAGAGTTGTGAATCTGTGGAATTCTCTGCCTCAGAAGGCAGTGGAGGCCAATTCTCTGAATGCATTCAAGAGAGAGCTAGATAATCAGGGGGTATGGGGAGAAGGCAGGAACGGGGTACTGATTGAGAATGATCGGTCAGGATCACATTGAATGACAGTGCTGGCTCGAAGTGTCGAATGGCCTCCTCCTGCGTCTATTGTCTATTGTCTATAACACACAACAAGGTACATGAAAACTTGAAACTATCTTCTAGTTAACAAATTTCCTTTCAGTTCTTGTTGGATAATTCCTAAGAGAGTGTGGCCGCTCATTCTAGATGCCCAAGCCAATGATAAAAATCATCCCTGCATCTATTCTGTCATGCCCCATACAAATTTTGCATGTTTCAATAAATATCTTGTCTCCTGAGATGCTGCCCGACCTGCTGAGTTACTCCAGCATTTTGTGAATAAATACCTTTGATTTGTACCAGCATCTGCAGTTATTTTCTTACAAAAGTTCAGGAAATCTATTTAAAGCAGTTTCAAGGGATTGAGATGTTTCAGTTACCCAGTAGATCAATGTGTGCTGTTTTGCTAAAAGACCGCCATGCCTGCACTAATCGTAAGATCTCTATTTTGTTGCATAAATCCAGCCTCGCTGTGCATGAAACTTCTGAGAATACATTTGGAGAATGCAAGTTGCACCTGCAATCTCATACGATCAGCGTGTTTGTTTTTCCATTTGTTAAAATGTTCGCTGTGTGATTAAGAATAAACATCTTAAGTCAAGTTAAATGAAGACAATTGAGGTTTTTATTTTGTTTATCCAGTGTTGGTGTTTTGTATTTAATTAATGTCCACTAATGTCCACCAGAGGAGGTAGTTGAGGCAGGGACTACCCCAAGCATTTAAGAAACAGTTAGACAGGTACATGGAAAGGACGGGGTTGATGGGATATGGACCAAACGCGCGCGGGCAGGTGGGACTAGTGTAGCTGGGACATGTTGGCCGTAGTGGGCAAGTTGGGCTGAAGGGCCTATGGCTCTATGAGTCTTTAATGTTCATTTGATAATTAAAATGTAAGTAATTTTAGGATTAGACAATAGACAATAGGTGCAGGAGTAGGCCATTCGGCCCTTCGAGCCAGCACCACCATTCAATGTGATCATGGCTGATCATTCTCAATCAGTACCCCGTTCCTGCCTTCTCCCCATACCCCCGGACTCCGCTATCCTTAAGAGCTCTATCTAGCTCTCTCTTGAATGCATTCAGAGAATTGGCCTCCACTGCCTTCTGAGGCAGAGAATTCCGCAGATTCACAACTCTCTGACTGAAAAAGTTTCTCAAGATAGCGAGCCACCCATTTGCAGAGAAGAACCAACTTGTAGCAGACTACCCCCTCTTGGAATAAATGAGATGTGCACAAATTGAAAACCGCAGCTGGGTTGGTAATTTAAATATAAAATCAAGATTTAGCACATCCATATATATTTTTTAAAAGCAGCTGAGATTTGGCTGAAAGGAACATGCTTCTTGTAAGTTCAAGATGGATTATACTTAAACAGCAAGCTCAAAGTTAATGCACTTCTAAGTTAGAAAGACATCGTTGAATGAGAAATATTCTTAGGTTTAAACATTTTTGGTTGGATGAAAATTGTTCTTTACAAAAATAAAGAAGAGTGATAAAAATAGTTGAGATTTGAATATTAACACTTCAAAATAGTAATGTAGGTTGTTTGTGATGTTTCCGTCATTCATTTTGTTTTCTGTGAGAATGTGACCAAATCCCAATGTTTAATACAGTATTGAAGTATTTTCAACTGATATTGAGATACTTAATGTACAAGTGGCACATTTGCACAGGGACAGTATTAAATCCCATTACATTTCAGTTTCGTCTGCACACGGTGACGTTGGAGTGAGGGGCAGATAGATGGAGGCTGGAGACTCCAAAGAGTTGTAATCATGTCTGTCCCATGACGCCCATTTGTTTCTTTTTCTCCCTTGTCAGACCTTTTTTTTTCTGTAAGGTGCATTGTTTTCTGGGTGTGTAAAAATCATTCATCAGAGCTGAAGGAAAAGGGTATCTCATTTTCGGTATCTTTTCTGGAAAAGGGTATAAGACTCTTTAAAGTGTAAGTGCAAAACTTTCTACCGCATGTGAGCCTTGCTGATGGTCTTAGTTCGCTTCTTGTTTTAGCTTGAGAATTCTAATCTATGCCTCACTAAAAAAGAAATGATGCAAAATTGAGTGACCTGCGAATTAAACACGAGTTAATGCCTCCGCACACATTTTCTTGCGCAATGTAATGTGTCCCTGAGTTGCTCATAATTCACTGTTCTGCCTTCCTTACTAATCGAATCCTTGAAGAGGGAGAATGAATATAACCAATTAGTTAATGCACAATTTAAATTAGTTCACCACCCCATGAAATAATGTGTAGTGTTTATTCTGCATTTGTGTTATAGAATAATGCACTTTCTATTAAATGGAAATTGGACCGCACACGGACGTGCTGTACTGAAACACGACTGTTTTTTGGTTCTCTTCCCAAACTGGCCAGAATGCTGCCTGAAAGAGAGTTCTGCCTTAAGAAATTGTGAATTAGGTCTTATGAATTCCTATTGTGACCGTACCCAATTTCATGCATCTCCTGACACTTTCCATATGCAATATTCAGAAAGGACTGTTAGCATGGCAGCAGGAAAGCAGACACCTGCACTTTGCCTGCCATTGTAGAGGCAGGTTGCAAGATAAAGGGAGACTACTGTCACAGCAAAAGAGTACAGATATCTTGGGCTGATGTTCACTGACTGCAGCTCTGCATTTAACACCATCGACTCTTCCAAACACGTCATCAAACTCGAAGAACTCAAGTCTCTGAGTGTCATTTAACTATAAATGTGAGGTTATCCACTTTGGTGGAAAGAACAGGAAGGCAGATTATTATCTGAATGGTGTCAAGTTAGGAAATGGGGAAGTACCATCCCCATGGGAAAGAGATCTGGGTGTCCTTGTTCATTAGTGATTATTTTCCAATGTTCTATAGATTCCGGGTCAGTTCCTGTGGATTGGAGGGTAGCTAATGTTATCCCACTTTTCAAGAAAGGAGGGAGAGAGAAAACGGGAAATTATAGACCAGTTAGTCTGACATCAGTGGTGGGGAAGATGCTGGAGTCAATTATAAAAGACGAAATTGCGGAGCATTTGGATAGCAGTAACAGGATCATTCCGAGTCAGCATGGATTTACGAAGGGGAAATCGTGTTTGACTAATCCACTGGAATTTTTTGAGGATGTAACTAGGAAAATTGACAGGGGAGAGCCGATGGATGTGGTGGACCTCGACTTTCAGAAAGCCTTCGACAAGGTCCCACATAGGAGATTGGTGGGCAAAATTAGAGCACATGGTATTGGACGTAGGGTACTGACATGGATAGAAAATTGGTTGACAGACAGAAAGCAAAGAGTGGGGATAAATGGGTCCCTTTCAGAATGGCAGGCAGTGACTAGTGGGGTACCGCAAGGCTCGGTGTTGGGACCGCAGCTATTTACAATATACATCAATGACTTGGATGAAGGGATTAAAAGTACCATTAGCAAATTTGCCGATGATACAAAGCTAGGTGGCAGTGTGAACTGTGAGGAAGATGCTATGAGGTTGCAGGGTGACTTGGACAGGTTGTGTGAGTGGGCGGATGCATGGCAGATGCAGTTTAATGTAGATAAGTGTGAGGTTATCCACTTTGGTGGTAAGAATAGGAAGGCAGATTATTATCTGAATGGTGTCAAGTTAGGAAAAGGGGACGTACAACGTGATCTGGGTGTATTAGTGCATCAGTCACTGAAAGGAAGCATGCAGGTACAGCAGGCAGTGAAGAAAGCCAATGGAATGTTGGCCTTCATAACAAGAGGAGTTGAGTATAGGAGCAAAGAGGTCCTTCTGCAGTTGTACAGGGCCCTAGTGAGACCGCACCTGGAGTACTGTGTGCAGTTTTGGTCTCCAAATTTGAGGAAGGATATTCTTGCTATTGAGGGCGTGCAGCGTAGGTTTACTAGGTTAATTCCCGGAATGGCGGGACTGTCATATGTTGAAAGACTGGAGCGAATAGGCTTGTATACGCTGGAATTTAGAAGGATGAGAGGGGATCTTATCGAAACGTATAAAATTATTAAGGGGTTGGACACGTTAGAGGCAGGAAACATGTTCCCAATGTTGGGGGAGTCCAGAACCAGGGGCCACAGTTTAAGAATAAGGGGTAGGCCATTTAGAACGGATATGAGGAAAACCTTTTTCAGTCAGAGAATTGTAAATCTGTGGAATTCTCTGCCTCAGAAGGCAGTGGAGGCCAATTCTCTGGATGCTTTCAAGAGAGAGCTAGATATCCCCAATCAATACCCCGTGCCTGCCTTCTCCCCATATCCCTTGATTCCACTAGTCCCTGGAGCACTATCTAATTCTCTATTAAATCCATGCAGTGATTTGGCTTCCACTGCCCTCTGTGGCAGAATTCCACAAATTCTCAACTCTCTGGGTGAAAAAGTTCCTTCTCAGCTTTTTTAAATGGCCTCCCCTTTATTCTAAGACTGTGGCCCCTGGTTCTGGACTCACCCAACATTGGGAACATTTTTCCTGCATCTAGCTTGTCCAGTCCTTTTATAAGAACAGTGCCGGAGAAGCATTGACAGAGTGGGAATTTCGCGATGTTTCCGAAGACGCTGTAATCTCGACCTGACTCGTCATTGTCGTGGTCATTGTCGTCGGGTAAAAGAAAATTTCGGCGATCTGCTACGACTTTGACAGTCGCCTAAAAAATCGCCTAAGTGGGACAGGCCCTTGCGTTGAGAGCCATTATTCCCATACCAGCATCAGAGAGGAGCACATGCATGAGAGGAGGCAGAATGCCAAATACCTCAGTGATGAGAGCTTGGAAAACCTGAGTTGACAAATAGATTGTGTGGGGTGGGGGGAACTGCAGATGCAGGTTTAAACCGAAGCAGACACGAAAGGCTGGAGTAACTCAGCGGATCAGGCAGCATCTCTGGAGCAAAGGAATAGGTGATGCTTTTGGCCGAGACATTCAAACTGAGAGCCAGGGGAAAGGGGAGCAAGAGATGTTGACTGTACATAGGATAAATTAATGGAAGATATACAGAATGCATCAAGGAAATGTGGGTCACACAATAGGCCATTGTTGACTGTGGGATAGGTGACAATGGGTAAACAGACAAAGGAACTCAACAGGACGACAGTACAACTAGCACGATGACGATGGTGGACGGATGGAGAGAGAGGGAATGCAAGGGCTACTTGGAAGTTAGAGAAATCAACATTCATACCGAAGATAGACACAAAAAGCTGGAGTATCAGCTGGAGGCAGCATCTCTGGAGAGAAGGAATGGGTGACGTTTCGTGTCGAGACCCTTCTTCAGACTGAAAGTCACAGGAAAGGGAAACGAGAGACATAGACGTTGATGCAGAGAGATTTTGAACGATGAATGAAAGATACGTGAAAAAGTAAAGATGACAAAGGAAACAGGCCATTGTTCGCTGTTAGTTTGGGTGAAAACGAGAAGCTGGTGAAACTTAGGTGGGCGAGGGATGGAGAGAGCGGGAATGCCGGGGTTACTTGAAGGCAGAGAGATCAATATTCATACCACTGGGTTGTAAGCTGCCCAAGCAAAATATGAGATGCTGTTCCTCCAATTTGCGTTTAGCCTCACTCTGACAATGGAGGAGGCCCAGGACAGAAAGGTCAGTGTGGGAATGGGAAGGAGAATTAAAGTGTTTGGCAACCGGGAGATCAAGTAGGTCCAAGCAGACTGAAAGTACGCAAAACTGTCCTTGACAGTTTTAACTATTGACTTTGGATGGTGCTTGAACAGCCAAAAAAGAATTTTGATTGCTTGCAGTTCGGTCTCCTGATGTCGGTGAGGTTTCCTGTGACATTAACAGTGATATTAATGAAGTGAAATTAATGAAGAAAGCAAAAAAATAATATAATATGTAGGCAGGAACTGCAGATGCTGGTTAACACCGAAGATAGACACAAAATGCTGGAGTAACTCAGCGGGTCAGACAGCATCTCTGGAGAGAAGGAAAGGGAAATGTATCCAGAGATGTTGCCTGTCTAAAATAATATAATAATTGGATTGTGACATTCCATCGTGATCATCCGGCGGAATTTTGAGCTCCGATTTGGACACAAATTGACTCTGTGAATAATTTTTTACGTGGCTGATGATGGGAGAATGTCAACATAACATAACATAACAACTCTTTATTGTCACTCGGCACAACACCGAGCGAAATTTCAGCAGTCACACAAAACACAGCAAAAAAGAAAAGAACACAGGACACCCGACCCCAACACAAACATCCATCACAGTGACTCCAAACACCCCCTCACTGTGATGGAGGAAACAAAACTTCCCCTCTCTTCCCCCCGCACCCACGGACAGGCAGCTCGACCCCTACCGAGGCAAACGACACGCACAGCCCCCGCAAGGGGATGGAAGGCCCCCCGGCCGAGCCGCCCCGGGCACCGAAACGTCCCGCAGCCACACCGGGCGATGTTAAGTCCAGCGGCCAAGCCGCACCGGGCACTGAAACGTCCCGCGGCCACACCGGGCGATGTTAAGTCCAGCGGCCAAGCCGCACCGGGCACTGAAACGTCCCGCGGCCGCACCGGGGGATATTAAGTCCAGCGGCCGAGCCGCACCGGGCACTGAAACGTCCCACTGCCGAGCCGCACCGGGCACTGAAACGTCCCGCGGCCGCACCGGGGGATGTTAAGTCCAGCGGCCGAGCCGCACCGGGCACTGAAACGTCCCGCGGCCGAGCCGCGCCTGCGATGTTAAGGCCCACAGCCGAGCCGCGCCGGGCGATGTTAAGGCCCGCAGCCGAGCCGCGCCCCGGGGAAGAGACCCAATAAAAGAAAGGTTTCCCCCCGCCCCCCCCCACCCCCCCACCCCACAACCCCCCACCCCACAACCCCCCACCCCACACCCCCACCACACATACACAGCCAAAAACAGAAACAAAAACCATCCCAACACCGACACAAACAAAAAAAAAGAAAAAAAGACAACAGACTGCCAGAGAGCCGCAGCCGTTAGGCGCAGCCAACTCCTCCTGCTCCTCAAGTGAACAAATGTGGATTACGCATAGGGTTGCCAACTTCCTCACTTCCAAATAAGGGACAAAGGGTGACGTTACTGCCCCGTGCCCCACGTGACCTCACCCAGCCAGCGACCACGTGCTCCCACTCCACTAATGGCGGGCGCCCGGGCCGGGAGGCGGGTTGGTATGCATCCTCCGTAAGGCAGCGCCCGGACCTCCGGGCCTACACTGTCTGGGACTACAGCAGCGTCCGGGCCTGCTGCGTCTGGGCCTTCAGCGTCCGGGCCTTCAGCGTCCGGGCCTTCAGCGTCCGGGCCTACAGCGCCCGGGCCTGCAGCGTCCGGGCCTGCAGCGTCCGGGCCTGCAGCGTCCGGGCCTACAGCGTCCGGGCCTTCAGCGTCCGGGCCTGCAGCGTCCGGGCCTGCAGCGTCCGGGCCTTCAGCGTCCGGGCCTGCAGCGTCCGGGCCTGCAGCGTCCGGGCCTGCAGCGTCCGGGCCTGCAGCGTCCGGGCCTGCTGCGTCCGGGCCTGCAGCGTCCGGGCCTTCAGCGTCCGGTCCTGCAGCGTCCGGGCCTGCAGCGCCCGGGCCTGCAGCGCCCGGGCCTGCAGCGTCCGGGCCTGCAGCGTCCGGGCCTGCAGCGTCCGGGCCTGCAGCGCCCGGGCCTGCAGCGCCCGGGCCTGCAGCGCCCGGGCCTTCAGCGTCCGGGCCTGCAGCGTCCGGGCCTGCAGCGTCCGGGCCTGCAGCGCCCGGGCCTTCAGCGCCCGGGCCTGCAGCGTCCGGGCCTGCAGCGTCCGGGCCTGGAGCGTCCGGGCCTGCAGCGTCCGGGCCTACAGCGCCTGGGCCTACATTGCTGTCCGGGCCTAATACGGGACATGGGCGGTCCCATACGGGACAAAACAATTTAGCCCAAAATACGGGTTATCCCGGCTAATACGGTAAGGTTGGCAACCCTGATTGCGCACCAAAATGCCTGTTCCGGTTTTTCCACCTGAGGCTACTTCACCTCAAAATAATGTCCAGCAGAATTGGATCCAGGGAAAGTGAAATTAAACTGTGTAGAGGACAAGGAATGAGAGCAACAGAATCCTGTTTCTAGGCCTGGGTGTTGTAAGTTAAACACTTGATTGCAAATACCAGACATGTTTCCAATCAACATGCAGAGGCACACAGAAGGGACTGATCTGGAGGTTTATACATTAGCCAGAAAGTTTATTATCTCAAGGTGAAAGGTCATTGGACAGATGACTGGATTAGCCAAGACAGCTGATTAGTGCAGGTTTTAGCATCCAGAGTGCCAGGGATGAAAGCAGGTTTGATTGACTCATTAGCTTGGCAGCAAAGGGGAGTGCACACTTTATTGGGCTTGATCAAAGGGACTCTAAATGCGGATCTGGGTACTAAAATTAGTGCAGAGAGCCATTTTGTTCCTCGTTTTGGCCAATTGTACATAGTATGACAATGGTCTTTTATAACTGAGAATTCTATCAATTCAGTAGTTGTAAATGTGTCTTTGCAGATGAATGCCTGGGACAACAGATACAAAAAAGATTACTTATGTTAATGTTTCAGACCGATTGGAATCAATTCTAGGACTTGGTGCTGCTGGTACTGAGCACAAGTTTAATTGATGGACAATCATGTGTTTCTGCAAATAAAATCATATGATTTTTTAACACTGAATTCACCTATTTTCCCATTTATTTGCTTTTCTGAAATTGGTAACTTGTTGGCACAGACCCAACTGCTTCAATACCTTTCCAGTTTGAACTTGATTGTGGCTTGGCCTTCAATTACCGATACGATCACATCTTAATTTAATGCACATCTTATCACATTCCAGCAACGGCCTGACCTGTCTTTGTCGTAACAGAAAGCCAAGAGCTTTCCATCCTAGATGTGGATCTCAGACTAGCTTCCTTTCTTCCAGGGATGATCGTATTTTATTCCCTCTCCATTATCTCATCTAAGATTATCAAGCTTACATTAGAGGAACCACTTTTGAACGCCTCAGGAACATGGCAGGGACTGTGTTTTTAAAAAAAATCTCAAGAGTTATGTACGGGTTAAGTAGATTTCAAAGGGACTTTGAATACTATTAATCCCTGTGTTCAGTCCAGTTCTTTGTCAGGGTAGAGTGAGTGTGGGTGAAGCAGATTCCTAATTTACATTTATTTCACAATTCACCAAGAAATTACGAGTTTTGTCGGTACCTTATCTTATATTTTACAAATTTCGTACTTGCAGTTTGACAGTGAAACATAAAAAAAACTGTGGATAAAAAAAGTTGTACAGGGCCCTAGTGAGACCGCACCTGGAGTATTGTGTGCAGTTTTGGTCTCCAAATTTGAGGAAGGATATTCTTGCTATTGAGGGCGTGCAGCGTAGGTTTACTAGGTTAATTCCCGGAATGGCGGGACTGTCGTATGTTGAAAGACTGGAGCGACTGGGTTTGTATACACTGGAATTTAGAAGGATGAGAGGGGATCTTATCGAAACGTGTAAGATTATTAAGGGGTTGGACACGTTAGAGGCAGGAAACAAGTTGCCAATGTTGGGGGAGTCCAGAACAAGGGGCCACAGCTTAAGAATAAGGGGTAGGCCATTTAGAACTGAGATGAGGAAAAACTTTTTCAGTCAGAGAGTTGTGAATCTGTGGAATTCTCTGCCTCAGAGGGCAGTGGAGGCCAATTCTCTGAATGCATTCAAGAGAGAGGTAGATAGAGCTCTTAAGGATAGTGGAGTCAGGGGGTATGGGGAGAAAGCAGGAACGGGGTACTGATTGAAAATGATCAGCCATGATCACATTGAATGGCGGTGCTGGCTCGAAGGGCCGAATGGCCTCCTCTTGCACCTATTGTCTGTTCATATCATATCATATCATATATATACAGCCGGAAACAGGCCTTTTCGGCCCACCAAGTCCGTGCCGCCCAGTGATCCCCGTACATTAACACTAATTAATGTCCACTAATTACTGTTGATGTCCAGGTTTAAATCACAAACAGATTTAATAATGGGAGTATTTCAAATCGAGACTTTATTTTATATAATTTGTTCTAAAATGGCTTCGGCTTTATTACTTTTTGATATCAGTCATGGATGACTATGGGCATTAATTAGTGGACTTTAGAGAAAGGCCTTTGCATATGCGATAGGCAAGCTGAGGTTATAATGTACAGTGGTTCATTCTTGTTCAAACAGGCCAACATATTTTGTAGATTAGCTTTAGTAAAATAACTCCTGAGGAGATGGTATCTCAAAAGGGTTTAGTTTCATGCCTGTTGACCTTGACGCTGTTTGAAAGGGAAGGAGAGTGTGAAAGATAACAATAAGACGGTTAATGTTTTGCTATGACACAAGTATTGATGACCCTTGACTTTCTGCTGTACCCCCTAAATCTATCACAGGTGTGGATTATTACAATTCGGACAATACTGCACTGTTTTGCAAAGAACGTTCTTATTTCTGTAACGGGGTGATTTTTTCCCCCTCTTATGTAATATGCTAACAGCTGCAAATATAGCCACCTGGCTGTCAGTCCCCTGATGCAGTACTATTTAGAAGTCTGTTGTGTGTTGCAGAATTATTTTGAAGAACTTTGTTGCTTGCCATAGCAAAAATAATTTAGATGGTAAAGACATTTTTAGACGTCTATTTTTTTAGCAATCCCCTGGGAGTGGTTGCAGAATGAAGACCTGCAGCTTTTACATGCTCAGCTTCTTCTGGTCCAAATCAAGCCTGGACACCTACGATTAGACGTTGCAAAGGACAGGTACTGCCTCCATTCTTGTGTGGAGAGAACGGAATGTGATCTCTGCACTATGGCTCAGAGAGTACCAGCTGTGAGGGATGGGGATGGCAGGAGGATGAGTGGATTGGGAAGAGTGCGCAACACACAGGTGCACAAACAAAAATAGGAGCAGGATAAGCAACCTCGCTCCCATCACCATTCAATACAATCATCAACTCCTTTTCTGTGCCGGTTCCCATACAATGCAATACAATACAATACAATATATCTTTATTGTCATTGTACAGGGGTACAACGAGATTGGGAATGCGCCTCCCCTACGATGCAATAATTTAATTAATTTAAACAACAACAACCCAACGAAACAAATTGCAACAGTTTTAAGGCAGAATAAAGTGCAAGTAGATCTGTGCCGGTTCACTGTGCGATGTGACCATCCGGCTCAGCAGGACCGGTTCATAGCAGCTATGGCCCTGGGGATGAAGCTGTTCCTGAGTCTGGAGGTGCGGGCGTAGAAGGCCTTGTTCCCTCATCCTTCAAACAAATTATTTATTCCTCCTCCAATCTAGTCTCTACAGCACTTGGGGGGTAGTGAATTTCGGAAACCCACCACCCTCTGAGAACAAATTAATACAGTCCTCCGTTTTAAATGACCTTCATTTCAGACACTGCCACAAACGGAACCATCGCAACATCTTTCCTGTCGTAGCCCTTGAGATCATGCATGTTTCAATAAGATCCCAGGAGTTAGTGCACCGAGTCACCTCTGGCCTGCATTCAAAGCTGGTGTACCACTCCTTAAACAAGCAGACCAATACCGTGCATAATACTCACACTGCAGTCTCACAGATACCAAGTACGACTGTAATACTATTTCTAGCCTGCAACCCCATTTGCGATAAAGGTGATTTTGCTTGCAAAACCTGCCCGTTAACCTTTTATGATTCAAACATATGAATACCTGGATTCCTCTTTATTCATTTTTTGTAGTGTCTCTTCATTTAGATAATCGTCTTTCATTTCTCCTACTGAAGTTCATGACCTCGCACATTTCTATGAAACTCTAGTTGCCAAGTTTTCACCCACTCTCTCTACCTCTCCCAATCTTTTTACAGACTCTAAATATTCTCATCGCAGCATGCACTTCCCGGCAATCTTGGTTATCTTAAGTCACTCTTACTCATCAATGTTTTGCGTATTGTCACGTGTACAGAGGTACAGTGAAAAGATAATAAATAGTGTTCAGATGTAGTGTACTGCAAGTCCACCAGCAAATTCACAGGCAAGGGATATTTTGACGGTCTGAAGAAGGGTTTCGACCCGAAACGTCACCCATTCCTTCTTTCCAGAGATGTGCTAGGCCTGTCTCGCTGAGTTACTCCAGATTTTGAGTCTATCATTTTGATAGTTGTTATACATTTCGCAACAAGGCCCACGCAAGTCATTGCTCAGTATTATTTCCTGCAAGTGGCAGAATATAACTTTACAATCATTTTTTGTTGTTGTCATGTCTTGCTTTATTTGGTCTGTGAAATCTATTTTATTTCCTCAGTCTCTCTGACGTCCTTTGAAATCTAGGTTGCTGTCTAGAATAGGCGAAGTAAGATGCACAGGGATGAATAATGTGTAGGAAGGAACTGCAGATGGTAGTTTAAACCGGAGATAGACACAATAAGCTGGAGTAACTAAGCAGGTCAGACAGCATCTCAGGAGAAAAGGAATAGGTGACATTTCAGGTCAAAATGTCACCTATTCCTTTTCTCCAGAGATGCTGCCTGACCTGCTGAGTTACTTCAGATTTTTGTGTCTATATCTTCAGGGATGAATAATAGTCTGACCAACGTACTTCTGGAGGTCAACAGTTTGGCAACTAGCTCGGAGGAATTGGAGGACAAAAATGGGTAGTGGGGGGAATGGAAGAATGGGAATCTTAAATAAATCAGGGGCCATTTTCGGTGAGTGTCTACAGGAATGCCCAAGGGGATGAAGTGAAATTCAAACATGGAGTGATATTGGAAATGGGAAGGAATTGTGCCTGTTTAGGAAAGAGGTCAGTGTGTTACAAAACAATGATGAGAAAAACATATTGTTAATACATTTTGATAATTAGTAACATGAATGCTGTAACTAAGCAGGTCAGATGTAGATTTGAAAGAGTGGCTGTTCACGGTTTTACTTTAGACGGGCGTTGGGAGTTGCGATGCCAGAGAGATGCCTTGCCAGCAAATGATGAACTGAAGCACCGATCCAGGCACTAGATTGTAGCACAAGTTTCCATTTCTGTCTACAATTGTTGCGAGCTTGTTCCTGGGGAATTTTAATTTTTTTGACAAACTATTTAATTTTGGGAAACGTCCAGGCTAATTATGCTCCATTCTGTTTGCTTTCAGGGTTAATTCCTATCAATCAAATAAACATTGTAATTAATGGCAGCTGTGCTAGGTATATAAATGTCACCGGCAACAAGTGATGTACTTTTGAAACAGAGCACATGCATGCTAGGATAGACGGGGTCAGCCAGCACCTCCTGAGAGAAGGAATAGGTAACGTTTCGGGTCGAGATCCTGCTTCAGACTGAGAGTCAGGGGCGATGGAAACTCTAGGTATGGAGAGGGTCAGGGAAAGGGTGGTCCAGGCATGAGTGTAATCAATGGCGATAGCCTTGGGATAACCTGGGCTTGATGAATGCTTCGTTAATTGGGAAGATCCAGGCAGGATGCAATGTCTCTGAAGAATCTGTCTGCTGATGGGCCTGCTGTGTGGAGCCTCATGTTCTGAGCTCCCTGACCCATGCAGCTTAGCCTGCCTTGCCACAATAGCACCTCCATTATCGGAGTTCCACCTGCCGTGTCACACCTGAGAATGCCACTGAATATGTGCTCGGCCGTTAAATAGCGGAGAGAAGCACTCTCCCAGAGTATAAATGAACTTTGTGAATCTCGGATGGTGTTCGAACAGCTGTAGTGAGTTCTAAAGATGCTCAGTTGGGTCTTCCAATATCAGTAGAGTGTTCACTTTTGAATTGCAAAAGAAACAAGAAGCCAGGGTAAAGTGTGTCAAGTTGTATTGGGACTGTCTCGTGTCGGTCGTAATGTCAATAGTCAATTTATTTGTCATATGCACATAAATGTACAGTGAAATGAAAGATTAGCGGAGTGAGGGGGTATGGGGAGAAGGCAGGAACGGGGTACTGATTGAGAGTGATCAGCCATGATCGCATTGAATGGCGGTGCTGGCTCGAAGGGCTGAATGGCCTACTCCTGCACCTATTGTCTATTGTCTATTGTTTATTACCCACAGTCCAACAATAAGACCAATAAAAATAAGCAATAAAAATAAGCAAGAAATGTCCATCACAGCGAGTCTCCTCCAGTCACCTCCTCACTGCGATGGAAGGCCAGAATGTATTTTCTCTTCCCCTGCCGTCTTCTCCCGCGGTGAGCTTTCTGCTAGAGTTCCCATTGTTGTGGGTGAAAATGGGCATTGATCAACAGGAAATGTGTGTCTTACGTCACGAGTCAAGAGTATTTAATTGTCATGTATACTGTAATGGAATAATTACATTTTTATTTGGGGCAGCGCAATGGGTTTGTGAGCACAGTGTTCAATAGATAACACAATAAACAAACAAAAAGAATGTTCAAAAAAATAATAAACACCAATATAATGCAAAACAAAGCTTAAGTCCAAAGTCCCTAATGCAAGCAAGACAGTTTAGACAATAGACAATAGGCGCAGGAGGAGGCCATTCGGCCCTTCAAGCCAGCACCACCATTCAATGTGATCATGGCTGATCATTCTCAATCAGTACCCCGTTCCTGCCTTCTCCCCATACCCCCTGACTCCGCTATCATTAAGAGCTCTATCTAACTCTCTCTTGAAAGCATCCAGAGAATTGACCTCCACTGCCTTCTGAGGCAGAGAATTCCACAGATTTAGTTTGTAGTTCATAGTGTTCAATAGCCTGGAAGACGCTGTTCCTGAACCTGGAGATCACAGATTTCAGACTCCTGACCAGTTTCATTGGAATCGGTGTTATATTTTTTAAGTTATTCACATTTTAAAGTTTAAATCTCTCCTGGGGAGGGATGGGGGAGGGTGGGGGGAGGGAGGAGGGAGGAGGGTGGAGGGTGGAGGAGCGGGGAGGGTGGAGGAGGGTGGAGGAGGGGGGGAGGAGGGGGGAGGAAGGGGGGGAGGAGGGGGGGAGGAGGGGGGGAGGGAGTGGGAGGAGGGAGAATAAGGGGGAGTTGAGGGGGATGGAGTGGAGTAGGAGGGGGGAGGGGCGGAGGGAGGGAGCCGGGGGAAAGTGGGGAGGGAGGGGGGGGGGAGGGGGAGGGGGGAGGAGAGGGTGCTGCACCAATGCAGGAGAGGTTTGGGCCCAACGGGTCCACTTGGTCCAGCAGCAGCTATTAAGTCAGATTAACTTGGAATTTTTGTGGAATGTTTGCCAGTTTCTGAACAGCTGTTATCAGATGCTATTTAAATATTTTCCTTTGCTAGTCTACTTGCAATTTCTAAGCTGAGTAACCATTTTTTTAAATAACACCATTTCTTTTGGATGCATTTTTTATTTTGCTTCTGGTGTCAAAACTAAATAATCTGATTTATGACAACTGGCATGTTTAAATCAAAATACCCAGTGGCTAGCTAAGGAAGCAAAGCGGACAATAAGACCATTTGGCTGCCTGGCGCTAATGCAACTTTTGATTGCTGTGAAAGGAAAGTGAACGAGGCTCCACGCTATTCCACCAGGTCAACCTCTCAAACTAATCATTCACCAGTCCGCTCTTAATATCTATTCAATGCCACTTGGGTTTTTTAAATGTTCTTCTTTTACATTCTAAAGTGTTCTGACCTGAATGTTCGTCACTTGTTTGACTGCACAGCAATTACTATAGTGACTGTGGACCATATCAAAACTGTGACGTTGAATAGGTTATGGGAGCTGTTAGATGACCCAGCAGCCAGATCGTAAAGGTAGTTCATAAACGTTCCTTGGGTCAGGCATTTGATGAAGCCTGTGGGCAGCACGGTGGCGTAGCGGTAGAGCTACTGCCTTACAGCGCCAGAGACCCGGGTTCGACCCTAACTACGTGTGCTTGTCTCTATGGAGTTTGTACGTTCTCCCTGCGACCTGTGCAGGTTTTCTCCAAAAACTTTGGTTTCCTTCCACACTCAAAAGACGTACAGTTTTGTAGGTTAATGTAAAATTGTCCGAGTGTCAATGTGTGGGGATCGCCGGTCGTTGCTGATTCGGTGGGCCGAAGGGCCTGTTTCCGCACTGTATCTCTAATCTAAACCACGGAATAGTTTTGCTCAGAATTGCTATCTTGAAGAATGGGTCGGTTTCTTTTTAATGGAATTATAACATTCCTTTTGTGCATCAAAACTACGTGCTTAGTCCCCTGCTCTGCTCTCTCAACACTTGTGGCCACACACAGCTCCACTACCATCTTTAAGTTCGTTGTCCAGACCACCATTATTGGATGAATAATGGGTAACAGAGTACAGGAAGGCGATTGATAATTTTGATGAAATGGTTTCAGAACAACAATCCAGTTCAGACAACAAAGATAGACACAAAAATGCTGGAGTAATTCAGGTGGTCAGGCAGCATCTCTAGGGAAGAGGAACGGGTGGCATTTCGGGTTGAGACCCTTCTCCAGACCCTTCTTCTTCAGAACTGTTCTGACAACAATTGCTCTCAACCTCAGCAACTAAAACTCTCATATGTTTGTTTGTTTGTTCCTGAACTACAGTCAAAATGGTACACGATAGCACAACAATTTTAGGCCCACCTTACTCACCGTTGTCCCTTTGGTGCTAATGGAAGAGGTTTCATTGAAATCGGTGTTATATTTTTTAAGTTATTCACATTTTAAAGTTTAAATCTCTCCTGGGGAGGGATGGGGGAGGGTGGGAGGAGGGTGGAGGGTGGAGGAGGGTGGAGGAGGGGGGGAGGAGGGGGGAGGAAGGGGGGGAGGAGGGGGGGAGGGAGTGGGAGGAGGGAGAATAAGGGGGAGTTGAGGGGGATGGAGTGGAGTAGGAGGGGGGAGCGGAGGGAGGGAGCCGGGGGAAAGTGGGGAGGGAGGGGGGGGGAGGTGGAGGGGGGAGGAGAGGGTGCTGCACCAATGCAGGAGAGGTTTGGGCCCAACGGGTCCACTTGGTCCAGCAGCAGCTATTAAGTCAGATTAACTTGGAATTTTTGTGGAATGTTTGCCAGTTTCTGAACAGGCCCACCTTACTCAACGTTGTCCCTTTGGTGCTAATGGAAGAGGTTTCATTGAAATCGGTGTTATATTTTTTAAGTTATTCACATTTTAAAGTTTAAATCTATCCTAGGGAGGGAGTGGGCAGGGAGGGAGGGTTTGGAGGGAGGGAAGGGGTGGAAGGAGGGGGAGGAGGGAGGATAAGGGGGGTTGATGGAGGGGAGGAGGGAGAGGGGAGGGGAGGAGGGAGAGGGGAGGGGAGGAGGAGGGAGGAGAGGGTGCTGCACCAATGCAGGAGAGGTTTGGGTCCAATGGGTCCAATTGGTCTAGTTTACTCTAAAAATCTGCTTGGTGGTAGGAGGCAAAGGGTAGTAGTGGATGTTTTTTTTCTAACTGAAACTCTCTAACGAGTGGTGTACTACAGGGATCCCTATTGTGACCTTCAATGTTTGCGACGTATAAATGATTTGGATGGGAATGTAAACCGAACAAACCGTAGATGCTGGAATCTTGAGCATAAAAACAAAGTGCTGGATGAACCTGGGGGTATGGGGAGAGGGCAGGAACGGGGTACTGATTGAGAATGATCAGCCATGATCACATTGAATGGTGGTGCTGGCTCGAAGGGCCGAATGGCCTACTCCTGCACCTATTGTCTATTGTCTATTGTCTATAACTCAGCAAGTCAGGCAACATTTATCCAGTTACTCCAGCTTTTTGTGCCTATCTTCGGTGTAAACCTGCATCTGCAGTCCCTTCCTACACACGTCTCCCATTCAGACTGATTCAGCTCTTTTTCCTGCTATCAGTCCTCAGGAGATTTCATAAATGCAAGATCCCCATTTTCCGTTATGCAATTCCTGGTGCATTCCCTGACCAAATGTGGTTCTACCTCATGAATATTTTCTTCAAGATTCCAAACAACTATATCTGTTGTTAAGGAGCCTGACCTCGATCTTTCAATACATTCAAATCACTTGTCATTGATAAGAACCCCTTCCTTCAGTTGCTTTGAAGGTTGATTGGTAGAACTTAGCTCTGAGCCAGGATCATGGCTTTCAGCTGAATGGCAAGCATTCCCAATTGGCAACGCACGGTTTCCCATTGCCATGTTTTGATTTAGGTGTTGACTTCTCGGGTGTATGCTTTACACACGAGATTCAAGGAAATGAGAAAGAGAGGAACTGATTTGCAGAAATTTGTGGTTGTAATTTTATCAAGCTGCCTTCACAACAATTACAGTTTCTGTAGATAGAATTAGGTTTGGCCTATTGTTGTCACATGTGCTGAGATACAGTATGCTTTCTACGGTGTATCTGTCAAAGTTGGTAAGAGTTGTTGGAGACATGCTAAACATCCTTGGTGTCCTAAGGCAGTAGAGTCGTTGTTTTGCTTTTTTGGCCATAGGTTCAATGTAGTAGTTGGTCCAGGACGAATCATTGGTGATATTCCTGTAGAACTCAAAATTGAAAAGTCAGGTGTCCACATCCAGTGAGACATCGAGGTCTGAGGAGACAATGAAAGAGATTGGGGAGAAAGGAGAGAGAGGCTCGGAGAAGATGGCACCAGAGCAGGAAGGGAAGCCTCAGGTTCCCGAGGCCAAGGGTCGGCTTCCCACCTCAGCCAAAGATGCAAGTGGATCAGCGAAAGACCAGATGACGGGAGGAGTGTCTGAGGCAAAGAATCACAGTGAGACTGGAGACGACAAAAGATGATGGACCAATTGATATGAGAGTGTATGAACTCAATTCAGACGGTGGGCGGCACGGTGGCGCTGCGGTAGAGTTGCTGCCTTACAGCGAATGCAGCGCCGGAGACTCGGGTTCGATCCTGACTACGGGCGCCGTCTGTACGGAGTTTGTACGTTCTCCCCGTGACCTGCGTGGGTTTTCTCCGAGATCTTCGGTTTCCTCCCACACTCCAAAGACGTACAGGTATGTAGGTTAATTGGCTGGGCAAATGTAAAAATTGTCCCTAGTGGGTGTAGGATAGTGTTAATGTGCTGGGATCGCTGGGCGGCGCGGACCCAGTGGGCCGAAGGGCCTGTTTCCGCGTTGTATCTCTAAATCTAAAAAAAAAGTCCACTGCTACCAACAATGGAAAGAAAGGCTCCAGCACAGACTTCACTGAGGACTGGGAAAAGTTTTTGATCTGGATATGACTGAGGAAGAGGTCCAGTTGGCACTGTCATGGGTGGACATGACAGATCAGCTAGAAGATGAGGGTTGGGAAAATTGGGAATAAAATGGATTGGCCATTTTTTTTAAAGAAAGCAGGATTTACACAGTGAATGGTAGGGGTCTGGGGAGTTTTGTAAAGCAGAGGGATCTAGGAGTGCTGGTACATAGTTCCTTAAAGATGGCACCACAGGAAGATAGGGTGGTCAAAAAAGCTTTTGGCACGTTGGCCTTCATCAGCCAGAGTATTGAGTGTAAAAGTTGGGAGGTCTTGTTGCAGCTATATAAGACGTTGGTCAGGCTGCATTTAGAGTATGGTGTTCAGTTCTGGGCATCATGTTATAGGGAAGATGTTGTCAAGTTGGAAAGGGTACAGAGAAGATTTAGGAAGATATTGCCGGGACTAGAGGGTCTGAGCTACAGGGAGAGGTTGAGTAGGCTGCGACTCTATTCCTTGGAGTGCAGAAGGATGAGGGGTGATCTTACAGAGGTGTATGAGAGGAATAGATCGGGTAGACACGTTGGCGGAGTGGTAGAGTTGCCGCCTTACAGCGAATGCAGCGCCGGGGACTCAGGTTCGATGCTGACTACGGGCGCCGTCTGTACGGAGTTTGTACGTTCTCCCCGTGACCTGCGTGGGTTTTCTCCGAGATTTTCGGTTTCCTCCCACACTCCAAAGACGTACAGGTATGTAGGTTAATTGACTGGGTAAATGTAAAAATTGTCCCTAGTGTGTGTAAGATTGTGTTAATGTGCGGGGATCGCTGGGCGGCGCGGACTTGGTGGGCCGAAGGGCTTGTGTCCGCGCTGTATCTCTAAATTTAAAAAAATCTAAAAGACACACAGAATCTCCTGCCCAGAGTAAGGAAAATCGAGAACCAAAGAACATAGGTTTAAGGTGAAGGGGAAAAGGTTTAATAGGAATCTGAGGGGTAACCGTTTCATACAAAGGGTGGTGAGTATATGGAACGAGCTGCCAGCAGAGGTATTTGATGCAGGGACTATCACAACATTTAAGTAACAATTAGATAGGTTCATGGATAAGACAGTTTCGAGGGATATGGGCCAAACACAGGCAGGTGGGGCATGTTGGTTGGTGTGGGCCAGCTGGGCTGAAGGGCCTGTTTTCACGCTGTATGACTCCATGACTATATTTACTCCTAGGTACTTGAAGCTCTCAACCATTTACACTTTGGAGCCATTAATGTTGATTAGGTCAAGTACTCCACCATTAAATCAATAACTAGCTCCTTCATCGTGCTGACATTGTGGGAAAGGTGGTTGTGTTGACACCAAGTTGATTAAGCTCTCTCCATGCCCTTCCTGTCCTCTGTCTTGTCGTTGTTCATGATCCGGCCCCACTACATTGGCGTCATCTGCAAACTTGTAGGTTGGAGTCAGAGCAGAATTTAGCTGCACAGTCATGCTTGTGTAGGGCACTGCTTTTGAGAATAATCGTGGAGGATGTGTTCTCAGCTATCCTCACTGATTGTGGCCTGTGGGTCATAATATCAATGTTTGTGTCAGGGCAGGTGCAAGACTCCCAGGTTCAGGGGTTTGGACGCGAGTTTGATTGGGATTATATTGTTGAAGTCAATAAATAGGAGTCTGATGCAGGTGTTATGTGGATGTTCAAGAGATTAGTGTAGGGCCAGGGAGATGGCATAGACAATAGACAATAGGCGCAGGAGGAGGCCATTCGGTCCTTTGAGCCAGCACCGCCACTCAATGTGATCATGGCTGATCATTCTCAATCAGTACCCCGTTCCTGCCTTCTCCCCATACAACAACAGTTCAACAGTTCAACAGAGCTTTATTTGTCATTCGGTACCAAGGTACCGAACGAAATTACATAGCAGTCATACACAAAAAAGAACACAAGACACATGACCCCAACACATAACGTCCATCACAGTGACTCCAAACACCCCCTCACTGTGATGGAGGCAACAAAACTTCCACTCTCTTCCCCACGCCCACGTACAGACAGCTCGTCCCCGTCCGACCCGCACAGTCCCCGCAAGGGGATGGAAGTCCCCGCGGCCGAGCCGCACCGGGCGCTGAAACATCCCGCGGCCGAGCCGGGCGACGGAAGGCCCCGCGGCCGGTCTGACTCCGCTATCCTTAAGAGCTCTATCTAGCTCCCGCTTGAATGCATTCAGAGAATTGGCCTCCACTGCCTTCTGAGGCAGAGAATTCCACAGATTTACAACTCTCTGACTGAAAAAGTTTTTCCTCACAAAAGGCATGGACCTTTAGCCACTGTAGGCAAACTGCAATGTATCAATGCTGTCTGTGAGACTGGAGTTGATGTGCTCCACCACTAGCCTCTTGAAACACTCATGAAGATGGAGTACTTATTATGTTGTAACAAAAAACTCACTTTCCACCTTTAAAGAACGGTTTGCAAAACCCTAACAAGTCACAGTGATGCCACTGTAAAACTCTACTTCTCATCATTTACACTCAGTATAAAATTATTATTTAAATGTGAAGAGGAGATTTGAAGATATGGGGGGGGGGGGGGCTCATAAATATTAAACTAATTTTAAAATAATCTCATCATCTTCCTTCATGCACTACATGGCGTTTCACACTGTTTTTGATGTTGGATTACATTCATTCGTCACCTCGGGACTGCTTGCTGTATCCAGGGTCCCGGCAAGAGCTGTAGGAGCTCAGATTTCTGTAACTAAAGACAGCTGAGTCCTTGAGGTCTCGGGCTGTTGTCAATGGAATTTAATTTAATTCTTCCATAAGGAAAGAGAAAGGGAAGGAGTGTAGGTGAGATAAGATATATAAGAAAATAACTGCAGATGCTGGTACAAATCGATTTATTCACAAAGTGCTTGAGTAACTCAGCAGGTCAGGCAGCATCTCGGGAGAGAAGGAATGGGTGACGTTTCGGGTCGAGACCCTTCTTCAGACTGAAGAAGTGTAGGTGAGATTGGGAGCAGATCTTTGAGGGTAAATGCCAGAAGCCTAGCAATAGTTTTACAACCTTAAAGCACCATTGCAGAGTCAACCTAACGCTATTTGTCAAAGTCTCATGAAGATTAGGATTTTCAACTGCAAGGTACGCTGAACAATTGGATTTACGCGTTTTGTTTTCTGTCAATTGCAGCGTACGATTTTCCTTACAAAATAATAATAACTACTTTATCTTCACGAGTGCTTCAAGAGGCTGGTCGTGGAGCACATTAACATTACTCTATTAATCTATAGCAAGCTCTCTCAGCTGCTGTGGTGTAGTCTCACCAGTTTGATCTACGCAGCTCATTCTTGCAGGGCAGTGTTGGCCTTGTAATGAATAGAGTCTGCTGGGAAAGTGTAGGGAATCATGGAGTCAGACATCGAGGAAGCAGGCCCTTCGGCCCAACTAATGCGTGACGACCTAGATGCCACACCTAAACCAGCCCCGTTTGCCTGCGTTCAGCCTTTATCCCCTCTATACCGTTCCTACCCACGTGCAAAGGCTAGTGGTGAAATGGAGGTGAAAGGGTGTCAGAGAAGGAAGGAAAGGGAGGAGTGACATATAGAGGCAGAGGGAGGGGTGTGGGTGGAAGGAGCCAGGAGGAGGGGAAACAGGAGATTAAAGGGAAAAGAGGGATGGAGTAGGGAGTTTGGAGAAGGGAAAAGAGGGATGGAGTAGGGAGTTTGGAGAAGGGAAAAGAGGGATGGAGTAGGGAGTTTGGAGAAGGGAAAAGAGGGATGGAGTAGGGAGTTTGGAGAAGGGAAAAGTTATAGTGGTTGAAGAAAAAAGTGCATATGGGGGGTGGTGGTGAGAAATAAGAAGGGGGGGGGGTGGGGAGGGGGGGGTTGATCGAAGGGTTCACTTGAAATTGGAGAACTCAATGTTTGTACATTTGGGTCGTAGGCTACCCAATTGAAATATGAAGTGCTGGTTAACCCGTTTGCATGTGGCCGAACCCTGGTAGTGGAGGAGGCAGGTCAGAAAGAAAGGTCAAGAACTGATTCTTCCTGTTGAGGGCGTGCAGCGTAGGTTTACTAGGTTAATTCCCGGAATGGCGGGACTGTCATATGTTGAAAGACTGGAGCGACTAGGCTTGTATACACTGGAATTTAGAAGGATGGGAGGAGATCTTGTCGAAACGTATAAGATTATTAAGGGGTTGGACACGTTAGAGGCAGGAAACATGTTCCCAATGTTGGGGGAGTCCAGAACAAGGGGCCACAGTTTAAGAATAAGGGGTAGGCCATTTAGAACTGAGATGAGGAAAAATGTTTTCAGTCAGAGAGTTGTGAATCTGTGGAATTCTCTGCCTCAGAAGGCAGTGGAGGCCAATTCTCTGAATGCATTCAAGAGAGAGCTAGATAGAGCTCTTAAGGATAGCGGAGTCAGGGGGTATGGGGAGAAGGCAGGAACGGGGTACTGATTGAGAATGATCAGCCATGATCACATTGAATGGCGGTGCTGGCTCGAAGGGCCGAATGGCCTCCTCCTGCACCTATTGTCTATTGTCTATTGTCAGCATGGGACTAGGAAGAGGAGTTAAATTGGCTGGCACGCAGGAGCTCCAGCAGACCATGCCACACAGAACACAAGTGTTCGGTGAAACTATTACCCAGTCTACACTTGGTCTCGTTGACGTAGAGGAAGGAGGCCACATCGCTAGCACAGAATACTACAGACAAGAGTCAAGAGCGTTTTATTGTCACATGTCCCAGACAGAACAATGAAATTCTGCAGCACAACAGAATATGTAAACAAGTAGACAAGTTTGGAAGAGGTGTGTTTGAACCCGTGTCTGATCTTCAGATTCCACTTGGGTAGCCTGCAGCCCAAAGGATCTTTGCTCATCACTCCATATTGTTGATCCATGATTTCATCATTGGCAGACCACAATCAGTATGAATTGGTAACAATACTTCCTCCGTGAAAACCATTAACACGGGAGCTCCACAAGGCTGTCTGCTCCACTACTCTCTCTGTAGCCATCATTCTGCAGCAGACAACGCCATCTCTAAATTAGCCGACAATATCACTGTTGTTGGACGAATAATAGGTAATGATGAGTCAGACTAAGCGGCACGGTGGCACAGCGGTAGAGTTGCTGCCTTACTGCGAATGCAGCGCCGGAGACTCAGGTTCGATCCTGACTACGGGCGCCGTCTGTACGGAGTTTGTACGTTCTCCCCGTGACCTGTGTGGGTTTTCTTCGAGATCTTCGGTTTCCTCCCACACTCCAAAGACGTAGGTTAATTGACTGGGTAAATGTAAAAATTGTCCCTAGTGGGTGTAGGATAGTGTTAATGTGCGGGGATCGCTGGGCGGCGCGGACTCGCTGTTTCTCTAAATCTAAAGAAAAACTACAGGAGGGAGATTGAAAATCTGTTTGAATGGTGTCAGAACCGCAATCAGTTCTGACAACAATGGTTCTCAACATCAACAAGACCAAGAAGCATATTGTTGACTTCAGCAGCCTCACACAAAAGATAGCTAAAAATGTGTAGCATAAAGGCATAGTGGAACGTTTGCGGTACTGTCATAATTATTCATACACTGGCAGCCATCATCCACTGCCTGTTCCACCGTTGAGGTCTTGGTTGGATTGCTCTTTGTCAGGGACCTCCCGCTTGAGGGAATCAAGGGATATCCCCAATATTTAATAAGATTATTAAGGGGTTGGACACATTAGAGGCAGGAAACATGTTCCCAATGGGAGTCCAGAACCAGGGGCCACAGTTTAAGAATAAGGGGTAGGCCATTTAGAACAGAGATGAGGAAAACCTTTTTCAGTCAGGGAGTGGTGAATCTGTGGAATTCTCTGCCTCAGAAGGTAGTTGAGGCCAGTTCATTGGCTATATTTAAGAGGGAGTTAGATGTGGCCCTTGTGGCTAAAGGGATCAGGGGGTATGGGGAGAAGGCAGGTACGGGATACTGAGTTGGATGATCAGTCATGATCATATTGAATGGCGGTGCAGGCTCGAAGGGCCGAATGGCCTACTCCTGCACCTATTTTCTATGTTTCTATGTTTCTATGTAACGTGAGGGAAATTGGATGATGCTTAATAACAGGCAGCAGTACTCAAAAACCTGTTGTCAGTTTCCAGGCGACACAGCTAGGAGTTGTCTTTGAGCAGATGCTGGAAGAGTACTCTCTGTGCTCTGTGCCACGACAGTGCAGCTAGATGTAACAAACCAAGAAATGAAGAGAGACATAAAAGATTCGAAACCCAAGGAGGTCAGATCCATCACAGGGTTTAGCATTTGCTTCAAAGAAGTCTGGTGTAGCATGGGACAGCTGGCATTGGAAGACAATCAGGGGAGAAGCATCCGCTAACACCGAGATAAGAGATCCCTGCAGAATCCTGTTATCTGGTCCCAGCTCTCTTTGATGTTGCTCAGCGAGGGAAAGCTTTTGGGGACGGACTGCTGCATCCTTAATCGTAGCTGGCTGTTGTTCAGTCTTTTAAGGTCTCATTACAGCGGCCCTTGAGGATTAATCCTCTTTATGGTTTACATGGCGTAGTTTTGTCTTGGGGGCCCAGCCAGGGACTGTGATACCACCTTGCGCGAAGCACAGGCACATTTTTCTGCAAAGTCCTATTTTGATGGAATTTTTGTGAAACTTTCTTCTCTGTGACTTTTGCAATATTTTTTAGATTTTTAGATTTAGATTTAGAGATACAGCGCGGAAACGGGCCCTTCGGCCCACCGGGTCCGCACCGCCCAGCGATCCCCGCACATTAACACTATCCTACACACACTAGGGACAATTTTTACATTTCACCCAGTCAATTAACCTACATACCTGTACGTCTTTGGAGTGTGGGAGGAAACCGAAAATCTCGGTGAAAACCCACGCAGGTCACGGGGAGAACATACAAACTCCGTACAGACGGCGCCCGTAGTCAGGATTGAACCTGCATTTCAGGCGCTGCATTCGCTGTAAGGCAGCAACTCTACCGCTGCGCCACCGTGCCGCACATTTTGCCAATGTAATTTAAATGCTGGATTGCAGGCTTCGGACTATTAGCACTAAATTACATTTTTCCGGTCGTCGGAGGGCCACAGTCTTAGAATAAAGGGGAGGCCATTTAAAACTGAGGTGAGAAGGAACTTTTTCACCCAGAGTGTTGTGAATTTGTGGAATTCTCTGCTGCAGAGGGCAGTGGAGGCCAAATCACTGGATGGATTTAAGAGAGAGTTAGATAGAGCTCTGGGGTCTAGTGGAATCAAGGGATATGGGGAGAAGTTGGGCACAGGTTACTGATTGTGGATGATCAGCCATGATCACAATGATTGGCGGTGCTGGCTCGAAGGGCCGAATGGCCTCCTCCTGCACCTATTTTCTATGTTTCTATGTCATACTGATCTAACTTTGGCTCATAAATCTTGGCTGAGTTGAAAGGAAGTGATCCAAAAATGGCTCTAATCTATTAACTTGTGAACTTGTGGCCTTTATATGTTATGTGAAAAATATTTATTGCAATTCTGTCTTGAAAGTGAGGTAAAGAAAACCTGGTTCAAGCTGGTTCTTGACAATTTGAATAGAAATGCACTTGCAATAAGGATTAACAGCTGAAAACATCTTCGGTTTAGAATAGGTTTTGTTCACACTATATGTTTTCTTTGTTCCTCAGTTATTTTTGTAATTATGCCAGTCTAGTGTTTACCAGACCAGGTCCAGTAGAGTATTGCCATCAGTTGATGCAGCAAAGAAACATTATATTAGCTGCCTGCACTCATTTTAGTGGAAGATAGACAAAATGTTGGAGTAACTCAGCAGGACAGGCAGCATCTCTGGAGTGAAGGAATGGGTGACGTTTCAGTCGGAGGCCCTTTCATCAGACTGAGTGAGGGAGACTAGAGATATGGAAGGGTAAGGTGTGAAAACGACAGATCAAAGCAGGCGATGATCAAGGAAACATCTCCGTGAACACATGTGCACAGAACAGATAAATGTCCTTCATGCATTCGCTTAGTAGCACCTCTGATTACTTTCTTGCAATATCCTGGAATAATGAATAAATGCGAAAAAAATCCACCATTCATAGGATTTTGGGACTCTCAATTATCAGCAATCTTTTGCACATTTGTTTTGCCTTAAATTAAAGCTGAACATACTGGAAATAATTTACAGGTCAGTGTACGGTGGAAGGATAATGATCTGAAACATTATCCATGTTGCTGTCTCTGCAGATCCTACCAGACGAGTTGAACATTTTCACCATTTCCTTTGTCAGGTTCAGATTTTCCTAATCTACTTTGTTTAACATCTGCTTTTTCTTACTATGTTATCAATAAAATAACAAATCCAAATTCAGTCTAGTTCAGTTTAGTTTTTAGTTTACAGATACAGGCCCTTTGGCCCGCTGAGTCCACACCGACCAGCGATCCCCGCACATTAACACTACACACACTGGGGACAATTTACACTTATAGGATGCCAATTAACCTACAAACCTGTACGTCTTTGGAGTGTGGGAGGAAACCGAAGATCTCTGAGAAAACCCACGCAGTCTCGGGGAGAACGTACAAACTCCATACAGACGGCACCCGTAGTCGGGATCGAACCAGGGTCTCTGGCGCTTCAAGTGCTGTAAGGCAGCAACTCTACCGCTGTGCCATCGTGCCGCCATCTGTATGAATATGAATACATATCTAATGAGGTGTTTATTACACATTTTGATAATTCAGAATTACAATTGACTATGAAGATAGACACAAGATTCTGGAGTAACTCAGCGGGACTGGTAGCATCTGCGGACAGATGGAATGGGTGACGATTTGGGTCAAGACACTTCTTCAGATACGCACACACACATAGTTTTCTTCTGCACCCTCTCCAAAGTCTACACATCCTTCCTATAACTGCGCAACCGGACAATACTCCAAATGCGGCCTAATAAAAGTCTAATAAAGCTGCAACATGGCCTCTTGAATCAATACACATTACCCAGGCTGATGAAGGCAAGCGAACTATATGCCTGCTTTACCACGAAGGACACAAAAAGCTGGAGTAGCTCAGCGGGACAGGCAGCATCTCTGGAGAGAAGGATTGGGTGACGTTTCTGGTCGAGAGCCTTCTTCACCCATTCCTTCTCCCCAGAGATGCTGCGTGGCCCGCTGAGTTACTCCAGCTTTTTGTGTCTATATTCGGTGTAAACCAGCATCTGCGGTTCCTTCCCACACATTTCCTTTACAATTGACCATGTCTAGATTGCCAATTAGCCAAGTGGCCACAGGCAGGTTGTTTGGAAATGGAGACGAGTTAAAACTGGCTAGCGTGGATAGTTTCATGAACCAACTTTAAAAGTGTTGTTCCTTTTCTACAGAAGCTTACTATATATTGGTAAAAATGCTGAGAAATCATCATTGGCGAATCCGCTTCTTTTTAGATCCATTATTTACTTATGTATTTCTCGTTGAAAATTCTACGTTTCAATATATTTCAGATAGGTTTTCACCCAGATTCAGATACTAAACTGACGCGTGAGATTTCCGAGACCATTAAAGGCAGCACAGTGGTAGAGTTGCTACCTTACAGCGCTGGGGACATGGGTTCGATCCTGAGTACGGGCGCTGTCTGTGTAGGAGTTTGTACGTTCTCCCTGTGGACCACGTGGGTTTTCTTCACGTGCTCCGGTTTCCTTTCACACTCCAAAGACATATTGGTTTGTAGGTTAATTGGCTGCGGTAAAATAGGTAACTTGTCCTAAGTGTGCAGGATAGTGCTGGTGTGGTGGCGATCGCTGGTTGCCTTGGACGATAGGCCTGTTTCCACACTGTATCTCTAAAGTCTATTAAGGAATCTTACTGCTGGTGCCTTCCTTTGCTTTTGGCTTTCAATAGTCAATAAACAATAGTCAATAGGAGCAGGAGGAGGCCATTCGGCCCTTCGAGCCAACACCGCCATTCAATGTGATCATGGCTGATCATTCTCAATCAGTACCCCGTTCCTGTCTTCTCCCCATACCCCCTGACTCCGCTATCCTTAACAGCTCTCTCTTGAATGCATTCAGAGAATTGGCCTCCACTGCCTTCTGAGGCAGAGAATTCCACAGATTCACAACTCTCTGACTGAAAAAGTTTTTCCTCATCTCAGTTCTAAATGGCCTACCCCTTATTGTTAATCTGTGGCCCCTTGTTCTGGACTCCCCCAACATTGGGAACATGTTTCCTGCCTCTAACGTGTCCAACCCCTTAATAATCTTATACGTTTGGATAAGATCTCCTCTCATCCTTCTAAATTCCAGTGTATACAAGCCTAGTCGCTCCAGTCTTTCAACATACGACAGTCCCGCCATCTCGGGAATTAACCTAGTGAACCTACGCTGCACGCCCTCAATAGCAAGAATGTCCTTCCTCAAATTTGGAGACCAAAACTGCACACAGTACTCCAGGTGAGGTCTCACTAGGGCCCTGTACAACTGCGTGTGCTGAATGTGCTGAATAAACATGTGCTGAATAAAGCGGGAATGTGCTTTGGCATGTGCTGAATAAAGCGGGAAAATAAGAAACAGAAGCTTCACCATTCGATAAGATAATTCCTGATCTTTTATCTTTTCATCCTTTCCTGCACTGGAATCTTATCCCTAATTCCCTAAATATCGTACCATTTTCAATGTAAGGATTTTCTTCTCTGACCGAATTTATTTTAATTTTTTCAAAATATTTTTTATTTAGAACAGATTTAAATGACATACCAACGAACGTGCAGATGTACATTTTAAATAAATCAACACAAAGAAGAAAAGAGACATGTTAATAAGAAACACACAAATAATACACAAAGGAAAAATACAAGAATATACAGAAACATAAAAGAAATAGAAATAATAATAATAATGCAAAATCAAAAGAATCCAACCATACCAAATACCAACCATACCATTTTAAGGTCAGGGAAAATGGGTCAATTATGAAATGACGTGCTTTAAAAGAACTTCATTGCTATTTAAAGCACTTTAAATCGTATACGAAAAGTCTCATATACTATTATAAAAAAGAGAAAATGATGGAAATACTCCGTAGTTTAATGTCCCTTAAAAAGTGGCAACACAAGAAGTTAGAACAGTAAAGAATGTGTAAGGTATGCTTGCCTTCATCGGTCAAAGTATTGAATATAGCTTCAAATTCACAACTCTTCAATTCTTTTTGTCTCACACCTTCTGTCTTTCCATGTCTGGCCTTTGTCCAACCATCTGCCTATCAACCTCACTCCCCCGCCCCCCTCACCTGTATCCACCTATTACCTGCCACGCTTTGTCCTGGCCCTCCTCTCTCTCCATCCTCCACCCCCCCCCCCCCCCCCCATCCCCCCACCGCCCGAAACATTACCTATCCATGTTCTCCGGAGATGCTGCCTGAACCACTGATATACTCCAGCACTTTGTGTTTTCTATCTGAGTATAAGAGCATGGAAGTCATTATGCAGCTTGATAGGATTTTTTTTGATGAGGCTGCATTTGGATTATTCTGTGCATTTCTATTTGCCCCACAGCAGGAAGGATGTGGAGGCTTTGGAAAGGGTGCAGATGTGGTCTACCAGAGTTATGCCTGGATTAGAAGCTATTAGCTACAAGGAGAAGTTGGACAGACTTAGATTGTTTTCTCTGGCACGCTCGAGGTGTAGGGGAGATCTGATTTTAAATTATTTGGCGTATTAAATAATTATTAAAGTATTTTAAATTATGAGCGTCATAGATAGGGTTGACGTAAGAAAATAACTGCAGATGCTGGTACAAATCGAAGGTATTTATTCACAAAATGCTGGAGTAACTCAGCAGGTCAGGCAGCATCTCAGGAGAGAAGGAATGGGTGACGTTTCGGGTCGAGACCCTTCTTCAGACTGATGTCAGGGGGGCGGGATATTTTGGTGGAGACAGGACCCTCTCTTCCCCTCCCCCTTCCCAGATCTCCCACTGTCTTCCTGTCTCCACCTAAACATAGCACAAAAAGTAAGGAAATATGTGTTTGGTAGATTATTTCTTTGTTGTAACAATGCTTCTTGGCAATAAATCTTATACCGTTGGAAAGCCTGTTTATTTCCCTTTTAAATGGTGCCACATTTGTAAGGAACATGCATTTGTGGGATGAGCAGCAGAGCTGAGTATATGGGTTGCGCCCATGAAAAATTTGCCAAATCTTCTCTGCCAATGCCAAACAGCTTATTCTGCTGTTGCTATTGACTCTTGTTTTGAGCTTCTGGTACCCCCAGGTGCTGACAATCAGGTGCCTGATTGGCACCTGATTGGCAGCATCTGTGAGCATGGGCCCTGCTACAGTGGTCAGTAGGTGTCTGCTCTAAGAATCGGCATGCCACGTTTGACTGATCTGGATAGGGCCCGTGCGATAGGGCAACTTCAAGCTGGTGTTCCGCAAAACCAAGTTGCGGCATTATTTGGAGTGAGCCCTAGTACCATCTCCAAAGTGAAGGCCAAGTTCCATATAACGGGGGATGTCAGAGACAGGCCGCAAAGTGGGCGTCCCAAGAAGATGACACCCGAAGAAGACCGTTTCCTCACCCTGTCAGCACTTAGGAACTGTAGGCTGCCTTCTACAGATTTGCAGTCAAGGTTTGCAGGACGATACGGCCGACGGCTCTCTGCCCAGACAATTCGGAACAGACTGCACGCAACCGATCTCCGGTCTCATAGGGCTGCCAGGAGGCCTGCCATGACTGCCCTTCACCGTCAGGCCCGTTTGCACTGGTGTCGGCAACACGTGCACTGGAACCTGAACATGTGGAGGAACGTTATGTTCAGCGATGAGTCCAGATTCTGCCTACGGCAGTTGGATCATAGGGTCAAAGTGTGGAGAAGACGCGGAGAACGCTATGCTGATTGCTGCACCGATAGACTAACATCTTTTGGTGGAGGCAGTGTGATGGTGTGGGGCGGCATCTCCCTCACTGGAAAAACGAGGCTTGTCATCATTGGAGGCAATCTCAATGCAGAGAGATATCGAGATGAGATTCTGCAACCAGTGGCAATCCCATATCTCCACAGTCTGGGACCAAACTCTATCCTCCAAGATGACAATGCTCGCCCCCACAGAGCAGGGTTTCTCAGAGACTACCTCCAGAATTTGGGAGTGGAGAGGATGGAATGGCCTGCCAGCAGTCCTGACCTCAACCCCATTGAACACTTGTGGGATCAGCTTGGGCGTGCTGTTCGTGCCAGAGTGACCAACACAACCACGTTGGCTGACTTGCGACAAATGCTGGTTGAAGAATGGGATGCCATCCCACAACAGTGTGTGACCAGGCTGGTGACCAGCATGAGGAGGAGGTGCCAGGCTGTTGTGGCTGTGTATGGTTCTTCCACACGCTACTGAGGCTCCTGTTTATTAAATGAATAAATTGTTAAATTGCCAATATGTCTTGTTTCTTCAGACTTCAATCATCCAATCCACCAAACAACACCAAACAAGAGTCAATGTCAGAATAAGCTGTTTGGCATTGGCAGAGACGATTTGGCAGATTTTTCATGGGCGCAACCCACATACTCAGCTCTGCTGCTCATCCCACAAATGCATGTTCCTTACAAATGTGGCACCATTTAAAAGGGAAATAAACAGGCTTTCCAACGGTATAAGATTTATTGCCAAGAAGCATTGGTACAACAAAGAAATAATCTACCAAACACAAATTTCCTTACTTTTTGTGCTATGTTTATATCCTTCCTTTGTCCCGCCGCCCTGACATCAGTCTGAAGAACGGTCTCGACCCGAAACGTCGCCCATTCCTTCTCTCCTGAGATGCTGCCTGACCTGCTGAGTTACTCCAGCATTTTGTGAATAGATAGGGTTGACAATCAGAACCATTTCCCCTAAATACTAGAGAGCATAGCTTTAAGGTGAGAGGAGTAAAGTTTCACAGATGTGGGACAAGTTTCACAGATGTGGGACAAGTTTTTATTTTTTCGCACGGATGGTGGTGATTGCAAGATAGTGCCATTTTCAAGGTTTTTGGATTACAGATACGCTGTGGGAAGCATTTTATCGGGACGCATCCCAACATGTTTTGGCAACAGCTCCATCCAAGACGATCACAAGGAATTGCAGAGAATTGTGGACGCAGCCCAGACCATCACACAAACCAACCTCCCTTCCACTGACTCCATTTATACCTCACGCTGTCTCAACAAGGCCAGCAGCATAATCAAGGACGAGTCGCACCCCGGCCACTCCCACTTCTCCCCTCTCCCATCAGGCAAAAGGTGCAGAAGTGTGAAAACGCTGATCTCCAGATTCAGGAACAGTTTCTTCCCAGCTGTTATCAGGCAACTGAACCACCCTACCACAACCAGAGAACAGTCCTGAGCTAGTTAATTTACCTCATTGGAAACTCTCGGACCATCTTTGATCGGACTTTACCCTGCACTAAACATTATTCACGTTATTCCCTATGTCATATATCTGTACACTGTGGGTGGGTCGATTGTAACCATGTATTGTCTTCCCGCTGACTGGTCAGCACGGTGGCGCAGCGGTAGAGTTGCTGCCTTACAGCGAATGCAGCGCCGGAGACTCAGGTTCGATCCTGACTACGGGCGCCGTCTGTACGGAGTTTGTACGTTCTTCCCGTGACCTGCGTGGGTTTTCTCCGAGATCTTCGGTTTCCTCCCACACTCCAAAGACGTACAGGTATGTAGGTTAATTGGCTGGGGTTAATTAAATGTAAAAATTGTCCCTAGTGTGTGTAGGATGGTGTTAATGTGCGGCGATCGCTGGGCAGCGCGGACCCGGTGGGCCGAAGGGCCTGTTTCCGTGCTGTATCTCTAAATCTAAAAAAAAAAAAAGCTTTTCATTGTACCTCGGTACACGTGACAATAAACTAAAATTCACAGCGTATTTGAAGAACTCACTAGTTCAATTCTGATGTTGAAAAATTGTAGTTATTAATAAACCATCTACAGAGCTCAGGAAACAATTATGGAACAGGATTCCAGATCTTCTAAATATAGTGTAAATCAAAAAGGACAAGTCGGATGCAGGTGACACATGACATTTTGATTTGAAACAAATGCTGAAGTCCAAGTGTCCTGTGAGCTGTGAGAATTCACCTGTTTTTCAGTGGTTTAGTTTAGTTTAGTTTAGTTTGGAGATACAGCGCAGAAACAGGCCTTTTCGCCCCACCGGGTCCGTGCCGACCAGCGATCCCCACACATTAACACTATCCTATACCCCCTAGGGACAATTTTATTTCATTTACCAAGCCAATTTACTTACAAACCTGCACGTCTTTGGAGTGTGGGAGGAAAACGAAGATCTCGGAGAAAACTCACGCAGGTCACGGGGTGAACGTACAAACTCCGTACAGACAGCACCCGTGGTCGGGATGGAACCCGGGTCTCCGGCGCTGCATTCGCTGTAAGGCAGCAACTCTACCGCTGCGCCCCCCAGTGGCCGTGCTCTCATTTGTGCCACAGAAGGATTCTAATCCCATTCCAGAAAATGAAAATGAAAATAGTCAAGGCTGATACGACATTGCTGAGTGTGTGTTGCACCGAGGGAGGTGCCGTCTTTCAGATGAGGTATTAAATTGTGATCATGTTCGCTTCGCCCTTGGATGTAGAGGATCGAATGGCATTATTCGCAGAGGTGCAAGTCATTTTTTCCTAATGCCCCAGCTGATGTTCGTCTCACAATCAACGCAAGCATCCGACCTAATCATTGATCTCATTGCTGTATGTGGGATTTTGTTGTGCAATGACAACTGCAGCATTTCCCCATTTTACAACAGTGACTGCACTTCAGAAATACTTGGTTGACCGTAAAGTACCTTGGAACATCCTGAGAGCGAAGAGTGCCAAATCTGTACAAGTTTGATTTATGATTTAGAGATACAGCGCGGAAACAGGCCCTTCGGCCCACCGGCTCCGCGCCGCCCAGCGATCCCCGCACATTAACACTATCCTACACCCACTAGGGACAATTTTTACATTTACCCAGTCAATTAACCTACATACCTGTACGTCTTTGGAGTGTGGGAGGAAACCGAAGATCTCAGAGAAAACCCACGCAGGTCACGGGGAGAACGTACAAACTCCGTACAGACAGCGCCCGTAGTCAGGATCGAACCTGAGTCTCCGGCGCTGCATTCGCTGTAAGGCAGCAACTCTACCGCTGCGCCACCGTGCCGTTCTTGTATATTTATCTGCTGGAAGGAGATTGCTTTCAAATATTTCAACTATGAACAGTAGGAGGAGAAAAATGATATTAAATATAAATTTTAGGAAATTAGGTATGCTGGATTGCATTGCAAAATTTACTTTAGAGATACAGCATGGGAACAGGCCCTTAGCCCACCGAGTCCTCGCCGACCAGCATTCCCCGTACACCAGCCCTATCCTCCACACTAGGGATAGTATTCAATTTTTACCAAATTAACCTACACGGTGGCGCAGCGGTAGAGTTGCTGCCTTACAGCTTGTAAATCATAAATCTAAACCTGGACTTCTTTGGAGTGTGGGAGGCAAACCGGGTCTCCCGGTGCAAACTCTGTACAGACAGCACCCGTAGTAGTCAGGATCAAACCTGGGCCTTTGGCGCTGTAAGGCAGCAACTCTACCGCTGTGCCAGCGTGTTGCCCCGCTGCAGCAGAGGTTCAAAAGAGTATTCGTTGACATTCCAAATCTCTTCAATCTTCTCAGGGAGGCGTTTATGGGCTTTCTTTATGATTGCATCAGTGTGCTGGGTCCAGGACAGATCTTCACAGATATGCACGCCCAGCAATTTGAAGCTTTTGACTCCTGTCAGCACATGTCCCTGGGCATTTTCAGAGCTTTGGGTTATATCGTGCTAACTTCTAGTATTCTTTCAGCACGTTAGGTTGTGTGAGGTAAATCGATCAGCGTGGTTCCAGGAATTTGATGCCTAGATGTACAACGGCTGGCTTTCTTGCTCCTTACACAAATACTACAGAGCTGTGGTTTAAAAATGCTTATGAATTGAAAAGAGCAGGGAATAATACCCTTGACCCGAAACGTCACCCATTCCTTCTCTCCCGAGATGCTGCCTGACCTGCTGAGTTACTCCAGCATTTTGTGAGGGAATAATACTTTATGCCATAATTGATTATAGATACCTCCGGCAGAATGTGGCTTTCAATAAACCCAGTGAATGAGCATTCACCCCCATCTTGGGTGGAAAATTCCAAAGATTCACTCTAGGTTGTGCTATGATACGATCTGATAGAGCTTTATTCACCCCCGGAGGCCAATTGGTCTGCCAACAGTCATAACACAACAAGGTACACGAAAACTTGAAACTATCCTCTAGTTAACAAATTTCCTTTCAGTTCTTGTTGGATAATTCCTAAGAGAGTGTGACCACTCGTTCTAGATGCCCAAGCCAATGATAAAAATCATCCCTGCATCTATTCTGTCATGCCCCATACAAAATTTTGCATGTTTCAATAAATATCTTGTCTCAGATGCTACACTGTCATTTCTTGGTCTGAGATTGCTGGTGCAAGTATCATTGCAGATATTTTAAGGACAACATTTCACTTGACTTTCCAGTGTGTGGCTGAGGGAAAGAAAGACTTGAATTTATAATAGACGTTCCAAAGTGCTTTTGATGTGCAGCCACTGTTGTAATGTAGAAAAGGTGACAGCTATTTCATGCATTAAAGTGATCATCTTTTTATTGATGTGGGTTGAAGGATAAATGTTTCATGAAAGGATTCCTTTGAATATAAACATATGAGTGTGGGGCTGGAGTTGTCAGCCCCTCAAGCCAGCTCCTCTAATTGATTGGATCATAGATGTTTGTAACCTCAATTCTACATTCCCATTTACCTCTGGTGCCATTTCACCTCCATGTTTTTCAAGAATTTACCTACCTCTTTTAAAATGCAGTCAAAGGTACTGCTTCCACCTTCCCTTGAGGAATGGAGTTCCTAGTTTTAAATTCCCTCAGCAATAGAGCGTTCACATTGTTAGTTTTCCTATTTACACATTATACTTGAATTATACTCTTTTGAGAGCAATCCACAGGGACACCCAGACTCCTTTGCACCTCAGACCTGTGCAGTCTCTCACTAGTTCGAAATCACATTTTTATTTCTCTAACCAAATTTTACAATAGCATCTTTTCCTAGACGACCAGGTCTTTGTGCCCTCACATCACCTACCACCCTCCCTTTGTAGCCTCCTCCTGCCCTCTTCACATAGTACTTTCCTACTTAAGATGGACACAAAAAGCTGGAGTAACTCAACGGGTCAGACGGCATAGCCAGGGATAGTATTCAATTTTTACCAAATTAACCTACATGGGCAGCACGGTGGCGCAGCGGTAGAGTTGCTGCCTTACAGCGAATGCAGCGCCGGAGACTCAGGTTCGATCCTGACTAAGGGCGCCGTCTGTACGGAGTTTGTACGTTCCCCCAGTGACCTGCGTGGGTTTTCTCCGAGATCTTCGGTTTCCTCCCACACTCCAAAGACGTACAGGTATGTAGGTTAATTGGCTGGGCAAAAGTAAAAATTGTCCCAAGTGGGTGTAGGATAGTGTTAGTGTGCGGGGATCGCTGGGCGGCACGGACCCGGTGGGCCGAAGGGCCTGTTTCTGCGCTGTATCTCTAAATCTAAAAAAAATCTAAACCTGGACTTCTTTGGAGTGTGGGAGGCAAACCGGGTCTCCCGGTGCAAACTCTGCACAGACAGCACCCGTAGTAGTCAGGATCAAACCTGGGTCTTTGGCGCTGTAAGGCCGCAACTCTACCGCTGTGCCAGCGTGTTGCCCCTCAGGAGAAAAGGAATAGGTGACGTTTTGGGTCGAGACCCTTCTTCGGACACTTTCCTTCAGGAACTTTCAGGTACACTTCAGGTACTTTCCTACCTGTCTCTGCATGATTAGCAATTTATGGTATACCACTAGCTCTGTCTTGCCGATCAGAGAAATCAAACAGCTATGCACACACTCTGTTTCCTATTAGCCATCCAATTTGATTTCTACACTAATATGTTATCTGCAACACCACAATTTATTTTTCCTATGAAATAACCTTTAATGTAGATAGCCAACAAAAAAGCTGGAGTAACTCAGCGGGTCAGACAGCATCTCTGGATAAAAGGTGCCATTTCGGGTCGAGACCCTTCTTCATTTAATGTAGTGCTTTATTCTTAATTCTTAATTGTTAACTGTATGTTTGTGTTGTCATTTGTGAGCGGAGCACCAAGGCACATTCCTTGTATATGCACATACTTGGCCAATAAACTTATTCATTCATTCATTCATTCATTCATTCATTCAGTCAAATGTCTTCTGGAAGTGTGGTTCCCCCTTATACACAGCAAATAATACTTCATCAACGAACTCCACTAAATTGGTTAAACATAATTTCCTCTCACACGTTTCTAAACGTCCGCCTATACTGACTTTAATAATGAAATCTAACATTATCCCCATGGCAGATGTTAAACTAGCGGACCTGTGATTTCCTGTTGTCCAATTCCATTCCATTTTAAGCACAAAAAAAAAATTAAATAAACTAAACTTGCTATTTTCTAATCTAATGGTACCTTCACTGAAACTAAGAATTGCTGGAAAGTTAAAACTAGTTCATCAACTAGTGCATGAGCAGTAGCTTTCCTAGAGGATAAGATGGAGATTGGTTTCAAATCATCTCCAAGTTCAGATGGAACAGAGGAGGTGCTGCAGTGATGGATGTGTTGTCTCACAGTTGAGTTTCTGGGTGAATGCAAAAGAAAGAATCTTGATCTTTGGTACACCATCATAGTTTCTATCGCAATATTTCAAATATTGGATATGGAGAGTATGTTTCCACTAGTGGGAGAGTCGAGGACAAGAGGTCATAGCCTTAGAATTTAATGACGTTCCTTAAGGAAGGAGATGAGGAGGAATTTCTTTAGTCAGAGGGTGGTGAATATGTGGAATTCTTTGCCACAATAGACAACAGCCGAAAGGGCCTGTTTCCGCACTGTATCTCCAAACTAAATCTCCAACCTTCAAAGATTTGTAGCTGATCTTTTATCTCAGCTGTATTTTCCTGCACTAAATTAATTTTCCTCGATTCCCTCAATATCCAAATGTGATATGCTGTTAAAAAGATAACAAATGATCTTTTTATTAAATTAGAAAAATAAATAATTATGTAAAATAAAATGTAGACATTTTTGAGCAAGTATGGTCTCATGACTCCGGAAGCTTCATTCGGCCCACTCCGAACAAATGGAGAGCATTAAGTTTAATTTTAACTTCAGCAAAGTCTAAATCACATAGGATCAAGTGATAGTCACATGAGAAGACATGCACACGGAGGCCAATGGTGTAGAAATATTTCAAGGGAAATTACACAAATATTTGAGGGAGGAGCAGCAGAAACAAACCAGACTCAAGAATTTTCCTGTATTGTTACACTTACATCTCACAGTACACGACTGCACACACAAGCAGCTCAATATTATTCAAATGCCTGCCGGGAATTTAAACTCAATAGACAATAGACAATAGGTGCAGGAGGAGGCCATTCGGCCCTTTGAGCCAGCACCACCATTCAATGTGATCATGGCTGATCATTCTCAATCAGTACCCCGTTCCTGCCTTCTCCCCATACCCCCTGACTCCGCTATCCTTAAGAGCTCTATCTAGCTCTCTCTTGAATGCATTCAGAGAATTGGCCTCCACTGCCTTCTGAGGCAGAGAATTCCACAGATTCACAACTATCTGACTGAAAAAGGTTTTTCCTCATCTCAGTTCTAAATGACCTACCCCTTATTCTTAAACTGTGGCCCCTTGTTCTGGACCCCCCCAACATTGGGAACATGTTTCCTGCCTCTAACGTGTCCAACCCCTTTATAATCTTATACGTTTCGATAAGGCCACAGAAGGCTGTGGAGGCCAGGTCTGTGCATATATATATTTAAGGCAGAGATTAATAGATCCTTGATTAGTACGGGTGTCAGGGGTTATGGGGAGAAGGCAGGGGAATGGGGTTAGGAGGGGGAGATAGGTCAGCCAGGATTGAATGGCGGGGTAGACTCGATGGGCCGAATGGCCTAATTCTGCTCCTATCACTTATGACCATTATCACGGTAAAACAACATCCGAAGGATACGCAAACAGTGAGCGCAGAGAGATGTGAATTGCGATCAATGTGTTGTAATAATGCAGTTTTGCCCAGATATTATAGCCTCTAATTCATGGATAAAAGTTGACACCGCTTTGGTCATTTTAATGATATTTTCATTCGCTTATATTCGAGATGGAGTCAATCCCTCGGCAGCGCCTTTCTTAATTTTTCCAGCTTTCATTTTAATGGGCAAAACGTATGTAATTACTTGTCAATTTCTCAAATGTTTTGTGATTATGAAAATCTGGCCGTTTGGGAAAGAGTTCTCACCGCTCTAGAAACAGAAGCTTTGTTCTCAGACGTCAGCGTTGCTCAGTCCGGGATAAATCAGCAATGTATTAGTTAGATTGCTGCTCCCAAACGGCAGAGGGAAATAACCTTCTCTCCTCGCCTTTGGGAACTGAACAAACAGTCATGTACCACTCGGTGCTCTCTGTTAAACAAAGACCTAAGTGTGCACAAATTGATGTGCAACGCAATTTATAATGATACCACCTCAGATATCTCGGGCAGAGCAGAGCTATTAAAGTATATTAGCTTATCAGGCGCGTTCCAGTTACATAATTGCAGTGGTTCATCTTCCTTTCTAACAACTCCCTTCACAAATACAGGGCATAGTTGGTCTAAAATAGGTGAAATTAGCCTGTATTATGAACGGACTACTACTTAATTACTGTGTTTCAAATAAAAAAACTCTCTACATTTTCAAAGTGAAAGGGTTTGTTTCTTTTATTTTTGGTGTCACCATTTGGCCAAACCAAGATTAACGTTGCTAACATCTGACTAAGTTCCCCCGGACCTTGCCTTGTATTAGTAAATATTCGTGTGATATTTCTGCAAAACACATTTGATTGCATGTGCACGTGCCCAAGTCTGAAACAAATGTCAGCTAAACTGGTGTTTTGTAGAGCTTGATACGTTTGCTGCATAGACACAAAAAGCTGGAGTAACTCAGCGGGACAGGCAGCATCTCTGGAGAGAAGGAATGGGTGATGTTTCGGGTCGAGACCCTTCTTCAGACTCAGAAGGATCTTGACCCATTCCTTCTCTCCAGAGATGCTTCCTGTCCTGTAGGAAAAAAACTGCAGATGCTGGTTAAAATCGGTAGGAAATAAACTGCAGAAGCTGATTAAAATCTGACGGAAAAAAATCTGTCTGAAGAAGGGTCTCGACCCAAAACGTCACCCATTCCTTCTCTCCCGAGATGCTGAGTTACTCCAGCATTTTGTGTCTGCTTCCTGTCCTGCTGAGTTACTGGGTTCTCATTTCCTCATTTGGAACATAAACTAAATGAATATTATGTGCTGATTTACCAGACAGGTTAATGTAAGCAAAACATTTGGATGGTGTGAAGAACAAGAAAAAAAGAGAGAAGATAGAAGAGTTAAGGCTGGCACTACATAGAAGGGGAATTGTCTGACATTTGGCAAATCAGGTTCAATTTAATGATGAAGGCCCTTGCCAAAGTCCCTTCCATTCCAAAACAAGTCATAATGTGGGAACCTACCTGAAGTTCTCTCAGCGCACGTCCTGATTTGCAGTGCTGGTGTGGGCTGAAGCTGGCAACAGCTTTTTGTGTCTATCTTCGGTCTAAACCAGCATCTGCAGTTCATTCCTGCACGTTATGTTTTCTGCCTGTTCTTCTGTGTGTTATTTCTCTATAGACTATGAGCCCACATAGCAACCAGCAATTTTGAACCCGCTGCTCTGACTGAATTTGAACAACATGTGGGTCATGAACAAAGCCATATCACTTGGTACTGGGAGATCTTAGGCTTTATTTTGACATTTTAGATTCCAGCTCTACCTTGCCCTTTAACTGAAGATGTAGAACCATTAGCACTTCTAGTTTATTCAGTACTAGACCAAATGGACCCGTTGGGCCCAAACCTGCATTAGTGCAGCACCCTCCCTCCCCCCCCTCCCCCTCCCTCTTCCCCTCCCCCCCACTCCATCCCCCACAAAACCCCCTTATCCTCCCCCTCCCTCCCTCCCTCCCTCCCTCCCTCCCCAGGAGATAGATTTAAACTTTAAAATATGAATAACTTAAAAAATATAACACCGATTTCAACGAAACTTCTTCCATTAGCACCAAAGGGACGACGGTGAGTAAGGTGGGCCTAAAATTGTCACGCTATCGTGTACCGTTTTGGCTGTAGTTCAGGAACAAACAAACAAACAAACGAGAGTTTTAGTATATAGATGACTCACACCTACCTTTCTTCCAGATAGAACAGAGAGTTAGTTCCCTTGGTTCTCTCGTGTCCACCTTCTTCCCACAAAACAACCAGCCCCCTGGGGGGGGGGGGGTTTTCTCCCCTCCTCCCACCTACTCCATCTGCTCACCCAAGCATTCATCGCCCTAAATCCCCCCACTCCCCACTTCTCACCCCTCCCCTCCCCGCCCGATGTGTGCATTCAATTGCTCACCAGGTTTCCTGAAGTTGACATTTTTACTGGCATGTTACAATTGTCATTCATATCGTAAATTTCAGACAGCCGGTTATGTTTCAATTTTTAATATCATTTTTGCATTATGATGTCATGAGCGCACTCTTCCTCTACTCTAGTTTAGTTTGAAGATGCAACATGGAAACCGGCCCCTCTTGCCCACCAAGTCCATACCGACCACCAACCACCCGTACGCTAGTTCTGTTATCCCACTTTCACATCCTACACGCGAGGGGCAATTTAAAGAAGCCAATTAACCTACAAACAGAAGAAGGGTTTGTCGGCTACTGTTTGCAGAAGGGTCCCGACCCAAAACGTCACCCATTCTAACAACGCTCCAGAGATGCTGCCTGTCCCGCTGAATTACTCCGGCATTTTGTGTCTATCTAATCGACAAGCCTGCATGTCTGAAATGTGGGAGAATTTCTCACCTGGGGAAAGCCCATGGGGGTCACAGGGATAACAATAATACTCCACGCAGATAGCGCCCTTTCATCATCATATCATCATATATATACAGCCGGAAACGGGCCTTTTCGGCCCTCCAAGTCCGTGCCGCCCAGCGATCCCCGTACATTAACACTATCCTACACCCACTAGGGACAATTTTCACATTTACCCAGCCAATTAACCTACATACCTGTACGTCTTTGGAGTGTGGGAGGAAACCGAAGATCTCGGAGAAAACCCACGCAGGTCACGGGGAGAACGTACAAACTCCTTACAGTGCAGCACCCGTAGTCAGGATCGAACCTGAGTCTCCGGCGCTGCATTCGCTGTAAAGCAGCAACTCTACCGCTGCGCTACCGTGCCGCCCTTTGTCAGGATCGAACCCGTGTCTCAGGTGCTGTGAGGCAGCAGCTCTACCATTACAGCACCATGTGGCCCCTCACAGTGCCACCTCTTACTAGTGATTGCACCATACCTCATCAGGAATAGGGATCATAAGTACTCTAGGGTAATGGGGCTGCACATATATTTCTTTCTTAATGTCTATATATATTTATATTATTTCAATATAAACATTAATCAAACTCAGTTCAAGTGAGAGTTAGATTTAGCTCTTCGGGCAAATGGAATCAAGAGATATGGGGAGAAAGCAGGAACGGGGGACTGATTCTGGATGATCAGGAGGGGAGGGGTGTACAGTTTTGGCCACCTAATTTGAGGAAGGACATCCTTGTAATTGAGGCAGTGCAGCGTAGGTTCACGAGATTGATCCCTGGGATGGTGGGACTGTCATATGAGGAAAGATTGAAAAGAATAGGCTTCTATTCACTGGAGTTTAGAAGGATGAGAGGGGATCTGATAGAGACGTATACAATTATAAAAGGACTGGACAAGCTAGATGCAGGAAAAATGTTCCCAGTGTTGGGGGAGTCCAGAACCAGGGTCCACAGTCTTAGAAGAAAAGGGGAGGCCATTTAAAACTGAGGTGAGAAGGAACTGATTGAGAATGATCAGCCATGATCACATTGAATGGCGGTGCTGGCTCGAAGGGCCGAATGGCCTCCTCCTGCACCTATTGTCTATTGTCTATTGAGTTTAAATTCCCGGCAGGCATTTGAATAATATTGAGCTGCTTGTGTGTGCAGTCGTGTACTGTGAGATGTAAGTGTAACAATACAAGAAAATTCTTGAGTCTGGTTTGTTTCTGCTGCTCCTCCCTCAAATATTTGTGTAATTTCCCTTGAAATATTTCTACACCATTGGCCTCCGTGTGCATGTCTTCTCATGTGACTATCACTTGATCCTATGTGATTTAGACTTTGCTGAAGTTAAAATTAAACTTAATGCTCTCCATTTGTTCGGAGTGGGCCTAAGGAAGCTTCCGGAGTCATGAGACCATACTTACTCAAAAATTTCTAAATTTTATTTTACATAATTATTATTTTTTCTAATTTAATAAAAAGATAATTTGCTATCTTTTTAACAGCATATCACATTTGGATATTGAGGGAATCGAGGAAAATTAATTTAGTGCAGGAAAATACAGCTGAGATAAAAGATCAGCTACAAATGTTTGAAGGTTGGAGATTTCGTTTAGAGATACAGCGCGGAAACAGGCCCTTTCGGCCCACCGGGTCCGCGCCGACCAGCGATCCCCGCACATTAACACTATGCTACACAAACGAGGGACAATTTTTACATTTACCAAGCCAATTAACCTGCATACCTGTACGTCTTTGGAGTGTGGGAGGAAACCGAAGATCTCGGAGAAAACCTACGCAGGTCACGGGGAGAACGTACAAACTCCGTACAGACGGCGCCCATAGTCAGGATCGAACCCGGGTCTCCAGCGCTGCATTCGCTGTAAGGCAGCAACTCTACCGCTGCGCCACCGTGACCGAGGTTGAAGCGGGCACAAAAGGGGCATATGGCCCTGGCTCTCTTTCCTCATTTGGAACATAAACTAAATGAATATTATGTGCTGATTTACCAGACAGGCTAATGTAAGTAAAACATTTGGATGGTGTGAAGAACTGAAAAAAAAGAGAGTAGATAGAAAGGACAGGTAAGGCTGGCACTGCATAGAAGGGAAATTGTCTGACATTTGGCTAATCAGGTTCAATTTAACGATGAAGACCCTTGCCAAAGTCCCTCACTCGGATCCCCTTCCATTCCAAAACAAGTCATAACGTGGGAACCCACCTGAAGTTCTCTCAGCGCATGTCCTGATTTGCAGTGCTGGTGTGGGCTGAATCTGGCAACAGCATTCATCTGCCCTGCTGACTGTGCTGAACCAGAAGTTCTCATCAGCTCCAGCATGAAGCGCGCACACACACACACACATCTGCAGCGTTCCCAGTCCTCGGGCGCGGAAATCTGTCCATTCAGCCCGCGCCAGGAAAAACCAGTCTCACAGAATCAGCAGCTGGGAGAGCATAAATGGATGGTTTTATTATTCAGTCAATACTTTCATTGATTTTAACCCCATATGCTTTTTAGTGTTTTATAATTAAAATCCTTTAGCAATATTTAATTATTTAAACCGTGATCCCAAGTGTTATTGAACGTTTGTGAGTTTTCCAAACGATCGGTATTATTGGTTGTCAGCGAAGATTGATACAAAACGCCGGAGTAACTCAGCGGGTCAGACCGCATGTCTGGAGAAAAGGAATAGGTGACGTTTCGGATCGAGACCCTTCTTCAGACTGAGGGTCAGGGGAGAAGGAAACGAGAGGTATGAAAAGGTTCAGAACAAATCAGCTGGCACTGAAGACCAAGGAAAGGTGGAGTTCAGAATCAGAATTCAGAATTACCTTTATTTGTCATCCAAAAAACTTCTTTTGGACGAGATTTCGTCACCCACAGTCCAACAGTAAGAGCAATAAAATAAGCAATTACACAACCACAAACCAACACAAAACAAAACAAAAAAAAGCAATATCCATCACAGTGAGTCTCCTCCAGTCCCCTCCTCACTGTGATGGAAGGCCAGAATGTCATTGGTCTATTACATTCCACTCCACCATTAATCCTCATCAATTCATATCAGTTGTGGATGTGAAAGGCTGGACAATTTCCACAAGAGACACTTGTAATTCTGTTTTCACCCCCAATGCAGAAGAGAGTGCAATATGCAAGGTGGGAGGTAGAGGATTGAACTCGCAGTTTGTACTGTTGTAGATCAATCATTATTGCTGATTTGATCCATACCTGGTCTTCCTATTGCCGACAATAGCAAGGGTTGCAGAGCACAATAGACAATAGACGCAGGAGTAGGCCATTCGGCCCTTCGAGCCAGCACCGCCATTCAATGTGATCATGGCTGATCATTCTCAATCAGTACCCCGTTCCTGCCTTCTCCCCATACCCCCTGACTCCGCTATCCTTAAGAGCTCTATCTAGCTCTCTCTTGAATGCATTCAGAGATTTCGCCTCCACTGCCTTCTGAGGCAGAGAATTCCACAGATTCACAACTCTCTGACTGAAAAAGTTTTTCCTCATCTCCGTTCTAAATGGCCTACCCCTTATTCTTAAACTGTGGCCCCTTGTTCTGGACTCCCCCAACATTGGGAACATGTTTCCTGCCTCTAACGTGTCCAACCCCTTAATAATCTTATACGTTTCGATAAGATCCCCTCTCATCCTTCTAAATTCTAAACGTCCGAGATTACAGTGTGATATTGATGCGTGTTGGTGAAATGGACTGAGAAATGGCAGATGGAATTTAGCCCTGATAAATGTGAGGTAATGCACCTTGGAAGCACTAATGAAGCTAGGACATACACCACAAATGGCAAGATCCTTGGGAGCATTGAGGGACAGAAGGACTTGGCCTGTTCAAAGATCATTAAACGTGGTAGTACAAGCAGGCATTGTGCAATGGGATATTGGCCGTCATTATTTAGGGCATTGAATGCAAGTGCAGGAGGATTCGGCAGTAACTTTATAAAACTTTGTTCAGACTTCAGCTAGAGTAACACGTGTCATTCACATCACCACCCTAGAGGAAATAAGTGGTTGTGATAGAGAAGGTACATTGATTGGTTTGTTGCCCAGGGTGGAGCTGTTCATTTGCAGGAGAGACTGGAAGATCTATTATCGCCATAGAGGAAATTGTAGACACTCTGATTATTATGTGCCTCGTCAACCCATGTCAGAAACATTTGAATATGTCCTCTCTTCTGAAGATGGCTTTGACTTTTAGTAAATGTACAGAATCATAAAAATATCATACAGGTTTGTCTTTGATTGAACTCGAGCAGAGTCGGGGGAGAGAAATGTTTTGGAAGGCACAAGTCTAATTTTCACTGAGGGTGTGTTGTTTTTAAGCTGGGGTGCTTTTTGTGGTGCAGCAAAGTGTTCTGGTTTCCATCTTTACCATCTCCAGTCCTGTTAGTAATTAGTAATAGGAGTCAGAAGGTAGTCAATTTTACCCTGCAAAGTCTCTCTTCATCTTAAACATTTAAACAGAAAACAAATGTTTTGTTTGAAACAGCCTTGGGGTTGAAAGGATGAAGACAGATCAAATTCCACGTTGTTAGCCAACGTCATTACCAATGAGATGATTCTCTGTGCTACTGTGTGCTAACAGATTGGTATGATAGAAACATAGAAAATAGGTGCAGGGTGCACTGGGCACACTGAAAGTAATAGTTTACAAATATACCTTCATGCAGGAAACATGTTCCCAATGTTGGGGGAGTCCAGAACCAGGGGCCACAGTTTAAGAATAAGGGGTAGGCCATTTAGAACGGAGATGAACGGGTATGTAGGTTAATTGGCTGGGTAAATGTAAAAATTGTCCCTAGTGGGTGTAGGATAGTGTTAATGTGCGGGAATCACTGGGCGGCACGGACTTGGTGGGCCGAAAAGGCCTGTTTCCGGCTGTATATATATGATATGATATGATATGATATGATGATGAGGTAAAACTTTTTCAGTCAGAGAGTTGTGAATCTGTGGAATTCTCTGCCTCAGAAGGCAGTGGAGGCCAATTCTCTGAATGCATTCAAGAGAGAGCTAGATAGAGCTCTTAAGGATAGCGGAGTCAGGGGATTTGGGGAGAAGGCAGGAAGGGGGTACTGATTGAGAATGATCAGCCATGATCACATTGAATGGCGGTGCTGGCTCGAAGGGCCGAATAGCCTACTCCTGCATCTATTGTCTATTGTCTATGTGTTTTTTTCTGAGTTTTATAATATCTTTGTTAAAGTTTCTCAGTATTCCTTGCCGAGTTTTCCAGCAAGGGTCTCTGCCACCGTTCATGTTTTTTTTTACGTTCGGGAGGCAATACAGCACATCAATAAGCATAATTAGCTGTTCAGAGTTATCTACCCAGGTGCTTTTTCTCTTTCAGGTGGAGGAAATAACTCTGCTGCGCTTGCTTTCTGCTTTCATTTCAGCACATCCTGTCATCATGCTACATAATAAATGGAGATGATGATGCAAATAGAGAATGGGGATCTGGAACAGATGCGGCTAAGCACTTGCCCTGGGGAAATAACGCACTCATTTGTAGGAAACATTGTGTTTGTCCTCCGGTGCAGATGGTAGGATTGTGACCTTCCCGGTTCCTTAGCTTTTATTGGATCCAAACGTGTTCCTGTAGGTCAAAATTAGTATCTTCTCTGCTCAATGGATCGGGCAAATCGGAAAACTTCAGGGTGAACCTTTACAGTCTGACCCTGACGGAAGCCAGCTTTCTTGCCCTGTAGCCTCGTCCAGTTATTTTGTTGGGAAGGTTTGTGTCCAGACCTAAATCAGGATAAGATTAACTAAATCATGGTGCCCCTCTCAACACTCAACTGATACTGTGTAGTTTGACAGAAACAAAAAATATATAGGCAGCTGGCCAAATTTGTAGAACAGTGTGGCATCAACAGAGTCATCTACAACAGTAATATGAATTGTTGTCAGCCTGAGAGGAAGAAAAGAACTGTGAAAGATCCACAGGGCCATTTGTATTTGTTTGATTTTTATATTTTTCGTGGGAAGAATTAAAAAAAACAAATGGATTACAAAAATCTTCAATCATAACAAACGACCCAGCAAATTATGACCATGCAATATGCAAGTTTTGGATAAATATCCTGATTGTTTTTGTCACAGTTTAAGAATAAGGGGTAGGCCATTTAGAACGGAGATGAGGAAAAACTTTTTCAGTCAGAAAGTTGTAAATCTGTGGAATTCTCTGCCTCAGAAGGCAGTGGAGGCCAATTCTCTGAATGCATTCAAGAGAGAGCTAGATAGAGCTCTTAAGGATAGTGGAATCAGGGGGTATGGGGAGAAGGCAGGAACGGGGTACTGATTGTGGATGATCAGCCACGATCACATTGAATGGCGGTGCTGGCTCGAAGGGCCCAATGGCCTACTCCTGCACCCATTGTCTATTGTCTAATATTATTTGTAAAACTATAATGGAGCTGGACTGATGGATAGCATGTCATCTTTACTTTGTGCCTCAGTCCAGCCGAGCCCCAGGCTGCTGCAGGGCCTCCAGAGGCCTACTCCCCCGTTGAGGCCGTGCTCCCCCGGTCTGTTTACCGGCCCTCCGTTCCACTCCTTCCACTCTAGGCGGGCAAGCTAGGTGGGTTCCCAATCCATGGGGTGGGTCCTCGATCCATGGCGGGTGAGCTGGGCCTTCTGGGACGGGTCCTCACAGTACCACACAGCCATTGCAGGGCCGTCTTAACGCATGGGCCTGATGGGCACTGGCCCGGGGCCCCACGAGCATAGGGGCCCCATGCTGATCTGTGTATGTTAAGTGACTTGCAATAAATAAATACTACTTTAAAAATGTAGGTTCAATAAGTGCTTTTTTCGCAACATTTTCGGTCCCTAAGTGTTTTTTTCGCAACATTTTCCATCTCTAAGTGCTTCTCACAGCGATCTGTTTCGCAACAATTAGCTCCCTAAGTGCTTTGCTTTTCCATCCCTAAGTGCTTCTCACAGCGATCTGTGTGCTTTTCGCAACAATGTAGCACCCTAAGTCCATCGCTAAGTGCTTTTCGGTAAGTGTTGTCGTAGGGGCCCCAGTACACTGCTTTGCCCGGGGCCCATAATGCTGTAAAGACGACCCTGAGCCAACGGTGATTTGAGGCAGTAGCTGGACATCTATTCTTTCGAGCAAATTGGGTTGGACATTTTAAAAGTTAGACTTAACAAAAGTAATTACTTTTGGCTGCACTTGTGAAGTTTAACCAAGAGTAATTCTAACAGGGAGAAAGATTTCACTTGAAATGTTTTGTGGAAGAATATTTTCACCGGCTGACGTGTAGAACAAGCGTCTGGATTCTTAGCATTATGAGTTAGCTTTTAGAATAGAATAGATTCTTCTTCACTGAAAAGGTTGCTGAATCTTTGTACCTCATTGCAGCAAAAAGATTTGGTTTCCTCGCAAGTATATCTAACACTGATAGATGTTTGGGGATCCAGGGAGTCATAAAGTCAAAAGGGCATAACTGATAGGAGCAGAATTAGGCCATTCGGCCCATCAAGTCTACTCCGCCATTCAATCATGGCTGATCTACCTATCCCTACAAACCCCATTCTCCCCATAGCTGGGGAGACACCAGCTCCCGTACCAATCAACAATCAACAATCAACAATCTATCTATCTCTGCTTTAAAAATATCGTTTAATTTGGCCTCCACAGTCTTCCCTGGCAAAGAATTCCACAGATTTGCCACCCTCTGACTAATGAAATTCCTCCATCAACTATTTATGCCTTAAATTTGTTTACTCCTCTTTGATTTACATCTCTTGATAACTCTGCCCAATAACATCCAGGTTTTTTTCAAACTCAATAGCTTCTGCCGATCTTGCATGTACAGGTTTAACAGAAAAATGAATTCCAGTTTTGCATCAGTAAGTGAAAATCAAAAGAACTTCAGCAGCTGGAAAACTAAAATGACAACCGAAAATGCTCGGTAGGTCAGACTACATCTGTGGGAAGAGAAACAGGTTTAACCTTTCAGCTGCAGCTTCTTCAACTTTACAGGTTAACTTTGTGAAGATTTCAAGGAATTTCCCCCAGTTTTTTACAATACATTGCAAGAAATATACTTCTTGTCTGTATTCCTGAAAATCCCCGTGCTAATATTAAGCGTGTTCATGCTGTGTAGGAAGGAACTACAGATGATGGTTTACACCGAAGGTAGACGCAAAACGCTGGAGTATTTCAGCGGGACAGGCAGCATCTCTGGGGAGAAGGAATGGGTGACGTTTTGGGTCAAAGAACAGAAGAAGTCTGAAGAAGAGTATCAACACGAAATGTCACCCATTCCTTCTCTCCAGAGATGCAGCCTGACTTGCTGAGTTACTCCAGCATTTCGTGTTTACAATGTATTGGGTTTCAATGTCAGAAGAAGTGGTTTCCCTGTATTTTTCCTATTAAACCATTATGGACACAGCACTACAGTTATTTGAAGTGATAAAGTTGCCCCTCTTTGGGGGCCAAAATGATTGCACATAGATTAGTGAATATAATTTTTAAATTATAGATAATATATGAAACTTCTCGCATGTGCAGTTTAGTATCTATATACTAAAACTCGTGTTTGTTTGTTTGTTAGTTCCTGAACTACAGCCGAAACGGTACACGATAGCGCGACAATTTTAGGCCCACCTTAATCAATGTCGTCCCTTTGGTGTTAATGGAAGAAGTTTCATTGAAATCGGTGGTATATTGTTTAAGTTGTTCACATTTTAAAATTTAAATCTATCTCCGAGGGAGGGAGGGAGGGGGGAGAGGGAGGATAAAGGGGGTTGAGGGGGATGGAGTGGGGGGAAGGGGAAGGGGAAAGTGTAGTGGGGGGGGTGGAGGGAGGGGGGGGGAGGGGAAGGTGGGGGAGGAGAGGGTGCTGCACCAATGCAAGAGAGGTTTGGGCCCAAAGGGTCCACTTGGTCTAGTTTAAACTAAAAGTTCTGGGATGAAATTGTGTTCTTTATTATTTGGAATGGACTATAATTGAAAACAATGGAAAATTGACAGTAACAATAGATGTGAAAATTAAGTTTTTGTTTGTTGACATCAATTGCATAGCGAATTTTCTCTATAATTTTCTGTCTAATCAGTTTATTAACGAAAATGTGAGATACATGGAGCACAGTTTTACCAAATATTTGAGTAACATCTTGTTTTATTCAAGTACTAATAGGGGCCTTCAAGAAGTCAAAACAATTTTCCAGTAATCACTTCCTTACTTCCCAAGTATCCTGTTACCAAAGACCCAGTGACAAGTCTTGTGTTCCATGTTTTATAAGTTCTGCAATTCAGAGTTTTCCTGCATGATATCAATTTAATAAAGGTTCATTTCTGAGGCACCAGTGATTTCTGTTTACAATGGATGTACAAAACACAGGCCCTGGCAGTCTAGCTTTGAAACCTTGTTAGCTTGGTGCTATTTTGTTCACACTAATGACATTTATGGATCTGGAGGAGAAAAAAAAACCTGCATATGCTGGTTTAAATCGAAGGTAGACACAAAGTGCTGGAGTAACTCAGCGGGTCAGGCAGCATCTTGGGAGAGAAGGAATGGGTGACGTTTCGGGTCGAGACCCTTCTTCAGACTGATGTCAGGGGAGGGGGCGGGACAAAGATAGGATGTAGTGGGAGACAGGAAGACTAGTGGGAGAACTGGGAAGGGGAGGGGGTGGGTGGGTAAAGAGAGGGACAGAGGATCTGGAGGTTTTGAAAGATTTTCAGTAATCTTTCATCAAAACTGTATGCCGCATTTTTGTTAATAGTCAAGGGATGCAGAAGATTTGGTACATATCCATCAATCAACAAATTAAACTGATACTGGGTGTAAAAGAGTTTTGTCAGAGATCAGAGTCCATTTTGTCCTGCCTATTCATTCCTCATTGTAATTTAAAAGTAACTTGTCTTCTCACTCCCGTTTGTTGAAGGGTCTTTGACCTGAAATTTTAACCTGTCATCCGCAGATGGCCCACCATGACAGCATTTTCTGCTTCTTTTATATTTATTTCTACAAATAAGGAGGCTGTTCAGCCCATCGGGTCCATGCCAGCTCACGGGGATACGGGCGGGGGTAATACTCTTAGTCCCATTTCCCCTCTCCTTATTTCCCTGCACCTGCAAATCATTCTCTCTCTCACACATGCCTATCAACTTCCATTTGATTTTTTTATTATGCACCACCACATTTGCAGCACAATTTAACCTACCAGCACAGAATATGGAAAGAAACCACAGCGCCCAGCATTTAGTGGAATGGTCACGGATGGAACATGCACACACCGAGGAAGAAGATATGTTGGGAGATCGCGGCTGGAGTAAAAATCTTGCTCTGGCTTAGTTTGTTAAAGCAGGCCTACATTTAATAAGCAATATTCCATAAGGTTCGAGGTGTAACTTCATCTCTGCTTTAGAAAAAAGGAATTAGGTGCTATTTTATGCCGGATGCCTAAACAGAAGTGAAATTAATAGAAATTAAGAAAGAGTAATATTAAAATTAGTTTATGATTGTTGTTTATACTGTGCAGGAAAGGAAAATGTAGTGACCATAAAATTTGTTGTTGGTGTACAGAATAACCATATAACCATATAACCATATAATAATTACAGCACGGAAATAGGCCCGTTCGGTCCTACCAGTCCACGCCGACCACTTTCTCTGACCTAGTCTCATCTACCTGCTCTCAGACCATAACCCTCAAATCCCCTCCCATCCATATACCTATCCAATTTACTCTTAAATAATAAAATCGAGCCTGCCTCCACCACTTCCACCGGAAGCTCATTCCACACAGCCACCACCCTCTGAGTAAAGAAGTTACTCCTCATGTTACCCCTAAACTTTTGTCCCTTAATTCTGAAGTTATGTCCCCTTGTTGGAATCTTCCCCACTCTCAAAGGGAAAAGCCTACCCACGTCAACTCTGTCCGTCCCTCTCAAAATTTTAAAAACCTCTATCAAGTCCCCCCTCAACCTTCTACGCTCCAAAGAATAAAGACCCAACCTGTTCAACCTCTCTCTGTAGCTTAAGTGCTGAAACCCAGGCAACATTCTAGTAAATCTCCTCTGTACCCTCTCCATTTTGTCGACATCCTTCCTATAATTTGGCGACCAGAACTGCACACCATACTCCAGATTCGGCCTCACCAATGCCCTGTACAATTTCAACATTACATCCCAACTTCTATATTCGATGCTCTGATTTATAAAGGCAAGCATACCAAACGCCTTCTTCACCACCCTATCCACATGAGATTCCACCTTCAGGGAACAATGCACAGTTATTCCCAGATCCCTCTGTTCCATTGCATTCCTCAATTCCCTAACATAACATAACAGAACTTTATTGTCATTCGGTATAAATACTGAACGAAATTTCAGCAGTCACAAGACACCCTGTACGTCCTACAGAATAGATATACATAAGTTATTTCCCTTGATTACTTTCCTCTGAAAAGCTAATTATGTCCGATTGCTCTGTGTTGAATATCTAGTCTATTTTGTTGTCTCAACATGAATACAAACAAAAGTATTTCCCTTGGAGAACAAAACGAGTACATTTTTTTAAAAACAAGCTAGTTAAGGAACATATGCACTGCAGCCTAGAGATGGGCAGGGTATTAGAAGTATGTCTAGACCAGACTAAGCACTCTTGTTTTTTTTAAAGACAGCGGTTATTGAAAGGTGTGTTTTATATTATAGTTGATGGCTTATATGTTGGAATTTCCTGTTTAAAACTTCATTTCCTCTTCTAAATCATTAAGAGACCAATAAAATCTCCACAGTTATTTGTATGTATCACAGGGCAGCCTGGCTGTTTTGTAGATGGATACTAATTTAATTAGTTCCAAAACTCTGTGCTTGCCTAATTGAAACTAATGGTGCTAGTTAAAACAACAATTTGGTAGTGTTTTAATTATTTTGATATTAACATATATTCATACGGTGTTGCAGAAATCATTTTCTTGGGCATTAATGGAGACATTAATTTGAGAATTTGTGGTTCAAAATGAATTAATGTGAAAGAAATGTCCTTTAAATTGTGTTTTTTTTGTGGTTTTTTTTAATCGTGTGGGTTTTCACTATAAAGAAATTGGTTTAATTGCAGTGTTTTGATGTGGGTGGAGTAGATTCATTTCTTATTTTATATTCAATGTGGGAACCAAGTGGGTTAGAATGAATTTGCTACAGTTGTTGCAATATTAATCGCTTGTTGGTACAAAGCCACTTACTCATGAATGTTTGAATGTGTCAGATGTTTCCTGGTAAAAGAAACTATGAACATATCCAAATATTATTTGAAAAAAAATCTGTCAAAAAGTGGCAAGAGGAGTGAAAATATGATCAATTCCTCCAAGTTCTTTCTCTAGACTGCACAGTTATATGGGCCTGATAATGTGGTACTTACCTTTAATAGTGACCAGGCCAAGTGGACCCGTTGGGCCCAAACCTCTCCTGCATTGGTGCAGCCCCCTCTCTTCCCCACCTCCTCCCTCCCCCCTTCCCTTCCCCCCTACCTCTCCCCACCTTCCCCTCCCCCCCACTACATCCCCCCTCAACCCCCCTTATCCTCCCTCCTCCCCTCTCCCTCCCTCCCCCCTCCGTCCACTCCCTCCCTCCCTAGGAGATAGATTTAAACTTTAAAATGTGAATAACTTTTATAATAGAACACCGATTTCAATGAAACTTCTTCCATTAGCACCAAAGGGACAACGCTGAGTAAGGTGGGCCTAAAATTGTCGCGCTATCGTGTACCGTTTTGGCTGTAGTTCAGGAACAAACAAACAAACAAACAAACAAACGAGTTTTAGTATATAGATCATGTGCTTTCACTTGTATGAAGTGATCAGAGAACTACCAAGCACCCACATTGAAGGATCCATATCTCTTTAAAAGGTTTGGATGAGAAAGCCCTCAGAATAGAGACACTTTTCCTGAGTCTGTGTAAACATGTACAGATTGTATCGCCAAAGTATGTTCATGTGCAAGGCTCTGAGGCTATTTGGCACACTCCCATTGCATGAATTGTAACCAAGCTGCATTTGTATGCAATCCATGTGTGGACCAGATCCTAAATGAAGCCTTTAAACTGACTCTGTTGGGGAAATCGCCGTCTCCCTGGGCCTTCATTGCGGATGTTGTGTGCTGTTAGCACGTGCTTACTCCTTCAATTCAATCATCTTATATGCCTTTGACCCTGAGGGGAGATGTCCTTTCCTTTTTGATACTTAATAAATCAGATGAGTTTGCGGGATCAGTCTTTGCAGTCTGTTGTTTAAGGAAATCAGGAAGTAAACGGTGCATAGAGCCGTGAATCTCTTTTTGACGGCACGGTGGCGCAGCGGTAGAGTTGCTGCCTTACAGCGAATGCAGCGCCTGAGACTCAGGTTCGATCCTGACTACGGGCGCCGTCTGTACGGAGTTTGTACGTTCTCCCCGTGACCTGCGTGGGTTTTCTCCGAGATCTTCGGTTTCCTCCCACACTCCAAAGACGTACAGGTTTGTAGGTTAATTGACTGGGTAAAATGTTAAAAAAAAAATAATTGTCCCTAGTGTGTGTAGGATAGTGTTAATGTGCGGGGATTGCTGGGCGGCGCGGACTCGGTGGGCCGAAGGGCCTGTTTCCGCGCTGTATCTCTAAATCTAAAATTTATATGCTGGCTTTGCACTGTAGGGGCATGAAGACAGGGGTCTTGGCGCCGAAGATGGACACAAAACGACAGAGTAACTCAGCGGGTCAGACAGCAACTCTGGAGAGAAAGAATGGGTGATGTTTCGGGTCGAGACCCTTCTTCAGGCTTGGTGCCATTGTTCAAAATGTTTCATTGGACTTCTGTGCATTTCAGGCAGATGGTGATTGTATGTTCAGCATTTTTTCCTGCTGCAGCTGTACATTACTGAATTTTAGTGGGAACGCATTATCACAAATAGTTCACTTTTCTTAGGTTCATTAAATATTAAAGCTTTCATTTTCTCCACGTGAGAATGCCGGAGATCAGGTTGAGGAATGATGACAGATGGAGGAGCCCTTTAGGCTGAGACCTCCTGGCCGTTATACACAGTGTGTATGGCTTTGAGGAGGGAGAACTTCAGTCAGTCTGGTGAGTCTTGTTTTTGTGAGAATCAGTGAAGTCATTTGAGGCCAATAGTCCTCACTTTGAGGAGAAAGTTGACAGGGGCAGCACAGTGATGCAGCGATAGAGTTGCTGCCTTACAGCGCCAGAGACCCTGGTTCGATGCTGACTACAGGTGCTGTCTGTATGCATTTTGTACGTTCTTCCCTGTGACTGAATGGGTTTTCTTCTCGTGCTCCGGTCTCCTCCCACACTCCAAAGACGTACAAATTAGTAGGTTAATTAGGCTTCGGTAAAATTGTAAATTGTCCCTAGTGTGTGGGATAGTGCTAGTTTACAGGGTGATCGCTGGTTGGCATGGACATTTTTACCTTACTAATGTCTGAAGAAGGGTCTCGACCCGAAACGTCGCCCATTCCTTCTCTCCTGAGATGCTGCCGGACCTGCTGAGTTACTCCAGCATTTTGTGAATAAATACCTTCATTTTTACCTTACTAATGTCATTTTACCTTACTAAATCTCTAAATCTAAAATCTAAAATCTAATGTCGTTTTTACCGTACTAATGTCATTTTTAAAATCTTATTTATCCTTGGAATATTAATCCTGAGGTGACCCGTTGTCTTGTCAAGTACATTTCATTGTACTGTTGACCCTGTGCCAACCTACAAATGACAAATAAAATTTATTATTATTATTATTACATGTCGGGCTGAAGGGCCTGTTTCTGCGCGGTATCTCTAAAGTCTAAAGTAAAGTCTAAAGTTTAAATCTGCATAGTTGTCAGAGATGCTGTTTGCCTCAAGTTGTAGAAACATAGAAAATAGGTGCAGGAGGAGGCCATTCGGCCCTTGGAGCCAGCAACGCCATTCAATGTGATCATGGCTGATCATCCACAATCAGTAACCTGTGCCTGCCTTCTCCCCATATCCCTTGATTCCACTAGCCCCTAGAGCTCCATCTAACTCTCTTTTAAATTCATCCAGTGATTTGGCCTCCACTGCCCTCTGTGGCAGAGAATTCCACAAATTCACAACTCACTGGGTGAAAAAGTTCCTTCTCACCTCAGTTTTAAATGGCCTCCCCTTTATTCTAGGACTGTGGCCCCTGGTTCTGGACTCCCCCAACATTGGGAACATTTTTCCTGCATCTAGCTTGTCCAGTCCTTTTATAATTTTTATATGTCGCTATAAGATCCTGTCCCATCCTTCTAAACTCCAGTGAATATTTTAACTATTTAGTGGAACAATACTACTGTACTGTTTTCTGAGGATCCACAGGCAGCTCTGATCCCTGTCATCAGGAGATTTTCTGTAATAAAGGGGCAGACACTGTGTCATGAGCTCTTGGTACGAGCTCATGTCACAGCTCTGGGGCCCAGTGGAATCATGGGATATGGGGAGAAGTCGGGCACAGGTTACTGATTGTGGATGATCAGCCACGATCACAATGAAGGGCGGTGCTGGCTCGAAGGGCCGAATGGCCTCCTCCTGCACCTATTTTCTATGTTTTCTATGAGCTGCCTGCCTACTAAGTTCATAAGTTCTCGGAGCAGAACAGGGCCATTCGGCCCATCAAGTCTACTCCGCCATTCAGTCATGGGTGGTCGATCTTTCCCTCTCAACCCCGTCCTCCTGCCTTCTCCCCATAACCTGGCACCCTTACTCATCATAAATCTGTCAATTTCCACCTTAAAAATATCCATCGACTTGGCCTCCACAGCCGTCTGTGGCAATGAATTCCACAGATTCACCACCCTCTGACTAAAGAAATTCCTTCTCATCTCCTTTCTAAAGGTACGTCCTTTTATTCTGAGGCTGTGGCCTCTGGTCCTAGACTCTCTCATTAGTGGAAACATCCTCTCCACATTCACTCTATCCAGGCCTTTCACTATTCGGTAAGTTTCAATGAGGTCCCCCCTCATCCTTCTAAACTCCGGCGAGTACAGGCCCAGTGCCTTCAAACTCTCATCATACGTTAACCCAACACATTTGTTAAGGCCGTTGGGATGGATGCTTGAGCATTATCCTATTAACTAGGTAGGCATGTCTATAGATGGACAACAAAAAGCTGGAGTAACTCAGCGAGTCAGAGTTATCTCTGGAGAGAAGGAATCGGTGACTATTCTGTGGAGAATCTCTGGAGAGAAGGAACGGCCATGACTATATCTGGACCTGAGAATCAGGGATATTGGAGGACTAATGAAGAATAGATGAAGGAAGATATTATACCCACCCAACCCTGAGCACAAATATAAAGCAAGTGCAATGTGATGTATTTGGATGTTCCAAGTTATTTTAAATCATCAAACTTCAAGGGTTGTATTTTCAGTTTGGGGTCCTGTAACTGGTGGCGTGCCACAAGGAAGAGTGCTGGGTCCACTGTTGTTTCTCATATGTATTAATCATTTGGTTGAGAACATAGTTTACATGATTAGTGAGTTTGCAGATGGCACTAAAAGTGTGGTGGACAATGAAGAATGTTGTCCAAGGCAGTGGCAGGATCCAGGTCAACTGGGAAAGTGGATGAAGGAATAGAAGATGGAATTTAACTCAAACAAGTGGAAAATAATCCCTTTCTGGAAGTTAAACCAGGGCAGTAATTAAACAATATGTGTGTCTGATCTGTTTTTTAAACCAGCATCTGCAGTTCCTGCTTAAACATGAATCAATCCCTGCTCCAATGACACAATGGTTTTCTGCAGCATCTGAGCATTACCTGATGCGTTTATTCACAAAATGCTGTAGTAACTCAGCAGGTCAGGCAGCATCTCAGGAGAGAAGGAATGGGTAACATTTCTTCCGTCTGAAGAAGGGTCTCGACCCGAAACGTCACCCATTCCTTCTCTCTTGAGATGCTGCCTGACCTGTTGAGTTACTCCAGCATTTTGTGAATAAATACCTTCGATTTGTACCAGCATCTGCAGTTATTTTCTTACATTACCTGATGCGTGGTGCCCTGTTTAAAGAACTGAGACATCCACATGAAGTGCTTGTTTTGTGAAGATCTCCACTTTATAGGCGTACACAATGTTCACCATGAAAAATCTTGTAAGATAATAAAATGAAGTCCCCTTTGTTCCATTGTTTGGGGATTCTCGCCTCCTGCCCGGCTTAATCTGTCCGCAATGGGATTCCACTTCTCTCCCGCAACTATGTATAAACCATGAAAGCCATGAGCCTTTTCACCCAGAGAGTTGTGAATTTGTGGAATTCTCTGCCACAGAGGGCAGTGGAGGCCAATTCACTGGATGAATTTAAAAGAGAGTTAGATGGAGCTCTAGGGGCTAGTGGAATCAAGGGATATGGGGAGAAGGCAGGCACAGGTTACTGATTGTAGATGACCACCCATGATCACAATGAATGGCGGTGCTGGCTCGAAGGGCCAAATGGCCTCCTCCTGCACCTATTTTCTATGTTTCTGTATTGCTGTTTAAAACTTGATTTTGGACAATATTTGTAATTATGTTTTACGGCGGACCCAGTCTGGTGTTAAAACTCTAAGTAATGATGTGATCCAATGTACAGGCAGGTGTTAGGCTTCGCCGTCTTTGTCATGGTCTTGTATTGCGTCCCACTTGTGGTGAACAAAGGAAAGGGTTAACTGGCGGAGTCTCCTCCGCTGTCAGAGTGAGGCCAAACGCAAATTGGAGGAACAGCACCTCATATTTTGCCTGGGCAGCGTACAACCAAGTGGTCTGAAGAAGGGTCTCGACCCGAAACGTCACCCATTCCTTCTCTCCAGGGATGCTGCCTGTCCCGCTGCGTTACTCCAGAATTTTGCGTCTATCTCCCGGGAACGTCTACGTTCTAACAAGGATGAAGTAGCAGAAGACAGAGTGAGAACTAAAATGCCAAATTGGATCTTCTTACACAGGACATTATGATGATGTATTTTGCAACCGGATATTTACTTCCAGCTTCAAACTACTTTTACTGGAATTTAGAAGGATGAGAGGAGATCTTATCGAAACGTATAAGATTATTAAGGGGTTGGACACGTTAGAAGCAGGAAACATGTTCCCAATGTTGGGGGAGTCCAGAACAAGGGTCCACAGTTTAAGAATAAGGGGTAGGCCATTTAGAACTGAGATGAGGAAAAACTTTTTCAGTCAGAGAGTTGTGAATCTGTGGAATTCTCTGCCTCAGAAGGCAGTGGAGGCCAATTCTCTGAATGCATTCAAGAGAGAGCTGGAAAGAGCTCTTAAGGATAGCGGAGTCAGGGGGTATGGGGAGAAGGCAGGAACGGGGTACTGATTGAGAATGATCAGCCATGATCACATTGAATGGCGGTGCTGGCTCGAAGGGCCGAATGGCCTCCTCCTGCACCTATTGTCTATTGCATTGCTGTTTGATTAATTGCCCATGGACAACCTTGTAACTTTCAGCAGCTAAAGACATTGTTACGGTTGTTGCGAAAAATATCAGACAGGCAGGCCTCTTCTTGGATTGATAAGAAATTTAGCCACTTAGTTTTGTTCAATGAACCTTGGGATTCATATTAAATCAAGCCCTGAGCGGAATTTACTGATCACTGTGGTACATGAACTCGCACTAACATCTGTAATGGCCTCAGAAAATGACTGAATTGTTAGTCAACTCTTATGAATAATTTTGGAGGACATTTACCAAATCAATAAATGTAATTAATAAAGTGTAGAATTGGATTGGAGCTGGAGTTTTCTTCAACTGATGTGCTTTTAGTAAGAAATTCTAAATAGATCTCTGTGGTAAATTTTTAATTACCATGAACCATTTTCTTTTGAATTAATGCGATAAGGTAGTAGAAATCATAATTATGGGTTCCAAAGGAGTTTAGCTGGGAAATAGACAACAGACAATAGGTGCAGGAGTAGGCCATTCGGCCCTTCGAGCCAGCACCACCATTCAATGTGATCATGGCTGATCATTCACAATCAGTACCCCGTTCCTGCCTTCTCCCCGTACCCCCTGACTCCGCCATCATTAAGAGCTCTATCTAGCTCTCTTGAAAGCGTCCAGAGAATTGGCTTCCACTGCCTTCTGAGGTAAAGAATTCCACAGATTTACAATTCTCTGAGTGAAAAAGTGTTTCCTCATCTCCGTTCTAAATGGCCTATCCCTTATTGTTAAACTGTGGCCCCTGGTTCTGGACTCCCCCAACATTGGGAACATGTTTCCTGCCTCTAGCGTGTCCAATCCCTTAATAATCTTATATGTTTCAATAAGATCCCCTCAAATGTTCCTTTGTGGGTATTTATCTTATTGGCAAAGATAGACACAAAAAGTTGGAATAAAGTTGGCATTCAAGAGAGAGCTAGATAGAGCTCTTAAGGATAGCGGAGTTATGGGGAGAAGGCAGGAATGGGGAACTGATTGAGAATGATTAGCCATGATCACATTGAATGCCGGTGCTGGCTCGATGGGCCGAATGGCCTCCTCCTGCACCTATTGTCTATTGTCTATTGTCTATAACTCAGGGGGTCAGACATCATCTTTGGAGAAAAGGAGTAGGTGACGTTTCGGGTCGAGACCCTTCAGACCTTTTAACCAGCATCTGCAGTTCCTTCTTACACATGTGTCTTATCGGCCACAGATTCCTCGTGGTATTACACCAATATTTGCTGCTCCTTGTACCAGTACCTGCTGAATCATTGATGTCAGTAGAGCATAGAAACATAGACATAGAAAATAGGTGCAGGAGTAGGCCATTCGGCCCTTCGAGCCTGCACCGCCATTCAATATGATCATGGCTGATCATCCAACTCAGTATCCCGTACCTGCCTTCTCTCCATACCCCCTGATCCCTTTAGCCACAAGGGCCACATCTAACTCCCTCTTAAATATAGCCAAGAACTGGCCTCAACTACCTTCTGTGGCAGAGAATTCCACAGATTCACCACTCTCTGTGCGAAAAAAAACTTTCTCATCTCGGTCCTAAAAGACTTCCCCTTTATCCTTAAACTGTGACCCCTTGTTCTGGACTTCCCCAACATCGGGAACAATCTTCCTGTATCTAGCCTGTCCAACCCCTTAAGAATTTTGTAAGTTTCTATAAGATCCCCCCTCAATCTTCTAAATTCCAGCGAGTACAAGCCGAGTCTATCCAGTCTTTCTTCATATGAAAGTCCTGCCATCCCAGGAATCAATCTGGTGAACCTTCTCTGTACTCCCTCTATGGCAAGAATGTCTAACTTGCATTGCCTGACCATACATTTGCAGTTGGCTGGATGGTGGCAACCTCACTTGCAAGAGGCCCCTGGTGTTTGAATGGAGAATCTGACTTTGTGCATCATTCCAATTTCTAGTGATTTTAAACAGCTGCCTGGTCCCTTCAGTTCATTTTAGCCAGAGGAGAATTGTATGTGTGTGGGAATGTTTCTGAATTTGAATAAAAAATAAAAAATCAGCAATCTGCTTGTTACAGCTAGGTTTCAGTCAGAACAAAAGAAAAGCCATTGAAGAAGTGAATATAAGAAAATAACTGCAGATGCTGGTACAAATCGAAGGCATTTATTCACAAAATGCTGGAGTAACTCAGCAGGTCAGGCAGCATCTCGGGAGAGAAGGAATGGGTGACGTTTCGGGTCGAGGTCCTTCTTCAGACTGAAGAAGTGATCTTATTTAGAGCTGGCGGACCAGTGATTGCAGAATTCACTCATACTTTGAAGGTGTCAGGAGGGGAATCGTGGTCACAATGGTGCTCATCTTTGCATTTGTCTAATGATGGCGATGTGCTGTGTACTTTAGCTCAGCAGTGCCTTTCAGTTGACGTAAGTACGCACTGCTCTCAGTTCGGCAGCAGCTTCTGATTTATTATCACCACAGTACTTTGGACTTCATTCCAGCCCCCTCACCTCACGCAAGCATGTAAATGAGGGCTTTTGTTTTGCTGACAGAAATCGCATTATTTTCTTTTCATCCTCTGAGTGTTTTGTAGTGAGATTCTATGAAGTGGATATTTGCATTGAATGACTGAGATAAACATCTCCCCCAAGTTCAGAGGTATGCAGATTAGCTCTGGAGGGTAACATATTACACACCAGTATCTGTGTAGCCCTTCCAAGGGAAAACTTTTGAAGTGCTATTCTTCACTGATGCTGCTTTGTGTCGGGCAAAGCGTTTCCTTTCTGCTTTGTAGCTTTCTATTCAAGTAGTGGCATTCTTGCTAGCCTAATGTTTGCTTTTCAAATGAAGTGAACCGTTTGTTTATATATGTGTATAAAAGGTGAAGGAATGTATTTAAACAGCAGCTAAAGTAAACTGTGAATTGTTCAAATAAACCTCGGTTATCAGGTCTGTAAACTAGGAAAGGACTGTTTGATTCGAATGTTCCTTTGGGATTAGGATTAAGGGGACAGTGTAAATAATTCAGAGTTTGGTTATTGATAATGGTTTAAGTGTTTTGTAATCGGATCCTGCATGACCAGAGTGTAAACTGTAGGAAAATAAGTGCAGATGCTGGTAAAAATCGATGGTCTCACAAAATGCTGGAGTAACTCAGTGGGTCAGGCAGCATCTCAGAAGAGAAGGAATGGGTGACGTAGAAGGGTCTCGACCCGAAACGTCACCCATTCCTTCTCTCCTGAGATGCTGCCTGACCCGCTGAATTACTCCAGCATCTTGTGATACCTCGAGTGTAAACTGTAGTCACCAGTGCCCTGCATTTTTTTTAGTTGCTTTAATCCACTTCTGTTTTGAAATTAAAGGCGGAATGTTTGAATGATTCCATCATGCTTTAGATATTAAAAAATATTGTCCCATATATCCAAAATCTCTTTTTGAAGAACAGGTTTCATTGGCAGAAACGTGGCGAAACTCTGTTGAGATAACTTACAGGCAGACACAAAAAGCTGGAGTACGTCAGCGGGTCAGGCAGTATCTCTGGAGAGAAGGAATGGGTGACCTTTCGGGTCGAGACCCTTATATCCAATTGGGCTGCAGTTGTGAAGCTGGGAGCAACATTGGGAGTGCAGTTTTGGAAAATAGACACTGAATCCATTTGTGTCTGTAAGAAAATAACTGCAGATGCTGGTACAAATCGAATGTATTTATTCACAAAGTACTGGAATAACTCAGCAGGTCAGGCAGCATCTCAGGAAAGAAGGGATGGGTGACGTTTCGGGTCGAGACCCTTCTTCAGACACCATTTGTGTCTGTGCTCTGCTGCATATAATTTAGTTGCCAGTGTCTTTTCAGTAAGACCACTGGTACGGTGCAGGTTTTTATGTTTTTTTATGGTTTAATTGCCAAAGGCTTTGGTTTTGGCTGTCGGACAGGACAGCGCATTCAGGCTATTTTGCAACTTTCACCAAAATAGCCGTTGTTTGTCAATGTTATGGTCTGCAGTAATCCCAACTTTTTCAGCAAACTGTTTTCATGATATTTGTGTTGCCCCAGCATGCCCTTGGAAAATGTTGCTTTAACTTTGTCCAGCGTGTATGTGACCACTGCCATCTTTGTCAGGACTGTGTCAATGCAGACCGCTGGCCACACTCACAGACTGGCCTGATGCACAGTCTGCAGCTATAAGCTGTCAAAGCTGCTGCCCTTGAATATTTATGGACACCATTCCAGGCAAAGCAGCCCGCGTGATTGACATCATCCGCTACCCTAAGTGATCACTTTGTCCCCCCAAAATGCACAGTGGCTGCAGTGAGCATCATCCATCAGTCCGAAGAAGGGTCTCGACCCGAAACGTCACCCATTCCTTCTCTCCTGAGATGCTGCCTGACCTGCTGAGTTACTCCAGCATTTTGTGAATAAATACCTTCGATTTGTACCAGCATTTGCAGTTATTTTCTTACATCATCCATGAAATGATTCATTTTGTTTATTTCACAACAACCTCCCAATCACCACCACAGAGTCTCTTGCCCAGAGTAGGTGAATCGAGGATCAGAGGACATAGGCTTAAGGTGAAGGGGAAAAGATTTAATAGGGATCTGAGGGGTAACGTTTACACACAAAGGGTGGTGGGTGTATGGAACGAGCTGCCAGAGGAGGTAGTTGTTGCAGTGACTATCCCAACGTTTAAGAAACAGTTGGACTGGTACATGGATAGGACAGATTTGGAGGCGTATGGGCCAAACGCGGCGAGGTGGGACTAGTATAGCTGGGACATGTTGGTCGGTGTGGGCAAGTTGGGCCGAAGGGCCTGTTTCCACACTGCATCACTCAATGACTCTATGAGAAGGACCAGGGCAGCATATCTATAGGTACACTATCACTATGTGGCTTCCATAGAGTCATACAGCAAGGACTACCATTGGCCCACCATGTCCGTGCTGCCACTATTAGGCCGTAGCTATGGGCACTCGCATGGGGCCTAGCTATGCCGACCTCCTTGTGGGGTACGTTGAACAATCCCTGTTCCAGCCGTACACTGGCCCAATCCCCCAAATCTATCTCCTTTACATTGATGGCTGCATCGGTGCCACCTCCTGCACGCGTGCAGAACTCATGGACTTCACCACCAATTTCCATCCTGCACTCAAATTCACTTGGACCATCTCCGACATCTCCCTACCGTTTCTTGATCTCACCGTCTCCATCACGGGAGACAGACTATCGATTGACGTCTATTACAAACCCACTGACTCCCACCACTATCTAGAATACACTTCTTCCCACCCTGCTTCCTGCAAAGGCTCTATCCCCTGCTCCCAATTCCTCCGTCTACGCTGCATCTGTGCCCAAGGTGAGGCGTTCCATGTCAGGAATTGCCAACGCCCAGAAATACCAGCAAACAAGGTTCTGCTGTGGGAGCCCACCCATGGAAGACGGAACCCGGGACCACCAAACAAGACCATGCTGAAGACGTTGATGGAAGACGCAAAATGTAGAGACAAAAGAGGAGCTTGCCCGCTGTGTGGAGGACAGAGATGTGTGGGGCGTCCGGCACCGTGCCCGTCGCAAACCAGCACCACTGCGTCGCTAATGTTTTCAACGATTTTAAATTAAATAATTTAAAAATTAAAAATGTATAGGGAAGATCGTGTCTCACGTATTTGGGTTATTGAAAGAAGTAACCAAGACGTTTCACGAGGGGAAGGCTGTGGACTTCCCTTCAGAAAAGCCACCAGCCTCAGAAAAGCCACCAGCATCCACAAAGACTCCTCACACCCCTGCAACAGTCTGTTCGAACTTCTACCATCGGGCAGACGATACAAGGCCTTCTACGCCCGCACCTCCAGACTCAGGAACAGCTTCATCCCCAGGGCCATAGCTGCTATGAACCGGTCCTGCTGAGCTGGATGGTCACATCGCACAGTGAACCGGCACAGATCTACTTGCACTTTATTCTGTTTTAAAACTGTTTCTAATTTGTTTCATTGGGTTGTTTAAATTAATACTGACTAGCTAATTAATTTATTGCATCGTATGGGAGGCACATTCCCAATCTCGTTGTACCCCTGTACAATGACAATAAAGATATATTGTATTGTAGACAGTCTATATGGACTTTAACAAGGCTGTTAAGGTTCCATATGGTAGTCTGCTCTGCAAGGTTACATCCCATGGGATCCAGAGAGAGCAAGCTGCCTGTATACAGAATCGGTTTCATCAAATGAAGTAGAGGGGTGGAATGTTGTTTTTCGGACCGGAAACTTGTGACTAGTGGTGTGCCTCAGGGATCAGTGTTTGAAGTTTATATCAACGATTTAGATGAGAATGTGCAAGGCATGATTAGTAATTTTGCAGATGACACTAAAGTAGGTGGAATCGTAGACAGTGAAAATGGTTATCAAAAATTACAGCTGGACCTTCATGAAGTGGGCTGCAAAATGACAAATGGAGTTTAATGAAGTCAAACCAGGGCAGGCCTTTCACAGTGAATGGTAGGATCCTGAGGAGTGTTGTAGTGCAGAGGGATCTAGGAGTGCAGGTACACAAGTTTTCAGGAAGTCATGTCACAAGTAGAAACGATGGTAAAGAAGGCTTTTAATACATTGCCCCTCATCAGTCAGGGTATTGAGTATAGAAGTTGGGACGTTAATATAGTTGTACAAGACGTTGATGAGGATGCTTTTGGAGTTTTCGGTGTTCAGTTTTAGCCAACCTGCTATAAGAAGTATGTTGTTTGAGCTGAAAAGAGTCCAGAGAAGATTTGCAAGGATGTTGCTAGGACTCAAGGGCCTGAGCTATCCGGAGAGATTGGGCAAGCTAGGACTTTATTCCTTGGAGCCCAGAGGTTAAGAGGTGATCTTATAAGGGGTGGGGGGGGGGGGGGGGGGGGTGCATAAAATCATGAGGGGAATAGATACAGTGAATGGACAGAGTCTTTTACCAGGGAATCAAGAACCTGAGGTTTATGGTGAAAGGGGAAAGATTTAATAGGAATCAGAGGGGCAACATTTTCACTCAGTGGTGAGTATATGGAATGAGCTGCCATAGAGGTAGTTGAGACAGGTACTATAACAACACTTAAAAAGACACTTGAACAGGTACATGGATAGGAAAGGTTTAGACAATAGACAATAGGTGCAGGAGGAGGCCATGTGGCCCTTCAATCCAGCACCGCCATTTAATGTGATCATGGCTGATCATCCACAACCAGTACCCCGTTCCTGCCTTCTCCCCATACCCCCTGACTCCGCTATCATTAAGAGCTCTATCTAACTCTCTCTTGAAAGCATCCAGATAATTGGCCTCCACTGCCTTCTGAGGCTGAGAATTCCACAACTTTACAACTCTCTGGGTGAAAAAGTTTTTCCTCATCTCCGTTCTAAATGGCCTACCCCTTATTCTTAAACTGTGGCCCCTGGTTCGGGACTCCCCCAACATCGGGAACATGTTTCCTGCGTCTAGCGTGTCCAATCACTTAATAATCTTATATGTTTCAATAAGATCCCCTCTCGTCCTTCTAAATTCCAATGTATACAAGCCCAGTCGCTCCAGTCTTTCAACATACGACAGTTCCGCCATTAGAGGGATATGGGAAAAATACGGGCAAACGGGACTAGGTTAGATGGTGAATCTTGGTCGCCATGGACTAGTTGGATTGAAGGGCCTGTTTCCGTGCTGAAGGACTGTGTTACATGCGCTTAGCTTAGAAACCAAAGTTTGTTGGGAATAGTTTATGCCGGCCTCCTGACAGTCAATGGGTGATGGAGGAACACATGTATGTCAACAAATCACAGAGACACAAAATTCTGGAGTAACTCAGCGGGTCAGGCAGCATCTCTGGAGAGTGAAGGAATGGGTGACGTTTCGGGTCGAGACCCTTTTTCAGACTAATGTCAGGGGAGGGGGCAGGACAAAATCACAGAGAGGTGTGAGAATAATAGGATTATAATAGTTAGGGATTTCAACGTTCCCAATATTAACTGGGGTCATTTTGCTATAAAAGACTGACATTTTGAAAGTAAAATCTTTAAACCTTGCCAGGAAAGCTTTTTGAGTCCTAGATGGCACGGTGGCGCAGCGGTAGAGTTGCTGCCTTACAGCGAATGCAGCGCCGGAGACTCAGGTTCGATCTTGACTACGGGTGCTGCACTGTAAGGAGTTTGTACGTTCTCCCCGTGGCCTGTTTCCGCGCTGTATATATATGATATGATATGATATGATATGATATGATATGATATGATATGATGGAGTACCAAATTTCAGGGAATGTAGCTGGGCACTTGGTTGGAGTCATCAGGAGAGTAATTTGATATAAAGGCCATAACTCTTTAGGTTTCAAGACGGTTGTGGAAGGGGATAGGAAGGTCTAGGAACGAAGGACCTAAATTGGGGTTAGGTTTACTTCAATACCATAGGACTGTGGGTGGCATGGTTGTGCAGGGTTAGGGTTGCTGCCTTACAGCGCCAGTGTATCTTCTGTCGGTTCAGACCAGACGGGACAGCCTTCGTTGTCCTCGCGCATCGATGAGCCTTGGGCGCCCAGAACCCTGTCTGTGGTTTGTGGTTTGTCCCTCCTCGGACCACTGTTGGTAGGTTATTAGGGGGTTGGACACGTTAGAGGTAGGAAACATGTTCCCAATGTTGGGGGAGTCCAGAACAAGGGGCCACAGTTTAAGAATAAGGGGTAGGCCGTTTAGAACGGAGATGAGGAAATACGTTTTCAGTCAGAGAGTTGTAAATCTGTGGAATTCTCTGCCTCAGAAGGCAGTGGAGGCCAATTCTCTGAATGCATTCAAGAGAGAGCTAGATAGAGCTCTTAAGGATAGCGGAGTCAGGGGGTATGGGGAGAAGGCAGGAACGGGGTACTGATTGAGAATGATCAGCCATGATCACATTGAATGGTGGTGCTGGCTCGAAGGGCCGAATGGCCTACTCCTGCACCTATTGTCTTTTGTCTATTGACCACTGTCGGTCGGTACTCACCACTGCTGACCGGGAGCACCCCACAAACCTTGCCGTTTCAGAGATGCTCTGACCCAGTCATCTGGCCATAACAATTTGGCCCTAGTCAAAGTCGCTCAGGTCTTTACTCCTGCCCATTTCTCCTGCATCCAACACATCAACTTCAAGAACTGACTGTTCACTTGCTGTCTAATATATCCCACCCCTGGACAGGTGCCATCGTAACAAGAGAATCAATGTTATTCACTTCGCCTGTCAGTGGTCATAATGTTTTGGCTGATCGGTGTATACCCATGGCAAAGGTGTCTAAAATCCGAGGGCATAGGTTTAACTAGTAAGGGATAGAAGGCTTAGAGTGGATTTGCGGAAGAATAATTTCACCCAAGGAATGTTTGGAATTTGGAACACACTGCCTTGTGATGGTGGAGGCAGAGCCTCTCACAATATTTAACATTTTGAATCGCCAAGAAGCCTCAGGCCACTTGGAATTTATAAATTCTATTTATAAATTCCATATAAATGGAATTTATATAAATGTTAGTTGATGGTTAGCATTGATATGTTTGGGCAGAAGAACCTGCTGCTATATTTCATGACTCGATCACTCCATGTTGGTCGCCAGTTGCAGAAGGGTAAATGGATTAAATATTTTCCCTGTGAAACCTTTAGTACTTCAGAACAAAAAAAAAGCATTTTGAAGAAGCTTTTGCACCCCTAAAATATCGACTTATCGGTTCCCATGTGGATGCTGCTTCAAGTTCCTGTCAAATCTGGATTTACCTCCGATTTCCCAGTATTCCACACTCCGTATTTTGCTTATTACTAGGAATGAAACTGCAGATGCTGGTTTACACCGACGATAGACACAAAAAGCTGGAGTAACTCAACGGGACAGGCAGCATCTCTGGAGAGAAGGAATGGGTGACGTTTCAGGTCTCGACCTTTTTGTTAATCGTTTGCTTATAACGTTCCGCCTTTTAAAAAAATGGCTGACAAGCTTTCATAGGCAATTATCCTTTTAACATTTGTGTTTATATCTGTAACCATCTTTAATGGTTATTTTTATTCATAAATAGGATCTAGGCATTATGGGCAAAAACAAAAGGATTGCTCATCTGTATTTACCCTTAAAGCTGGATTGAGCTACATTCTTGACTATAGTAAACCATGTCGTGAAGGTGTTCCTAGTGTTATAAGGTGGTGAGTTCCAGCATTTTCATATCATATCATCATATATATACAGCCGGAAACAGGCCTTTTCGGCCCTCCAAGTCCGTGCCGCCCAGCGATCCCCGTACATTAACAGTATCCTACACCCACTAGGGACAATTTTTACATTTACCCAGCCAATTAACCTACATACCTGTACGTCTTTGGAGTGTGGGAGGAAACCGAAGATCTCGGAGAAAACCCACGCAGGTCACGGGGAGAACGTACAAACTCCTTACAGTACAGCACCCGTAGTCAGGATCGAACCTGAGTCTCCGGCGCTGCATTCGCTGTAAAGCAGCAACTCTACCGCTGCGCTACCGTGCCGCCCATTTAAGTTAGCGATGACACAAAAAAAACAATGGTACTTTTCCAACTAAGGATTATGTGTAGGAAGGAACTCCAGATGCTGGTTTAAACCGAAGATAGACACAAAAAGCTGGAGTAACTCAGCGGGACAGGGAGCATCTCTGGAGAGAAGGAACGGGTGACGTTTCGGGTTCAGAATCAGAATCAGAATAACCTTTATTGTCATCCAAAAAAGCCAAGTCTTTTGGACGGGATTTCGTCACCCACAGTCCAATAATTAGAGCAATAAAAATAAGCAATTTCACACACAATCACAAACCAACACAAAACAAAAAAAAGAAACATCCATCACAGTGAGTCTCCTCCAGTCACCTCCTCACTGTGATGGAAGGCCAGAATGTCTTTTTTCATCCCCTGCCATCTTGAGATCATTCCTCCCTTCTTCCTAAAGATATTGCTTACCCAGCAAGTTCATCAGACTGTTAAGAGTAAGCACATTGCTGTAGGCCTGGCATTGTGAAGCAGGTGGGCTTTTTATGGTAATCTGGTAGTCTCGTGGTCACCATTACTGCAGATAGGTTGTTATGCCGGAGTTATTCATTTGCTTGGGTTTAAATTCACTGGAGTTTAGAAGGATGAGAGGGGATCTTATAGAGACGTATAAAATTATAAAAGGACGAGACAAGCTAGATGCAGGAAAAATGTTCCCAATGTTGGGGGTGTCCAGAACCTGGGGACACAGTCTAAGAATAAAGGGGAGGCCATTTAAAACTGAGGTGAGAAGAAACTTTTTCACCCAGAGAGTTGTGAATTTGTGGAATTCTCTGCCACAGAGGGCAGTGGAGGCCAATTCACTGGATGAATTTAAAAGAGAGTTAGATAGAGCTCTCGGGGCTAGTGGAATCAAGGGATATGGGGAGAAGGCAGGCACAGCTTACTGATTGTGGATGATCAGCCATGATCACGATGAATGGCGGTGCTGGCTCGAAGGGCCAAATGGGCTCCTCCTGCACCTATTTTCTATGTTTCTATGCAAAGTCTCCAATTGCCATGGTGGGATTTTAATTCATCATGGCCGATGAATAAGGTAGATCTGCTGTAAGAAAATAACTGCAGATGCTGGTACAAATCGAAGGTATTTATTCACAAAATGCTGGAGTAACTCAGCAGGTCAGGCAGCATCTCTGGAGAGCAGGGGTAGATCTGCTAATACTAGTCCTCTAATTAAGATACTATTCTACCCTTTTCCCCTCTAGCTCTTACAATTCTTACTCCATTTGAGACTCTGGGGGTTAGGGAAGTGCTGTTTTATTTTTTTATATATGCGGTTGTAACAAACTCTCTTAAAGTCACCTTTCGTAGCAGAGAGAAACCAAAGTGTTTTACATACAATGAAGGTATTTATTCACAAAATGCTGGAGTAACTCAGCAGGTCAGGCAGCGTCTCAGGAGAGAAGGAATGGGCGACGTTTCGGGTCGAGACCCTTCTTCAGACTGAGATGCTGCCTGACCTGCTGAGTTACTCCAGCATTTTGTGAATAAATACCTTCGGTTTGTACCAGCAACTGCAGTTATTTTCTTATACTCTCTCTTACATACAATGAAACGCTTTTGAAGTGTGGCCATTGTTTTAGGGTGAGAAGCATAGAGGGGGAATGAGGCAGTTTCCTCAAATACAGCTAAGAGATCAATGCAGCAAAGATAGAAAAGCTTGTGTGTCACAGGCTTAAAGCTAATCTTGCTTCACCCAACTGAGCAATTTTGTCGGTGCACAGATATGACAAAATGCCTCTTCGATGCAAACAAACACTGCGCTCTGTGGCAAAAAGATCCATCTGCTCTGATGTGCTTTGGAGTCCAGTTAGCATTAAAATCCTGGGAGAACTAATTCGCAGAGTAAAATTGATTCTACTGCTGCTCCCCATTATTCTCGCTGTCTTCCATTTAGCATGTTAGTTTCCTGACAGTAGAGTACACAGCACTTAGCAGCTGCTTTGTGAAACCATCAGTCAGGATATTGCATGATAAATAGCAGGTATGGAGGTTTAGTGGCATTTTGTTCTGCTTCAGCAGTTTCAGCCTGACTTTGGAAAAGTCATCATGTGGCATTTTGTCAAGGGCTGCAACAGAAGATGGAAGCGGCGCGGTAACTTATTACACAGACACGTGAGTTATGATGTCCTCCAGATGTATTGTTCATGTGTGAATAATAAGTCAGGAGATGGATAATTATCCTGGATCTCGTCACGCAGGCCAATTCCAACCACACGGCTTTGTCCTAAGCAGACTCTGCAGTAATGATGGACTGTCTCTGTATTGTGGCGAAAGCCTGTTGGAAAGGCAGGGCAGGAGATGAACGATTGCTCCAAGAGTTGAGTTCATTTATTTATAGTTGAGTTCTGATGGTAATGAAATTCATTGGTTTTGTTCCATTTGTGGCAGTTATAGTACTCGTGTAAGTGTACCAGCTTTACCTTTGGGTAGTTTCATTTTTTGTTTTGTTGCAGGGTGTTCACTCGGCAGATTTTTAACACCACAAATGTTAGTGTGTTCGAATTACGAATTTAGTTGGTGCATTGTAAACTATTGCTGAGAGAAATTCCCTCCTTTGTCCTGAACCTTCTGCCAACGTAACTGAAGCAGACCATTTTGGGGGTTCACAGTCCCAGTTCTCCTGGAATAGTGGACATTATGTGGAGTCCATTCGGTGTTAACTGTCGTATTTTGAAAGACTGGAGAGACTAGGCTTGTACACACTGGAATTTAGAAGGATGGGAGGGGATCTTATTGAAACATGTAAGATTATTAAGGGATTGGACACGCTAGAGGCAGGAAACATGATCCCGATGTAGGGGGAGTCCAGAACCAGGGCCCACAGTTTAAGAATAAGGGGTAGGCCATTTAGAACGGAGATGAGGAAAAACATTTTCACTCAGAGAGCGGCACGGTGGCGCAGCGGTAGAGTTGCTGCCTTACAGCGAATGCAGCGCCTGAGACTCAGGTTCGATCCTGACTATGTCTGTACAGAGTTTGTACGTTCTCCCCGTGATCTGCGTGGTTTTTCTCCGAGATCTTCGGTTTCCTCCCACACTCCAAAGACGTACAGGTATGTAGGTTAATTGACTGGGTAAAATGTTAAAAGAATATTGTCCCTAGTGTGTGTAGGATAGCGTTAATGTGCGGGGATCGCTGGGCGGCGCGGACTCGGTGGGCCGAAGGGCCTGTTTCCGCGCTGTATCTCTAAATAAATTTAAAAAAGAAAAAATTAAAGATCTGTGGAATTCTCTGCCTCAGAAGGCAGTGGAGGCCGATTCTCTGGATGCTTTCAAGAGAGAGCTAGATAGAGCTCTTAAAGATAGCGGAGTCAAGGGGGTATGGGGAGAAGGCAGGAATGGGGTACTGATTGTGAATGATCAGCCATGGTCACATTGAATGGAGGTGCTGGCTCGAAGGGCCGAATGGCCTACTCCTGCACCTATTGTCTATTGAAGAAAACCCTAAAGTGAAATAAAGAGATGAAATAAATGCTGTTACAATCAATGCAAGGTGAGGATAAGAAGTGAAGAGGAGGCTATGATCTCCTGCTACCTGCAGGCCAAGCAGGAACAGGTATCTTGCTAGGTATCTAGCAGGAACAGGTATCTTGCTAGTACTTCATCTATCGACTGTGGTTAGGTTGCTGCTGTAGATTGCTTCTGATTGTTTTATGTGTTAACTACAGAAGCATAAATTCCCCAGCTGTTTATTTCACATTCTCTCCTCCATGAAGAGTCCTATTGTGGGAATGGATCAGAAGGGATTTTCGTATTGTGGTTAAAAAAAACTCGCCTCTGCAGTTCATAGGGGGTCAGGTAAAAATGACAAATGATTCTCAAGACGATTATCCAAAAGTCTGGGAAGAAATTAGATGACACCGTTTTTTTTCCTATTAAACCCATTAATTAGGCTACCCTGGCATGCTTTAGGTAGTATAAGAAAATAATTGCAGATGCTGGTACAAATCGAAGGTGTTTATTCACAAAATGCTGGAGTAACTCAGCAGGTCAGGCAGCATCTCAGGAGAGAAGGAATGGGTGACGTTTCGGGTCGAGACCCTTCTTCAGACTGATGTCAGGGGGCGGGACAAAGGAAGGATATAGGTGGAGGCAGGAAGATAGAGGGAGATCTGGGAAGCGGGAGGGGAAGAGAGGGACAGAGGAACTATCTAAAGTGGCATGCTTTAGGATAATTATTTAAAAGACCAATTAAAAAAAATGCTTGGATTTGAGGATGAATCTTAGAGGCTAGCAAGGTTGCCATTCATGATATCTGGCCCAGACTACACTGAATGGTGCCAATGTGGTCTGCAATACCAGGGGCATTCAGAATTTTGTTTTAGTTGAAGTATTGATCTTTGTTAATGACAGCTAACTGTTTAGAATCATGTCCTGTCAGCCTTGCACTAGGTATCTGTTTGTGTCAGAGTTCCTGTAAGTCCTTATTCAGGAAAGAACTTATGGTGCATCTCAGCATAAATAGAGTGGGGAGTCCAGTCGTGTGGTTTCTCTGTGCTTATTTTTCTTGGTCAGTTTACTTCAATTGACTAGCTGCACTATCATTATAAATCATTTGTTTTAAAAGTTGCCTATTACTTTCCACATGTCATGCTATGACAAGATTTCAAATGACCAATAAAGTAGATTGATAATTTTCAGACAAGAGAATTTTTTGTTGATTGTTTGGTTAGATTGCGCAACCTAAAAGAGATTTAAAAGCAGTTTTTAGTGATGTCTCGTGATTTGATCTAAGCTTCTCTCCAGATGATTTAGTTTCATTTATTTAGTTTCGTTTAGAGATACAGCGCGGAAACAGGCCCTTGGGCTCACCGAGTCCGCGCCGACCAGCGATCCCCGCGCAGTAACACTATCCCGCACACACTAGGGACACTTTACATTTATACCAAACCTATTAACCTACAAACCTGTACGTCTTTGGAGTGTGGGAGGAAACTGGAGCACCTGGAGAAAATCCACGTGAGAACGGGGAGAACGTACAAAATCTGTACCGAATGCACCCGCAGTGAGGATCGAACCCGGGTCTCTGGCGCTGTAAGGCAGCAACTCTACCGCTGCGCCACCGTGCCACCCCTTATATGAATATTCTTTAGAATTTGGCTGTGAGCAAAAAAAAGAGAGAAATTGGGCTTTTAAATAACCAGCCATCCCTATTGCAAAGGTGTAAATGTAATACTTTATACCTTGTTATCATTAAACTGGCAGAATATGGGACAGGAGGCATATTTGAACGTAATTTACTATTATATCCAATCATAGGACTGGCACTGGGTATCACTGTTCTTTTCTCAGTTACTAATCCATTTTAGAATCTTTTATAGACAATAGACAATAGACAATAGACAATAGGTGCAGGAGGAGGCCATTCGGCCCTTCGAGCCAGCACCGCCATTCAATGTGATCATGGCTGATCATTCTCAATCAGTACCCTGTTCCTGTTTCTCCCCATACCCCCTGACTCTGCTATCCTTAAGAGAGCTCTATCCAGCTCTCTTTTGAATGCATTCAGAGAATTGGCCTCCACTGCTTTCTGAGGCAGAGAATTCCACAGATTCACAACTCTCTGACTGAAAAAGTTTTTCCTCACCTCAGTTCTAAATGGCCGACCCTTTATTCTTAAACTGTGGCCCCTTGTTCTGGACTCTCCCAAAGGAGCAAAGGCGTGATGGAATTGTCCTTTAAGCCCCTGAATATGCAAAATATCTACAAGTCAATGAAATAGTTGTAAAATCCAGTCGCTGTTAGAACTTTGCAATTGCAGAAGCCACTTTGCAGGCAACCACCTACCTCAAACAATAATGAAAAGATGATTGGGGATGGGAACGTTGATGGGAAGGAGGGATATGGGCCAAACGCAGGCAGGTGGGGCTAGCACAGATGGGGCATCTTGGTTGTCATGGGCAAGTTGGGCCGAAGAGCCTATTTCCATGCTGTACAACTCTATGGCTCTATAATCATATCTATGCTGGGTGAGGGGTAAAAAATTGCTAGGACATCAGATCAACTCCCCACCCGTTCTGCTCCACAATAGTGCATGAGATAACTTATTTCACAAAATGCTGGAGTAACTCAGCAGGTCAGGCAGCTTCTCAGGAGAGAAGGAATGGGTGACGTTTCGGGTCGAGACCCTTCTTCAGACCCATCAGCACAGGAGCACCACAGGGCTGTGTGCTCAGAACCTTGCTCTACTCATTCTCTACCCTTGACTGTGTAGCCAGACAGAATTTCAATGCCATCTTTAAATCTCTTAATCATCCCACTGTTGTTGGTCGATTAACGGGTAATTACCAAATCAGAGCACAGGAGGGAGATTGAAAATCTGCATGAATGGCGCAGGAGCAACAATCGCTCTCAACGCAAGCGAGAACAAGGAGCTGATTGTTGACTTGAGAAGGGGAAAGCCGAGGGTCCCTAGAACCTGTCTTCATCGATGGAGAGAGTCTACAACTTCAAGTTCACGGGCGCGCATGTCTCTGAAGATCTGTCCAGGTCCCAGCACATTGATCAATCATAAAGAAAGCTCACCAACGCCTCCACTTCCATGGAAGATGAAGGAGAGTGAGGTATGTCGACGTATGTTGAACTTCTGCGGGTATACGAGAGAGAGCGTGTTGGTCGATTGGATCATGGCCTGGTTCGGCAACTCGAATGCCCAGGGGTGAAGATTACAGCGAGTGGGGTGGACACTGCCTGGTCCATCACAGATACTGACCTCCCCACCATCGAAGGGATCTACAGGAGGCACTGCCTCGAAATGGCAGCCAATATCATCAAAGACCCACACCGCCCTGGTCATGCCCGCATTTCACTCCCACCATTGGGAAGAAGGTTCAGTAGTTTGAAAACCATGGCCACCAGGTTCAAGAATAGCTTCTTACCAACACCCACCAGGCTCTTGAACGCTACGCAACGCCAACAGCAAATACGGACCATGGATTGCCTTTGTTTGCACTAAAAACTCTGGGGTTTTTGTGCACTAATATTGGGGCTACTGATTAACTGTTTTTTGACTGTACATTATCTATGCGTATTGTTTTTACAGACCAGTTCTGCGGCTGCAAGTAAGAATTTCATTGTTCCATTGTCATTACCTTAGACAATTGAACACTCTTGAGTCTTGATATTTATCTGAGTGGTCAGGTGAGACTTCTTTTTCAAAGGTCGCACCTTCAGCAGGACAGGTTTGTATTGAATAATGGACTCGTACTCAACTCCCCGGAGTGGACTTTGAGCCCTAAATCTGTTCACACTGAGGTCAAGGTACCTCGACTTTGCCAATCAAATTTGAAAAAAAAGCTACCTCGCCTAAAATGAGAATAGATAATATTTTTAATATAAAGAAGTGTCGATCTTCTTCTAAAATACATGGATGTGGTGGATGTTTATGTTAAATTTTATTGTTTTATTTGGCTGTGTGTCTTGTTGCTTTTTACTTAGTATGGCTGTATGGTAACTCAAATTTCACTGTACCTTAATTGGTACATGTGACAACAAAATTGATCTTGAAATCTTACATTTGTCAAATGTAATGCTGACCAAATTCCATGCAACTCTGTGATGGTTAAATGAGCTTTGAGATTTGCCTCGAGATTTTCAGCCTCTTTTTTAATTCACTTTTCAGCTCCACACCCGCTTTTCCCATCCTTCCATCCACCTGTTCCAATTGATGCCAGACATCACGAAGGGCGCTACCACTATGACCCAACTCCTCTCGCCCCGCTCCACCTGTAAGTATGATTCCTCACTGTACTGATTAGCCTCGGTTAACTACAACATATCATGAAATGTATGTGATTAATTGTTTACATGGTCCAGTCAAATGAGATTATGTGCACCCAATTTTTTTTCTATAAAAAGGAAATGGTACTCTTTACTTCAGCATCAGAGTTTGTTTTTAAAGATTAGCTTTGATTCTTTGCGATGAGACTAGCAGCGAATTGTCTTATTATTCTACGATTAACCTTTGCACCAGTTGCTTCACAGTGAGAAACTTGGCATTCGCAGACAGGGAAGGGTTTGATGAGTTGTTACTTTATAATAAAGCATGACAATAGACAATAGACATTAGGTGCAGGAGGAGGCCATTCGGCCCTTCGAGCCAGCACCGCCATTCAATGTGATCATGGCTGATCATTCTCAATCAGTACCCCGTTCCTGCCTTCTCCCCATACCCCCTGACTCCGCTATCCTTAAGAGCTCTATCTAGCTCTGTCTTGAATGCATTCAGAGAATTGGCCTCCACTGCCTTCTGAGGCAGAGAATTCCACAGATTCCATGCTAACAAGAAAGTTGTAGTTGGTCCATTTTGGAATAAGCGATTTTTTAAATACTTTAATTGGACACATACCTGCAAAAAAAATCCTCTCTGGCACCAAAAAATGACTTTTACAAAATATACCTTCCACTGATTTTCCCCATCTTCCTTCATTTCCGTTTCTGTACACTTGACATTGAATTCTATATTCTAGTTTGCACTTTGCTTTAGACTGGAACCTTTGAGGGTGATAGCACAGAGAGTTGATGAAGGCAGAGCAAGACGTCATGTGGCAAGATGGTCAAAAAAGTAAAATCCCATGGGATCCCCACAGGCTTAGGTTGGTGTACCCAGGTACTAAGGACAGCAGCAATTCAAGAAGGTAGCTTACCTTCTCAAGGACAACTCAGGAGGAGCAATCAACTCCTAGCTCATCCCGAGAAGCCCACATCCCTGAAATGAATATATATATATATTTTAAATGTGCCCTTGGAGAAGGTAATAATCACAACTGCATCGAAACAGGCTCTTCGGCCCATTCAGTCTATACCAACCATCATGCACCTATTTACACTTACTTTAAAGATTTAGTCCCTAGGTTTCTGACCTCTATTAAGGAAAGTACTTCCACAATATAAATATTACCTAAGCCTGTGGGGATCCCATGGGATTTTACTTTTTTGACCATCTTGCCACATGACGTCTTGCTCTGCCTTCATCAACTCTCTGTGCTATCACCCTCAAAGGTTCCAGTCTAAAGCAAAGTGCAAACTAGAATATAGAATTCAATATCAAGTGTACAGAAATGGAAATGAATTAAGATGGGGAAAATCAGTGGAAGGTATATTTTGTAAAAGTCATTTTTTGGTGCCAGAGAGGGTTTTTTTTTTGCAGGTATGTGTCTAATTAAAGTATTCGAAAATTCACTTATTCCAATATGAACCAACTACAACTTTTTGTTAGCATGGAATCTGTGGAATTCTCTGCCTCAGAAGGCAGTCGAGACCCTTCTTCAGACTGAGGCTAACACCTAGCTAAGAAGGTAGCTTACCTTCTCAAGGACAACTCGGGAGGAGCAATCAACTCCTAGCTCATCTCGAGAAAATGCTGGAGTAACTCAGCGGGCCAGGCAGCATCTCGGGAGAGAAGGAATGGGTGACGTTTCGGGTCGAGACCCTTCTTCAGACTGAAGAAGGGTCTCGACCCGAAACGTCACCCGTTCCTTCTCTCCCGAGATGCTGCCTGGCCCGCTGAGTTACTCCAGCATTTTGTGAAACAAATCTGTGAATGCTGGGGTTGGCATCAGTTAACTGCTGGAAGCTTGCCTTCTGTGCAATACAGATAGTTGATGTGGATCAATTAGTAACGTTTTCTAGCAGGTTGAAACATTATGGATTCAACATACATCAATGTTTGAGTGGGTAGCATTTAGGCTGTCATTTTGTTGCAATACCTGAAGAGCACTGCACTGTCAGTGGAGTCCACCTTGAGATGAGACATTAAATCAAGATGTCACCTGCCTGTACACACCGACATAAAACACTGCAATACAACAGTCGTAAACTATTCACATATCACATAATATCAGCTAAAGGCTGATTAACTGATTCTTTAGTCTTTCATGGGATCTTTCACTGTGTAGTGTGACAGGTTGTCGAGCTCCACATGCCTGCAGTAATTAATAGACGTAGCTTAAGATAAACAAGCTGGTACTGTTCATAGCATGTTTTTTGAAGGAACTGCCTCAGAAGGCATTTAAAGGCCAATTCTCTGAATGCACTCAAGAGAGAGCTAGATAGAGCTCTTAAGGATAGCAGAGTCAGGGGTTATGGGGAGAAGGCAGGAACGGGGTACTGATTGAGAATGATCAGCCATGATCACATTGAATGGCGGTGCTGGCTCGAAGGGCCGAATCATATCATATCATATCATATATATACAGCCGGAAACAGGCCTTTTCGGCCCACCAAGTCCGTGCCGCCCAGTGATCCCCGTACATTAACACTATCCTACACCCACTAGGGACAATTTTTACATTTACCCAGCCAATTAACCTACATACCTGTACGTCTTTGAAGTGTGGGAGGAAACCGAAGATCTCGGAGAAAACCCACGCAGGTCACGGGGAGAACGTACAAACTCCTTACAGTGCAGTACCCGTAGTCAGGATCGAACCTGAGTCTCCAGCGCTGCATTCGCTGTAAAGCAGCAACTCTACCGCTGCGCTACCGTGCCGCCATGGCCTACTCCTGCACCTATTGTCTATTGTCTATTGTCTAACTGCAGGTGCTGGTTTAAATCGAGAGGAGCATTCCGGTTGTTGTTAGAATTTGGGAAATAGATTCTGTTTAAAGGTAAAGAGTTCATTGTTGAAGGTGGACACAAAATGCTGGAGTAACTCAGTGGGGCAGTCAGCATCTCCGGAGAGAAGGAATGGGTGACGTTTCGGGTCGAGACCCTTCTTCAGACTGAGAGTAGTCAGGGGAAAAAGCCTGACTCTCAGTCTGAAGAAGGGTCTCGACCCGAAACATCACCCATTCCTTCTCGCCAGAGATGCTGACTGTTCAGAGGATGGCATATGGCACTGTATTTAATGAGGGGAAACAAAAATGTGGCCATTGCAAAAAAAAAAATCAATATGAAGTCCTTTCGGGGTATTATAGAATGTTGAGTCAAATAAATTGTCCTAAACCACTTAATTCTGCACTCTTCGCCACTCATTTAAAATTGCTGGTCCTTGTGGTGGTGGTGAGTTTAAATATTTATCTGCTCGCAAAAGCTGAGTCTAGATTCTGCTGGTGCTGTGGGCGGGTGCCTACTCAACCAGTGGAGGGCCCGACATTCACTGCTTCGCACTTCCGCGCCTTTAGTCGAGCACACATTAATCAATCATCGCATGCTGTTTGGGTCAGTGACTTCTGCTTGCCTGTTCGGCCCTGAAGAGGCAGCCTGCTGGTTTTCACGAGGATGTTGACTGGCTAGGACGCTAGCAACAGCTGCAAGTAGACCCATGGAAGGTGGGTCCTTGGGGTTAGGAGGCAAGGTCAGAGTGGGAATAAACAGTTTCTTATGGGGTCTGAAGAATACCATCTATATACTAAAACTCTTGTTTGTTTGTTTGTTTGTTCCTGAACTACAGCCAAAACGGTACACGATAGCGCGACGATTTTAGGCCCACCTTACTCACCGTCATCCCTTTGGTGCTATTGGAGGAAGTTTCATTGAAATCGGTGTTATATTTTTAAAGATATTCACATTTTAAAGTTTAAATCTATCTCCTAGGAAGGAAGGGGGGTGGAGGGAGGGAGGGGGAGGAGGGAGGATAAGGGGGTTGGGGGGATGGAGTAGGGGGAGGGGAGGCGGAAAGGGAGGGGAGGAGGGAGGGGGAGGGGGGGACGGGGTGGAGGGGGGGAGGAGAAGGTGCTGCACCAATGCAGGAGAGGTTTGGACCCAACGGGTCGTCCACTTGGTCCAGTTACCTTTAAGCCTCATACATTCCCGACACAAAATATGGGCGGCACATGGCGCAGCGGTAGAGTTGCAGCGCCGGAGACTCAGGTTCGATCCCGACTACAGGCGCCGTCTGTACGGAGTTTGTACGTTCTCCCCGTGACCTGCGTGGGTTTTCTCCGAGATCTTCGGTTTCCTCCCACACTCCAAAGACGTACAGGTATGTAGGTTAATTGACTGGGTAAATGTAAAAATTGTCCCTAGTGTGTGTAGAGTTAATGTGCGGGGATCCCTGGGCGGAGCGGACACGGTGGGCCGAAGGGCCTGTTTCCGCGCTGTATCTCAAAATCTGTATCTCTAAATCTAAATAAACATAGAGGCCACATAACTTACGAACCCTTGGAATATATTTAATAAATTAGTGGTCATGACTGAGACTAATTCTGTCCTTTGAGATCAATGATAGTACAGTATATTGAAGATACTTTGTTTGGATGAGCTTCTTCTTCTTCTTCTTCCGTCGTGTGTCTTCTAGACCTGCAGCTCCGTTGAGGCGAGCCAGGCCGACGGGTCATCGTCCAGGTCAATCAGACCTCGTTCACCATTCGGTGGGCAGTATTTGGGGCAACTGGTGACTACGTGCTCCACTGTCTGTGTTGGGTCCCCACACTCACAGGAGGCACCGTCCACGAGACCCCACCTCTTCATCGCTACTTCATAGCATCCGACGCCTGTCCTCGAGCGATTGAGGGTTATCCACTGCTTTCGGGGCAGGTCCTGGCCAGGGATGTCAATAGACAATAGACAATAGGTGCAGGAGTAGGCCATTCGGCCCTTCAATCCAGCACCGCCATTCAATGTGATCATGGCTGATCATTCTCAATCAGTACCCCGTTCCTGCCTTCTCCCCATACCCCCTGACTCCGCTATCCTTAAGAGCTCTATCTAGCTCTCTCTTGAATGTATTCAGAGAATTGGCCTCCACTGGCCTCTGAGGCAGAGAATTCCACAGATTCACAACTCTCTGACTAAAAAAGTTTTTCCTCATCTCTGTTCTAAATGGCCTACCCCTTATTCTTAAACTGTGGCCCCTGGTTCTGGACTCCCCCAACATTGGGAACATGTTTCCTGCCTCTAACGTGTCCAAACCCTTAATAATCTTATACGTTTCGATAAGATCCCCTCTCATCCTTCTAAATTCCAGTGTATACAAACCTAGTCGCTCCACTCTTTCAACATATGACAGTCCCGCCATTCCGGGAATTAACCTAATAAACCTACGCTGCACGCCCTCAATAGCAAGAATATCCTTCCTTAAATTTGGAGACCAAAACTGCACACGGTACTCCAGGTGCGGTCTCACTAGGGCCCTGTACAACTGCAGAAGGACCTCTTTGCTCCTATACTCAACTCCTCTTGTTATGAATGCCATCATTCCATTGGCTTTCTTCACTGTCCATGGGTTCACCGATGTAGTGGTGTAGCCTAGATGGTTCCTCTGACTTCCACTGGTGGTCTCTCCATCTCGACTTGACCCAGGTGGCCTTGGAAGTGTCGGACAGTGTTGTACGGAGCAGCTCATGGGCTTGCGTGGCAAAGGGGCGCCGTGACTTGAGGCGCACGTGTCGTGGTGTCTCTGTGACGATCTGATGGAGAAGGTGGAAATCACTGGTTTGTGCCTTTCGAGAAAGGGATGAGCTGGGTCGTTGGTATACTGACAGTCCATAACAACAGGTTTTAGCATATAAGCACCACATTGTTACTCCTCTGTCCCATCCAGAGCTGGGCATCAGAAATCATAATTCATCAGAGCCCTTCATGTTAGAAATAGATTAAATATCTGCTGCAGCAAGAGTCTTCACAATATGGCGGGACTGTCGTATGTTGAAAGACTGGATTGACTAGGCTTGTATACACTGGAATTTAGAAGGATGAGGAGATCTTATCGAAACGTATAAGATTATTAAGGGGTTGGACACGTTAGAGGCAGGAAACATGTTCCCAATGTTGGGGGAGTCCAGAACAAGGGGCCACAGTTTAAGAATAAGGGGTAGGCCATTTAGAACTGAGATGAGGAAAAACTTTTTCAGTCAGAGTTGTAAATCTGTGGAATTCTCTGCCTCAGAAGGCAGAGGAGGCCAATTCTCTGAATGCATTCAAGAGAGAGCTAGATAGAGCTCTTAAGGATAGCCGAGTCAGGGGGTATGGGGAGAAGGCAGGAACGGAGTACTGATTGAGAATGATCAGCCATGATCACATTGAATGGCGGTGCTGGCTCGAAGGGCCGAATGGCCTCCTCCTGCACTTATTGTCTATGTCTAATATGCCCTTATAACTGTGACCTAGTCATATAGTATAGACTTTGATTCCGTTGATGTCAGCTAACATTACACCGGTATTTACACTTTGACTAATGGTTTATTCTCTCTCTCAAGCAGTGATACTTGTAAATTCATACTGTTGGTGACTTCCACCAAATAATTAATTGTGGGTCAGGTCTTTTCCTGTCTTGTTAATGTTCAACTCCCAGTGAAAGATAACCATGGGATTATTTAAGAGCATGCTATGTTTGATTCTCATTTGGGAAAAACAAAACCTCTTGAATTTCAGATTTATAAAATCAATTAGCCATGCTAATATGATAGTATGATTGTATACCATTACTTTTTAAGTTAATACTAGACCAAGTGGACCCGTTGGGCCCAAGCCTCTCCTGCATTGGTGCAGCACCCTCTCCTTCCCCCCTCCCCCCACTCCTCCCTCCTCCATCCACCTCCATCCCTCCTCCCCCCTCTCTCCCCCTTCCCTCCTCCCTCCCCTCCCCCCCTCCCTCCCCTCCCCCCTCCCTCCCCTCCCCCCACTCCATCCCCCTCAACCCCCCCTTATCCTCCATCCTCCCCCCTCCCTCCCTCCCCCCTCCCTCCCTAGGAGATAGATTTAAACTTTAAAATGTGAATAACTTTAAAAATATAACACCGATTTCAATGAAGCTTCTTCCATTAGCACCAAAGGGACGACGGTGAGTAAGGTGGGCCTGAAATTGTCCCGCTGTCGTGTACCGTTTTGGCTGTAGTTCAGGAACAAACAAACAAACAAACGAGAGTTTTAGTATATAGATGGGTTAGAATCTCTTGAAATTAGAAACGTTACGAATCGGACAAAACCAATGTTTATGCAAGATTGTTGAAGAAAGGAAACGTTGGAGCTCATGAAAGTAGATCGTGGAGAAAGCGAGCAACATGAAGGATTTTACGGGACCCGCATTTAGCTTGAAATTTGTCATCATTGCACTTGATGCTGCTTTGTAAAGTTACAGTCTGTCCTGAAACACCGCGATTACCGGCAGTGGAAATTGCACGCTACATTTCCATGGTCTGTGCTGTCTGCATAAACAGGCACATGATGATTGATGGGAATGCCATCTTCACAAAGTAACAAATGTCGTACAGCGCAGGCTTAAAGGAAGATAGTAGAAAAATGAACGAGAGTACAGGAGATAGGAAATATAAGTTACAGACAGAAGGAGATAAATTTACTATTTTAGGCAAATAATGGATTTATTGCAAACAATAGGTCGATGCCTACAAATATTTTTTTAATGCATATAGATTTAACCATTTTATGGTCAGCTGCATCCCTAAATGCACCAGTTGTATTTATTGAAGGGCTGATTTAGTTTCATTAGAATTGACTAACAAATGCAATCAATGTGCCACCGCGAGTCAATTGCTAATACCTTTGATGCAGCGGAATACCCATGTCGCATCCAGCCATGCTTATGGTAATGAAATGAGCGCCAAAATATATTCATGAATCTCTGTTATTAGAGGATCAATTGACATGTTGTCCGCTTTGTCGCACTTGTCATTCGGGGGGTTTAACGGAAAGAAGAAACTGAAGCAATCGCGAGCTGATTAATGGGCTTTGCTCCTTCTTTGGTCTTAACCACCTTTACAATAGCCTGTAGGGTGGTTAGTTCGACAAGGAAGGAGGATTTGATGGGCTCCCACAACCCAAGCAACGTGAGGAAGCCACCCACACCCAACCAGAGGTGCATATGATTCAGAAAAACCCAAAGGATTACTCAGAGTAAGAGCATTGACTTTGTGAGGAGGGGATTGTCTCGTGCAAACTCGGTAGAGAATGCTGTCACCGAGCCAAAGATCCACTCCCATCAAATGTGTTATTGATGTCCAGAAGCGAATTAAAAGAAACATGAAACGTTTGGCATGCGAGCTCTTTGAGAGCTGCATTTAAAACTCTTTAGTGTAAAATGTCACAGTCAGCGCTTAGACGTATTTTCAGATCATACTTCGTTTGTAGGGATGATCAGACATCTGTATTTACAAGGAAATCAAAGGTAATATTGTGCGAAATGGGTCGTGATATCTAGATGGCACCGTGCATACCCGTGATTGCATGGACTGAAGAAAAAATGAAATTGTTTTAAAGCAAGTCTTCGACAGTGAACAGAAGGAATCATTTTTAACCCACTTAACTGAACGCTAAACACATGCCTAATATTTTACAAATACTTTTCGAATCAGACTGCCATTGCAGACTTGTAATTACAGAGCAAATATGCCTGCAGCTAGGCAATAAATCTGATGTAATCTCTGTGTGCATTAAGGAGAATAATGGGGGCTGTTTGTGCATCAAGCTCTGAGAATTTGCAAGTGTGGATATACCCTGATATCGTAGACATCACCCAGTCATGTCCAGTGTTAGAGTCCTGTTATTTCAGTTGTCAAAAATTGGGTCCAAAAGGTTTGCACAGACAAGGCTAATTTGGATAAGACCGCATCCTTTTAGTGCCACCAATAATATGAAATAAAATTAAATTAAAAGCTCATAAAATGAAATATGTTTCATATTAGCCACTTGACACTTAATTTGCCCCTGAATAAGGAAGGAAATCACAAATTAACCTGCCTATGTTTTTCTAGGCAGGTCTTATTAGGGTTAGTAATAACTGCAATTATCTCTGTGATAATATTAACCTATGAGCATATGAATATGCACTCAAGAATGGTGCCTTCGAAGCATTCCCGAGTCAAGTGCGTGAATCTTGCCTCGGTTCATTAGGCAGAATTATTCTTGCAATAGAAGCAGTGCTGTGAGGCACAGTGTGGAGCCATTGAACATTTTCAAGCCTCAAACTTTAGCAACACAATAGATACACACACACACACACACACACACACACACACTGCTCCAATAGTGGCTCCTATTGCTTCTCCTCTGGTTGTCCTTGAATATTCTCAGCCTAAACTAAAGGTGCGTGTGTTCTCCTCTTACCAAGTTATGTGAGTAGGGTTTCTTTTCGGAGAGGTGAGACTCGCTGGCATCCGCGCAGTAATGTGCAATGTATTTTCTAATGTCTCAGTGGGACTGAGTACGCACATTCTTTATCCCAACATCAGTGAAAGAGCAACAAGCGAGCATCGCAAAGTACTCTGCCCTTTACCTTTCAGCTTGTGACCCTGAACATCTCTGATGATTCACTAGATTATTCACTTGGAAATAGTCCTCTCAGCCTCCTGACCGATAATCCATTTAATAAAATGCATGCCTAACTCCCAATTCAAAGTACCAGGACATATTGTGGACTAAATGCAGCATGTCTATGTATTGGGAAAGAAAGCTGCAGTTGCTGGTTTAAATCGAAGGTAGACACAAAATGCTGGAGTAACTCAGCGGGTCAGGCAGCATCTCTGGAGAGAAGGAATGGGTGACGGTTTCGGGTCGAGACCCTTCAGTCTGAAGAAGGATCTCGACCCGAAACGTCACCCATTCCTTCCCTCCAGAGATGATACCTATATATTACCTCAGTTTACATGGAGGTTTACAAATCAAAAGGTGATAAAATTGATTGTAAATTGGGTATCAAAATTATGGGGTTGGAAGTAATGATCCAAAAGGCGGTTACCTTTTGACCTTATAAAACCTTATAGATGTTGTCAATAATAATTACCTAAGGAATGAAGCCAAAAGATAGCATGGTGTTTGAAAACCTGTGGAATTTAGTGCAAGGTTATTTGTGCAGTAATCAGCAGTATTAGTCAAGCAAGGAGATATTGAGTGAAACATTGGCAAGCACTGAACCAGAATTAAGCTTCGCCCTTTAGAGGCCAGTGTTAAACCTGTTGCAGCCTCTAATCTGCGAGGAAGTGGACTGTGACAGGCTTTTCAAAACACAATACTCGAACGACTATTAAAGGCAAGGATATTTTTTGCAGCAGGACGGAACAGAAAACCAAGCCATGATCTTGGCTGCTTTGTCTCGGAGATGCAGAACAGAGAGGAAATAAAGCATTTGTTTCTGAAAACTGACTTTGTTGCCCGGTCCAAAACAAAGCCAAGTTCAGAATTAATTATAAAACCATTTAGTGTTTCCTTGTTCCTGTAAATAATCATAAGATGAGAGGATAATTACAATCAAGTTAGAACTTGAGTTCCTTGGGTTTCAGGAGGGTCAGTCAACTGCAAACATGATACTGCTAAAAAACAAAGAATGGTCTTTCCTTTTTAAAAAAAAAGTCAGTATTGCCCACAATATCACAGAACAGACAGTGAAGACCAGGTTCATTTATTGTAATCTGAGTGTTTCCAGGCTCTCAGCCAGAAGAAAACATGCCTTCTGTATTCAGAAGAATGTCGAAGGCAGAAGAAAATGTCCCATTTGTTGAATTACTGCTGCATCTTACCAAGAGATGAACAAAAGCTCGACTCATTCCAGACACTCATCAGCTACAATAACAAAGTTGATGTCTTTTGTTGATTTTACTTATTTAACTTAGAGCAAAACTGTCTTAAAACAATCACAGGGTTTTTGTTTGGGTAAATGAAAGGATTGATCTTGCCTTCACATGAATGAATGAGTGAATTCTATTGAGTGCTGTAGCTAATACAGTTGCTAAGATTTTTAAAAAAACATGAAGATACAAAATGCAAAGATACCGAAGGGGTCAAACCGTTTCAAATGATATTTCAAATATTTAATTCCAAAAACTATATTACATATCACTGGGTGATGTGGTGTAACTAGTAGAGTTGTCTATGTGAAGTTTGCATGTTCTCCCTGTGACTGCATGTGTTTCCTTTGGGTGCTTTGGTTTCCCCCCCACTTTCCAAACTATGCAAGTTCACGGGCTTTTTTGTTTTGTTTGTTTCATTTCTCTCAATTTTGTCATTCCATTTTGAATGGAGTTACCAACAAAGTAGAGAAAATAAAATAATACTTGAACTGAAAATATTGCTAAAGATTCTTAAAATCTCCATGTTTTATGGACTCGTGTACCATTTGAATGGTGACTATCCTATATTTTGGATAAAATACTCCAGCTGTCTGTTTAGGGTATGAAATGTTTCTTTGATTTTCAAAATTTGGGCCCATCTGTTGTATACTTGGAACAGAAGGCACTCCACAGACATCAAGAAGATGAAAATTGTTGCTACCTTGAACCAAAACGTGACTGGATTTTTTGTCTTCAACTTGTCGCCATCAGATTTTTAAGAATTTTAGTTTAGAGATACAGCGCAGAAACAGGCCCTTTCGGCCCAACGGGTCTGCGCCGACCAGCGATCCCCACACATTAACTATCCTATACCCACTAGGGACAATTTTTACATTTACCAAGCCAATTCACCTACAAACCTGTACGTCTTTGGAGTGTGGGAGGAAACCGAAGATCTCGGAGAAAACCCACGCAGGTCACGGGGAGAACGTACAAGCTCCGTAAAGACAGCGCCCGTAGTCAGGATCGAACCTGAGTCTACGGAGCTGCATTCGCTGTAAGGCAGCAACTCTACCGCCGTGCCACCGTGCCGCCCTTCGTGGTGAACGAATCAGATTTAGAATGAAACCATCTTTTCTAGCTTGCAGCTGTTGACCTCAAGAAATGTTTTAATTCTGAAAAGACCACAAGCTGGCCTAAATGGCCTCTGTCACATTCACTGTGCTCAACTGCAGAGGTTTTGATGCTGTCAGTCAGATGTACCACACAGCAATGTTTTAGATTATTTTTGATTTACTTTCCTGATGATCAGCTAATGATTTGAGACTGATTTTAAAACTGATTTAATGATTTGAGACTGATTTTAAAACTGATTTAATGATTTAATGATTTGAGACTGATTTTAAAACTGAGGTGAGAAGGAACTTTTTCACCCAGAGCGCTGTGAATTTGTGGAATTCTCTGCCACAGAGGGCAGTGGAGGCCAAATCACTGGATGAATTTAAGAGAGAGTTAGATAGAGCTCTGGGGGCTAGTGGAATCAAGGGATATGGGGAGAAGGCAGGCACGAGTTACTGATTGTGGACGATCAGCCATGATCACAATGAATGGCGGTGCTGGCTCGAAGGGCCAAATGGCCTCCTCCTGCACCTATTTTTTGTATGTTTCTATAATCTGGCCTGACCTACCAATGAATCTGAAAGTGTTGGATATTCCTTGTCATAGTGTCCTGAAATAATAAAACAGTGAAACAAGCAGCTCCTTGGATCAAACTCATCTCTGAGGGCTGATATTCTTTCTGCACCGCTTCCGATAATCCTTCAAGCAAGGAGAGATTTATGAATGAACTGATCTGTTAAGGTGCAAGGTTAGACTTCAGTAGGTTCCTCATCCTTATATTTTAACGATTTAAGTTTTGGCTTCATCACCAAAGCCCTCATAACCTTGTAGAAACAGTGTTATCACTTTGAGTGGGTTAAGTATCAGTCATCAACAGAGAAACAGGCCCTTCGGCCCACTATGTCTATGTTGATCGTCAAATACCTATCCACACTAACCACATTTACCTGGAAGCCATAAAGCTGACTCCTGCTCCTAATTCGGTGTGTTTCTGTGTAAGCAGTGGTCTACCTAGTTACATATGCAGATACAGCATAAATCCCTATTTTTGTACTCTGTGCAATAGCTAGTGAAGGAAAGATTGTGTTTGTCTCTTTAACCTGTAGGGCAACCTTTAAGGATTTCAGAATGAACACACCCCCCCACTCAAAAAGCTACAAGTAAAATAAAAGAAAATGTAAAGTATACGTTATAAGTATGGAGGACATGGTGGCGCAGCGGTAGAATTGCTGCTTCATAGCACTTACAGCACCAGAGACCCGGGTTCGACCCCGACCGCGGGTGCTGTCTGTACGGAGTTTGTACGTGCTCCCCGTGACCACGAGGGCTTTCTCCGAGATCTTCGGCTTCCTCCCACATTCCAAAGACGTACAGGTTTGTAGGTGAATTGGCTTGGTAAATGTGTAAATCGTCCCTATTGTGTGTAGGATAGTGTTAATGAATCGCTGGTCGGTGCGGACTCGGTGGGCCGAAGGGCCTGTTTCCATGCTGTATCTCTAAAACTAAAAACTAAAAACTAAGTACACAAGGAAGAAAAGAATAACTGCTGAAAAAGAAACCCAAGAAACACACTTCTCTGGATTAAGTTTAATTTTCTGCCCAAATGATTAATTTATACCTTCCTGCAGTGTAAAGCATTCCTCCTCTCTGGCAATTACATAGCCAGTGTTTGAATCATTGTAAAACTTTTTCATCAACACCTCTTTATGCCTTGTATAAAGATCTATATTATTGATGTATGGTAGTAAAACTGCTGGCAGTTAGCATATCTGATCTGAAATATCATCTCAGTTTCCCTCTACTGAGTTGCTTAGTATTTCCAGCATTTTATCTTTTTCTTTAAGATTCCTTTTTGTCTTTTTTTTTTTTACTGACCTTTGTTTGCTCATCTCTTCAGACTGCCACTGGCTTTCTTCCTTCCATCTGCAGTTCTCCTTTTCTCACTACTCAGTCTTTGTTCACCTTCCTGTCCACCGTACGAAGATAGCGCAAAACATCCCTCATCACACCAACCCACGAGGATGTCGATTCCATTCTTCGTGACTTGCAACTTATTTGGGCTACACAGATCTCATCTTCCCCAGAATTGATCCCAATGCCCAAAGAAACGACGATCAGCCATGATCACATTGAATGGCGGTGCTGGCTCGAAGGGCTGAATGACCTCCTCCTGCACCTGTTGTCTATTGTCTAGTGTCTATTGAAACCAAAGCCTTCCCTCCTACACCATGTCCATATTCACCCATTCATCTGCATTATCCTCCTCCATCCATACTCACTGTGTATGGCACTATTTATTGACGTCTTCCCCTAACTTGTCAAAATGTGCCTGCAGCATCTCATCCTATTAATCCACCTACCAGTGTGGATCACGACCCGTGAAGAATGACAATCGTTGCCCGCCCTGGTGTTGAATTCCCTCACCTATATTTGTGTTAAGGAAGGAACTGGAGATGCTGGCTTCAACCGAAGATAGACACAAAACGCTGGTGCAACTCAGCAGGCCAGGCAGCATCTCTGGAGAGAAGGAATGGGTGACGTTTCAGGTTGAGACCAATCTTCAGACTGCAGTCTGAAGATTGGTCTCGACCTGAAACGTCACCCATTCCTTCTCTCCAGAGTAGCTGCCTGTCCCGCTGAGTTACGCCAGCATTCTGTGTCTATCTATATTTGTGTTAAGTTGTAAATGCTGCCGTTGGATGCTACGAAATCAATCCACATCTTACCAGCTGCAGCTCGTTTGCACGAAAGGCGAACTGGATGCACTCCAATGACAAAGACAGAGCAGATAAATTGCATGAAATGTATAAAGCAGCATCTTCAACTATTTGATGATTACACCGTGTTTTGGGGGCTGCCATTGCTTTTCCCTCTAAGCATTTAGATTTTTTTTTAGATTTTTTAGATTTAGAGATACAGTGCGGAAACAGGCCCTTCGGCCCACCGGGTCCGCGCCGCCCAGCGATCCCCGCACATTAACACTATCCTACACACATTAGGGACAATTTTTTTAACATTTTACCCAGTCAATTAACCTACATACCTGTACGTCTTTGGAGTGTGGGAGGAAACCGAAGATCTCGGAGAAAACCCACGCAGGTCACGGGGAGAACGTACAAACTCCGTACAGACGGTGCCCGTAGTCAGGATCGAACCTGAGTCTCAGGCGCTGTTTAGTTGTTTATCACGCAGTAATGTTAATTATTTTTTAACCCACAGTTTTGTTTACCAGTCCCATTCAAGCGTAAAGAGTGTTTATTTGACATATGCACCAAATATAACCTGAAACAATGAAATTCATACACGCTGCAGCCTTACAGGCCCATCAGATACAACAAAAACAACAAATATATAACAGATTTTCAGTTGTGTAGGAATGAACTGCAGGTGCTGTTTTAAATCAAAGGGAGACACAAAATGCTGGAGTAACTCAGCGGGACAGGCAGCATCTCTGGAGAAGAAGGGTCTCAACCCAAAATATCAACCATTCATTCTCTCCAGAGATGCTGCCTGTCCCGCTGAGTTACTCCAGCATTTTGTGAATAAATACCTTAATAATCTTATATGTTTCGATAAGATCTCCTCTCATCCTTCTAAATTCCAGTGTATACAAGCCTAGCCGCTTCAGTCTTTCAACATATGACAGTCCCGCCATTCTGGGAATTAACCTAGTAAACCTACGCTGCACGCCCTCAATAGCAAGAATATCCTTCCTCAAATTTGGAGACCATAACTGCACACAGTACTCCAGGTGCGGTCTCACTAGGGCCCTGTACAACTGCAGAAGGACCTCTTTGCTCCTCTTGTTATGAAGGCCAACATTCTTCACTGGCTCCATTGGCTTTCTTCATTGCCTGCTGTACCTGCATGCTTCCTTTCAGTGACTGATGCACTAGGACACCCAGATCTCGTTGTACGTCCCCTGTTCCTAACTTGACACCATTCAGATAATAATCTGCCTTCTTATTTTTACCACCAAAGTGGATAACCTCACACTTATCCACATTAAACTGCATCTGCCATGCATCCGCCCACTCACACAACCTGTCCAAGTCACCCTGCAACTTCATAGCATCTTCCTCACAGCTTACACTACCACCCAGCTTTATATCATCTGCAAATTTGCCAATGGTACTTTTTTTAATCCCTTCATCCAAGTCATTAATGTATATTGTAAATAGCTGCGGTCCCAGCACCGAGCCTTGCGGTACCCCACTAGTCACTGCCTGCCATTCTGAAAGGGACCCATTTATCCCCGCTCGTTGCTTTCTGTCTGTCAACCAATTTTCTATCCGTGTCAGTACCCTACCCCCAATACCATGTGCTCCGAGAAATGCACAAACATACTCGAAATATAAACGCAACAGAAAAAAACCCTTCAGACGATAAATGTCCGGTGGAACATCTCCAGCCTGTCGGAAATATTTTAGTAACTGCTCCGAACTGTGGGCTCCAACTTTGGGCTTTTGTTCTTTTGTGTCCCTTTGATGGGCTGGCCATATCCTGGAGACTCTGAATGTATTCAAGCGCCCGGAACACCAGCGTTTGGCTGCTTTTGTCTCCTTTTGTCGAACTGTTTATTTTTTGTTTCTTCCCACGCCGTTTGCTGTCTTCCCTTGGACCACTGCTTTCCTGCACGATTAACATTCCTCGAAGTCTTGTCTCCAAATTCTCCTGGCCGACTTGCCTTTGCGCTCGTGATTTGTGCATTTCCTCGCTGAAACTTTCACTTCTTGCGATCATCATTAGCTAGTTTAAGAAATGACTGCAGATGCTGGTACAAATCGAAGGTATTTATTCACAAAGTGCTGGAGTAACTCAGCAGGTCAGGCAGCATCTCAGGAGAGAAGGAATGGGCGATGTTTCGGGTCGAGACCCTTCTTCAGTCTGAAAAAGGGTCTCGACCTGAAACATCACCCATTCCTTCTCTCCTGAGATGCTGCCTGACCTGCTGAGTTACTCCAGCATTTTGTGAATAAATATCATTAGCTAGTTAGTTTTTACCATCATGTGCTCAACTCAATTCGGTTTTATCTGCGGTAATTGGCATCGTTTGGGTTAGGGAATAAATATGTGTGTAGGAAGGAACTGCAGATGCTGGTTTAAAGTGAAGAAAAGATAGATAATAGACAATAGGTGCAGGAGGAGGCCATTCGGCCCTTCGAGCCAGCACTGCCATTCAATGTGATCATGGCTGATCATTCTCAATCAGTACCCCGTTCCTGCCTTCTCCCCATACCCCCTGACTCCGCTATCCTTAAGAGCTCTATCTAGGCTCTCTCTTGAATGCATTCAGAGAATTGGCCTCCTCTGCCTGCTGAGGCACTGAATTCCACAGATTCACAACTCTCTGACTGAAAAAGTTTTTCCTCATCTCCGTTCTAAATGGCCTACCCCTTATTCTTAAATAAGTACAAAAAGCTGGAGTTACTCCAAAGTGTTTTTGTTTTCATGGGTGGGAGGAAGAGGGGAGTGAATCCCAACCAATAAGGGTGGGGGGGTCTCAGCCTGAGAAACAGCTGTTGGGTTAATGGTCGGGTCTCTTGCATCCGAAATTGTCACCACCTCGTTTACATTTTTATGCAGCCGTTTCGTGTGGCACTGGACTACTGTCTACGTATGATCCGATACGGTGGAACTAGATTTACCAGGAGGGAAATTGATCTGCCAACAGTCTTAAAAAACACAACACTCTCCCAAGTGCAATATTCCACCTAGGTGTGATAAACATGTATTCATTTACTACTTTAAGCGTTTAAATGACGTATTGGGTGTGTTTTTAACTTGTTTTAACTTGTTTTGGTTGCTCTGATCAGTAGCTCTCCTAATTTCGTTGAATTTCAGTCTGAAGGAGGGTCTCGACCCGAAACGTCGCCCATTCCTTCTCTCCTGAGATGCTGCCTGACCTGCTGAGTTACTCCAGCATTTTGTGAATAAATACCTTCGATTTGTACCAGCATCTGCAGTTATTTTCTTATACTATATATTCTAATTTCGTTGTATCTCTAAGTACAATGAAAATAAAGGCGGCTTTTTATTATTATTATTATTATTATTATTATTATTATTATTATTATTATTATTATTATTATTATTATTATTATTATTATTATTATTATTATTATTATTATTATTATTATTATTATTATTATTATTATTATTATTATTATTATTATATTATTATTAATAAAGTCTATGTGCATCCATCTGCAGATATAATGGGCTGGGCATCGGAGTCAGGGGGTATGGGGAGAAGGCAGGAACGGGGTACTGATTGAGAATGATCAGCCATGACCACATTGAATGGTGGTTGTGGCTCGAAGGGCCGAATGGCCTCCTCCTGCACCTATTGTCTATTGACATGTCATGTTTCCTGACATAAATGGAGTTTGCAGGTGACCCAGCGAATCTTGTCCCATCCTGAGGTAACAAGGTCAAGCAAATGGGCGCACAAAGCCGGAGTAACTCAGCGGGACAGGCAGCATCTCTGGAGAGAAGGAATGGGGTGACGTTTCGGGTCGAGACCCGAGTCAGAAGAAGGGTCTCGACCTGAGACGTCACCCGTTCCTTCTCTCCAGAGATGCTGCCTGTCCCGCTGAGCTACTCCAGCATTCTGCGTCGATCTTTAAGCACTGGGTAGGGGTATTTTAATGCAACTGACCGGGGTGGGTGTCAAAGCCCATCCTGCAATTTGTTGCCTTGCAGAGTTTGTCGAGTGTGTGTGGAGGTAAGAGGCAGTAAGTGTACTTGTTTGGCCCACAGGTGGCGTTGGCCCCGAACCTCTCGTTGTGCTTGTGTGAATTTTTTACCCCTGCTAAAATTAGCGACTTGTCCTGTGTGCATTCCACTCTTTATGGATTATGCAATTTAAGAGGCGAAGCCGATTCTTGTGATCAGAACGGGACAAATTAGCTTCACACGCATGCAGCAGGAGTGAGATAAGCAAATACTGCTTCATCTCCAACTGTTCTTTTAGAAAGCGCTGGTCGCACAAGGTCGCTTTAACTTGCTGCAGGGAGCCTTAATTCAAGTCAAGTCAAGTTTATTTGTCACACACACATACACGATGTGCAGTAAACTGAAGGGGTTGGACAGGCTAGATGCAGGAAGATTGTTCCCGATGTTGGGGAAGTCCAGAACAAGGGGTCACAGTTTAAGGATAAGTGGGAAGTCTTTTAGGACCGAGATGAGAAAGGTTTTTTTTCACACAGAGAGCGGTGAATCTGTGGAATTCTCTGCCACAGAAGGTAGTTGAGGCCAGTTCATTGGCTATATTTAAGAGGGAGTTAGATGTGGCCCTTGTGGCTAAAGGGATCAGGGGGTATGGAGAGAAGGCAGGTACAGGATACTGAGTTGGATGATCAGCCATGATCATATTGAATGGCGGTGCAGGCTCGATGGGCCGAGTGGCCTACTCCTGCACCTAGTTTCTATGTTTCTATGAAAGTGGCAATGCCTGCGGATTGTGCAAAATAAGAATTACAGTTACAGCATACAAATTAAAGTTAATATAGAGGACAAAATTTAGTCCCTGGAGTTATAATAGTTAACAGTCCTGATGGCCTGTGGGAAGAAACTAAGGATAATTTATTATCTTCAAGGAGAACTTGGCCAATTATGGGTTATACAGTTGCTGCCTTTCAGTTGGGTCCTCAAATCCACCGAAGCGCCTTTCAAGCATTGTGAAGGTAGACACAAAATGCTGGAGTAACTCAGCGGGTCAGGCAGCAGCATCTCAGGAGAGAAGGAATGGGTGACGTTTCGGGTCGAGACCTTTCTCCTTATCTCCTGAGATGCTGCCTGACCCGCTGAGTTACTCCAGCATTTTGTGTCTACCTTCAATTTGAACCAGCATCTGCAGTTATTTTCCTACACTTCAAGCATGTGAAAGTCATTTTTTTCAAGGAGGACTTCGGCCGATTTTGGGTTCAGTATAGTTGATGCATTTCACAGCTGGGTCCCAAAATCCACCGAAATTACTTTTAAGCTTGTGAAAGAATAAGAAAATAACTGCACATGCTGGTACAAATCGAAGGTATTTATTCACAAAATGCTCGAGTAACTCAGCAGGTCAGGCAGCATCTCAGGAGAGAAGGAACGGGTGACGTTTCGGGTCGAGACCCTTCTTCAGACTGCTCGAAAAATTGAGGAAATAAATAACGATGTGAGATATGCTGGACCTTTGTAAAACTAAATGGCGGCACGGTAGCACAGCGCTAGAGTTAGTTGCTGCCTGTATCTCTAAACTAAACTAAACTAAACTAAACAACATAAGGGAGAACATTTGGGTCCCTTCCTACCCAAACCACCCCATCCCCGGGCACTTTCCCCTGCAACCGCACCAGATGCAACACCTGTCCCTTTACCTCCCCCGTCAACTCCATCCAAGGACCCAAACAGTCTTTCCAGGTGAGACAGAGGTTCACCTGCACCTCCTCCAACCTCATCTATTGCATCCGCTGCTCCAGATGTCAACTTATTTACATCGGCGAAACCAAACGCAGGCTCGGCGATCGCTTCGCTCAACACCTGCGCTCAGTCCGCGTTAACCAATCTGATCTCCTGGTGGCTGAGCACTTCAACTCCCCCTCCCATTCCCAGTCTGACCTTGCTGTCATGGGCCTCCTCCAGTGCCATAGTGAGGCCCACCGGAAATTGGAGGAACAGCACCTCATATTTCGCCTGGGCAGCTTGCAGCCCAGTGGTATGAACATTGACTTCTCCAACTTTAGATAGTTCCTCTGTCCCTCTCTTCCCCTCCCCCTTCCCAGATCTCCCTCTATCTTCCTGTCTCCACCTATATCCTTCCTTTATCCCGCCACCCTGGCATCAGTCTGAAGAAGGGTCTCGATCCGAAATGTCGCCCATTCCTTCTCTCCTGAGATGCTGCCTGACCTGCTGAGTTACTCCAGCATTTTGTGAATAAATACCTTCGAGCTGGAACATAAGGTAGACACAAAATGCTGGAGTAACTCAGCGGGTCAGGCAGCATCTCTGGAGAGAGGGAATGGGTGACGTTTCGGGTCGAGACCCTTCTTCAGACTGGAGAACATAAACTATAAATATTCGTCTAAGTTCTACATTATTCAAACATAATTTTAATCTTATATTCACGTCTGAATATTCAAGTCAATCTCCTCCACCACACACTCTACACTGACAAACTGCATTACTGAAATAAAATCTTGGCTTCAATCAAACTTCCTCAAACTCAATTGCAACAAATCTGAAATCATCATCATTGGTCCAAAAATGCTCACCAAATCCACCCAAAACTTCATCCTCAACATTGATGGTCTCCCAGTATCCACCTCACCTCACATCCGGAATCTTGGAATCATCCTTGATCAAACCCTCTCCTTCGACAAACACATCAAACACATCACAAAGACAGCCTTCTTCCACCTCAAAAACATTGCCCGTCTCCGTCCATCCCTCTCCTCCACAGCTGCAGAAACCCTCATCCACGCCTTCATCACCTCCCGTCTGGACTACTGCAACAGCCTCCTCTATGGCGCACCCTCAAAAATCATCAATAAACTTCAATACATTCAAAACTCCGCTGCCCGTCTACTCACACACACCTCGATCCGTGACCATATCACCCCCGTCCTTTATAAACTCCACTGGCTCCCCATCCCCCAGAGAATCCAGTACAAAATCCTCCTCATAACCTACAAAGCCCTCCATAACCTGGCCCCATCCTACCTGACCGACCTCCTCCACAGGCACACTCCCACCTGCACCCTCCGCTCTGCCGCTGCCAATCTCCTATCCCTCCACATCCGGACTAAACTCAGATCCTGGGGGGACAGGGCTTTCTCCATCGCTGCTCCCACCCTATGGAACTCACTACCCCAAACCGTTAGAGACTCCCCCACACTCACCACATTCAAAACATCGCTGAAGTCTCACCTGTTCAGTACTGCCTTCAAACACTGAAGGTCACCTCACCTTCTGTCTCCTTTCTCTGTTCATTTATTTATTTACTTATTTATCTATTTATTCATTTCCCCTATGTTCTCAAAATCTCTGTAAAGCGTCTTTGAGTATATGAAAAGCGCTATATAAATAAAATGTATTATTATTATTATTATTATTATGCAAAACATGAATGACTTCGTTGGCATCGCAAAGCATTACCATTATTAAATAATGTTCTGTGTTCTGCTTCGCTATGTTCTGTGCTCTTCTAACATTGCATACAATTGGAGTGAAATTCCTGTCAGTAATCTCAGCGTAAACGTCGTTTTTTAAAGTTTAGTTTATTGTCACCTGCACCGAGGTGCAGTGAAAGGCTTTTTTGAGTAAAGGGCAATATTTTTCAGTCTGCACTCATTTCAGCACTTAAATAAATACTCCTGAGATGCTGCCTGACCTGCTGAGTTACTCCAGCATTTTGTGAATAAAGGAATTAAAAACCTACATAGCCTCTCCTGTCTATCAGCTGTAATAACGGCAACACAATATGCATTTCATTTATTCAAAATGTAAGAAAGGAATTTTCCTTTTAAGGACGTTGGCTAAATTAACTAAGTTAACCTGAAGCAGGGTCTCAACCCAAAACCTCACCCATTCCTTCTCTCCGAGATGCTATCTGTCCCGCTGAGTTACTCCAGCATTTTGTGCCTATCTTCGGTGTAAACGAGGACTTCATTTAGTGTGAAGCGTGATCGGTTTTTGTTTCCAAAAAATATCATTTCTTGACCTCATAATATTAGAACTTGTGTAGGAAAATAACTGCAGATGCTGGTACAAATCGAAGGTATCACAAAATGTTAATAGTCGTTTATTTGTCACATACACACAAATGTGTAGTGAAATGAAACATTACCCACAGTTCAACAGTAAGACCAATAAGAATAATCAACAAAAATGCAACAACACATACAATCATAAACTAACACCAAACAAAAGAAACATCCATCACAGTGAGTCTCCTCCAGTCCCCTCCTCACTGTGATGGAAGGCCAGAATGTCTTTTTCTCTTCCTATCAGGTCAGGCAGCATCTTAGGAGAGAAGGAATGGGCGACGTTTCGGGTCGAGACCCTTCTTCAGACTGATGACCTTCTTGAGACGAAAAAAGGGTCTCGACCCGAAACGTCCACCATCCCTTCTCTCCTGAGATGCTGCCTGACCCGCTGAGTTACTCCAGCATTTTGTAAAATGCTTCGATTTGCACCAGCATCTGCAGTTATTTTCTTAAATAAGAACCTGTGGATCGCAAGTTTACTCTCTATTTTCTTTTGCTAACGCATTCCTTTGCGACATCTTCAGTCTTTTTTGTTTTTTGTTTTCCGTGTGACGAGACCTTCAGTCCCACACACGGCCCCTTGTTATTCTCTGGGCGGTGGGTGGAATGTGCAAAAGGTTTTGTTGCGTTTGACTCATTGAAGGAGGACACTTAGCCTGTCCCGTGACAACTGCAATCAGCCTGAACCCTTTGAAGTATCTCATTTGTCCAATTTAGTCCACGCTCTAAGAAGTTGAGATTTAATCAGCTCAAGGCGAACAGTGAAAACTCGAGTCTTATTTTAATTTTTTTTTTTAAATGATCATGATGACCTTGTGTAATGGTTAAGTTTCGTTTCCCCCCCACAAATTTTTTTGTTAGCTGTTTTGGTTTAACAAGAAAAGCGACCAGTACCTTCGCCTGTTACGAAGTTTAGTTTTTAATGTATAAGAAAATAACTGCAGATGCTGGTACAAATCGAAGGTATATATTCACAAAATGCTGGAGTAACGCAGCAGGTCAGGCAGCATCTCGGGAGAGAAGGAATGGGTGACGTTTCAGGTCGAGACCCTTCTTCGGGTCGAGATTATTAAGGGGTTGGACACGTTAGAGGCAGGAAACATGTTCCCAATGTTGGGGGAGTCCAGAACCAGGGGCCACAGTTTAAGAATAAGGGGTAGGCCATTTAGAACTGAGATGAGGAAAAAAAAATTCAGTCAGAGAGTTGTGAATCTGTGGAATTCTCTGCCTCAGAAGGCAGTGGAGGCCAATTCTCTGAATGCATTCAAGAGAGAGCTGGATAGAGCTCTTAAGGATAGTGGAGTCAGGGGGTATGGGGAGAGGGCAGGAACGGGGTACTGATTGAGAATGATCAGCCATGATCACATTGAATGATGGTGCCGTCTCGAAGGGCCGAATGGCCTCCTCCTGCACCTATTGTCTATTGTCTATTCAGACTAATGATAATTACATTAGTTTTTAATGTAATTATTCTTGTACGATGAGGTTTCCGTGTATAATCAAAAGATATAATGCAAAAATATATGTGCTCAGGAGTAACGTGGCCACATTAATCTAGGAGGGGGGTGGAAATAGAGCACCAGCAGCGAATAATCCAGTGAAGGCAAGAGCACAGGTCAGTTGCCACTTACAATTGTATATGTGTAGATCAGTGGGACAGCTCTCAATGGCAAGGCTTCGTGATTAATGGCGTTTATTCTTGACATCAGCCCCTTTATTTATCTGCAGCGCAGTTTAGTGATATTATCGCTCACCCTCGAATGAAAAAATATTCAGTCATCCCAACAATATTGCTCTGTAAATTGAGTGGAGTCACTTTTTTTTATTCTATCTCCAACCCTTATCGCCTGCACAGTAATTTCCTCGCTGGGGCTTTGATATGGAGAGGCAGGATTTAAACTCTACTCGACACACAGATCTGGCTTCAATTTCCACTAGAAGTTCGAGTCTGCTCGCGGGAGAGAACAAAAAAATAAAACAAAATATATGGGGGACGTGTCTCCTCTCTCAGAATAAACGCTGATGGGTATTTCATTAAATATGTAAACAAGTATTAGCCTGGAATATTTGGACCTTCCTGACACTCAACCTCACGCCCAAGTGCTGCTTGTTTGCATATTGAGCTTGTCGCTCGATCAATCTTCATCCAATTGCAATCAGCATGCAAGCAGACACTATCATTTATCCTGAGAGTGATTTTTTTGAACTGGATACACTGAGCTTTATAATGACCACGCGGTACATTAGTCACCGAGATAAGGACCGACGACATCCACTGAAATATTTCTCCCCCATTCTCGTGATGTGCTGGGAAATTAGAGCAAATGTTAAACCAATGTTTATTCGATTAGCTGGCTTTCCCGGTAATTAAACGACTTGTGACAGTGAAAGTGACTGGAGCTTTTGGAAGTGCAGTTGCACGTTGTACTACAACTGCAGATGCTGGTACAAATCGAAGGTGTTTATTTCACAAAATGCTCCACGTTCCAGTAGCAAGCAGCAACTCAGCTAATTCGTACGTGATCCAGTGAACAAAGGTGATCTGGAAATGCATTTCCTTTCTCAGCCCGCCTGTTCTACACATTAAACCTTCAGAAAAAAAACATTACAACTTCTTTCTGCAATTAAGGAATCTGTAATTTCTTAGAGACAAGGAAATATGGAGTATTTATTTCACAAAATGCTGGAGTAACTCAGCAGGTCAGGCAGCATCTCGGGAGAGAAGGAATGGGCGACGTTTCGGGTCGAGACCCTTCTTCAGACTGATGCATGTACCATCCAGGCATGGATAGCTAGCATCTCGCTGCCAGCGACTCCAGCAACGTAGTACTCCGGCAGTTTCTACCTCTTCCGAAGTATAGAGGCTGCCGATTACCAATTTAAAAAAAAAAACCTTTCCGCAAATAAGGCACCGTATTCTGGGGCTTTATGGTTTTCGTTTCCACCCCGTTGCAGGTTACTGTTTCCTGGTGGTTTACCTGCTTATGATTAAGCCGAGAGAGCATATTTTACTCCGTTGGCCAAGGTCCAGTGGAGCTCGTTCAACTGTTTCTGATGTAAAACTGGCATCTTTCCGAATAATCTTTCAACTGCAGCAGAGGGATCTTCTACGATTTGTTAGTTAATCAAATGGGAGTCCCGACCACACGTATTCACAATAGTAAATGTCTTCTTGAAGCGACCATAAATAAACGATCAATAGACAATAGGTGCAGGAGGAGGCCATTCGGCCCTTCGAGCCAGCACCGTCATTCAATGTGATCATGGCTAATCATTCTCAATCAGTACCCCGTTCCTGCCTTCTCCCCATACCCCCTGACTCTGCTATCCTTAAGAGCTCTATCCAGCTCTCTCTTGAATGCATTCAGAGAATTGGCCTCCACTGCCTTCTGAGGCAGAGAATTCCACAGATTCACAACTCTCTGACTGAAAAAGTTTTTCCTCATCTCCGTTCTAAATGGCCTACCCCTTATTCTTAAACTGTGGCCCTTTGTTCTGGACTCCCCCAACATTGGGAACATGGTTCCTGCCTCTAATGTGTCCAACCCCTTAATAATCTTATACGTTTCAACAAGATCTCCTCTCATCCTTCTAAATTCCAGTCTGAAGAAGGGTCTCGACCCGAAACGTCGCCCATTCCTTCTCTCCTGAGATGCTGCCTGCCCTGCTGAGTTACTACAGTATTTTGTGAATAAATACCTTCGATTTGTACCAGCATCTGCAGTTATTTTCTTATAAATAACGATACATACACTTCTTCAAACCGTGGGTGACATTTTACATTTTCACAATCAATACAGTTCTAAAATTGAGCATGATTTTATATTTTTACAAAAAGGAAACATAGAAAATAGGTGCAGGAGTAGGCCATTTGGCCCTTCGAGCCTGCACCGCCATTCAATATGATCATGGCTGATCATCCAACTCAGTATCCCGTACCTGCCTTCTCTCCTTACCCCCTGATCCCTTTAGCCACAAGGGCCACATCTAACTCCCTCTTAAATATAGCCAATGAACTGGCCTCAACAACCTTCTGTGGCACAGAATTCCACAGATTCACCACTGTCTGTGTGAAAAAAAACCTTTCTCATCTCGGTCCTAAAAGACTTCCCCCTTATCCTTAAACTGTGACCCCTTGTTCTGGACTTCCCCAACATCGGGAACAATCTTCCTGCATCTAGCCTGTCCAACCCCGACCGCATCAATATCAAGGCACCTGCAGATTTTTTTTTTTAAAAGGGCAATGGTAATGATGATCACAAAACCAACCGTTTAAGGGAGGCGATCTGTTATTTTTACCTGGTCTGTCTCGTATGTGACTTCAGGCTCATGGCAATTAGGATGGCACAAAAAAAAAAAGCAATCCTGGCAAGGCAGAGGTAATTAGGATGGGATAATAACTGTCAACATTGCCAGCAACGTCCACATCCTGAGAAAAACTATATTAATTAGTGGGGCAGCACATTTTACTGTCTCTGCCTCACAGCAAGAAGACCTGGGTTGAATCCTGACCTTGAATCACGGTCAGTGTGGAGTTTGCGCATTCCCACTGTGAGTGACCACGTGGGTTTCTCTCGGGTGCTCTGGTTTCTTCCCACATCCCAAAGATATGATTCGGTGATCGGCAGATTGACCCCCGGCGTGCAGGTTAGTGGGGCGAGTTGAAGAGGAGATGGAGGAGAAAAGAAACATAGAATTAACGTAGGGTTAATATAAAAAGAGGTGGTTGATATTCAGCGTGGACTTGATGGGCTGAATTTCCACGCTATAACCCTCGATGACTCTGGTAGGGATAGCATTGCATAGAAGTCCTGGTTCTTGGAATATGTTGGACAGCAACACTCACTCTCAATAGACAATAGACAATAGGTGCAGGAGTAGGCCATTCGGCCCTTCGAGCCAGCACCACTGGCCCTTAGAGCTCTATCTAACTCTCTTTTAAATTCATTCAGTGAATTGGCCACTACTGCCTTCTGTGGCAGAGAATTCCACAAATTCATAACTCTCTGGGTGAAAAGGTTTCTTCTCACCTCAGTTTTAAATGGCCTGCCCTTTACTCTTAGACTGTGGCCCCTGGTTCTGGACTCCCCCAACATTGGGAACATTTTTCCTGCATCTGGCTAGTCCAGTCCTTTTTTAATTTTATACGTCTCTATAAGATCCCCTCTCATCCTTCTAAACTCCAGTGAATACAAGACCAGTCTTTCCAATCTTTCCTCATATGACAGTCCCTCCATCCCAGGAATTAACCTCGTGAACCTACGCTGCACTCAATAGCAAGGACGTCCTTCCTCAAATTAGGAGACCAAAACTGCACACAATACTCCAGATGGGGTCTCACCAAGGCCCTATACAACTGCAGAAAGACTTCTTTGCTCCTGTACTCAAATCCTCTCATTATGAAGGCCAACATGCCATTAGCTTTCTTCACTGCCTGCTGTACCTGCACGCTTACTTGGTGGTTGATAGTTGGCAGGAATTTGTGAGATGAAAGACTGTTTCTAAGCTGTGTGATTGTACACCAGGCACCCCTCCCCTCCCTCGCCCCCCAGCATGTGTAATTGCATGGTTTGGTGAGGGAAAAGCACCCACTGTTCCCCTGTGCCTTGCCCATGAATGGGGGCTGGAATGAACGTTGTGACATTGGATCTCATGGTTCCTGGTCGAACATGGGTTGTAAGTAGGGTACCTCTTCGGATCGTTCACCTTGTCGCGGCGAAGAGGCTTGGGTGCCTTCTGTACCTCACCTGATTATTCCGAGAGCGATGCCGTCGGAAGCACTAGCTTCTGGTGGGGCCACCCATGGCGGTAAGGTCGAGGATGAGGGTCCAGACCAAGAACGATCCAACGTACAAGACCTCAACGGCGGACGAAGTTATCTTGAACTCAACGGCTGTGAAGGTGGATGAAGGCTGCAACAGATCTATCAGCTCCGATCGTCTTGGTTCCCTTGCCATTGGAATGAGTTGATTGATTTGTGAAGGACCGTGTGCTTCTTGGAGTGCAACATCAAGTACACGTTAAACAAACACACGCACACAGGCGTCTTCGTTCTGACATCGGTACGTAGACCATCATCCTCGACCTCGAGGGATCGCCACGACGACGACGACCAGAATATAAGAACCGGTGGATCGCTTGAGATATATAGGTGTCATGTTGCAAAATATCCATGGAAAATTACCCCAAACAATTTATTTAAGTTCTTATGATTTACTAATATTAATTTATAATAAATGTAGTCATATTTCGCTGTCCCTTTATGAATGCCCAGAAATTAGAGACACAAAGTGCTGGAATAACTCAGCGGGTGCAATGCAAAACGTTGCCTATCCTTGTTCTCCAGCGATGCTGCTGAGCCCGCTGAGTTACTCCATATTTTCTTCTCTACATCGGCGAGACCAAACGCAGGCTCGGCGATCGTTTCGCTCAACTCCTCCGCTCAGTCCGCCTCAACCAACGTGATCTCCCGGTGGCTGAGCACTTCAACTCCCCCTCCCACTCCCAGTCTGACCTTTCTGTCATGGGCCTCCTCCAGTGCCATAGTGAGGCCCACCGGAAATTGGAGGAACAGCACCTCATATTTCGCTTGGGCAGCTTACAGCCCGGTGGTATGAACATTGACTTCTCCAACTTTAGATAGTTCCTCTGTCCCCCTCTTCCCCTCCCCAGTTCTCCCTCTATCTTCCTGTCTCCACCTATATCCTTCCTTTGTCCCGCCCCCCCTGACATCAGTCTGAAGAAGGGTCTCGACCAGAAACGTCACCCATTCCTTCTCTCCTGAGATGCTGCCTGACCTGCTGAGTTACTCCAGCATTTTGTGAAATAAATACTCCACATTTCCTTGTCTCTAAGAAATTACAGGTTCCTTAATTGCAGAAAGAAGTTGTAATGTTTTTTTCTGAAGGTTTAATGTGTAGAACAGGCGGGCTGAGAAGGAAATGCATTTCCAGATCGCCTTGTTTACTGGATCACGTACGAATTAGCTGAGTTGCTGCTTGCTACTGGAACGTGAAGCATTAAACAGTAGCTGCTAATTAGTGCTCAGACTAACTCTGTAAATGTCAATCCAACTATTAGGTTTAATTAACTACACTGCTTCAGAAGCAAGCTTCCAGGTAATAAAATGCTTTTCTGTTTCCTGATGTTGGCTGAACTGAGGAGTGACTTTGAATTCTAGAATATTAGAGCCGGACTAAGTGATTGTATTGCGTTAGAAAGAAGGCTGGATTCATAAATCATATTTTACAATAATACTAACCGTGACCAATGTTGTAAATTTAAAATATTGTCAATGTTGCAAGGCGGGAAATTCAACATTCAAGTTCTGCACAGAAATCCTAACCGCGACCCTATAAAATGAGAAAACTCTGAGTGAGTTTTAGTTTGGTTTAGAGATACAGCGCAGAAACAGGCCCTTCGGCCCACCGAGTCCGCGCCGACCAGAGATCCCCGCACACTAACACTATCCTACACACACTAGGGACAATTTACATTTACACCAAGCCAATTAACCATCTCTGGAGAGAAGGAATGGGTGACGTTTTGGGTCGAGACCCTTCTTCAGACCCATTTGCCTGTCGCCCACACACTATATCTACTGAGAACTATCCCGAACTGGTTCCATCTCCTTCATCCCTCCCTTTTTTGCTTTCACTCATCAGCTTCCTTACTTACAGTGCCCTCCATAATGTTTGGGACAAAGACCCATCATTTATTTATTTGCCTCTGTACTCCACAATAACCACTTCCTCTCCTCCACCTTGTTCCATTTGCAAATCATCCCCCCCCCTCAATTAATTCCATCTATTGCCCCCCAGCTCCTGTCTCCTCCTCACCTCTTTATTCTTGCTCTCTGCACTCACATCCTGATGCAGGGGTTTGACTTGAAACTTTGATTATCATTTTGCCTCCACAGATGCTGCCTGACCCACTGAGTTCCTCCAGCAATTTGTTTTCTACTAACAATTCTCGAGATGCTTTCTGTAAGTCAGCAGATGTAATATCCACGGATATACTGAAGTAGCACTAGAGTGTCAGGGTTCGATCCCGACTACGGGCGCCGTCTGTACGGTTTGTACGTTCTCCCCGTGACCTGCGTGGGTTTTCTCCGAGATCTTCGGTTTCCTCCCAAACTCCAAAGACGTACAGGTTTGTAGGTTAATTGGCTTGGTAAATGTAAAAATTGTCCCTAGTGTGTGTAGGATAGTGTTAATATGCGGGGGGTCGCTGGTCGGTGCGGACCTGGTGGGCCGAAGGGCTTGTTTCCGCGCTGTATCTCTAAGCTAAACTAAAGTAAATGAACAGTTTTCCAATAGCAGAACTGTGAGGTTAATATAAAAATAAAAATAAGTTATGTTCATATATCAGAGCACTGAAACTATGGATCGGTCAGAGGAAATGGCAATAATTCAGAGAATTATCAATGAAGATCATTCCAAGATACTTATTGAAAAAATGCTGGAGTAACTCAGCAGGTCAGGCAGCATCTCAGGAGAGAAGGAATGGGTGACGTTACAGCACCAGAGACCCGGGTTTGATCCTGTCTGCAGGTTCGGTCTGCACGGAGTTTATATGTTCTCACTGTGACCGGGTTTTCTCCGGGTTTCCTCTCACACTCCAAAGACATATAGGTTTGTGGGAAACTTGCTAATTGTAAATTGTCCCTAGTGTGTAGGATAGTGCTAGTGTATCGCTGGTCGGCGCAGACTTGGTGGGCCGAAGGACCTGTTTCCTTCTTCAGTCTGAAGAAGGGTCTCGACCCGAAACGTCACCCATTCCTTCTCTCCTGAGATGCTGCCTGACCTGCTGAGTTACTCCAGCATTTTGTGAATAAATACCTTTGATTTGTACCAGCATCTGCAGTTATTTTCTTACATTCCAAGATACTTGGTTGAGTCAGGCCTTTCCAATGAATTTGCCACCATGAGCCATATTTTCTTGCTAGTTTGGCTGTAATTGTGCTCATAGACTTGGCTTCATCTCTGTAAGCAGTCTCGCTGCCAGTCACTTATTTACAATCAGTGATAAGTGACCACTATATTGCACCCATGTATTCTGTAACAGTTATCACAAGCAAATTAGAAGCAATGAAAAATTTGCCAATGGATTGGTGCTGTATTGGCACCAGAACTGCTCCAACATTTGTCAATGGAGTGGGTTGATTGTTAATCAATTAATAGAATCCCAAAACACATCACTGCACCAAAGAAATTGATGGATCTGACTGAGCTGTTACATTAAATTGACTCGTGAGGAGTAACTATGGTCCACTGTGCAAGCATTTGTGTTGACATGCAGGCCAGAGAATTATAATTTCATGGAATTGATTGAAACAATCATTGGAATGAATCAATAGACAATAGGTGCAGGAGGAAGCGATTCGGCCCTTCGAGCCAGCACCGCCATTCAATGTGATCATGGCTGATCATTCTCAATCAGTACCCCGTTCCTGCCTTCTCTCCATACCCCCTGACTCCGCTATCCTTAAGAGCTCTATCCAGCTCTCTCTTGAATGCATTCAGAGAATTGGCCTCCACTGCCTTCTGAGGCAGAGAATTCCACAGATTCACAACTCTCTGACTGAAAAGGTTTTTCCTCATCTCAGTTCTAAATGGCCTACCCCTTATTCCTAAACTGTGGCCCCTTGTTCTGGACTCCCCCAACATTGGGAACATGTTTCCTGCCGTTAACGTGTCCAACCCCTTAATAATCTTATATGTTTCGATAAGATCTCCTCTCATCCTTCTAAATTCCAGTGTATACAAGCCTAGTCGCTCCAGTCTTTCAACATATGACAGTCCCGCCATTCCGGGAATTAACCTACGCTGCATGCCCTCAATAGCAAGAATATCCTTCCTCAAATTTGGAGACCAAAACTGCACACAGTACTCCAGGTGCGGTCTCACTAGGGCCCTGTACAACTGTAGAAGGACCTCTTTTAATCACCAACGCAGTGTTGCTCAAACATAGTTGCTCAAACATAGTTGTTGCTTTCTGGATGGTTCTCAACATTTTTAAAGTTTAATTCCCTCGATTCCTGTCTTATAATGGCAACATTTTCCGTGCTGCAAAGGCCGGGTGTGTCCGTTGACAACATTAGTGGGAAGGAACTGCAGACGCTGGGTTTAAACCGAAGACAGGCACAAAATGCTGGAATAACTCAGCGGGACAGGCAGCATCTCTGGAGAAAAAGGACTGGGTGACGTTTCGGGTCGAGACACTTCTTTAGACTTTTTAAAATCTTAGTGAGCAAGGCCCGGAGCTGCGGGAGAGTCCGAGCGAGGGCCTACTGGTGCCAGCGCATCGCAGCCAGTGTAGAACGCAGGGCACGGAAGTATACACTGGAATTTAGAAGGATGAGAGGAGATCTTATCGAAACGTATAAGATTATCAAGGGGTTGGACGCGTTAGAGGCAGGAAAAATGTTCCCTATGTTGGGGGAGTCCAGAACAAGGGGCCACAGTTTAAGAATAAGGGATAGGCCATTTAGAACTGAGATGAGGAAAAACGTTTTCAGTCAGAGAGTTGTGAATCTGTGGAATTCTCTGCCTCAGAAGGCAGTGGAGGCCAATTCTCGGAATGCATTCAAGAGAGCGCTAGATAGAGCTCTTCAGGATAGCGGAGTCAGGGGGTATGGGGAGAAGGCAGGAACGGGGTACTGATTGACAATGATCAGCCATGATCACATTGAATGGCGGTGCTGGCTCGAAGGGCCGAATGGCCTCCTCCTGCACCTATTGTCTATTGTCTAAGAACTGTTGCGAAAAATTGTTGGGTGTGAAGAAGGGTCTCGACCCGAAACGTCACCCATTCCTTCCTTCCAGAGATGCTGCCTGACCCGCTGAGTTACTCCAGCATTTGGTGTCCATCTTGTGTCAGTTGACCCAGGAATTACATTCAGGCGAGTTTGACTTTTATTTGTATTTTTGTAAAATTATTCGTTTAAATGTCTATTTAAAAATGTTAATTTCACACCATCAGCTATTTTACTAATTGCCACGTGAAATATTTATTCTTTTGGGGCTATTGAACATTCTAGAATGGGGAAACCAGGCACTTGAAAAAGTTTTAAAAGAAGGCACCATCAAATGTTCATAAATTAACGTTAGAAAGCATAAAAATAGAATCAAGTAGCTGAAAAAGGAATGGCAGAGAAGCATCAGAGGAAAGAAAAACTCTGCTGATCTGGCTGATCACTCTCAATCAGTACCCCGTTCCTGCCTTCTCCCCATACCTCCTCACTCCGCTATCCTTAAGAGCTCTATCCAGCTCTCTCTTGAAAGCATCCAACGAACTGGCCTCCACTGCCTTCTGAGGAAGAGGATTCCACACCTTCACCACTCTCTGACTGAAAAAGTTCTTCCTCATCTCCGTTCTAAATGGCCTACCCCTTATTCTTAAACTGTGGTCCCTTGTTCTGGACTCCCCCAACATTGGGAACATGTTTCCTGCCTCTAATGTGTCCAATCCCCTAATTATCTTATATGTTTCAATAAGATCCCCCTTCATCCTTCTAAATTCTTACACTTATTATAGCTTACACACACACTGCACGCTGAGAAAGCAAAAACGAATCTTCCAAATGCTGTGTCTTGATTAATTGGTCTTTATTAAAGTAGCACAAATCACAAGAGTAATTCATAAATTTTCGTTCTTATCGTACTGTTTCTTCTTCAAACAACACAGTAACGATCGTGTAGTCGTTACCATGTGGTAAAAAGCTGTATTCTCTCCATCCTCGGAGACTAAACTGACCCACAATCTCTGTGGCTACGCTAGCCCCCTCAGATGTAGACACTCCCCATTACGTATCAAATCACACCCACAAGCATGCAATAAAAAAAAAAACTAGAAATATTAAACATGACCATAATATAATGACAGTAACTCATTTAACCTCCTGCACTGACTACGGGTGCTGTCTGTATGGAGTTTGAACGTTCTCCCCGTGACCTACGTGAGTTTTCTCCGGGTTTTCCTGTTTCCTCCCACACTCTGTACACATGCAGGGTTGTAGATAAATTGGCTTGGTGCAATTGTAGATTGTTTCCAGTGCATGTAGGATAGTGTTAATGTGCGGGGATCACTGGTCAACGTGGACTCAGTGGGCCTTACACCCTGTTTCCATGTTGCATCTCTAAACTAAACCAAACCAAACCATTTCCTTAGCCCCAATTCAACAGAGACCTCTTTGGGCATTTTGAAGAAGGGTCTCGACCCGAAACGTCACCCATTCCTTCTCTCCTGAGATGCTGCCTGACCTGCTGAGTTACTCCAGCATTTTGTGAATAAATACCTTCGATTAGTACCAGCATCTGCAGTTATTTTCTTACACTTATTATACATCCAATTTTCCACAATAAGTAATACGTGAACATAAATTTCTATTTTTCTTTTAGACTCCTTATTCTCTGTGTTTAATTTTGCTCAATTCAGTAATTTACGTTTTTGTAGTTTTCTTTTCTTCTAGTTCTATAGACAATAGACAATAGACGCAGGAGTAGGCCATTAGGCCCTTCGAGCCAGCACCTCCATTCAATGTGATCATGGCTGATCATTCTCAATCAGTAATCCGTTCCTGCTTTCTCCCCATACCCCCTGACTCCGCTATCCTTAAGAGCTCTATCTAGCTCTCTCTTGAATGTGTTCAGAGAATTGGCCTCCACTGCCCTCTGAGGCAGAGAATTCCACAGATTCACAACCCTGACTAAAAAAGTTTTTCCACATCTCTGTTCTAAATGGCCTCCCCCTTATTCTTAAACTGTGGCCCCAGGTACTGGACTCCCCCAACATTGGGAACATGTTTCCTGCCTCTAACATGTCCAACCCCTTAATAATCTTATACGTTTCGATAAGATCCCCTCTCATCCTTCTAAATTCCAGTGTATACAAACCTAGTTGTAGTTCTGTTCCTGTATGTGCGATTATACTTTTGATCTTTCACCACTGGAATGAGTTTTTCTTTATTTATTCTTTCAAAGGAGTTTATCATTTTTAGCACTGCTTCTGGGTCTTCAAAGAGAGCAATCCCATTTATAAAAACTGAAAGTTCTGGAATAAGGTAGCATCTGTGGAGAGAGCAGAACCAATATTTTTCGATCAATGCCCTTGTGTCTTAAAGCTTCAGAACCATCCCAAATTATCTATTATCACTATATAGCTGGTGCCTCTCATCCCAACAAACCATTCCAGTAAATAATTTTGCATTGTTGAAGGTAGTTTAATGTTGAGGAGACTGTTCCATAAAACAAATAGGATTATTAATCAGACTGCATGATTAAAAAAGTAAGGATTTTTTGATAAAACTATTCAATGCTAGTTAGACTACAGACTTCATAATGATCTCAATAGACAATAGACAATAGGTGCAGGAGGAGGCCATTCGGCCCTTCGAGCCAGCACTGCCATTCAATGTGATCATGGCTGATCATTCTCAGTACCCCGTTCCTGCCTTCTCCCCATACCCCCTGACTCCGCTATCCTTAAGAGCTCTATCTAGCTCTCTCTCGTTTGGAGCACCTTACTTGCAAGATCCTGAACTAAGCATTGGCCATCCTTAAGCAATGAATGGAATAAAAGTTGTTACATGGATTCACTGGAGTTTAGAAAGATGTGAGGGGATCTTATAGAGACATATAAAATTATAAAAGGACTAGACAAGCTAGATGCAGGAAAAATGTTCCTAATGTTGGGGGAAGTCCAGAACCAGGGGCCACAGTCTAAGAATAAAGGGGAGGCCGTTTAAAACTGAGGTGAGAAGGAACTTTTTCACCCAGAGAGTTGTGAATTTGTGGAATTCTCTGCCACAGAGGGCAGTGGAGGCCAAATCACTGGATGGATTTAAGAGAGAGTTAGATAGAGCTCTAGGGGCTAGTGGAATCAAGGGATATGGGGAGAAAGCAGGCACGGGTTATTTATTGTGGATGATCAGCCATGATCACAATGAATGGCGGTGCCGGCTCGAAGGGCCGAATGGCCTCCTCCTGCACCTATTTTCTATGTATCTATGTATGATCATAAAATATCATGGAATATGTATTCATCGATTGCATTTTAAGGATGAGCGTGAGAAAGAAAACTGTTGAATATTTCAAGTAAATCTTGTGAAAAACCATTTACAATGGAAGGAATTAGTGATCTGGCTCCCCTTTGACCAACGCAGCTCAATCACCTTCAATTGCAGTTAGCCTGAACGCTGGTCTATTGCAGTATGTGAGGCCAGCATCGTCAGAAACAGTCTATTTAACTCTGAAACTGCCTCAGTTATTGCACTTCAAGTTATATATGTCAGTGTTAGAATCAGATTGCATGAAGATTACAATGTACGTTATGTATATTGGCATAATGAGTGGTTTGAAAGGGTTTGGTTTACGTTTTACTTCTTTGATCCTTAAATTGTGTAAAACATTTTGCACTATATCTGTTCAATCACTTTTATTATCAGCCATTTTGCAGGGAATGCATGGTGTAATAATTGCTAACTTTTACCATATGTAAAGAGAAAGGGAGAAATAGATGTAATTGAAATATTGCAGCGTGTAATGTCGTAGACAAGTAAAGAATAACAGTAAGCTCGGTTATTCCCCGCGTCCTGACCCTCTGAATTTGTTTTAGTGAGTTTTAGTTCCCCTGGAGATTAACTTTGATCTTTGTCAAATTCAGATATTTCAAGCCCCTTGTAACTGATAACTAAGAGGAATTGGTTTCTCACATCAGATTACAGTCTGTCATGGTGATTGGTGCCAACAGCAAACACTGATGATCACAGTCTGCAAAACTCTGCTGCTACATTCTCGTTGCATCAAAGGAATGCGTTCCCCCCACTGCTTTGACAGCTGCTCCCAGTGGCTTTTCCTTACACAGTAAATTAATTGGAAAAACAGGGGGGCAAAAGCCATTACGTGGGGTCAGTGTTACAGCTAACTTATGATGGCCTCTAACGACTCTCTTTCGCAGAGAACCAGGTTACGGGAGCCAAAAACTGTCGCTGAGAGAGGACAGGGATGAGAGCCTCACAGATATCGCAGCTCGCTCATTGTAATCACTCAGCTTTAAACCAGTGCTTCACCGTGAGAATCGACAATAGACAATAGGTACAGGAGGAGGCCATTCGGCCCTTCGAGCCAGCACCACCATTCAATGTGATCATGGCTGATCATTCTCAATCAGTACCCCGTTCCTGAGTTCTCCCCATACCCCCTGACTCCGCTATCCTTAAGAGCTCTATCTAGCTCTCTCTTGAATGCATTCAGAGAACTGGCCTCCACTGCCTTCTGAGGATAAAACTGTGTGAGATACCTTGCTATTGAGGGCGTGCAGCGTAGGTTTACTAGGTTAATTCCCGGAATGGCGGGACTGTCATGTGTTGAAAGACTGGAGCGACTAGGCTTGTATACACTGGAATTTAGAAGGATGAGAGGGGATCTTATCGAAACATATAAGATTATTAAGGGGTTGGACACGTTAGAGGCAGGAAACATGTTCCCAATGTTGGGGGAGTCCAGAACCAGGGGCCACAGTTTAAGAATAAGGGGTAGGCCATTTAGAACTGAGATGTGGAAGAACCATTTCAGTCAGAGTGTTGTAAATCTGTGGAATTCTATGCCTCAGAAGGCTGTGGAGGCCAATTCTCTGAATGCATTCAAGAGAGAGCCAGATAGAGCTCTTAAGGATAGCGGAGTCAGGGGGTATGGGGAGAAGGCAGGAACGGGGTACTGATTGAGAATGATCAGCCATGATCACATTGAATGGTGGTGCTCGCTCGAAGGGCTGAATGGCCTACTCCTGCACCTATTGTGTATTGTCTATTGTCTATTAATGCTATCCTAGCGTAACTCAAGATGCAATCTTACTGAAATTTCTTGTTTCAAAACTGTGCAGAAAGTCCATTTTGTAAGATTCATTTAATCATGTCCTTTAATATTTCTGTCTGTTTTGACCAGGGTATTTTTGATCTACAGTTTAATATCGTGCATGGTTATGTCCAGTTGGTGGAACGCAACTTCATTTGATGAAGAGAAATTAATCTAAAGTTCGTAAGATTTTCCGCACACCTCTGATAATGTTTTCCCTTTCAGACCTCCCTCTCTTTCAGGTAGCCCAGCATTCTCCGACATCTCGCTCATCAGAATCTCCCCACTCAGAACTCCCATTGGCACTTCAGAGCCTGTGTTTAACCCACCGCATCCATACATTAACCCCTACGTGGACTACATTAGGTCTCTACACAGCAGCCCCTCTCTGTCAATGATCTCGGCAGCAAGGGGACTCAGCCCGAGTGATGGTGAGCCACATTGTAAAGTTTTGCTTTCTTAGCATGGATAAGAAACGGTGATGTAAAAATTGCATTTCAGCTTAATGGTTAAATTAAAAACCGTCACAAACATTTTATTATTTATTTTAAAAAAATTAAAACATCATGTTATTAATGCAACGCTTTTGAAAATGTTAATGAATTTATGGTGGCGTCTATATGCACAGCTGTTATGGCTTTTTGTTTAAGTAAAATCCACTTTGAATGAAGACTTATTTTTCATTTTACTGCAGCAGCTTATTTTCCCTCAGTGTCGCAAAGAGTCTAAATGTTGTACCTCATGAACCGTGTGGTGTGTCAGTAACAGTGCTGGATGACTTGAGTTCTTGGAGAGGATGCCTGAATTAGAGCAGCAGAAAAAACAGAGGCAGACTTTGATTCTTAAACGTTTTGCATGGGAAATTTAAAAACTCATTCCTACCATCCACCACACTTCTCAAAAAAAAACAGCAGTAACATAATTTTGTATTATATTTATAATTCATTACTCATGAGGCAAATAGCTTTTGTAAAAATTCAGAACTCAAAGAAGACTAACTAACCAGGAAGAAATATGAGCACATTAAAATTACAATTATAACACAAAGTACTGGTGCTATAACACCCGAATACGCACTCAACCATGACAACCAAGCCCAAAGCCAAAGTATTATGTAACTATCTAACTGAATATACCAACTTATGCTAAGGACAATAACTAACTCCATATGCAATAAACAGCTACCTACATGCTAACTAGCTCATTAAAAAACCCCAGATCTTATTGATGCAAGTATATAATTGGGGTGATCAAGAGGGCACCTCCCCTCACTGGTGTTTCGTTGAGTTAGGCCCACAACACCTCAGGAAGGCTCAACAGTAGGGTTGCCAACTGTCCCGTATTAGCCGGGACATCCCGTGTTTTGGGCTAAATTGGTTTGTCCCATACGGGACCGCCCTTGTCCCGTGTTAGGCCGCCGTAGGCCCGCGGGCCGCTGTAGGCCGGGACAGTGCAGGCTAACGAAGTGTGTTCGGGAAGCTGGGCCGAGTGTGTTCGCCTAGCGGAGGTTGCGTAGCAACCCGCCTCCCGGCCCGGGAGGCCGCCATTGGTGGAGCGGGAGCACGTGACCGCTGGCTGGTGAGGTCACGTGGGGCGCGGGGCGATGATGTCACCTTGTCCCGTAGTTGGGAGTGAGATAGTTGTCAACAGTTAATTCTGGTATCCCAGAACAACACACCTCAATACCTGCCTTCACCACCTATGCTGCCAGTATCTTCTAAATAAAGGAAACTACAGGCAATTAACTTATTCTAACAAATGCTAAACATCTGCATCCGATCTTCCACTTATCCAAGCCCATCACTAAACTGGTATTGTGTTCCCTACGTTTCAAGGGCTTGAAGGCCACAGGTTTATAACTGGAGTTGTAAGTTATCACTTCATTACACCAGCTGTACAAGTCATTGAGTCCTATAACAGAGATGTCCACTATCATGTAACAGAATTGACATATTTTTGTTTCCAATTTGTGCTGTGTTGAAATCACAGCACCTCACCGAATGCCCAACAGGTCCCTGCAGGAGGAAGGGGTGCTTCAGGGATTGAATCCCCTCATGCCTCAGTGACCAGCAGCATGATTCATCAATAAAGGCCTGTTTTTGGATTATGTGCCAATAAGAGACCATTCTTTGGACAAACTAGAGTGAATGGGAAAGGGTCTTTAAATGCATGATCCATGCATAAGTTCCGCTCTGGAATCTAACACAGCAATCTGATATCATCCTAAAATTCAATCACAGAGAGAAAGTACCTTCAAATACTATGGAGAGAGAAATCAGGTGAGAGCAGAGTGGGCTGAACTAGTTTTGCTCCCTTCAAGTAAACACTACCAGGAATATTGGATGCACCTTCATATTTTCAGATGTTATCTGACCAAAGGTCTTTATAATTGTAACAATACCTTCTGTCATAAAAAGCAAAGATTTCAGTGGTTAAAAAAGGCAGAACATTTGTTTCTAATGAGATGACCATTGAGAGGTTTTTCACATTATTTGCTGCTTTATCCTTGGTGAGCTGATTGAGTTTCTGAAGATGTGACCTAAAGGTTTGATGAGGGCAGAGGTGTTAGCATTGTATATATGGACTTCAGTAAGGTGTGGTTCTGCATGGTATACTGCTCTGGAAGGTTAGATAACGTGGGATGCAAGGAGAGATAGCTGAACATTGGCTTCATGGAAGGAAGCAGAGGGTGATGGTGGAAGGTTGTTTTTTGGACTGGAGGCCTGTGATTAGTGGTGTGCCCCAGGATTTGGTGCTGGTTCCATGGATGTTTGTCATCTATATTAATGATTTGGATGAGAACGTACATGGCATGTTTGTAGATGACATTAACGTGGGTGGTATTGTAGATAGTTAAGATGGTTGTCAAAAATTGCAGCAGGATCTTGATCGGTTGCGCAGGTGGGCTGAGGAGTGGTTGATGGAGTTGAATACAGAGAAGTGTGAGGTGTTGCATTTTGGGAAGTTTAACCAGGGCAGGACCTACAAGGTGAATAGCAAAACTCTGGGGAGTTTTGTAGAGCAGAGTCATCTAGGAGATTTACAACTCTCTGACTGAAAAGGTTTTTCCTCATCTCCGTTCTAAATGGGTAGGCCATTTAGAACGGAGTTGAGGAAAAACCTTTTCAGTCAGAGAGTTGTAAATCTGTGGAATTCACTGCCTCAGAAGGCAGTGAAGGCCAATTCTCTGAATGCATTCAAGAGAGAGCTAGATAGAGCTCTTAAGGATAGCGGAGTCAGGAGGTATGGGGAGAAGGCAGGAAGGGGTACTGATTGAGAATGATCAGCCATGATCACATTGAATGGTGGTGCTGGCTCGAAGGGCCGAATGGCCTACTCCTGCACCTATTGTCTATTGGAATAGAGGATAATACTTCATTGAAGGTGGCTTCACTGGTAGACAGGGTGGTAGACAGAAGGCTTTCTGCACATTGGGCTTCATCAGTCGGAGTATTAAGTATAGAAGTTGGGAGGTCTCATTACAGTTATACAAGACATTGGTGAAACCACATTTAGAGTATTGTGTTCAGTTTTGGGCACCCTGTTACGGTAAATATGTTGTTAAGCTGGAAAGGGTGCAGAGAAGACTCACGAGGATGACGCCAGGACTAGAGGGCCTGAGCTATAGGGAGAGGTAGAGCAGGCTAGGGCTTTATTCTTTGGAGTGCAGCATGATGGGGGATGATCTTATAGGGGTTTACAAGGGCATGAAAGGAACAGAGAGGGTAAATGCACAAACTCTTTAACACAGAGTAGGGGGAATCATGAGTCATAGGTTTAATGTGAGGGGTGAAAGATTTAATAGGAATCTGAGGGCAACCTTTTTAGAGGAAGGGTATATGGAACAAGTTGCCGGATGAAGTTTGAGAGGCAGATCCTCAGATTCACCACCGCCTGATTCAATAAATTTTTCCTCATCTCCTTCCTAAATGAACGCCCTTTAATTCTGAGGCTATGACCTCTAGTCCTAGACTCTCCCACTAATGGAAACATCCGCTCCACATCCACTCTATCCAAGCCTTTCACTATTCGGTACGTTTCAAAGAGGCGCCCCCTCATTCTTCTAAACTCCAGCGAGTACATAGAAACGCTCATCATGGTGTGATGTCTTGAGAGGTCGGGAGCTTTATCTCTTGAAGGTTGGGAGGTGTGGGTGCCGGAAATGAAGACAGAAAAGTTCTTCATTCAAACTTAAATTCCATATATTTAGTCTTTTCCAAAAACAGGTAAACTTAATTGTTTGCAGACAGGTACACAAAACCAAAACAGGTAGTTAAATCAAAACTGTAGCTTGCTGCCTTCTTACAAAATATAACTCAAACACTGCTTCTCTCCCTGTCTGCTCCAGTCGTTGTCTCTCTTTTTAAATACACTGCCTCCCTTCCCTTTTAGCTCTCTCACTGAGGCAATCAGCTCATCTGGTTCAGCTGGGCAGCAATCAGTGTCAGCAGCAATCAGTTTCAGCAGCAATCAGTGTCAGCAGGGCAGGCAGCCCTGCTGACTATGGGTTTTGTAGTCTTTTTCTGGCAGCCATGATGGTTTGTAGTCCTTATTGCATCCACCGGGAGGAAATGTATCTCCCCTCCATAACTCTACCTCTCATGATATCACAATAGGTTCACCTACTCATTCCTGGTATCGTTCTTGTAAACCTCCTCTGGACCCTCTCCAGAGCCAGCACACCCTTCTTCAAATATCCTTTGTCAGCACCTGCCAAGTGCGACAAAGCTGCAACATTTCTCTTCAGAGTTTTTGAACATACTCTTGCCACATGCATTTATCTAATTTTTCCTGAAATTTTGAATCTCTCTATTCAGGTTTCTCCTGTTAATACAGCATTAGTACAGTCCAAGTTAATTCATATTAGATTGTCTGTCTGTGGTGAATCCAATGCAATATCTCTCGCTAACTCTTTGGAGCCTTTGGCAAGTTAACCAAATTAAGGTCCTTCATAATCCCATTATCCCAAGCCCAGTATGGTAGGACTCCCTTACTTTGTAATGATCTCAACCTATCGATTGTATCCAATTCCCTCTCTTACCAGATTTGTTGCGTAATGTTTAAGATTCATCAAAGATGAATCATTTCCTCTTTTTTAGAGATGTGTTGTGGTTTGACATCATGGTGCAAAGGCTAATTGCTATCTTTGTTGATTTAAACAATACAGAAACAGGCCATTTGAGCCATTGACTCCAGAGTGACCATCAGGCACCCACTCACACTAATCCCATTATATTCTCCCCACATGCTATTAATTCCCCCCACATTCTACCCCAGACTACTTCAATCTAAATGCTAGAGGCAATTTACTGTTGCCTTTAACCGACCAACCTGTACATCTTTGGTATGTGGGAGAGAGCTGGAAAAAAAATTCTCAGGGAGAATGTGCATCTTGTACACAGACAGCACCATGGGTCAAGTTCCTAGCATCAGCTGTACGAGCTGCACCATCATGCCACCCAATGTTAGTCTATCTCTTCACCATTTATCTCGAATTCCAGACTCTCTCCATGTTGTTGTCCAGTTTACAATCTTGGATGAACTGCAGTTTCCTTCAGTTTAAGTTTGAAGGACTGAAGCCAATGACTTTGATCTCTGCCATGAGATCCATTTCCTTGCCAATGTATCAATCTCTCTGGTCACTCTCTCAGGCCGAATCAGGCCATTTGCAAACTTAGCACCTTATATATTCTTGCGTTAAACTTTAACCCACACATTTTTCCTCCATCACAAAGACTTAATTTCTGCCTCCACATTATTAACATCTTTACATCTGTCAGAGTTCTTCTTCTGTGAAAGATGACCGCATCTACACCAAACCCAAACCTATCAGGGGTATTCGACTCAATTGGAGATACCAGTTATCAAGACAGATGTGTACAGCAATTCATTCTTCCCTCACACAATTAAAGCATGGACTAGTCTTCACCCTACTATAGTTACTCAACCGGACATAACTAAATTTAAGGCAGCTCTTCTCCAAGAAGCCCTTCTTGCTTAAGTCCACACTCCGCCACCTCCAGTTTAAATTCCATTTGGAATATTTTGGAGGACTAAGAACCAGGAACCAAAGCCTTTACCTGTGACTTTGTTTCCCAAGGCTCAGTAGTTCCAAAGTTTTCTGGACTGATTTCCCATCCTACATATTTTTTAGACTTCACATTATTCAAAAGTGTTAATGCTGGCTTTCTAGTTCACCATCAAATATGACCACTCGACCATTCTTGTAGTTTAAGAATAAGGGGTAGGCCATTTAAGAATAAGGGGTAGGCCATTTAGAACGGAGATGAGGAAGAACTTTTTCAGTCAGAGGGTGGTGAAGGTGTGGAATTCTCTGCCTCAGAAGGCAGTGGAGGCCAGTTCGTTGGATGCTTTCAAGAGAGAGCTGGATAGAGCTCTTAAGGATAGCGGAGTGAGGGGGTATGGGGAGAAGGCAGGAACGGGGTACTGATTGAGAGTGATCAGCCATGATCGCATTGAATGGCGGTGCGGGCTCGAAGGGCTGAATGGCCTACTCCTGCACCTATTGTCTATTGTCTATTGTCAACACTTGTAATATCAAATTTGCCTTCCGTTTTGAAATTTAATTCCCTGAATTTCACTCCTTGATTCACATCCTCCCATATAATCTCTTCCGGCCCTTCAGCCCCAACCCCACAATTCTCATTCTGGATTATGATGGCTCTCCACCCATCCCCACTGCAAAATGACTCTATCCAGCCTACAATATGGAATTTTGTTGCTACAGTCTATATCTCCCTGTTTCTTGTGCGATCCTTAAGAAATATGTATTGTACCATTCCCTTTTTTTGTCCTAAAGCTTATTTTGTATGTCGGGGCATATTATAAATGCAAATAGTAGTTGTGTTTTTTTATCAATGCACAAACAGTTGAACAATTTTGGGCATTGCGATGAACTATATCTGGTTTTCTGCATCCAATGCTCCTAGTTTCAATTCCCGTGCGGGCTTAAGAAAAATTCAGATATTACGGATGAATATTATGTTAGAAACCCTGATTGGATACTTGCCTTTTGCCTGATTAACATTGTGGAACTTACATCACGTAACTCCGCTGTGGCTGCCATAGATTGGAATTGCAACAGTAAAAATACGGAGAACCCTGTAAAAATTATCCACTCCAGAGGTGGAACAGAAACATTAGATGATAAAATCTGGTTGAAATCAAACATTGCATGAGTTATTACACAACTCCCAGGTTGACACGACTCGACGAAGCTCTAGATTTATGCTCATTCAGTTGGTATTACAAATTGAAATAATCCCCAAAATAAATCCCGGCACCTTCTTCAATGTGTTGCAGGGTATCATCATATTATGAGAATCAACTGAATTTATTAAGAAATGTTTTCACCCATCTCTTTGCACTTTCAATCTTTGATATTAAAGCATACTGTATGTCTAGATAGTATATTCATTTGAAATCACTTTTCAAATCAATTTTTTTTAATCGTTGGAAGAGCACTGGAGGTTTGTGAATATTAGCATCTCCATTGGAATGTAACTGACTCATTTTGTTTGATATTGTGAGGTTGGATTTTGTCCCTCTGTTCATTGTGATAAAATAATAAGTCTGTAAAACGAAAGTATTTACAATTACTCTACAAGAGAAATATGCCCATTTAGGATGAGAGGGGATCTTATAGAGACGTATAAAATTATAAAGGGAGCTAGATGCAGGAAAAATGTTCCCAATGTTGGGGGAGTCCAGAACCAGGGGACACACAGTCTAAGAATAAAGGGGAGGGAGGCCATTTAAAACTGAGGTGAGAAGAAACTTTTGCACCCAGAGTTGTGAATTTGTGGGATTCTCTGCCACAGAAGGCAGTGGAGGCCAATTCACTGGATGAATTTAAAAGAGAGTTAGATAGAGCTCTAGGGGCTAGTGAAATCAAGGGATATGGGGAAAAGGCAGGCACAGGTTACTGATTGTAGATGATCAGCCATGATCACAATGAATGGCGGTGCTGGCTCGAAGGGCCAAATGGCCTCCTCCTGCACCTATTTTCTATGTTTCTATGTTGCTATGTTTATTTTATCATGGTGTACAATGTCCTAAAGCAATAGAAAGACTTGACCGGTGACAATGAAAACTTGGTAGATATTCAAATCAGTTATTGTACATGATGACTAATATATTAATCGTGTCTGAAAATGAAATTTGAGCCTAGTTATTGGGATTTAATTTGAATGAGGTGTAGATCGAGAGCAAGCAAGATTATGAGGGACCCCTGCCACCCCAGCAACGGACTGTTCCAGCTGCTACGGTCAGGCAAACGCCTCCGCTGTCACGCTGTGAAAACAGAGAGGATGAGACGGAGTTTCTTCCCACAGGCCATCAGGACTGTTAACTATTATAACTCCAGGGACTAAATTTTGTCTTTTCTGTATTAACTTTAATTTATATGCTGTAACTGTAATTCTTTTTTTTGCACAATCCGCAGGCATTGCCACTTTCATTTCACTGCACATCGTGTATGTATGTGTGTGTGACAAATAAACTTGACTTGACTTGATAACAATCTCAAATCTTTGTTTTTTCAGTACCACATGCTGGAGTCAACCCAGCAGAATATTACCACCAGATGGCTCTGTTGACCGGTCACCGTAGTCCATATAGTGACATCCTCCCTCCAGCTGGCACGGCCAGTGCTCTTCACATGGACTATCTCCATGCAATGGAGGGTACGTAACAACTCCAGAAAGCACGGATGAAAATTCACCAAACGGAATGTATCAGTTAAAGGTTTTTCAATTGAAATTTAATTTTGAAGAGATAAACTTGGGCTCTTGTCATTGAAATTAGCGTATTTGTTATTAGAGTATTATAAGGTTTAAGACAGAGGGGAGTTGGCAGATTGAGGCGGGCGAGGATTTAGAAGCCATTACTGAGCTCACAGAAAGGCAGGACATCATAGCGGCGCAGTTATAGACAATAGACAATAGACAATGGTTATCAGAGCTGATGACTCACAACTGCAGCAACACGAGTTCACTCCTGACCCGTGCTGTGTGTTAGAATTTACACATTCTCCCCGTCAATGCGTACATTTCCTCTGGATGCTCTGATTTACTATCACCTCCAAAAGACGTCCAAGCGCAGGCTCGGCGATCGCTTCGATGAACACCTGCGCTCGGTCCGCATTAACCAAACTGATCTCCCGGTGGCCGAGTACTTCAACTCCCCCTCCCATTCCCAGTCTGACCTTTCTGTCATGGGCCTCCTCCAGTGCCATAGTGAGGCCCACCGGAAATTGGAGGAACAGCACCTCATATTTCGCCTGGGCAGTTTGCAGCCCAGAGGTATGAACATCGACTTCTCCAACTTTAGATAGTTTCTCTGTCCCTCCCGTCCCCTCCTCCTTCCCAGATCTCCCTCTCCACCTATATCCTTCCTTTGTCCCGCCCCCCCCTGACATCAGTCTGAAGAAGGGTCTCGACCCGAAACATTACCCATTCCTTCTCTCCCGAGATGCTGCCTGACCTGCTGAATTACTCCAGCATTTTGTGAATAAATGCGAGCTGAAATGCTAATTGGTTACTGCAAATTGCCCCTCGTGTGTAAGTGAGAGGTAGAATCTGAGGGGAGTTGATGTAAATATGGGAAAATAAAATGGGAGCTTGATAGTCTACGTTTATTTGGTGGCCCAAAGTTCCTGTTCCCATGTCATCTATATACTAAAACTCGTTTGTTTGTTTGTTTGTTTGTTCCTGAACTACAGCCAAACCGGTACACGATAGCGGGACAATTTTAGGCCCACCTTACTCACCGTCGTCCCTTTGGTGCTAATGGAAGAAGTTTCATTGAAATCGGTGTTATATTTTTAAAGTTATTCACATTTTAAAGTTTAAATCTATCTCATAGGGGGATAGGGGGAGGGAGGGGAGGGGAGGAGGGAGGATAAGGGGGGCTGAGGGGGATGGAGTGGGGGGAAGGAGAAGGGGGAGGGGGAGTGGAGGGGGGAGGGAGGGGGAGTGGAGGGGGGAGGGAGGGGGAGTAGAGGGAGGGGGAGGGAGGGCGAGGAGGGGGAGGGGGGAGGGGGGGGGGGGAAGGGGGGAGGGGAGGGGGTGCTGCACCAATGAAGGAGAGGTTTGATCTAGTATCACTATAAAAGTTCATTCGAGTATCCGTGATTCCAATGATATGCATGTAACTCAATGAAGGAATCTTTTGCAAAAAGGGGAAAGTTTGAAATGGAATGAGGTGCAAACATTAACCACACATGAAACGACTAGTTTCTATGCAATGAAATATCTGTTCCACTTTTCTACATAGAGTACGGCAATATGAAATCATATTTCGAGTGAAGGAAAAAAACTAATTTTGTTCCCATTCTCGTACAGTGCAGCACCAAAGTATTTAAATGATTAAATAACTGATAATTGTTAAAATAAACGTGCAGTGCTAATTGTGCACACTGATATAATGAATATAATTTATCTTGTAGTGTGAAAATTAAAAGATATGTAACCACCTTCCAGCTGAGGAGAGTCTGTTTATGTTTAATCAAAACAAGATGAATTTATCCTCCTTATTTGTACAAAGCATTTTAAAAGTGCCTTAACATCAGTTCCTGTCAAATTTCAGTCTGCATTAATCTATCCTCATGACTTCCTTCTTCTGTTACTCCAATTGAAACAAAATCATTTAAAACGTTAAAAATGACTGTTACCGCACACATTGCAATGAATTTTAGAAACGATTTAAAATGGGCGGCCAGGGACCAGGGTTTGATCCTGACTATATCATGCTTGACAAATCTACTGGAATTTTTTGAGGATGTAACTAGGAAAATTGACAGGGGAGAGACAGTGGATGTGGTGTACCTCGACTTTCAGAAAGCCTTCGACAAGGTCCCACATAGGAGATTAGTGGGCAAAATTAGAGCACATGGTATTGGGGGTAGGGTACTGACATGGATAGAAAATTGGTTGACAGACAGAAAGCAAAGAGTGGGGATAAATGGGTCCCTTTCGGAATGGCAGGCAGTGACCAGTGGGGTACCGCAAGGTTTGGTGCTGGGACCCCATCTATTTACGATATACATTAATGACTTAGATGAAGGGATTAAAAGTACCATTAGCAAATTTACAGATGATACTAAGCTGGGTGGTAGTGTGAATTGTGAGGAAGATGCAATAAGGCTGCAGGGTGACTTGGACAGGTTGTGTGAGTGGGCGGATACATGGCAGATGCAGTTTAATGTAGATAAGTGTGAGGTTATTCACTTTGGAAGTAAGAATAGAAAGGCAGATTATTATCTGAATGGTGTCAAGTTAGGAAGAGGGGATGTTCAACGAGATCTGGGTGTCCTAGTGCATCAGTCACTGAAAGGAAGCATGCAGGTACAGCAGGCAGTGAAGAAAGCCAATGGAATGTTGGCCTTCATAACAAGAGGAGTTGAGTATAGGAGCAAAGAGGTCCTTCTACAGTTGTACCGGGCCCTGGTGAGACCGCACCTGGAGTACTGTGTGCAGTTTTGGTCTCCAAATTTGAGGAAGGATATTCTTGCTATTGAGGGCGTGCAGCGTAGGTTCACTAGGTTAATTCCCGGAATGGCGGGACTGTCGTATGTTGAAAGACTGGAGCAATTAGGCTTGTATACACTGGAATACAGAAGGATGAGGGGGGATCTTATTGAAACATATAAGATAATTAGGGGATTGGACACATTAGAGGCAGGAAACGTGTTCCCAATGTTGGGGGAGTCCAGAACAAGGGGCCACAGTTTAAGAATAAGGGGTAGGCCATTTAGAACGGAGATGAGGAAGAACTTTTTCAGTCAGAGAGTGGTGAAGGTGTGGAATTCTCTGCCTCAGAAGGCAGTGGAGGCCAGTTCGTTGGATGCTTTCAAGAGAGAGCTTTTTAGAGCTCTTAAGGATAGCGGAGGGAGGGGGTATGGGGAGAAGGCAGGAACGGGGTACTGATTGAGAGTGATCAGCCATGATCGCATTGAATGGTGGTGCTGGCTCGAAGGGCAGAATGGCCTACTCCTGCACCTATTGTCTATTGTCTATTGTCTACAGGTGCCATCTGTATGGAGTTTATACGTTCTCCCTGTGACTTTGTGGGGTTTTTTTCCCATTGTTCCCCTTTCCTCCCACACTCCAAAGACATGCAGATTTGTAGGTTAATTGCTTTCTGTAAACTTCTCTAGTGTGCTGGAAGCTAAAGTACGATAACATAGAACCAGTGCACCACACAATGCTGGAGTAACTAAGCGGGTCAGGCAGCATCTCAGGAGAGAAGGAATGGTTGACGTTGGGTGATGAAGGGTCTCGACCCGAAACGTCACCCCCATTCCTTCTCTCCTGAGATGCTGCCTGACCTGCTAAGTTACTCCAGCATTTTGTGATACCTTCGATTTGTACCCGATTCGAGCCCGTTTCCAAGTTGTATCTCTAAACATTAACTAAACTCAAAACATTTATCTTAATCTTATTTTGTTAGCTGAGAGGAGTTTTACTGATCCTTTAAAATGGTTTGTATCACAAAATGCTGGAGTAACTCAGCGAGTCAGGCAGCATCTCAGGAGAGAAGGAATGGGTGACGTTTCGGTGACGTTCTGATCAGTCTGAAGAAGGGTCTCGACCTGAAACGTCACCCATTGCTTCTCTCCTGAGATGCTGCCTGACCCGCTGAGTTACTCCAGCATTTTGTGATACCTTCGATTTATACCAGCATCTGCAGTTATTTTCCTACACTCCTTTAAAATGGTTTGGTTTCTGCAGAATTGCTAGATTTCTATATGATTGTTGTATTCAGTTACCTAACTTAAAAACTGAAAGTCAATCAAGTGAAATGTTCTGAATTGCAAACAAAGTCCAGTTAGTGCTTATGTATCAAATTCTTTTCATTTATACTCTGTCCAGGCAGTGAAATAACTGCTCTATGTAAATTATTTGATACCAAATCAGATGCAAAATCTTTAAGACCATTATTAAATATCAAGAACGTGCTATCTTCTGTCTGACAACTTCTAAGACAATAATGACATATTGGTGTGAACCAGGGAAGAACAAGGAGTTTGGTTTTGAAACTGAACGGGAGACTTAAGACCAATGGGCTATAATATTAATCTCATTTCCCAAACGGAAAAGAGAGATTGATTGTGTAGGAAGGATGCTGGTTTCAACCAAAGATAGACACAAAATGTATAAGCAGCAACTGCAGATGCCGGCTTAAACCAAAGATAGACACAAAACCTGGAGTAACTCAGTGGGACAGGCAGCATCTCTGGAGAGCAGGAATGGGTGACGTTTCAGGTCGAGACCCTTCTTCGGAAACACAGAATGTTGGAGTAACTCAGCGGGACAGGCAGCATATCTGATTGATGGATATGTGAGATCAATGCAAGTTGGTGCAAGGTCAAAGTCTCTCTTTTTTTTTCTTAATTTCCCGTGAGTTTGCCTCACCCAATTCCCATGAAAGAAAAAGTATTGGCAGTGTCACCCCATTCTCCAAAGTTATATCAAGAAGATGCATAATAACAATTGCAATCCTGGATGTCGTAAAGCACTTTCCATTGAATGAAACACTATTTAAAATGTCATTGATGTTACAATTGCATAATCAGGTTTTAGTGTAAAAAATAATTGGAGGGAAAAATCTCCACCGACCCAGTGCTTCAGTGGGATGTGCCTCAATTCACAAGTTTGTCTCTTGCATCAGAAAGCTGTGAGTTTAGAAGGAATAGAGGAGATCTTATCGAAACGTATAAGATTATTAAGGGGTTGGACACGTTAGAGGCAGGAAACATGTTCCCAATGTCGGGGGAGTCCAGAACCAGGGGCCACAGTTTAAGAATAAGGGGTAGGCCATTTAGAAAGGAGATGAGGAAAAACTTTTTCAGTCAGAGAGTTGTGAATCTGTGGAATTCTCTGCCTCAGAAGGCAGTAGAGGCCAATTCTCTGAATGCATTCAAGAGAGAGCTAGATAGAGCTCTTAAGGATAGTGGAGTCAGGGGGTACGGGGAGAAGGCAATGATCAGCCATGATCACATTGAATGGCGGTGCTGGCTCGAAGGGCCAAATGGCCTCCTCCTGCACCTATTGTCTATTGTCTATTGAGCTCACATCCGTTTTACAGAGGTATATCAACAAAAGTTCAAGCTGGCTTTCTGGCATGTTATTGCACTGTCAAAGGCATTGCCAGCATCAGTATCCCCCTCTTACCTTGATGTTTCAAAGGTCCTTTACTGTCACGTGTACCAATTAAGGTACAGTGATATGCCATAGATGTAACAGCATTATTCAGAAGAAGAGTAAAGGAGGTGTCCAGGGAGTTCTAGCTAAGATTTTTCCCTCAGCCATTATCTAAAAACTAATATCTGTTCAGTACATTTATTGCTACTTTTTAGAGCAAAATGTGCCTCAGAACTTTGCACTTTACGACAGTGATGATACTTCAGGCTGTCGAAATAGTGATTGATAATGGAATCCTACTTGAGCAGAGTGCAAATTGAGTTGTTGATAGCGTGAATTCAGTGCTGAGGGTTGGAGGAGCTGTCATGAGCCCAGTTTATTTAGTTTTTTATATAATTTGAAAATGGATTTACAATTCTGCTGATTGTTTCATACCTTAGTATAAACCAAAGACACTAGAGGAACAAGATAGACAACTCGACCCTAAAAACCGTAGCACGACAGGGCGCCATTTTAGTAGGCAGAAACTTGCAGGAACATTTAAAAAGAAAAATAACAAAAATCTGTGAATTGATAGAGGAGATATATCCTGCATTTTAATGGTATCATCACACATACTGTTCCTCCAAAACACTGATTACACTGCGAGAGGCATAGCGAACGGCGGGTTTTGCCTACTAAAATGGCTCCTTTGCGCATTGCACTTCAGTACAGGCGATTTCAACGGAGTGGTCCATCTTGTTCCTCTAGTATCTTTGGTGTAAACTCTATTAATGTAAAAAAAAAACTTTTATAACAAGCCAATATAAAAGACGGTTATTGATTAATTTATGGACGAAAAGGTTGCGTGACAGAATTGTAGAAAGTCAGAATTTGTGAAAGGTGAGACTGCCCCATTGAACAAATGTATGTAATCTCTCTACAATACAATACAATATATCTTTATTGTCATTGTACAGGGGTACAACGAGATTGGGAGTGCAGGTTAAAACTATTTTTTTGCATATGTTTTCACTATGGATTACTGCAAATTTCCCTAAGATAGTCAATGGGCTAATTTCTGATAAAACGGAGGGACTCGCAAAAATCAAGGAAAGAAGAATTTACAAAACTCACAAGTCACCAGGACCCACTTGTCTACAGCCCAAGATTTTTAAGAAAGTGGCTGGACAAACTGGACTAATTCGTTGAAATTTTTAAAAACAAGTTAAAATCCAGCAGGGCACCAGAAGGTTGGAAAACAGCCAATATGACTCGCTTGTTCAATAGACAATAGACAATAGACAATAGGTGCAGGAGTAGGCCATTCAGCCCTTCGAGCCAGCACCGCCATTCAATGCGATCATGGCTGATCACTCTCAATCAGTACCCCGTTCCTGCCTTCTCCCCATACCCCCTCACTCCGCTATCCTTAAGAGCTCTATCCAGCTCTCTCTTGAAAGCATCCAACGAACTGGCCTCCACTGCCTTCTGAGGCAGAGAATTCCACACCTTCACCACTCTCTGACTGAAAAAGTTCTTCCTCATCTCCGTTCTAAATGGGAGGGAAACAGAAGATGGATAACTATAGGCCAGTCAGTTTTTAGAGTTTTTTTAGATGTAGAGATACAGCGCGGAAACAGGCCCTTCGGCCCACCGGGTCCGCGCCGCCCAGCGATCCCCGCACATTAACACTATCCTACACACACTAGGGACAATTTTTTTAACATTTGCCCAGCTAATTAACCTACATACCGGTACGTCTTTGGAGTGTGGGAGGAAACCGAAGACCTCGGAGAAACCCCACGCAGGTCACGGGGAGAACGTACAAACTCCGTACAGACGGCGCCCGTAGTCAGGATCGAACCTGAGTCTCCGGCGCTGCATTCGCTGTAAGGCAGCAACTCTACCGCCGCGCCACCGTGCCGCCCTTAATATCTATTTCTGGCAAAATGCTAAAGTCAATAGTCAGAGAAGAAATAAGTAACCATTTAGAAAATCTGAATATAATCAAACCTTATCAGCATGGTTTTATGAAAGTTATATCATGTTAGGCAAATTTGCTCAAATTCTTTAAGGATATTACAGTGAGAGTTGACAGGGGGAAGCCTATTAGATGTGTATTTAGATTTCCGTAAGATATTCGACAAGGTGCCACATAAGAGAATGGTGCAAAATTTAAGAGACTCTGGTGTGGAGAAAATGTTGATGCATGCATTGAAAACTAGCTGTCACGGAAAAGACAAAGAGATGGAATATAGACACAACATGCTCCAGGGAGTAACTCAGCGGGACAGGCAGCATCTCTGGAGAGAAAAAATGGATGGCGTTTCGGGTCGAGACCCTTCTTCCGGCTTCAGAGCAGTCTGAAGGAGGGTCTCGACCCAAAACGTCACCCATTCCTTCTCTCCAGAGATGCTGCCTGTCCCGCTGAGTTACTCCAGCATTTTGTGTCTTATCTTTGGTGTAAACCAGCATCTGCAGTGCCTTCCTACACAAAGAGTTGGAATGAATGAGTGTTTTTCAGGCTGGAGGTTTGTAACTGGTGGAGATTTTGGCTCTCAATTATTCGCTGTTTACCTTCATGGTAGGTAAAGGATATGTCGTGCCTGAACGACTGAAAGAACCTGATAGTTGTTGGAAAGTACCTGTTCCATGTTGTTTTGCACATTAACTAAATCAAATATTTTGCCTGGCTCTGTGTTTTTTTTGCCCTTTACCAATGGTGACATGAATTGCCATCTCACAATGTGTTTTGTCATCCTCCTGGCAAGGTTCACTTCTGTTTCTCCTTCACTCTTTGGCTTTGCAACTGGCAAAATCACACCCATGGCTTTTCCGACGTGGTGTTAAGAGGGCTAATATTGCATAGATTTTTTCAGCAGAGAGCAGGTCACTTGGCCTCGCATATCATTGCCAAAGAGGTTTTCACTTGCTCCATCACACTCTTGCAACATTCATTTGGAGTCTTTCCCATCTACACCTCACTTTCCCCTCAAGGGCATCTAGAAACATAGAAAATAGCAGCAGGATTTTAGATTTAGATTTAGAGATACAGCGCGGAAACAGGCCCATCGGCCCACCGAGTCCGCGCCGCCCAGCGATCCCCGCACATTAACACTATCCTACACACACTAGGAACAATTTTTACCTTTACCCAGTCAATTAACCTACATACCTGTGCGTCTTTGGAGCGTTGGAGGAAACCGAAGATCTCGGAGAAAACCCATGGGGAGAATGTACAAACTCCGTACAGACGGCGCCCATAGTCAGGATCGAACCTGAGTCTCCGGCGCTGCATTCGCTGTAAGGCAGCAACTCTACCGCTGCGCCACCGTGCCACCCGAGGAGGCCATTTGGCCCTTCGTGCCAGCACCGTCATTCATTGTGATCATGGCTGATCATCCACAATCAGTATCCTGTGCCTGCCTTCTCCCCGTATCCCTTGATTCCACTAGCCGCTGGAGCTCTATCTAACTCTCTTTTAAATTCATCCAGTGAATTGACCTCCACTGCCTTCTGTGGCAGAGAATTCCGCAAATTCCTGTGCCTCTTCATGTGATAGCATTCACTGAGAATACACATCTTTATAAACTGAGGCTGAGATTGTATATCATTGCTGAGATCATTATCATACAAGCATTATAATAAAGTGTATTTAAAAGAATCTTTATCCATCAGTGAACTAAATCCAAAACCATGGATAATTTACTTTTCTACCAAGCCAATTCACTTACAAACCTGTACATCTTTGGAGTGTGAGAGGAAACTGAAGATCTTGGAGAGAGCCCACACAGGTCACGAGTAGAACGTACCTAGGTTCCTACTGGGATTTATATTAGAACTGTAGTTTAGAAACTCCTCTTTTGGCCTTGAAGGATGCACTCTAGAAAATGGAAACAGTTCAGAAAACCTTGTGCAGGAAGGAACTGCAGATGCTGGCTTACACCCTGAAGATAGACATAAAATACTGGAGTAACTCAGCGGGTCAGGCAGCATCGGTGGAGAGAAGGAACGGCTGACGTTTCGGGTCGAGACCCTTCTTCAAAAAACTTAGGATTCATTATAATTGTAAAAGGAGCAGGAGATAAAATTATTATTGTTAAGCACCTAATTTTATTTTACAAATGGTAAATTTCAGGTAAATTTTAACGTCTGCAGTGTGCAAATCTTGAAATGGATGCTGATAAAAAAATGTGACTGCTAATACTGGGTATTTGCAGAAAAGACCTGCTTTGTTTGCCTTAACATTGAGGAAATTTAATATTCTAGTCTGAAGTTTAATTATAATGTCACTAGTAATATGCTTTTGTCTCATGTTAAATTCATAATGTCTGCATTTTCCATCCAATTTATAAAGGTAGGGATATAATCGGAGCCTGCTTAATTAGGGTAGAAAGAAAATTGTTTGAATTTTACACTCATTCATATTGTACAGGCAAACCTCTGCTAATATTGCCCAGAAAAGACTAAGAATCTTTCATGATCCAAATTCATGTCTGAGTGTATACTCTTGATTTTTGTTTGGAAAATCTGTTTAATATCATTCCTTGATAAACGAGTGGAACGAATACATTGGAAAGAGAATTATGAGCTAAAGTAAAGTACATGTTTGTAATTCAGGAACAGAATTAGCATTTGATTGCCAATAAAGGGTATCGTGGTTTAGTCTGATCAGATCCAAGGGTTGGCCAAATGGCATTTCTGTTTATTTCATGCCATTAATCTGGCATTTACACAAGATCGAGTTTTGTCACGTTTCTTGAAAGGAATTGGTCATGTCTTCAACATGACCCAGCTTTCTAGCCCCTCCTCATCCTAACATACACCATCTCTCCCTACCCCCACCTCACCCTACCACACCTCACCCTACCCCACCTCTCCATACCCCACCTCACCCTACCGCACCTCACCCTACCCCACCTCACCCTACCCCACCTCACCCTACCCCACCTCACCCTACCCCACCTCACCCTACCCCACCTCACCCTACCCCACCTCTCCATACCCCACCTCACCCTACCCCACCTCACCCTACCCCACCTCACCCTACCCCACCTCACCCTACCGCACCTCTCCATACCCCACCTCACTCTACCCCACCTCACCCTACCCCACCTCACCCTACCCCACTTCACCCTACCCCACCTCACCCTACCCCACCTCACCCTACCCCACCTTACCCTACCCCACCTCTCCATACCCCACCTCACCCTACCCCACCTCACCCTACCCCACCTCACCCTACCCCACCTCACCCTACCCCACCTCACCCTACCCCACCTCACCCTACCCCACCTCACCCTACCCCACCTCACCCTACCCCACCTCACCCTACCCCACCTCACCCTACCGCACCTAACCTACCCCACCTCACCCTACCCCACCTCACCCTACCCCACCTCTCCATACCCCACCTCACCCTACCGCACCTAACCTACCCCACCTCACCCTACCCCAAACTCACCCTACCCCACCTCACCCTACCGCACCTAACCTACCCCAAACTCACCCTACCCCACCTCACCCTACCACACCTCACCCTACCCCACCTCTCCATACCCCACCTCACCCTACCCCACCTCACCCTACCCCACCTCACCCTACCGCACCTCTCCATACCCCACCTCACTCTACCCCACCTCACCCTACCCCACCTCACCCTACCCCACCTCACCCTACCCCACCTCTCCATACCCCACCTCACCCTACCCCACCTCACCCTACCCCACCTCACCCTACCCCACCTCTCCATACCCCACCTCTCCATACCCCACCTCACCCTACCCCACCTCACCCTACCCCACCTCACCCTACCCTATCTACATTCTTAGAGCTCCAAACCATAAGATATTATAGTCATTCATTCCAGAACTTTAATATAGACAATAGGTGCAGGAGTAGGCCATTCGGCCCTTCGAGCCAGCACCGCCATTCAATGTGATCATGGCTGATCATCCACAACCAGTACCCCATTCCTGCCCTCTCCCCATACCCCCCATGACTCCGCTATCATTAAGAGCTCTATCTAACTCTCTCTTGAAAGCATCCAGAGAATTGGCCTCCACTGCCTCTGTTACCAGTGAATCTTCGTTATCTTAAATTTTGTTACCCCATTAGTGATGGAGGTTATAGAGATAGGGGTTAGGTAATGTTCTCTTAAATCATTTTAAGATGCAAAAAAATGGAATGAAAATTTCCCTGAGCCCCTGCTCCCAACATTCACTTGCAACTTGGACAGATGGGATGTGGTCCTAATGTGCTCAGGCCTCATTTACAGCTGATTATGTACCACACTACTCTGGTCACTCATATTATGTGAACAAGCCTAAAAGTCATCTTGGTTGTTTTAGTTCAGTTTAGTTTGCAGATACAGCACGGAAACAGGCCCACTACGGCCCACCAGGTCTGCACCGACCAGCGATTCCCCGAGAATTAACACTATCCTACACACACAAGGGACAATTTGCAATTATACCAAGCCAATTAACCTACAAACCTGTAAGTCTTTGGAGTGTGGGAGGAAACCGAAGATCTCGGATATATAACCCACACAGGTCACGGGGAGAACATACAAACTCTGTACAGACAGCGCCCGTAGGCGGGATAGAATCCGGGTCCACTAGCGCTGAAAGGCAGCAACTCTACCGCTGCGCCACCGTGCCGCCCTGAAAGGCGCACTTTGAGCAGCTGGAGGTAGCCGTAAAACTGTCCTATTTAAATTCAACTTGAAATTTCTCAACTTCTATTTTCTATATTTTGTTCTGAAGGTTTCCTTATTCCTGGTGCAGGACTGAACCACTGTCTCACTGGTTGTGGTGAATTAATGATGTGAATGTCTAAGCAGCCGTCAGATTCATAAATCACTAGAAATGAGAGGGGCAATACATGGAAGCCGTTTCTTTTTGTTTAGCAATTTATCATTTTGCTTGCACATTAATAAACAGAGCTCCCCTGAGGTAAGATAGTGGAAGATAAATCCTTCTCTCTAATTTTCCTCAATTGTAGCCAGTAGATCACAGGTGAGAAGTAAGCTGCTTATCATTTTTTTGAGCATCCTTCTGCACATTACTTGGGCATGATGAATAAATGGACATTTTGAACACGAAACACTACATGGTACTCTGGTCTAATTTCTTTTCTTTCATGCAACAGGCTGCCGATTCCCCAGTCCGAGGCTGTCAGCCAGACCAAGCCGAAAGCGAACCCTGTCTATATCCCCATTGTCCGATCCCAACTTTGACCTTCAGACGATGATAAGAACTTCCCCCAACTCCTTGGTCACCATCCTCAATAACTCCCGCAGCAGCTCCTCCACCAGTGGCTCGTATGGTCACCTGTCTGCAGGTGCAATAAGGTAAGAGGGGTTTGCCCTTTCTCAGGGCTGATTGGATGTGGGACTTCATCTTGGTCTATTAAAGTGATTTATGGTTTGACTTTTTTTTTAAATTGTATCGCATTTTCTGCTTTATTTTCTAAACCCCGTTTTCTCCTGCCTATTTTCTGAAATGTTTGTGTTGTTAGCCCTGCGTTTAGATGATTATGTCGTGGAGGTTTCTTGAAGTATAAGTAGTTGTCAAGGTTGGATTTGTTGCTGTTGTTTAATTAAATATTTTTTGTTCATGAAAGAGTTCCTATTTTTATGAATCAGTGTTCCAAAATTTCCTTTCACATAGCGATAAAAGCCGTTCGTTATTTCTGCTGCAGTGACCTCGTGACAAGTATTTCCATGTAAAAATGTCCGTTTAAATTTATTGAAGGTGATTTTTGTCTTTTGAAATTTGACATTTTTCTGCTATCCTCAGCCTCTCTGTACCAAATATCTAAAGGGGGCTTGGTCATGAATTGCTAACTGCAGTCAAATGATCCAGGTTCGAGACAGAGCCAAAGGTATCCGCTAAAGAACCCCTTCATGACTTAGCTATTGGGAGGGAAATGCTTGCAGCCTCAATCTAGATGTCAGTAATTCGGCGACTTACTTAATCGTTCCACTGCTGAGATCTTCAAGGGTGAAGAAGGTTGGGTTTAAATATCGCTGTTGATGCCGGGATTGAACGGGCGAAAGTGGAGGGAAATTGTACCACAGCAATTCACATGGGGTTTTATCGTCCCTCCTGTTGACTAGAAGCATGTCGATTTTTTGTTCCTCTGATGTTTCTACCTGTTTTGTCGATGGTGAATTAGTCTGATTGCAAGGCCGCTTGTTGCAGACTGATGCAAAGCTCTCTTCATGGAGGCTGGATAGAAGTCTGTGGTTGAAGTCTGTTGTGTCTCTGAAGCTCTCCGTACAGCCAGGAATAGCTCAAATTTCAGTCCCAAAGGGGTAGCAAGTATTTGAGTTGCAGTAGTTAAAAGAAGGCAGGGAGTTCCATTGAGCTTTGCAGATTTTGAGATGGCATTTAAAAATATTCTAATTTTTAAAATATGGTTGCGTAAATGCTAAGTTGACATTATTATCAAGCAGTTGTCACTCTGAAAGAATATTGTGCAAGTGGATCAAGATAAACGTGAGGCCCAGAATTTGAAGTACCATTGATGATATCAAAATGTAATAATTAATATAAATTTTTAAACTGAGTGCATAATGTCTCTTTAGTTTCAGACATTTATTTCCCCATTTTGAGTTATCTGCTGGATGAGTTTGCATAAACGATAACCATGATACCTTTTGAGGTAAATTCAGACATTGTAATGTCATTTGCAGTTCGACGAGAAGAATAAACAGCGGAATTTGAGCGTTAAATTGGAGCTAGCAGCTAAAGCAGCTAGCTCTTAGTCCTCACTGCCTGAAGAGGGCCAGCCCAATCTTTGCATGGAAATATTAAAAACCTACGCAGTGGGGCAGATTATGGTGTATTTTTGCTTCATGGTTATGTACATGGTGTGAATTAACTCTTACTCGTCCAATGTACAATGCTGTGGCACATGGTCAAAGTCTCAACTATCCTGTTAGATAATTAGAGGAGAGAGTTAAGTCATTTTGTTTTTTGATGAATGGGTAGTATGTTGAGAAATAAATTGGACAAACCGCTGGTGAGCTCGGTAAACATGAAATTTACCATTAGAGGTATGCTCGAGAACAAATTTTGAATTTGATATGCATCTTCTGATTAATACCCTATCAATCATCCATACTGTCTGCCACGGCTTTAGTCCATTGGAATAATTCATGGCTACGCAGGCACATTCACGATGCAGAATAGGCTTTCGAAGCAAATGTTTCTCACGTTTCATTTAGAGGTTTTGATTTATTTTTTCTCCTGATTTGTTGTTGCCTTTTTTTTTTTAAATCCCTCTTTTGTGGATCTGTGCCTTTATTTCACTTGAGGCAAGTGACCTTTTTTTCGAGCGGGCTGTGTGAAGTGTTCATCCAAGTGTAAACCTGACAGAAGTCAATCCTCTCAGCCCAGAACTGGGATAATCCAGTGCCAGTGGTAAACCGGAGGCTGTTACATACAATTGCAGTTTGCCATTTATGCTTCCCATTGCACAAAAGGTAACACCTTGACATATAATGTAGCTGCCCTTTTTACATAAATACTTAATTTCTCCCAAAAACCTTCTCCAATTACCATTACTCCCTGGTTTGTTCTTGAAAATAACTGCTGCTTCCTAAAAAACATTCCAATCAAAAGGAACTTGTTTCAAGAGCTCATTTAAAAAATTATCCGTGTGACTTTTACAGAGAAATTCTACCAGAGTCTGCAAAGTCAGAGCCTCTAGTTTAGTCTACTTATAAGACAAGAGATTTCAAGATTTTGGAGAATGGATTTGGCAGCTTGTTCATTTATTTCTCGTGCTCTGGTGCAAGTTGATAGAGTAATTCAATTCCTCCTGTGATTTGCTGTAAAGCATTCAAGGATTTTTATTGGTGTTTAGAGAATCGGGTTATGCATTTTTCCAATTTTTTTCTAGAAAACCTGCAGCGAGGGCAGGATGTAAGGGGGTAAAAATCACATCGTCTGCCAACAATGTTCCCAAATTGCAAGCTTGGATCTTTACTATAATGAGGCAATTTAAAAAAAAATTCTTGGGTGTATGTGCCACTGGCAATCCATTCCTATTTGCCCTTGAGAAAGTGGTTGGGGCCATTTTCTTTGAACTACTATGATCTTTTTGGTAAAGTTGCTCCTGGAGTGCAGTTAGGTAGGAGGTTCCAGAAGTTTGAAACAACAATGAAGAAGGAATAGCAATCTGTCAGAATAGTGCATTAGGTGAAGGGGTACTTGCATGCGATGGCTTTGCCTTGTGCCTGTGGCCCTTGTGTTTCCTGTGTGATGGAGCTGAGGGGTTGGCATGTGCAGTCAAGGGAACTGACAGATACCAAGTATCTGCGTAGATAGTGCATTGTGAGCCCCAATCCATTGGAGATAGAATGAGACAATAGACAATAGACAATAGGTGCAGGAGTAGGCCATTCGGCCCTTTGAGCCAGCACCGCCATTCAGTGTGATCATGGCTGATCATTCACAATCAGTACCCCGTTCCTGCCCTCTCCCCATACCCCCTGACTCTGCTATCATTAAGAGCTCTAACTAGCTCTCTCTTGAAAGCATCCAGAGAATTGGCCTCCACTGCCTTCTGAGCCAGAGTTCCACAGCTTCACAAAAAGTTTTTCCTCATCTCCGTTCTAAATGGCCTACCCCTTATTCTTAAACTGTGGCCCCTGGTTCTGGACTCCCCCAACATTGGGAACATGTTTCCTGCCTCTAATGTGTCCAATCCCCTAATTATCTTATATGTTTCAATAAGATCCCCCCTCATCCTTCTATATTCCAGTGTATACAAGCCTAATTGCTCCAGCCTTTCAACATACGACAGTCCCGCCATTCCTGGAATTAACCTAGTGAACCTACGCTGCACGCCCTCAATAGCAAGAATATCCTTCCTCAAATTTGGAGACCAAAACTGCACACAGTACTCCAGGTGCGGTCTCACTTGGGCTCACTGGGGTAAACGTTTAAAGTGGAGAATGTGTTACTGGCCAAGCAGGATGTTTTAATCTAGCATTATGTTAATCTTTATAAAAAGACGTAAAGTGCTGGAGTAAGTCAGTGGGTCAGGGAGTATCCCTGGAGAACATAGATAGGTGATGCCCTTTTTCATTCCTGGTCCCAACCCAAAACATCACCTCTCCATGATTTCCAGGAATGCCGCCTGACCCACTGAGTTACTCCAGCACTTTGTGTCTTATTTTGTAAACCAGCGTGTGCAGTTCCTTGTTTTACGTTCTGTTGAGCTGAATGATTTTGGAACTGTGCTTCTATGGGCAGAAAGAGCTAATTCTATTATGGACTTGAGTAATGGAAAGCTGCCAAATAGTCGGCCAATAGGTTGTTCAATGCAGAATACCCATCCTGCGTTCATGTCAGCATGCCTCTCATATTCCGCTCCTCTCGCCACGTTTGGACAAAGCTGAGATGAAGGTTGGGGTTGTCTGATCCTTTCTGAATGCCTCAGAAGGCAGTGGAGGCCAGTTCTCTGGATGCTTTCAAGAGTGAGCTAGATAGAGCTCTTAAAGATTGAGAATGATCAGCCATGATCACATTGAATGGTGGTGCTGGCTCGAAGGGCCGAATGGCCTACTCCTGCACCTATTGTCTATTGTCTATTGTCCCCATACCCCCTGACTCCACTATCTTTAAGAGCTCCATCCAGCTACTGTTGTGGTAATCAGGTGCAATTCCCAATGCTCAAGTTTGACTTGATGCTGTGAGATTATATGGAGTCTGAATACATTGTTGAAGGCTACTTGTCAATTGTACATCAACTTGCGCCACTATGCTGGGGCCCCCTGATGGTGGGGATGGCCATTATCCAGAGTGGAAATGTCTGTGATATTTGGTTAATAGGTGCAATTCTGCGAATGTGCCCTCGTCAGGCTATCTGTCATATGACCAGTCCCTAGTACAATGCTGCCAAATTTGGTATGGTATGCTTGCCTTCATCAGTTGAGACGTTCAGTGCAAGAGTCAGGAATTCATTTTGCCGCATTATAAAATTTTTGTTAGGCTGTATTTGGAGTATTGTGTCCAATTTAGGTCGTCTCAATACAGAAAGGACTTGGAGGCTGTGGAGAAGAGGTTTACCAGAATGCTGGCTGGTTTGAGCGTATCACAGGGTATTAGCTACAACAAGAGGTTGGGCAAACATGGATTGTTTTCTCTGGAGTGCCTGAGGTTGAGGGGAGACCTCTATCTGAAGTCTACAACATTACGAGAGGCAAAGATAATGTAGGCAGTCAGGGTGGAAATGCCAAAGGCGAGAGGGCATAGTTTGAAGTTCAGAGGAAGAAATTTTAAAGGAGACGTTGCGGGACATGTTTTACACGGGCAGTGGCAGGTGCCTGCAAAGTGCTGCCTAGTGGTGCTGGAAGCAGATACAATAAATGGCGTTCAAAAGGCACATGGACATGCAGGTAAGGGTGGGATATGCATCACATGCAGGCAGAGAAGATTAGTGTAACTTATCATCATGTTCAACACAGACATTGTGGGCCTAAAGTCCTGTTTCTGCGCTGCACTCTTCTTAGTCCTAGGAGGATTCAGCACTGCAGCTAGGACTGCTGTCAATATGTTCTCCGCGTTTGTACAGGTTTTTGCCCAAGTTACAAGCAGACATCCTCGACATAAACACATTTCCACAACATTTTGGCAGAGGTGTTGCTCAAATTCATCGTGAAAAGTCCAGGAGCAAGGGCACCACCTTCTGGGGGCTTTCAGAGTCAAAAGTGTTTGATTGTCTTAAGCAGGGGAATGGAACAATGATATTGTGACTTGTTGGGAAACATCTTCCCATCTCCACCCCTTTCTGCTTTCCGCAGAGACCGTTCCCTCCGTAACTCCCTGGTCCACTCGGCCCTTCCTACCCAAACCAACCCCTCCCCAGGTACTTTCCCCTGCAACCTCAGGAGCTGCAACACCTGTCCCGTTACCTCCCCCCTCAACTCCATCCAAGGACCCAAACAGTCTTTCCAGGTGAGGCAGAGGTTCACCTGCACCTCCTCCAACCTCATCTATTGTATCCGCTGTTCCAGATGTCAACTTCTCTACATCGGCGAGACCAAACGCAGGCTCGCCGATCATTTCGCTGAACACCTTCGCTCAGTCCGCCTTAACCAACCTGATCTCCCAGTGGCTCAGCACTTCAACTCCCCCTCCCACTCCCAGTCTGACCTCTCTGTCCTGGGCCTCCTCCATTGTCATAGTGAGGCTCAGCGCAAATTGGAGGAACAGCATCTCATATTTCGCTTGGGCAGTTTACACCCCAGCGGTATGAACATTGACTTCCCTAACTTCAGATAGTCCTCTGTCCCTCTCTTTCCCCTCCCCCTTCCCAGTTCTCCCACTCGTCTTCTTGTCTCCTACAACATCCTATCTTTGTCCCGCCCGCTCCCCTGACATCAGTCTGAAGAAGGGTCTCGACCCGAAACGTCACCCATTCCTTCTCTCCCGAGATGCTGCCTGACCCGCTGAGTTACTCCAGCGTTTTGTGTCTACCTTGTGACTTGTTGCAGATTTACAAACACATTAATGTAACAATACAACAACTAAATAAATACAGTGCTCAATAGTGCAAGAGTGCAAGCTGAAATATGTAGTGAAACCAAAACAAAGTCCGTCGTAGTTCATTGCTGAGGTAGAGTAGTGCCTTATGGTTTAAGAGATTTACAGTTGATGGGAAGAAGCTGCTTTTGAACATGGAGGTCACATTCGGCCTACTTTGCTCCAACGAACAGTCCTAGCCTGCCCAAATTCTCCCTATAACTCAGCTCCCTGAATCCTGGCAATATTATAGACACATAGATAATGGGTGCAGGAGTAGGCCATTCGGCCCTTCGAGCCAGCACTACCATTCACTGTGATCATGGCTGATCATCCACAATCAGTAGCCCGTTCCTGCCTTCTCCCCATACCCCTTGATTCCGCTAGCCGTAAGAGCCCTATCTAACTCTCTTTCGAATATCCTCGTAAATCTTCTCTGCACTCTTTTTCAGTTTCGTGGCATCTTTCCTTTAGAGCAGAGTGATTAAAACTGAACACAATACTTAAAGTGCGGCCTCATCAATGTCTTCTACAACGTAAAGCCCCCAACTTCTATACTCAATCTTCTGACTAATAAAGGCCAGCGTGCCAGAAGCCTTCTTCACCGCCCTGTCTGAACACGATGCCACTTTCAGAAAGCTATGTACGTACCCCGAGAACCGTTCACTCTGTAAAACTCTTCAGGGCCGTAATGTAAAGGTCCTGCCCTGTTTTGACTTCCTAAATTGCACACCTCACACTTGTCTGAATTAAACTCTTTTATCCCACTTGCCTATCTGATCAAGATTCCGCGATAATTCGTGACACCTATCTTCACAATCTACAGTACCACACCCCTTTGTCGTCTACAAACTTACGAGTCAGTCCTAGTACATTCTCATCTAAATCATTGAGTTTGACACAGCTCCAGGAGAGAAGGAATGGATGACATATTGGGTCGAGATCCTTCTTCAGACCGAAGAAGGGTCTCGAACTGAAACGTCACCCATTCCTTCTCTCCAGAGATGCTGCCCGACCTGCTGAGTTACGCCAGCATTTTGTGTCTACCTTTGATTTAAACCAGCATCTGCAGTTTTCTTTCCTACATTGTTATCTGTTATTCATCCAACGAAGGTGATATTGTCAGCTAATTTACAATGGCTTTGGAGCTGTGTCAAACTATTCGGTCATGGGTACAGAGAGAGAAGAGGAGTGGGCAGAAGGCACGGACTTGCGGTGTCCGTATGCTGATGGTCATCAAGGAGGAAGTGCTCACACAGCCTGTCCAAGTCACCCTGCATCCTCATAGCATCCTCCCCACAGTTCATACTGCCACCCAGCTTTGTGTCATCTGCAAATTTGTTAATGTTACTTTTAATCCCTTCATCTAAGTCATTAATGTATATTGTAAATAGCTGCGGTCCCAGCACCAAGCCTTGCGGTACCCCACTAATCATTGCTTGCCATTCTGAAAGGGACCCGTTAATCCCTACTCTTTGTTTCCTATCTGCCAACCAATTTTCTATCCATGTCAGTACCCTACCCCCAATACCATGTGCTCTAATTTTGCCCACTAATCTCCTATGTGGGACCTTATCAAATGCTTTCTGAAAGTCCAGGTACACTATATCCACTGGCTCTCCCTTGTCTATTTTCCTAGTTACATCCTCAAATATTGAGTAGTCCAACAGAATATTAACATACAATAACACAGAATGGCCAAAGAGGTAGAGATAAAATTTAAGATTACCCAGCATGCACCTCTTGGAATGGGGTGTGAAAAAGATAATTGGTTCGGGTGTTAGCCAACTGTGGGTGGAAGCTGTTCTCAAGTCTGCATTCCAAGCTTTCAAGCTCCTGTATCTTCTCCCATGCAGTAGAAGCGAGAAAAAGGAATGGCCAGTGTAGCAGGCATCCTGGATGATGCTTCCAGCCACCCTGATGCAATGCCCTGTGAAGATGTCCACAGATATGTCATGCCAATTGAACCGTTTTCGTGGTTACGTTTTTTTGACCTGTTAAATTTGACTATATTAGATCAGACGTAAGTTAAACGATAGTTACATTTCAGCTCAAGAAACTAAAGAGCAGCGGTCCAAGCTTTAAAAGGGGCAGAAAACGCTAGTGGGAGTTGTGTACAGGCCACCTAACAGTAGTAATAGAGTTGGGGATGGCATCAAACAGGAAATTAGAAATGCGTGCAACAAAGGTAAAACAGTTATAATGGGTGACTTCAATCTACATATAGATTGGGTGAATCAAATTGGCAGAGGTGCTGAGGAAGAGGATTTCTTGGAATGTATGCGGGATAGTTTTCTAAACCAACATGTAGAGGAACCAACGAGAGAGCAGGCTATTCTAGACTGGGTATTGAGTAATGAGGAAGGGTAAGTTAGCAGTCTTGATGTGCGTGGCCCCTTGGGCAAGAGTGACCATAATATGGTTGAGTTCTTCATTAGGATGGAGAGTGACTTAGTTAATTCAGAAACAATGGTTCTGAACTTAAGGAAAGGTAACTTTGCATGAGACGTGAATTGGCCAAGATAGACTGGCAATTGATTCTTAAAGGGTTGACGGTGGATATGCAATGGAAGGCATTTAAGACCGCATGGATAAACTACAACAATTGTTCATCCCGGTTTGGCACAAAAGAATAAATCAGGGAAGGTAGTGCATCCGTGGCTAACAAGGGAGATTAGGAATAGTATCAAAACAAAAGATGAAGCGTACAAATTAGCAAGAAAAAAGCAGCCTACCAGAGGACTGGGAGAAATTCAGAGTCCAGCAGAGGAGGACAAAGGGCTTAATTAGGAAAGGGAAAATAGATTATGAAAGAAAACTGGCAGGGAACATAAAAACTGACTGCAAAAGCTTTTATAGATATGTGAAGAGGAAAAAGATTAGTTAAAACAAATGTAGGTCCCTTGCAGTCAGAAACAGGTGAATTGATCATGGGGAACAAGGACATGGCGGACCAATTGAATAACTACTTTGGTTCTGTCTTCACTAAGGAAGACATAAACCGTCTGCCGGAAATAGCAGGGGACCGGGGGTCAAATGAGAGGGAGGAACTGAGTGAAATCCAGGTTAGTCGGGAAGTGGTGTTAGGTAAATTGAATGGATTAAAGGCCGATAAATCCCCAGGGCCAGATAGGCTGCATCCCAGAGTGCTTAAGGAGGTAGCCCCAGAAATAGTGGATTGCATTAGTGATAATTTTTCAAAACTCTTTGGATTCTGGAGTAGTTCCTGCGGATTGGAGGGTAGCTAATGAAACCCCACTTTTCAAAAAGGGAGGGAGAGAGAAAACGGGGAATTATAGACCAGTTAGTCTAACATCAGTAATGGGGAAAATGCTAGAGTCAGTTATTAAAGATGGGATAGCAGCACATTTGGAAAGTGGTGAAATCATTGGACAAAGTCAGCATGGATTTATGAAAGGTAAATCATGTCTGACGAATCTTATAGAATTTTTCGAGGATAAGGGAGAACCAGTCGATGTGTTATATCTGGACTTCCAGAAGGCTTTCGACAAGGTCCCACATAAGAGATTGGTATGCAAACTTAAAGCACACAGTATTGTGGGTTCAGTATTGATGTGGATAGAGAACTGGCTGGCAGACAGGAAGCAAAGAGTAGGAATAAACGGGTCCTTTGCAGAATGGCAGGCAGTGACTAGTGGGGTACCGCAAGGCTCAGTGCTGGGACCCCAGCTATTTACAATATATATTAATGATTTGGACGAGGGAATTGAATGCAACATCTCCAAGTTTGCGGATAACACGAAGCTGGGGGGCAGTGTTAGCTGTGAGGAGGATGCTAGGAGGCTGCAACGTGACTTGGATAGGTTAGGTGAGTGGGCAAATGCATGGCAGATGCAGTATAATGTGGATAAATGTGAGGTTATCCACTTTGGTGGCAAGAACAGGAAAGCAGACTATTATCTGAATGGTGGCCGATTAGGAGAAGGGGAGATGCAACAAGACCTGGGTGTCGTGGTACACCAGTCATTGAAAGTAGGCATGCAGGTGCAGCAGGCAGTGAAGAAAGCGAATGGTATGTTGGCTTTCATAGCGAGGGGATTTGAATATAGGAGCAGGGAGGTTCTGCTGCAGTTGTACAGGGCTTTGGTAAGACCACACCTGGAGTATTGCGTACAGTTTTGGTCTCCTAATCTGAGGAAAGACATTCTTGCCATAGAGGGAGTACAGAGAAGGTTCACCAGATTGATTCCTGGGATGGCGGGACTTTCATATGAAGAAAGACTGGATAGACTCGGTTTGTACTCGCTGGAATTTAGAAGATTGAGGGGGGGATCTTATAGAAACTTACAAAATTCTTAAGGGGTTGGACAGGCTAGATGCAGGAAGATTGTTCCCAATGTTGGAGAAGTCCAGAACAAGTATTCACAGTTTAAGGATAAGGGGGAAGTCTTTTAGGACCGAGATGAGAACGTTTTTTTTTCACACAGAGAGTGGTGAATCTGTGGAATTCTCTGCCACAGAAGGTAGTTGAGGCCAGTTCATTGGCTATATTTAAGAGGGAGTTAGATGTGGCCCTTGTGGCTAAAGGGATCAGGAGGTATGGAGAGAAGGCAGGTACGGGATACTGAGTTGGATAATCAGCCATGATCATATTGAATGGCGGTGCAGGCTCGAAGGGCCGAATGGCCTACTCCTGCACCTATTTTCTATGTTTCTATGTATTACTCGTGGCCTTTACTTAAGTCCTACATCTTTAAAAATATTAAAGTTAGAACCTAAATTCTGAGAATTTTAAATGACTCAATTTGAGATGATCCAAAAGATTGTCATTATTAAGTAATGTCTTGTGTGAGTGCTCAGGGTTGGAATGGGTATGGTTTTGTAAGTGGATACACGGCAGGGAGGGATAGGATTGCGATATTATGTCGTGCTAACTGGTTTTGACAACTAATATAAGCATTAAGTAGGCCACAGCATAGCCTAACAATGGTCTGAGAGTACTGTTGAGTAAATGGAGTGATGACAGGTATTAGCATGTGTAATGTGCTTTAATAGACATTTAATGACATTTAATTCAAGGAGGGGGAGAAAAAATCCTTCCCAGTGGAATAGTCCATCATTGAAACTCATTGATCACCAATTTAGGCAGTTTCACAGCGGAGAGGTTAATCCATCAATTCCGTTAACTAAACAAGTCTGATGGAAATTCTGTAGGTGACACTTTGTATGGTCTAAGCTTTCTGTCTTCACAAGTGAATGAGTGATATGACAACCATGAAGCTCACAACAGATTGAACTGATTGATTTTTTTCTCTCTTTGTAATAAGATCTTGAGACATATGGAAAGACTTAGTTCATGCCAGCATTGAAATGTACCACATTAAATGGAAAATGAAATATGAATATATGGGCAATAGTGTACTCCACTGGCATTAAATCAGCTCTCCTTTCTGCCCTGCAGTTGCTAAGTTTTGGCAGAGCGGAGTTTGACAAATATCCTAATTAGCCTCCAGTAAATGTTGTATAATCTTGGCAATTTTTTTTTAATGGGAAAAAAAAGGTTTAATTTTGTTGCTCTTTTGATGGTTAATTTCCATGACTTCATAATGGAGTTTCAGTTTTTAATTGGGATTTGATCACTGCAATCCATGCACATCCGTGTGTACATATGTAATTGTAAATTCCAATAAGCACACATGTTTTCTCTCTCTCTCTCTCTCTCTCCTCTCTCTCTCTCTCTCTCTCTCTCTCTCTCTCTCTCTCTCTCTCTCTCTCTCTCTCTCTCTCTCCCTCTCTCCCTCCCTCCCTCTCTCCCTCCCTCCCTCTCTCCCTCCTCCCTCCCTCCCTCCCTCCCTCCCCTCCCTCCCTCTCTCTCTCTCTGAGGAAGAACTTTTTCAGTCAGAGAGTGGTGAAGGTGTGGAATTCTCTGCCTCAGAAGGCAGTGGAGGCCAGTTCGTTGGATGCTTTCAAGAGAGAGCTGGATAGAGCTCTTAAGGATAGCTGAGTGAGGGGGTATGGGGAGAAGGCAGGAACGGGGTACTGATTGAGAGTGATCAGCCATGATCGCATTGAATGGTGGTGCTGGCTCGAAGGGCTGAATGGCTACTCCTGCACCTATTGTCTATTGTCTATTGTCTCTCTCCCTCCCTCTCTCCCTCCCTCCCTCCTTCTCTCTCTCTCTCTCTCTCTCTTTTCCTCCCTCCCTCTCTCCCTCACTCCCTCTCTCTCCCTCCCTCCCTCCCTCTCCCTTTTTTTTCCATTCAATAGACAATATACAATAAGTGCAGGAGTAGGCATTCGCCCTTCGAGCCAGCACCACCATTCAATGTGATCATGGCTGATCATTCACAATCAGTACCCCGTTCCTGCCTTCTCCCCATACCCCCTGACTCCGCTATCCTTAAGAGCTCTACCTAGCTCTCTCTTGAACGCATTCAGAGAATTGGCCTCCACTGCCTTCTGAGGCAGAGAGTTCCACAGATGCTGTGGAATTCCAAGGACTTTATTCAACACATACATAATACAGTGTGCCAAAAAGTAAATAAACACTCAATGGTCACAATACATCAATCAATCAATCATTACAGTACAATGGTGCAATCTCTATTTACAATAGCCTCGACCCCGCCCTGTGGCGACCAGCGTTTACGAAGGCCTCTAGTGTCCCCGTGGACACCATGTGTTCCCTCTCCAGGGTCACGCGAGCACAGACATAGGCCCGGAAGAGGGGCAGGCAGCCGACTCTGTTCGACCATCGACCGCCCGCTGCCTAGACCCACGAATGGCCATCTTGGCCAGGCCCAGGAGCAAACCGGCAGGGAGACGACCCCACCCTCCCGATCGGCAGAGAGGGCCTTGATTTAAAATCTCACCGAAGGGATAACAACTGCAATGGTGCATCATGCGTGTTACTGCACTAACGAGTCAGCTTACATTTTAAGCTTATGCCTCAAGTGAAACAGTTTTGGTGGAATAAAAAAAAAGCAAATTAACATTTAATAGTTTGCACTTGTAATCATCAATATTGTTCGTGACAGTTGTTACATTGGGAATTTTCGAAGTCCTTATGAGATCAGGTGACAATCAGCTTTCCCTGTCTTGGTGAAACAAGTGTAGTCTAAACAATCGTTTTATAGAGCACCTTCTCTCTGTCCCCAGCAGCCATATACAGCTTCCAGTTGCTCTTTAACTCTTCTCTCCACTCCCACACCAACCTGCCTGTATGATATTCTACATTGCTATGGAAAGACCAAATGCAAACTGGAACAATGACATCTCCTACTCTACTTGGGCAGCTCATCCAATCCAAAGGGAGGAATATTGAATTTTCCAATTTCTGATAACCCCCAGCCTCAGTGCACATTCACCCAAAGGCCCCAACAATATTTAGGGGTACGTTGTAACTTTGCGCCTGTGGTGACTCTTTTGTGAACCGTATATTGTGCCATCATAATACATGTGGCAATAAACTGTCTGTCTGCCTGCCTGTCTGTCTGTATCAGTCTGTCTGTATGTCTGTCTATCTTTCTCTCTCTCTCTCTCTCTCTCTCCTCCTCATCTCTCTCTCTCTCTCTCTCTCTCTCTCTCTTCTCTCATCTCTCTCTCTCTCTCTCTCTCTCTCTCTCTCTCTCTCTCTCTTCTCTCTCTCTCTCTCTCTCTCATCTCTCTCTCTCTCTCTCTCTCTCTCTCTCTCTCTCTCTCTCTCTCTCTCTCTCTCTCTCTCTCTCTCTCTCTCTCTCTCTCTCTCTCTCTCTCTCTCTCTCTCTCTGTCTCTCTGTCTGTCTGTCTGTCTGTCTGGTTTATTGTACTTTTGTTCACCCTTCTCATTCCCTCTCCTTCTGCTTCCATTGTCCCCAAATCTCCTTCCCATCTGGTTTTACCTATCGCCGACCAGTCTCTACATCCATCTTTTTGTACTGCTACATATTGGCTATCTTTCCCTCTTTTGGTCTCCACTCAAAACATAGACTTACACCATTTTGCCTCCACAGATGTTACGATCTGCTGTGTTTTTCCAAGCATTCTGTTTGCGGTTGCAGATTCCAGAATCCGCAGTCTCTATTATCAGCGTTTGGTTTGTGCTGGCAGTCTCCACTTCATTCCAAGATGCATAAGTCAAATGGTCCGATTAGCCATTGAATGTGTAAACAAAAATCCCGCTTTTCAAAGATTACACAGTTACTTTGAATTGGCTGGCCAATTTGTTTTGGTGCAAAGAACAACATTCCTAATGTGAAATTGGATAATATTGTGCTATATTTTTTGGTTTAATAATGGGCGGCACGGTGGCGCAGCGGTAGAGTTGCTGCCTTACAGCGAATGCAGCGCCGGAGACTCAGGTTCGATCCTGTCTACGGGCGCCGTCTGTACGGAGTTTGTACGTTCTCCCCGTGACCTGCGTGGGTTTTCTCCGAGATCTTCGGTTTCCTCCCACACTCCAAAGACGTACAGGTATCATATCATATCATATCATATATATACAGCCGGAAACAGGCCTTTTCGGCCCTCCAAGTCCGTGCCACCCAGCGATCCCCGCACACTAACACTATCCTACACCCACTAGGGACAATTTTTACATTTACTCAGCCAATTAACCTACATACCTGTACGTCTTTGGAGTGTGGGAGGAAACCGAAGATCTCGGAGAAAACCCACGCAGGTCACGGGGAGAACGTACAAAACTCCTTACAGTGTAGTCAGGTTCGATTCTGACTACGGGTGCTGCACTGTAAGGAGTTTGTACGTTCTCCCCGTGACCTGCGTGGGTTTTCTCCGAGATCTTCGGTTTCCTCCCACACTCCAAAGACGTACAGGTATGTAGGTTAATTGGCTGGGTAAAATGTAAAAATTGTCCCTAGTGGGTGTAGGATAGTGTTACTGTACGGGGATTGCTGGGCGGCATGGACTTGGAGGGCCGAAAAGGCCTGTTTCCGGCTGTATATATACATACATACATATGATCGAACCTGAGTCTCCGGCGCTGCATTCGCTGTAAAGCAGCAACTCTACCGCTGCGCTACCGTGCCGTATGTAGGTTAATTGACTGGGCAAATGTAAAAATTGTCCCTAGTGGGTGTAGGATAGTGTTAGTGTGTGGGGATCGCTGGGCGGCACGGACCCGGTGGGCCGAAGGGCCTGTTTCCGCTCTGTATCTCTAAATCTAAATCTAAAAAAAAAAATCCTTGCAAATTGGCATTCTATTTAAAAGTTTATGTGAATTCTTCCAAATATACATTGAGAACATCAGAAGTGTTTTAACGTACAGAGAGAAATGTTTTCTTTGTTCTTCCATCGTGTCAGTCTGGTAATACTCGTCTGCATCTTGCTTTCACTCAGTCCCGCTCTCAGCTTTCCTTATCCTGCCACGCCGGTCGCCATCCAACAGATGCACCATCAGATCATGAGCCGTCAGCAGTCTCTGGGTTCAGCCTTTGGCCACAGTCCTCCTCTCATGCATCCTGCTCCAACGTTCATTCCACAGCGCCACGTGCCGGGCCTGCCGACCGTACTAGCCTCTGCGCAGATCACCTCCTGTCCTTCCGAATCTGCTCAGGTAAGAGACAACAGAATACAATGAATGCGTGGACTCGTTGCAGTTTACAAGGATGAAAGACTGGAGCGACTGGGCTTGCACACTCTGGAATTTAGAAGGATGAGAAGGGATCATATAAGATTATTAAGGGATTGGACACATTTGAGGCAGGAAACATGTTCCCAATCGAAGGTATTTATTCACAAAGTGCTGGAGTAACTCAGCAGGTCGGGCAGCATCTCGGGAGAGAAGGAATGGGTGACGTTTCGGGTCGAGACCCTTCCTCAGACTGATGTCAGGGTGGGCGGGACAAAGGACGGATGTAGGTGGAGACCGGAAGATAGAGGGAGATCTGGGAAGGAGGAGGGGACAACATGTTCCCAATGTTGGGGGAGTCCAGAACCAGGGGCCACAGTTTTAAGAATAAGGGGTAGGCCATTTCGAACGGAGATGAGGAAAAACTTTTTCAGTCAGAGAGTTGTGAATCTGTGGAATTCTCTGCCTCAGAAGGCAATGGAGGCCAATTCTCTGGATGCTTTCAAGAGAGAGCTAGATAGAGCTCTTAAAAGATAGCGGAGTCAATGGATATGGGGAGAAGGCAGGAACGGGGTACTGATTGTGAATGATCAGCCATGATCACATTGGCGGTGCTGGCTCGAATGGCCTCCTCCTGCACCTATTGTCTATTGTGTATTGTTGAGGGGGGGATCTCATTGAAACTTACTGACTAATGGAATGCCTGGATAGAGTGGATGTTGAGAGGATGATTCCACTAGTAGGAGAGTCTAGGACCAGAGGGCATAGCGTCAGAATAAGAGGACATATCTTTAGAAGGAGATGAGGAGGCGTTTTTTCGTCAGAGGGTGGTGAATCTGTGGAATACCTTACCACAGACGACAATATTTTTAAAGCGGAGATTGATAGGTTCTTAATTAGTAAGGGTGTCAAAAGTTGTGGTGAGAAGGCAGAAGAATGGGGTTGAGAGGGAAAGATAGAGCAACTATGATTGAATAAGGCAATAACTGCAGCTGCTGGTACAAATCGAAGGTATTTATTCACAAAATGCTGGAGTAACTCAGCAGGTCAGGCAGCATCTCAGGAGAGAAGGAATGGGTGACGTTTCGGGTCGAGACCCTTCTTCAGACTGATGGCTGAATGTCAGAATAGACTCGATGGGCTGAACGGCCTAATTCTGCTCATGTGACATGAAAAAATGAAAAGTAAAATCAATCAGAAAGACGGTAATATAACTGTAATGGATATTCTTCAGAGAGAAACATTCATGGGTAATACAGAGTCCTGGGCAATTCAAAACCATGGTACATAGAAGAGTGTGGCACAGGAATGGGCCCTTCGGCCCACAGTGTTTGTGCTGAACATGATGCCAATTTAAACTGATCTCATCTTCCTGCCATATCCCTCTCTTCCCTGCACTTCTATATTAATTAATTTTAAAAAATTAATTAAATCGTCGAGAACATTAGCGACGCCGTGGTGCTGGTTTCCGACGGGCACGGTGACGGACGCCCCACACATCTCTGTCCTCCACACAGCTGGCCAACTCCTCTTTTGTCTCTACATTTTGCGTCTTCCATCAACGTCTTCAACGTGGTCTTGTTTGGTGGTCCCGGGTTCCGTCTTCCATGGGCGGGCTCCCACACCACAACCTTGTTTGCCGGTGTTTCTGGGCGGCGGTGGCAATGACCGGCGAGCCTCGTCCTTCTCCACCTGATCTTCTCGGTCAGAGGTGGAATCTCCCCGTAGAGCTGGGCCTTGGTGGTGTAGTCCCTCCAACTGACATTTTGAACTGTTCTGAGCATTCGGGTGTAGACACCATCGAGAGACTTGGACAGTGCTCGAGTGAGAGTCCACACCTCACACCCATACAATAATATTGTCTCTACAGTATGCCTATCTAAAAGCCTCCTAAACACCACTGTCTTATCTGCCTCCACTACCATGGACAATGCATTTCAGCCCCCCCCTCCTTTTGCTCTACACATCTCCATTAAACTCTCCCCCTCTCACCTTTATAACTATCCCCTCTAGTGTTGGACAGTTCCACCTTGGGGAAAAAGGTTCTGACTGTCTACCCTATCTATGCCTTTCATCATTTTAAATACTTCTATCAAGTCTCCCCTCAACCTCTGACATTCCAGAGAAAACAATCCAAGTCTATCCAACCTTTTCCTGCAGGTGAAACCCCCTAATCCTGGCAGCATTCTGGTAAACCTCCTCTGCACCCTCTTCAAACCCTCCTCATCTGTCCTGTAATGTAGCACCCATGCAGTCTGACCAAAGTCCTATGGAGCTGCACCATGACTTCCTGACTCTTATATTCAATGCCCCCCAGCAATGAAGGCAACAAACAATTTGCTTTCTTTACCCCACTGGTGCGGCCACCTTCAGTGATCTATGAACTTGGACTCCAAGAACCCTCTGCACATCAATGCTGTTAAGGGTTTTGCCATCAACTCCTTACTTTCCATTACATTTATGTTGAAAGACTGGAGCGACTAGGCTTGTACACACTGGAATTTAGAAGGATGAGAGGGGATCTGATCGAAACGTAAGATTATTAAGGGGTTGGACACGTTAGAGGCAGGAAACATGTTCCCAATGTTGGGGGAGTCCAGAACCAGGGGCCACAGTTTAAGAATAAGGGGTAGGCCATTTGGAACGGAGATGAGGAAAATCTTTTTCAGTCAGAGAGTTGTGAATCTGTGGAATTCACTGCCTCAGAAGGCAGTGGAGGCCAAGTCTCTGAATGTATTCAAGAGAGAGCTAGATAGAGCTCTTAAGGATAGCGGAGTCAGGGGGTATGGGGAGAAGGCAGGAATGGGGTACTGATTGAGAATGATCAGCTATGATCACATTGAATGGTGGTGCTGGCTCGAAGGGCCGAATGGCCTCCTTCTGCACCTATTGTCTATTGTCTATTCAACCTCCCAAAGAGCAACACCTCAGACTTGCTCGGTTCAAGTTCCATCTGCCATTTCTCCAGCCATTATGCAGCTGATATGATTCCCCCTGTGTCTTCTGGCAGCATTCCTCATTGTCTGCAACTCCTCCGATTTTGGTGTTGCCAACAAACTTACTCGCCAACCATCTACATTTTATACACATCACAAACAGCAGAGGTCTGTGAATATCTACCTCCCACCACAATTCCCTGTCTTCACTGAATAAGCCAGTTCTGAATCCATACGATCAAGTCATAGACAATAGACAATAGACAATAGACAATAGACAATAGGTGCAGGAGTAGGCCATTCAGCCCTTCGAGCCAGCACCGCCATTCAATGCGATCATGGCTGATCACTCTCAATCAGTACCCCGTTCCTGCCTTCTCCCCATATCCCCTCACTCCGCTATCCTTAAGAGCTCTATCCAGCTCTCTCTTGAAAGCATCCAACGAACTGGCCTCCACTGCCTTCTGAGGCAGAGAATTCCACAACTTCACCACCCTCTGACTGAAAAAGTTCTTCCTCATCTCCGTTCTAAATGGCCTACCCCTTATTCTTAAACTGTGGCCCCTTGTTCTGGACTCCCCCAACATTGGGAACATGTTATCTGCCTCTAATGTGTCCAATCCCCTAATTATCTTATATGTTTCAATAAGATCCCCCCTCATCCTTCTAAATTCCAGTGTATACAAGCCCAATCGCTCCAGCCTTTCAACATACGACAGTCCCGCCATTCCGGGAATTAACCTAGTGAACCTACGCTGCACGCCCTCCATAGCAAGAATATCCTTCCTCAAATTTGGAGACCAAAACTGCACACAGTACTCGAGGTGCGGTCTCACCAGGGCCCGGTACAACTGTAGAAGGACCTCTTTGCTCCTATACTCAACTCCTCTTGTTACGAAGGCCAACATTCCATTGGCTTTCTTCACTGCCTGCTGTACCTGCATGCTTCCTTTCATTGACTGATGCACTAGGACACCCAGATCTCGTTGAACTCCCCCTCCTCCTAACTTGACACCATTCAGATAATAATCTGCCTTTCTATTCTTACTTCCAAAGTGAATAACCTCACACTTATCTACATTAAACTGCATCTGCCATGTATCCGCCACTCACACAACCTGTCCAAGTCACCCTGCAGCCTTATTGCATCTTCCTCACAATTCACACTACCCCCCAACTTAGTATCATCTGCAAATTTGCTAATGGTACTTTTAATCCCTTCGTCTAAGTCATTAATGTATATCGTGAATCATCTGGGTCGGCCTAACCACGAGGGACGTTGTCAAAACCCTGACCACGACATCCACTGCCCTACCTTCATCATTCTCCTTTGTCGCCTCCTCAAAAAAAAACCCGATGCCACAGAATCCCCTGTCTATAGGACAACGTAAAACACAGAAAAACGGCAAATACATTGCATTGTGTTTATGTTTTAATGTTATTTCAGAATTGATTTACAAATGTACCTTTTTTCTAACTTATCATATCATATCATATCATATATATACAGCCGGAAACAGGCCTTTTCGGCCCTCCAAGTCCGTGCCGCCCAGCGATCCCCGTACATTAACACTATCCTACACCCACTAGGGACAATTTTTACATTTACCCAGCCAATTAACCTACAAACCTGTACGTCTTTGGAGTGTGGGAGGAAACCGAAGATCTCGGAGAAAACCCACGCAGGTCACGGGGAGAACGTACAAACTCCTTACAGTGCAGCACCCGTAGTCAGGATCGAACCTGAGTCTCCGGCGCTGCATTCGCTGTAAAGCAGCAACTCTACCGCTGCGCTACCGTGCTTCTCAAGCACTTGCTTCTTTTCAGTGGTTAAATCTACACATTCCCATGTGCAGGGCTTTGCAGGCATATTTTCTGCACTATAAACCTGTCTGGGACCGCTATGGTGCTGCTAATCAGATTCCGGGAGATTGTAAGATTTAATCAACTTTTAATTGGACTCATCAGAATACAAGAACACAAGAAAATATGAGCAGGAGTCAACTAGCAGTCTGCCCAAACATGTCCCACCTTTCAAGATGGTTCTCGTGATCTATGCTGCACCTAACTCCTTTTGTGCCAGTTGCCCAGAACCTTCAGTCTTTCAACTATTTATCTATCTTACCTTAAATATTATCTCAGTGGCAGAGAATTGCAGAGATTCACCATCCTCTAAGAAGAAATTTCAATGCATATCGGTTTCAAACGACAAACCCTTTATTTTGCACCTTGTTCACCTGCTTGTGATGCTCCCACTAGGGAGAATATCTCAACATCTACCCAAGGTGTTTATTCTCAAAATGCTGGAGTAACTCAGCAGGTCAGGCAGCATCTCAGGAGAGAAGGAATGGGTGACGTTTCGGGTCGAGACCCTTCTTCGGACTGATGTCAGGGGGGGGCGGGACAAAGGAAGGATATAGGTGGAGACAGGAAGAAGGGGGAGGGGAAGAGAGGGACTGCACCTCACTGCACATAATGTAGTCTCCTTGCACTACACGTTGACATCATATTTTTCTCTCATGTGCTCTAATGGCATTGGAACTGTATTGCCACTCACAGGCTGGTGTGCAAGGCCCCATCGGACGGCAAACATCCTTTGCACCACCTCGCCCAGGATTCACAGCAACTGGGACCTCAACGCCTGTCATCTCGTCACCCTTTCTCCCGTCATGCAGCGACCCTCTGTGGCTCCGGTTTCAACATAATAGGAGCACGGAGAACCAGCTGGGAACAGACATCGCCACCTCCTCAATTCACTGTCGCACCGAACACCACAGCCCAACCCGGCTCGGACACGCCCCGCAAAGAGTGGGTCGCCCTGAACCGGCTCCGCACAGGGGTCGGCCGGTTCAACGCCAACGTGCATCGTTGGGGGTTGCGTCCATCAGCAGCCTGCGTGTGTGGAGCAGACCGGCAAACAGCGCAGCACGGCATTTTCGACTGCGCTGTCCTCCGTCCCCCTGGTGGAGGGGTAGACCTCACGGCCCTCGACAACAGCACATTGCACTGACTACAGCGCCTGGAGGGCATTACATAACTCCTGCTGCCTCAAACGCAAGAAGAAGAAGATGGCATTGGAACTGTAGTTAATACCCTGTTACTCTATTCTTACTACTGTTGGCGTACTCCATCTATACTCTTCCTGTATTGCCTGGAGGCTCGCTAGAGGGGTGGGGGGGGGCTTTTAAGCCTTTGAAACAGCACGCTGTTAAACTGTAAGCTGGTGAAGCAGCTGCTGATTAATTGGGAGTCCCGTGTAATTATTGTGTGATGCATTGACCACTCAATTCTGGATAGGGAATTTGAATCAATATTGCTGCTCAGTGCAAGCGTGTAGGAAGGAACTGCAGATGCTGCTTTAAACCAAAGATAGACACAAAATGCCGGAGTAACTCAGCGGGTCAGACAGCATCTCTGGAGGAAAGGAAAAGGTGACGTTTCAGGTCAATAGACAATAGGTGCAGGAGCAGGCCATTCGGCCCTTCGAGCCAGCACCACCATTCAATGTGATCATGGCTGATCATTCTCAATCAGTACCCCGTTCCTGCCTTCTCCCCATACAATAGACAATAGACAACAGGTGCAGGAGGAGGCCATTCGGCCCTTCGAGCCAGCACCGCCATTCAATGTGATCGTGGCTGATCATTCTCAATCAGTACCCGTTCCTGCCTTCTCCCCATACCCCCTATCTCCGCTATCCTTAAGAGCTCTATCTAGGTCTCTCTTGAATGCATTCAGAGAATTGGCCTCCACTGCCTTCTGAGGCAGATAATTCCACAGATTCACAACTCGCTGACTGAAAAAGTTTTTCCTCGTCTCCGTTCTAAATGGCCTACCCCTTATTCTTAAACTGTGTCCCCTGGTTCTGGACTCCCTCAACATTGGGAACATGTTTGCTGCCTCTAACGTGTCTAATCCCTTAATAATCTTATATGCATCGAGACTGAAGAACGGTCTCGACCCAAAGCATCACCTATTCCTTTTCTCCAGAGGTGCTGTCTGGCGCTCTGTGCTACTCAGGCTTTTTGCGTCCACCTTTGGTCGTTCAGTATATTCCGATCTTTGAAATACTGCTTATGTTATCATCAATCATGTTTGGAATTTCTTTCATCTTTCTAGAGTAAGCCGACGAGTGAGTCTGCAGTCAGCAGCACGGGTGATCCAATGCAAAATAAGCGCTCACGGATCAAAGCTGATGAAGAACTGCCGAGCCCAGGTGGTGGGAGTGAGCAGGTACAACCACAACTTCATTAGTTCTTCTGCAGTTGTACCGGGCCCTGGTGAGACCACATCTGTAGTATTGTCTACAGTTTTGGTCTCCTAATTTGAGGAAGGACATCCTTGTAATTGAGGCAGTGCAGCGTAGGTTCACGAGATTGATCCCTGGGATGGCGGGACTGACATATGCGGAAAGATTGAAAAGACTAGGCTTGTATTCACTGGAGTTCAGAAGGAAGAGAGGGGATCTTATAGAGACGCATAAAATTATAAAAGGACTGGACAAGCTAGATGGAGGAAAAATGTTCCCAATGTTGGGGGAGCCCAGAACCAGGGGCCACAGTCTTAGAATAAAGGGGAGGCCATTTAAAACTGAGGTGAGAAGGAACTTTTTCACCCACAGAGTTGTGAATTTGTGGAATTCTCTGCCACAGAGGGCAGTGGAGGCCAAATCACTGAATGGATTTAAGAGAGAGTTAGATAGAGCTCTAGGGGCTAGTGGAATCAAGGGATGTGGGGAGAAGGCAGGCACGGGTTATTGATTGTGGATGATCAGCCATGATCGCAATGAATGGCAGTGCTGGCTCGAAGGGCCGAATGGCCTCCTCCTACACCTATTTTCTATGTTTCTATGTAACCAGCCCCCGCTCCTTCTCGTAGCAGATGCAGTCTATAACACATGCTGCCTCCACCAAGAGTGCTCAGGAACCAATTACAGAAACTTTTTTTTTTTTGTCCTTGCTTGCTTTCCTTTTATAGGAAGGCGATTAAATATAGTACAGATGCTCCTCGACTTACGATGGGGTTACATTCCGATAAACCCCATCGTAAATCAAAAATATCGTAAGTCGAAAATGCATTTAATACCTACCGAACATCATAGCCACCTGACCTACCTAGGCCCATCTTAGCCTAGCCTAGCCTAACTTACACGTGCACAGAACACTTACATTGGCCGACACTGTATCCAAACAATGCTGGCAACACAGCGCACTGCAGATGTATGGGTTGTTTACACTCGTGATGGCGCGGCTGGCTGGGAGCTGCGGCTCGCTGCCGTTGCCCAGCGTCACGTGAGAGTATCGTATCGCATACCGCTAGCCCGGGAGAAGATCAAAATTCACATTTCTACTGAATGTGTATCGCTTTTGCACGATCGTAAAGTCGAAACATCGTAGGTCAAGGAGCATCTGTAGGTCAAGGAGCCAACATGTCCCAGCTATACTAGTCCCACCTGACCCATATCCCTCCAAACCTGTCCTGTCCATCTACCTGTCTAACTGTTTCTTAAACGTTGGGATAGTCCCTGCCTCAACTACCTCCTCTGGCAGCTCGTTCCATACACCCACCGCACCTTTGTGTGAAACATTTATCCCTCAGATTCCTATTGAATCTTTTCCCCTTCACTAGGTTAATTCCCGGAAAGGCGGGACTATCATATGTTGAAAGACTGGAGTGACTAGGCTTGTACACACTGGAATTTAGAAGGCTGAGAGGAGATCTTATCGAAACGTATAAGATTATTAAGGGGTTGGACACGTCGGAGGCAGGAAACATGTTCCCAATGTTGGGGGAGTCCAGAACAAGGGGCCACAGTTTAAGAATAAGGGGTAGGCCATTTAGAACTGAGATGAGGAAAAACTTTTTCAGTCAGAGAGTTGTGAATCTGTGGAATTCTCTGCCTCAGAAGGCAGTGGAGGCCAATTCTCTGGGCAAGAGACTCTGTGCATCTACCCGATCTATTCCTCTCATGATTTCATACACCTCCATAAGGTGTGTTAAGGAGCTTTATATAAAAGTGGACAATTATTAGCTCCTGAATACAATGGGCATGCACTTATTTTTAGAACGGCTTTCTCACTTTCAGAAATTTTGGCTGATTCTGTAAACAACCAACCTCCTGCGATCTCTTTTTCAAAGCAAAAATAATTATTCAAAATTAAAATTAAAATAATCAAGTACGGCCCATCCTTGGACAGCAAACACCCAACATGTGGAAACACGAATTTACAAGCGAGCTCCCATAATATTAAATCCAAGTTTGAAGTGCGTACATACCTTCATTCCTATGAATGACACCACTAGTTTCTATAAGAAGATAACTGCAGACGCTGGTACAAATCGAAGGTTTTTATTCACAAAATGCTGGAGTAACTCAGCAGGTCAGGCAGGCAGCATCTCGGGAGAGAAGGAATGGGTGACGTTTCGGGTCGAGACCCTTCTTCAGAATTCACCACTAGTTTCTATTCTTTCTCCACTTTTAGTAGTTTCTCATCAGTCTTATCAGCTTTTGATGCCAAGCTCTGCAGTTCCTGTTAAGGTATGCTTAGCACGTCAAGTGATTTTTGAGCCTTTCTGACACGGACTAAATCAACGGTGGATGTTTGTAAAGGATGGAACACTTTGATTATTCGGGGCGACTTGGAGCTTTCACAATAAAGCCATTGATCTGCACAACCATTTGTACACTCAGCTGGAAGGTCTAAATTTTACACCTATCGTTATGCCTTTCATAAACAAAGGCAAATAGGGCAAAGAGGTGTTTTCTTTGTGAGTTAAAAAAAAAAGGACCAATTAAAATGTGATCAGTTCTTGGAAAAAAAATAGGTTCATATAAAACATTTCTGTACTGTAGTATGTCCTAAAGTGCTTTACAATTCTATTAGAAGTTATTAGAACACAGGAATAAACCCTTCACACACAAGTCTGTGCGATTCATGATTCCATTTAAGCTGATACTGTGTGTTTGCACATGGTTTATAATCCCTCCATTCAATGCCTGTTGATGTTTCAGTTTCGTTTACTGTCACGTGTTACGAGGTACAGCGAAAAGCTTTTGTTGCGTGCTATCCAGTCAGCAGAAAGACAATACACGATTACAATCGAGCAATTTACAGTGTATTGATACATGATTAGGGAATGACGTTTATTGCAAGGTAAAGCCAGCAAAGCCCAATCAAGGATGGTCCAAGGTATTTATTTCGCAAAATGCTGGAGTAACTCAGCAGGTCAGGCAGGCAGCATCTCAGGAGAGAAGGAATGGGTGACGTTTCGGGTCGAGACCCTTCTTCAGACTGATGGGCTCTTCAGACCCTCCTTCTCCCCTCTGTCTCCTATGGCCAAGCCTTTGTTGAATCCAATCTACCAAGTCCCCAGGGGTCTCATGAGCCTTAATCTTCTGGATTGGGGCCTTGTCAAATGCTTTACGAAAACATTAGAAAATATCCACTGCCCTAGCCTCATCAACTTTCTCCATCACCTCCTCAAAAAACTCAACTAAGTTTGTAAGACATTTTAGTTTAAATGTCAGTCACTATTTTATTTTAAACTTTTTATTTTTAGAGGTACAGCGCAGAAACAGGCCCTTTCGGCCCACCGGGTCCGCGCCGCCCAGCGATCCCCACACACTAACACTATCCTACACACACTAGGGACAATTTTTACATTTGCCCAGCCAATTAACCTACAAACCTGTACGTCTTTGGAGTGTGGGAGGAAACCGAAGATCTCGGAGAAAACCCACGCAGGTCACGGGGAGAACGTACAAACTCCATACAGTACAGCACCCGTAGTCAGGATCGAACCTGAGTCTCCGGCGCTGCATTCGCTGTAAGGCCACGGTGCCGCCCACTATGTATTGTAATGTGGAAGTATGGAGTCCAATTGCACACATCAGCATTTCATAAGCATGATAAAGGAATGAGAAGATCATAGTTTCTAATTTATCTGAAGGTATAAATATCAGTCATGACCCTGAAGAGAAGGCTGCTACACTTTGGCTTGTCTCCTGCGATCTTCCATGCCGACATACAAGATCTACCGGCCTCAGTTGGACAACTTATTTGAAAAATGGCTGTGTTGATATCGCAGTGTTCTCTCAGCATAATACTGGAATGTTAAGCTGCAGTTTCTGCTCAATGCTCTTGAGTGGAGATTGACAGACCTACCTCCAAATCCCACCATTGCACATCATCTTGTGCACTTCAATCCCCAACACTGAACTATTCAGAGTATATCTCTCGTTTCCCTTTCCCCCCCGACTCTCAGTCTGAAGAAGGGTCTCGAACTGAAATGTCACCTATTCCTTTTCTCCAGAGATGCGATCTGACCCACAGAGTTATTCCAGCTTTTCGTGTCTTATCTTCGGTTTAAACCAGCATCTGCAGTTTCTTTGTACACATTACCTATCTGTAAGCCATTCAGGTACACGGGGCCCTATGAGTTGTGGTCAAGAGCCTAGAATGCTGAGCGGCACGGTGGCGCAGCGGTAGAGTTGCTGCCTTACAGCGAATGCAGCGCCGGAGACTCAGGTTCGATCCTGACTACGGGCGCCGTCTGTACGGAGTTTGTACGTTCTCCCCGTGACCTGCGTGGGTTTTCTCCGAGATCTTCGGTTTCCTCCCACACTCCAAAGACGTACAGGTATGTAGGTTAATTGACTGGTTAAATGTAAAAATTGTCCCTAGTGTGTGTAGGATAGTGTTAATGTGCGGGGATCGCTGGGCGGCGCAGACTCGGTGGGCCGAAGGGCCTGTTTCCGTGCTGTATCTCTAAAAATCTAAAAAAAACAACTGCTCTGGGCGGCATGGTGGCGCAGCGGTAGAGTTGCTGCCTTACAGCGAATGCAACGCCCGGAGACCCGGGTTCGATCCTGACTACGGGCGCCGTCTGTACGGAGTTTGTACGTTCCCCCCGTGACCTGCGTGGGTTTTCTCTGAGATCTTCGGTTTCCTCCCACACTCCAAAGACGTACAGGTATGTAGGTTAATTGGCTTGGTAAATGTTTTTTTTTAAAATTGTCGCTAGTGTGTGTCGGATATTGTTGATATGCGGGGATCGCTGGTCGGCGCGGACCCGGTGGGCTGAAGGGCCTGTTTCCGCACTGTATCTCTAAACTAAACAATTCGGGCATGAGTGGATTGACAAGTGGATTTCTCTGTAACAGGAACAGCCGGAAGGAATGACGCTGGTCAAAGAGGAGGTGGATAAAGATGAAAGCAAGCAAGAGCCAGAAGTCATTTATGAAACAAACTGCCACTGGGAAGGGTGCACACGAGAATTTGACACACAGGAGCAGTTAGTCCATGTAAGTAATCGAAGCCAGAGACACCAGAGCTGTGGTTCTCTATGGAATTTCTGACGGTCAGATTTTTTTTTATTACAGGGTATCATATTTCTCAGCCTGAAACACAGGGCAATAGAGTGCATATTATTTATTCCAAAGAACTAAATGCTGCAAAGCCTGACCCTGTCACACGTCTGAAGCCAAAAGGAAATATTTTGTCAATTGCTCAATGAAAGAATGCTTGTGTGTTTGGATGGTGCAAGTGGAAGTGTGATTCTTTCCGAGAGTGAAATAAAGGACATTTTCATTTAAAATGTTATCGTTTCTAAACATGCGCCCGAGCTTTTGAGGTGACTTAAGTCATTGAGAGAACAATTGAGAGAAAGCGCGAAGAAACTGGAAAGGTACAAAGACCCTGATGGGAGTTATACGCAGGTTTCCGAAGAGTAGGTTCACGAGATTAATCCCTGGGATGGAGGGACTGTCATAGAAACATAGAAACATAGAAAATAGGTGCAGGAGTAGGCCATTCGGCCCTTCGAGCCTGCACCGCCATTCAATATGATCATGGCTGATCATCCAGCTCAGTAACCTGTACCTGCCTTCTCTCCATACCCCCTGATCCCTTTAGCCACAAGGGCCACATCTAACTCCCTCTTAAATATACCCAATGAACTGGCCTCAACTACCTTCTGTGGCAGAGAATTCCACAGACTCACCACTCTCTGTGTCAAGAAATGTTTTCTCATCTCGGTCCTAAAAGACTTCCCTCTTATCCTTAAGCTGTGACCCCTGGTTCTGGACTCCCCCAACATCGGGAACAATCTTCCCGCATCTAGCCTCTCCAACCCCTTAAGAATTTTATATGTTTCTATAAGAGGAAAGATTATATGTTTCATAGGAGGAAAGATTGGAAAGACTGGGCTTACATTCACTGGCGTTTAGAAGGATGAGATGGGGATCTTGTAGAGACGTATAAAATTATAAAAGGACTGGACAAGCTAGGTGCAGGACAAATGTTCCCAATGTTGGGGTAGTCCAGAACCAGGGGCCACAGTCTAAGAATAAAGGGGAGGCCATTTAAAACTGAGATGAGAAGAAAATTTTGTCACCCAGAGAGTTGTGAATTTGTAGAATTCTCTGCCACAGAGGGCAGTGGAGGCCAAATCACTGGATGAATTTCGAAGAGAGTTAGATAGAGCTCTAGGGGCTGGTTGAATCAAGGGATATGGAGAGAAGGCAGGCACAGGTTACTGATTGTGGATGATCAGCCATGATCACAATGAATGGCGGTGCTGGCTCAAATGGCCTCCTCCTGCACCTATTTTCTATGTTCTATGAGTAGCCAGGATATAGGGTACAAATTACATCAGGAAATACAATCGGCATGTAAGAAAGGCAATGTTACGGTGGGTCATGGGGGATTTCAGTATGCAGTAGACTGGGAACATCAGGTAGGTACTGCATCCCAAGGAAAGGAATTTGTAGATTGCCTCCAAGATGGTTCCTGAGAGCAGCTTGTAGTTGAGCCGACCAGGGAAGAGGCAATTCTGGATTTGGTATTGTGTAATGAACCAGATTTAATTAGGGAGCTTAAGGTAAAGGGACCACTAGGAGGGAGTGATCATCTATATACTAAAACTCTTGTTTGTTATCTTGTTTGTGACTGAACTTCAGCCAAAACGGTACACGATAGCGCGACAATTTTAGGCCCACCTTACTCACCATTGTCACTTTAGTGATAATGCAAGTAGTTTTATTGAAATCGGTCTTGTATTTTTACAGTTATTCACATTTTAAGGTTTAAAAGGAGGGGAGGGGAGGAGGGAGGAGTTAGGGAGGGGGAAGGGGGGAGAAGGGAGAGGGGAGGGGGGGGGGGTTGAGGAGAGCGGGGAGAGGGCAGGGTGCTGCACCAATGCAGGAGAGGTTTGGGCCCAATGGGTCCACTTGGTTGAGTAATATGATCAAATCAATCTGCAATTTGAGAGGGAGAATATGAAATCAGATGTGTCAGTGTTATGGTTGAGCAAAGGGGACTCCAGAGGCACGAGGGAGGAGCTGGCCAAAGATGATTGGCAAAGGGACCCTAGCAGGAATGACGGTGGAACAGCAAAGGCATGAATTTCTGGGAATAATTCGGGAGATGCAGAATCTTTTCATTCCAAAGAGGAAGAAAGATTCGAGGGGGGAGAATGAGGTTACCGTGGTTGACAAGAGACAGCATAAAACTAAAAGAAAAGGCATGTAACCTTGCAAAGACTCGTGGGAAGCCGGAGGATTGGGCAGCTATTAAAAAACAACAGAAAGGTAACCGAAAAGGCAATACGGGGAGAAGGGATGAATTATGAAAGTAAGCTGGCCAATAATATAAAAGAGGAGAGCAAGAGTTTATTCAGATATTATAAAGAGTAAGAAAGAGCCAAGAGTGGCTGGTAAATGACGCTGGAGAAGAGATAATGGGGAAATAAAGAAAAGGCAGAGGAATTTAATACGTTTTTTTCATCAGTCTTCACAGTGGAAGACACCAGCAACGTGCCTGAAATTCAAGAGGGTCAATGGGTGGAAGTTAGTGGAGTGGCTATTACTAGGGAGAAGGTGCTTGGGAAGCTGAAAGGGCTGAAGGTGGATAAGTCACCTGGACCGGATGGACTGCACCCTAGGTTTCTGAAAGAGGTGGCTTTAGAGATTGTGGAGGCATTAATAGTGATCTTTGAAGAATCACTAGAATCAGGAGTGGTTCCAGACAATTAGAAAATTGCAAATATTGCTTTGTTGTTCAAGAAGGGATCAAATTAAAAGAGTGGAAAGCACAGGCTGGTTAGCCTGACTTCAGTGGTCGGTAAAACTTTAGAGTCCATTATAAAGGATGAGGTTTCGGAGTACTTAGAAACACATGATAAAATAGGCCAAAGGCAGCGTGGTTATGTGAAAGGGGGATCTTGCCTGATGAACCTGTTGGAATTGTTTGAGGAAGTAAATAGCAGGATAGACAGAGTCAGTCGGTGTTGTTTACCTGGATTTTCAGGAAGGCCTACACTTGAGACTGGTAAAGAAGATGAGAGCCCATGGTATCAGAGGGAAGATACTAGATGCATGGACAGCAGGTTGGCTGAATGGCAGAAGGCAACGAGTGGCAATAAAAGGGGCTTGTTAGGGTTGGCTGCCAGGGACTAGTCTTGGGAGTGCTGATGCAGGATTTCCAAAAGGTTAATCTGCAAGTTGAATCAGTAGTAAGGAAGTTGAATCAGTAGTAAATGCAATGTTAGGATTCATTTCGAGAGGACTAGAATATATTTTTTAAAGGGATATAATGCTGAGGCTTTATAAAGCACCAGATGGATCACTTTTATAGTAGAGTGAGCAGTTTTAGAAAATAGAAAATAGGTGCAGGAGTAGGCCATTCGGCCCTTCGAGCCTGCACCGGCATTCAATATGATCATGGCTGATCATCCAACTCAGTATCCTGTACCTGCCTTCTCTCCATACCCCCTGATCCCTTTAGCCACAAGGGCCACATCTAACTCCCTCTTAAATATAGCCAATGAACTGGCCTCAACTACCTTCTGTGGCAGAGAATTCCACAGATTCACCACTCTCTGTGTGAAAAAAACCTTTCTCATCTCAGTCCTAAAAGACTTCCCCCTTATCCTTAAACTGTGACCCCTTGTTCTGGACTTCCCCAACATCGGGAACAATCTTCCTGCATCTAGCCTGTCCAACCCCTTAAGAATGTTGTAAGTTTCTATAAGATTCCCCCTCAATCTTCTAAATTCCAGCGAGTACAAGCCGAGTCTATCCAGTCTTTCTTCATATGAAAGTCCTGCCATCCCAGGAATCAATCTGGTGAACCTTCTCTGTACTCCCTCTATGGCAAGAATGTCTTTCCTCAGATTAGGAGACAAAAACTGTACGCAATACTCCAGGTGTGGTCTCACCAATGCCCTGTACAACTGCAGCAGAACCTCCCTGCTCCTATACTCAAATCCCCTCGCTATGAATGCCAACATACCATTCGCTTTCTTCACTGCCTGCTGCACCTGCATGCCTACTTTCAATGACTGGTGTACCACGACACCCAGGTCTCGTTGCATCTCCCCTTTTCCTAATCAGCCACCATTCAGATAATACCGTTCAGATTTTGGTCCCCATATCTGAGGAAGGATGTGCTGGCTGTAGAAAGAGTCCAGAGGAGTTTACGAGAATGATCCCGGGATTATTGGGTTAATGAATGATGACTGCTTGACGGCTCTGGGCCTGTACTTATTGGAGTTTAGATGTATGAGGGGGGACCTCATTGAAACATACCCAATAGTGATTGGGCTGGAAAGAGTAGATGTGGAGAGGATGTTTCCACTAATGAGAGAATCTGGAACCGGAGAGCACAGCCTCAGAATAAAAGGACGCACCTTTAGAAAAGTTGAGGGTGAATTTCTTTGGTCAGTAGGTGGTAAATCTGTGGAATTCATTGCCACTGACGACTGTGGAAACCACGTCATTGGATATTTTAAAAACTGAGATTGCCAGGTTCTTGGTTAGTGCATTGGAGGGAGGGCAGGACACTTGGGTTGGGAGGGAAAGTTAGATCAGCCGTGATTGAATAGTGGAATTGACTCGATGGGCCGAATGGCCTAATTCTGCTCCTCTGACGTGTGAACTTACTAATATGTAAACGTCGATAAAGTCAAAAGCATCAACATCCATCCGCACCTACTTCAAATTCGACTCACTCATTACCAGTTCCATACGCTTCATCCGGGTTCTCATGCTGAAACAATCTGGTAGAAGGATGAGAGGAGATCTTATCGAAACGTATAAGATTATTAAGGGGTTGGACACGTTAGAGGCAGGAAACATGTTCCCAATGTTGGGGGAGTCCAGAACAAGGGGCCACAGTTTAAGAATAAGGGGTAGGCCATTTAGAACTGAGATGAGGAAAAACTTTTTCAGTCAGAGAGTTGTGAATCTGTGGAATTCTCTGCCTCAGATGGCAGTGGAGGCCAATTCTCTGAATGCATTCAAGAGAGAGCTGGATAGAGCTCTTAAGGATAGCGGAGTCAGGGGGTATGGGGAGAAGGCAGGAACGGGGTACTGATTGAGAATGATCAGCCATGATCACATTGAATGGCGGTGCTGGCTCGAAGGACCGAATGGCCTCCTCCTGCACCTATTGTCTATTGTCTATTGTAAATCGTTTTTGACTCAAATTGATTTTTCACTCATATCCCCTGTTGATCTGCCCCTCCTCGGCTTAGATGAAAGTAGTGTGTTTTAGTTGAACTACCGGAGGATGCTTCTAAGAATCTGCCCAGGAAAAGCTGAAGCCTTGAGATGGCCAAGGGGAAAGAAAAATATATAAAGCAGAGAATGTCTCCTGTTTGTTGTGTGGCTGGGTTACTGAGTTTTTCTTTTTGGCAGCAGCAAGATTGAGATGGGTTAATGTTTCACTGTGGACCAGCAGCCTGAACTCCATGCTTTATCTCAATTACACTGTTAACAAGTCAATTGTCTTGGGATTATAAGTGTCGATTGGACTATCTTTTCCAATCAGAGAGACATTATTATTGAGTTTATGTTAATGACATTTTTTTTCAGATTGTGCAGAAAGGAACTGCAGATGCTAGTTCTGGAGTCACTCAACAGATCAGGCAGCATCTCTGGAGAAAAGGGATTGTTAACTTTTCAGGTCGGGACCCTTCTTCAGACCGAGACTCTGAAGAAAGGTCCCGAACCGAAATGTCACCCATTCTTTTTCTCCAGAGATGCTGCCTGACCCGCCGAGTTACTCCAGCACTTTGTGTCTATCTTTCGTTTCAGCTTGTTTTTTTTTTAATGTAAAAGGCCGACTGAATTATTGCCCTGTTTGTGCTGGCACCTCTGCTTGCTCAAACAAGCGTTGGGTTTAGCTTCATGTCTGAGGTTGGCTCTCCCTGGGATATTCACAGTTTAAATTATGAGCAGGCTGTTTTTATAAGTGCAGGGTGCACGTGTGAGTGTTACCTTTCAATGCTTTTTCTGTTGGGGTTAATAGAAAACAGTACCAGCTCGGGCCAAAGTCGCCACTCCCAATAATTGATATCCTTCTCTGAAATAAGGCTGTTGACTGCATTTCAAGGTCTTTGTTAAAGGTTCTCGGTAATCCTGGCAATTTTTGCCCTCGGTGATGCACCTTTTAAACTATGCTGGTGGAATGTCAGAGCTGTTGAATGGTGGAGCAGAGGCTACATGTGTTTCACATTAGTCAAATCACAAACATTGATGGAAGCACAGGAATTCCTCTCATGATTGCGTGCCACAACAAACTCATTTACATTAAGCCTGAGAAAGGAAAACTGATGTTGCATTCAGATTATTAAAAAGTGCGCTGGATGGTTCAAAGTTTCACTAAAAGTCATGTCGGTGTTTCAACTTATGTTGCAAACCTCCATATGGGAGCAGGAGGGGTTTTCTCGTTGCTCTGAGGCACCAATACTAACTCTTAAGAAATAAACCTCTGCTAAAATCAAACGTTTAGATGAGTTTCTTGCCCGATCTATGCAGAGGGAGGTCACAAACAATGTTTAAGAGTGATTTTCGAATGTGAAGAAAGTCTAGATTGATTGGGTAACTTTGTGCTTTGTTTTGCTTGTGATGTTTTTAGTCTACCCAGTTGGTAATTATTTTCGAGGTCGCAAGGCATTGGCCGACTCTACAGATGTTATTGTCTACGTTCCCTTATCCCATTTCCAGCCATCATCGTGCTATCAGACCTATGTTGTGAAGGTGTACAGTGACTTGCAATTGCTGAGCAGTCTTGTCAAGTTAGGAAGAGGGGATGTTCAACGAGATCTGGGTGTCCTAGTGCATCAGTCACTGAAAGGAAGCATGCAGGTACAGCAGGCAGTGAAGAAAGCCAATGGAATGTTGGCCTTCATAACAAGAGGAGTTGAGTATAGGAGCAAAGAGGTCCCTCTACAGTTGTACCGGGCCCTGGTGAGACTGCACCTGGAGTACTGTGTGCAGTTTTGGTCTCCAAATTTGAGGAAGGATATTCTTGCTATTGAGGGCGTGCAGCGTAGGTTCACTAGGTTAATTCCCGGAATGGCGGGACTGTCGTATGTTGAAAGGCTGGAGCAATTAGGCTTGTATACACTGGAATTTAGAAGGATGAGGGGGGATCTTATTGAAACATATAAGATAATTAGGGGATTGGACACATTAGAGGCAGGAAACATGTTCCCAATGTTGGGGGAGTCCAGAACAAGGGGCCACAGTTTAAGAATAAGGGGTAGGCCATTAAGAACGGAGATGAGGAAGAACTTTTTCAGTCAGAGAGTGGTGAAGGTGTGGAATTCTCTGCCTCAGAAGGCAGTGGAGGCCAGTTCGTTGGATGCTTTCAAGAGAGAGCTGGATAGAGTTCTTAAGGATAGCGGAGTGAGGGGGTATGGGGAGAAGGCAGGAACGGGGTACTGATTGAGAGTGATCAGCCATGATCGCATTGAATGGCGGTGCTGGCTCGAAGGGCTGAATGGCCTACTCCTGCACCTATTGTCTATTGTCTATTGTCTTAGATTTTTAGATTTAGACTTAGAGATACAGTGCGGAAACAGGCCCTTCGGCCCACCCAGTCCGCGCCGCCCAGTGATCCCCGCACATTAGCACTATCCTACACACACTGGGGACAATTTTTACATTTACCCAGTCAATTAACCTACATACCTGTACGTCTTTGGAGTGTGGGAGGAAACCGAAGATCTCGGCGAAAACTCACGCAGGTCACGGGGAGAACGTACAAACTCCGTACAGACAGCGCCCGTAGTCAGGATCGAACCTGAGTCTCCGGCGCTGCATTCGCTGTAAGGCAGCAACTCTACCGCTGCGCCACCGTGCAGCTCCTATGAAATTAATTTTGAGAGACAGCACTTTGGGCTATTAACGTTTTCTCCATTAAAATAAAAATCCATATATTATTTTTTTTAAATCTCTTTATAGCATTCATGGTTTATTTTTCTCTTGCTCAACTTTCTCCTTCTGACTCTCCATATTCCCTTTCTTCCTTTAAATCTGATCCCTGGTGCAAAGTCCTGTGTGGTTTCAATTTTCTTTCTCGTTGATTGGCATTCTGCCTGCTATTTCAGCACTCCTGGTCCCACTGTGATATCATAAAACTTTTTCACTCAGAGAGTTGTAAATCTGTGGAATTCTCTGCCTCAGAAGGCAGCGGAGGCCAATCCTCTGGATGCTTTCAAGAGAGAGTTAGATAGAGCTCTTAATGACAGCAGAGTCAGGGGGTACGGGGAGAAGGCAGGAACGGGGCATTGATTGTGGATGATCAGCCATGATCACATTGAATGGCCGTGCTGGCTCGAAGGGCCGAATGGCCTACTCCTACACCTATTGTCTATTTTATTCCACATTCCCGTTGCTTGTTTCCATAGTGCTATACTATGCTCTGGTAACGGTTGTCAATAATAGTTATTTGTACCAGCATCTGCAGTTATTTTCTGATAGTTATTTGGGTGTAATATGAGCGATTATATTAGCTGCAGTAGTTTATATGCTTAGTGCAGTCATCCACAATGTCAAAGTGTGTCCCCTATATTTCCCACTAACTTAGTAATGTTATAAAAATAACACATGGGTGGGACAGTTTTTTTTCTCCTGTTTTCTCGGCTGCGTAAATGCCAATATCCTTAGTCTCCCCAGGTAGCCATTGTATGAACATGCAAATTAGGGGAAGCAGTAGGCTACTTGATCCCTCAAGACCACTCCTCAATTTAATAAGTGTAAGAAAATAACTGCAGATGCTGGTACAAATCGAAGGTATTTATTTCACAAAATGCTGGAGTAACTCAGCAGGTCGGGCAGCATCTCAGGAGAGAAGGAATGGGTGACGTTTCGGGTCGAGACCCTTCTTCAGTCTGAAGAAGGGTCTCGACCCGAAACGTCACCCATTTCCTTCTCTCCTGAGATGCTGCCTGACCTCCACAATTTAATAAGATCTTGGCTGAACTGATTAGAAAAACTTAAGGGCCTGTCCCACTTAGGTGATTTTTTAGGCGACTAGGCCGTCGCCACACGGTCGCCGGGGTGTCGCCCGTACAGCCGTGAGTCATCTCCAAAGAGTCGTAGCGTCTTTCTGTTCGCCGCTGGATTTTGAGATGTTTGAAATTTTTCGGCGACTTGTTGGTTTGACGCCAATGAGCGCAGCTTGACGTCTCCTGACGTAAGCGCAGTCGTAGGTTGTCGCCAGGCGACGGAGGTTGTCATCGGTGCTGACTTCGGTGAATTCCATTGGCGACTACCTACGTCAACCGGCGACAGGTACCGGCGTCAAAACCGGAGGCCAAAATGACGTGAATTGTCTTCAGTTGTCGCTGACAGGGTCGCAGCTTGTCGTAGCTTGTCGCGGGTGGTCTAGCTTGTCCAGTCCTTTTATAATTTTATACATCTTTATAAGATCCCCTCTCATCCTTCTAAACTCCAGTGAATACAAGTCCAGTCTTTCCAATCTTTCCTCATACGACAGTCCCGCCATCCCGGGGATTAACCTCGTGAACCTACGCTGCACTGCCTCAATTGCAAGGGCGTCCTTCCTCAAATTAACGGGTAATATGCTTGACTTTTCTTTTCTAGTCCCAATGAACAAATTCACATTTTCCCGCATTATAATCCTTGTACCAGATCTTTGCCCATTTAATTAATCTACCTTTCCACCTTTGCAGCCTCATGTGTTTCCCACAACTCACTCTTTGTATCATCAACAAATTTAACAACCATAACTTTGGTGCCTTCATGCAGATCATTGAAATAATTTGTAAAAGTTGAAGTCCCTGCACTTATCACCAGTGGCAGACCCACTCATTACATCTTGTGAAAGGCCCATTTATGTCTCGGCTCTGTTTCCAGTTAGCTAGCCAACCTTCCTCCCGCATCCATGTGTTGCTGCCTAATCCGTGACCTCTTATTTTCTGCAGTAACCTTTGATTCTATGTTTCAAGTCGCTATTTATCTTCAGTTACAATGTTTTTCATTGTTCCCTGTCCGGATGTTTTTAAACCCCAATTTTTTAATTGTACCAACGTGCTATCAATCCTACATTTAATGGACAATTTACAAGAGACAATAGAAGTGGAAAACGCTGGAAAAATTCAGCAAGTCAGGCAGCACTTGAAGTCCATACATTTTCAGATTTTTTTTAGATTTAGAGATACAGCACGGAAACAGGCCCTTCGGCCCACCGAGTCCGCGCCGCCCAGCGATCCCCGCACACTAACACTATCCTACACACACTAGGGACAATTTTTACATTTACCCAGTCAATTGACCTACATACCTGTACGTCTTTGGAATGTGGGAGGAAACCGAAGATCTCGGGGAAAACCCACGCAGGTCACGGGGAGAACGTACAAACTCCGTACAGACGGCGCCCGTAGTCAGGATCGAACCCGAATCTCCGGCGCTGCATTCGCTGTAAGGCAGCAACTCTACCGCTGCGCCACCGTGCCGCCCGTACATGCTCTTGAAATAATTAGAAGTAATCTCTCATACGCAACCAAGAACTCCCTTCCATTGAAACTGAAAAGTAAAGAACTTTTATGCTGGAAATTGCATATGCTGGAAGTCTGAAATAAAAAGTCAGAATGAAAATGGAAACAAGCAGTGGATCAGCATCTGTAGAAAGATGTTGGTGTGGCACGGTGGCGCAATGGTAGAGCAGCTGCCTTCAGCGCCGGAGTCGCGGGTTCGATCCTGACTACGGGTGCTGTCTGTACGGAGTTTGTACGTTCTCCCCGTGACCTGCGTGAGTTTTATAATAATAATAATAATAATAATAAACATTTATTTTATATAGCGCTTTTCCAAGTGCTCAAAGACGCTTTACAAAAACAGTCATGACATAAAAACAAACAGACGAACTATCCTGACGGAGAAGCGGCGAACAAATAGCGCCAGCGTCCTCTCACGTCAGGGTCCGGCAGTAAACAATAAAGAACACAAGACACACAATTACAATTTTTAACACAAACAGCCATCACAGTGATTGCTCCAGGCACACCCTCACTGTGATGGAAGGCAAAGAAAAGTCTTATCTCCTCCTCATTCTTCTCCCGTGGTGCCACGAGGCGATCGAGGCTCCCGACTTTTGAAGCCCCCACCGGGCGATGGTTTTCACCGAGATCCTCGGTTTCCTCCCACACTCCATTACGGGTACAGACTTCCCGCCTGTTTCCAGCTTTTTCACTTGCCATTGAGGCAGTGCAGCGCAGGTTCGCAAGGTTAATCCCTGGGATGAAGGGGCTGTCATATGAGGAAAGATTGGAAAGACTAGGCTTGTGTTCACTGGAGTTTAGAAGGATGAGAGGGAATCTTATAGAGACGCATAAAATTATAAAAGGATAAGATGCAGGAAAAATGTTCCCAATGTTGGGGGAGTCCAGAACCAGGGGCCACAGTCTAAGAATAAAGGAGAGGCCATTTAAAACTGAGGTGAGAAGAAACTTTTTCACCCAGAGATTTGTGAATTTGTGGAATTCTCTGCCACAGAAGGCAGTGGAGGCTAATCCACTGGATGAATATAAAAGAGATTTAGATAGAGCTCTAGGGGTTAGTGGAATCAAGGGATATGGGGAGAAGGCAGGCACAGGTTATTGAATGTAGATGATCAGCCATGATCACAATGAATGGCGGTGCTGGCTCGAAATGGCCTCCTCCTGCACCTATTTTCTATGCTTCTATGTTATTTCACATTTCCAGCATCTGCAGTTCCTTTACTTTTCAATTACAAAAGAGAATGAGAAATTGCTTCCAAATTCTTTTGAGCGCATGTGTATCTGAGCGGTTTGTATTGTAAGAAAATAACTGCAGATGCTGGTACAAATTGAAGGTATTTATTTCACAAAATGCTGGAGTAACTCAGCGGGTCAGGCAGCATCTCTGGAGAGAAGGAATGGGTGGCGTTTCAGGTCGAGAAGGGTCTCGACCCGAAACGTCACCCATTCCTTCTCTCCTGGGATGCTGCCTGACCCGCTGAGTTACTCCAGCATTTTGTGAAATAAACACCTTTGAGCTGTTTGTATTGCTGTATTCTCTTGATATCAGGAATACAAGGACAGGGATTCACCACTGTAAGTCGCCATGGCCGATCTATAACCTCTTCGGCTTCCCGGTTAGGCTCCATATCCCTTGATACCCTTGCTGAACAAAAACCCTTTCATGATCTCAATCTTTAACATGAGATTGCCCCAGCACTGTATTTGAAGGGAGGAAGATCCAGTCATCCACTATTCTGTGCAGGGGGAAAGTGCTCTTGGCTTTCCTTTTTTAATGACCCAGCTGTGATTTCCTCTTCGTTCTTGACTCCACCAGTATTTTCTGCGTATCCATCCTACCCCCTGGCTGCAGTGGCGGCAATAATTGTAATAAACATTGTGTGTTCCTGTCGAGGAGAGCCAGCATTAGCGGGTCATTGGGAATCAGCGAGGTGACATTTCCACTGGCGAGCGGCTTAGTTCATTATCTGACACGTCATGACTCAGGGTGATGGAAGTCACTTGGTTGATAGCTTCTCTGTAATATTGAGCCTCAATTGTAATTGCCGCTTGGGAAGATGGACATTGCCGAGGAGAATTGATCTCAGGTTAACATCAGGCAACGCTGCTTGTACAGTGAAGTGTCTAGACTTTGAAGCATCTTTACCACAAGAAGCCTGATCCTGTTTGGACGTGATGATATATAAATGTTGCATTTTTAGCTGGAATTTAACCCTTTGCACCTCCGGCAAATGGCACTAACATTGTTTCTTTGCTGGGAACAATTCAACAAGCACTGCTGATACAGTGTGTGGTAAAGATGTGTAGACACTTGTCTGTGCAAACACGGAGACCTGTCTTGGAAAGGTTCCACAACGACTAATGTAATGGAATATGGAATGGAATGGAGTACTTTATTGTCACACGTGACAAGGCAAAGTGAAATTCTTTGCTTGGATGCCCCAATGTATACAAACAGCAGCCACCTACAGCGCTGCCAAAGTTACAAGCAAACATTTCCGTCGGGACTGACTCCTGACCTTGAAGAGTTACATGGGGACCAACTCCCGGTCTGGAAACATTTCCACGGGAATTGAGTTCTGGCCGGGAGCCATTTCACACGGACCAAGTACTGGTTCCACAGGGATGATCTCTGGGTTTGGAAACGTTTTACCAGGAATCTGTCCGCAGTGATGGGCACCTGGCAGACAACAGCTCAAAAGAGTTCAGGTCATAGTTGATAACATCTCCGCAGATGCTCTGTGCAACTGGGAATTATTGAAAATGAGGAAGTCTGTGAGGCTGAACGACCTGGAGGACAGCTTTGTACCTAGATGCTGAAATGAATCCGATTCATTTGTATATAGTTCTTAATTTGCAAATTGAGCGTAAAATGGTTTCCTGCATATTAGACTGAAGGTCGTTTCTGAGTAGTTCCAGTTTAGTTTATTGTCATGTGTAGCGAGGTACAGTGAAAAGCTTTTGTTGCGTGCTGTCGACAGCGAAAAGCCAATACATGATTGCAATCGAGCCTTTAGCAGTGTATAAATGATTAGTGCAAGATAAAGTGAACAAAGTCTAATCAAGGATAGTCCAAGGGTCACCAATGAGATAGATAGTAAACATAGAAACTTAGAAAATAGGTGCAGGAGGAGGCCATTCGGCCCTTCGAGCCAGCACCGCCATTCATTGTGATCGTGGCTGATCGTCCACAATCAGTAACCCGTGCCTGCCTTCTCCCCATATCCCTTGATTCCACTAGCCCCTAGAGCTCTATCTAACTCTCTCTTATATCCATCCAGTGATTTGGCCTCCACTGCCCTCTGTGGCAGAGAATTCCACAAATTCACAACTCTCTGGGTGAAAAAGTTCCTTCTCACCTCAGTTTTAAATGACCTCCCCTTTATTCTAAGACTGTGGCCCCTGGTTCTGGACTCCCCCAACATTGGGAACATTTTTCCTGTATATCTAGCTTGTCCAGTCCTTTTATAATTTTATATGTCTCTATAAGGATAAGGATTGCTCTCAGGTTGTGGCAGGACGATTCAGTTGCCTGATAACAGCTGGGAAGAAACTGTCCCTGAATCTGGAGTTTTGTGCGTTTTCACACTTCTATGCCTTGATGATGCTGCAGGCCTTGCCAGGGCAGCATGAGGTATAAATAGAGTCAATGGAAGGGAGGTCGGTTTGTGTGATGGTCTGGGCTGCGTCCACAATTTGCTGCAGTGTGATGGCCTTCAGGAAGTGGCGTCCTGCTCATTCATGGTCCGTTACTGTACGCGTGCTTGATATTTGCAGAGTGCCGGTCATGCAGTTAATGATGTGGTGGGTCACTTGGTGCATGCTTTCATTCTCTGCCAGTTGAAATTTGAGCTTTTGATAGACATTTACGACCGTTGTCCTTCACAATAGACAATAGACAATAGGTGCAGGAGGAGCCCATTCGGCCCTTCGAGCCAGCACCGCCATTCAATGTGATCATGGCTGATCAATCTCAATCAGTACCCCGTTCCTGCCTTCTCCCCATACCCCTTGACTCCGCTATCCTTAAGAGCTCTATCCAGCTCTCTCTTGAATACATTCAGAGAATTGGCCTCCACTGCCTTCTGAGGCAGAGAATTCCACAGATTCACAACTCTGAACTCTGACTGAAAACGTTCTTCCTCATCTCCGTTCTAAATGGCCTACCCCTTATTCTTAAACTGTGGCCCCTTGTTCTGGACTCCCCCAACATTGGGAACATGTTTCCTGCCTCTAACGTGTCCAACCCCTTAATAATCTTATACGTTTCGATAAGATCTCCTCTCATCCTTCTAAATTCCAGTCTGAAGAAGGGTCTCGACCCGAAACGTCACCCATTCCTTCTCTCCAGAGATGCTGCCTGACCTGCTGAGTTACTCCAGCATTTTGTGAATATATACCTTCGGTTTGTACCAGCAGCTGCAGTTATTTTCTTACACTCCCTGTTCTGAATGAGCAGCTTTTTCTTTTGTTGATAATAACAAAATAGAATTGAAACCACTGTTTCATATTTATTTGCTTGTGGTTTCGGTGGAAGCTTTTAGTTTATTGTTGTATCCGACTGAGATGACAGATAAAAATCCCATTTAAATGAGTAGCAAATATGTGCCACGTCTCAAAAGAAACAATGGTCACTTGCGGGTCATCCACTGTTGGTTTGCTAAGTGGTTATTGCTTTCCGTTTTGGTCGAGATGCGACATTTGCTGTTTGTAAGAATATTAACAAAAACAATGCATCTACACCCATAAGACCTGTGCCCTACAGACAACCGAGATTCCATATCCAGCAGAGGAGATAAAAGTTGTCAGTCGAAAATGAAAGAACGTTCATTCCTGTTTTCCCTCCTTGTGTTCAGGCGAGATAAACTACAGTGGAGTTTGAGAGCTGTACCATATTGCTTCTGGCAGGGACTTTAATTGGTATAATGCAGATTTTTTTTTTGATCAGCACCGATTATTCTGCTTATCTATCCTCACCATCAGAGTTTGTGATGAAAAAGCCTTTGGTGAAACATAGATGTCGTGTTTCCTCGTAAAGCAGTTTTGCCGATTGACATCTGAAAGAAAAAGTCTGATTTACCAGCCTTTAATTGATTACACTGCGGACTAAGTAACAATCCAGACCCAACCGATTTGTAAAATTGCTTAAAATGCAGTCTCTTTGTGATTGTATTATATAAATCCATTCAGGCTACCGGAGAGACTTTGTTCATCTTCTGAGATACTTGGGTATTTTAACTGTTAAATCTATCTTGTTGTGCTTATGCAGTAGTTAGTAGATAAACTGGTAGGGTAAAGATTAATAACCAGTTGCACTGCTATCAGTGCCTGCTTGTCGATTTTCTGGGATTGGGCTGTCTGTTCAGCATGAAAATTATTGATTAAATAAAACTTGTTATTAGGGCAGGGTGTGATCCATAATCACAAACAGTGGTGGACATCGTTCTTCCCAAGCAACACTCATGCATCAAAACCTTCCACGATATTTCATGTCACCTGCTCTCTTTTACTTTGTTCTACTGGTGTGGACTGCAAAACACGTCGTCTCATTCCGTCTCGCAACCTTTGCTCTCTCTCTCGCAAGATACCGATGCCCCATCTCAGCCAATGTCGTGCACTGCAATTGCCAGCAAACCCTCCTGCAGCAGGCAAAGCATGAATATATCGAATGCAATCACACTTCATTTCAGGAAATCTGCAATACCTACTCCCTGTTCAAATTTTGTTTCAAATACTATTTCCTCCCTCTGAGACCGACCGAGTTGAATAGTTTGAGATAAAAGCATAAAATGATGGAAGCTCTCGGCAGTTTGAGCAGGGTCTGTAGAAAGAGAAATGGGGTTAATATGTTTTAGTTTAGTTTAGTTTAGTTTAGAGATACAGGCCCCACAGATTAGAGATACAGGATTAACATAGAAACATAGAAAATGGGTGCGGGAGGAGGCCATTTGGCCCTTCGAGCCAGCGCCGCCATTCATTGTGATCATGGCTGATCATCTACAGTCATTAACCTGTGTCTGCCTTCTCCCCATATCCCTTAATTCCACTAGCCCCTAGAGCTCTACCTAACTCTCTTTTAAATTCATCCAGTGAATTGGCCTCCACTGCCCTCTGTGCCCTAGAATGCATGTTCTCCATCTTAATGTTATCAATTGTTCAAACTATTTTCTAAGCAACCGGATAATAACACTCTTTTCAAGTACCAAGACTGTGAGCAAATAATAATGATTTATGTGTAATGGCGAGAAGTATACAGCCTATATCATATCTCAAGTGGTCTTAAAATATATCAACGTTTTATTAGCAAACACAGTTTACTCAAAATATAATTTAGTGAAGATTGTTGCATTGGGGGGAGGGGGAGATTGGGGGGGGGTCTTGCAATCGACCTTAAAAACAATTTGCTAATTATCTGTTGCCGAACGAAAATGTTTTTAAAATGTGCTGTAGTTCTAAAAATCTGGTTGCCTGCGTGATCCTCCACAAGGTTCGGGCTGGCGCCGCCGGCAAAGCTGCAGTTTATTTCAGTTCTTCCTTTTTACAAGGGCTGCACTGTTGAATAAACCAATAATTTCAGTCTAATTCCTTGCTGAATTGCTATGGAAACATTGTTTAAAAAGTCTCCACACTGGCAGTTTCCTGACTCTGGATCAACTTTGCTGCCAGTTCAATTCAGCCAAGTTCTGATTCTCATTCCGTGCACACTTCTGAAGTTGTAAAATGATGTTTGTTTCATAGAGCTCTCAATTATGAGGAAAAAATGGCCAAAGCATTCATGCTGTTAAAAGAAATTGTTATTTGTGGCATTCACCAATGAAGCTGCAGTTTGTTTCCATGTGCTTGATGTACTCAGATCGTGAAACTCTGAACGCACACACTTAGGACCAAAAGTTAAAAATAAGCACGGATTTCCTCAGTGATTCGACGAAAGAGTTGGGATTGGTATCAAAATGAGGGGATTGGTATCAAAATGGAACAACAGAGCACAGAAAAAGAGCTGTGACTGTCGTTTTAAACAGTTACACAATTAATCTTTCTTCCGATTATCCCTTCAAACTTCTCTTCAACAGTATACATCGTGTTTTCACACAAGATTCAGGTTTCATCTCTTCCCAAACTTGCTTTCTGATAGACACAAAATGCTGGAGGAAATCAGCGGGCCAGGCAGCATCTCTGGAGAGAAGGGATGGGTGACGTTTCGGGTCGAGACCCTTCTTCAGACTGATGTCAGGGGAGGGGACGGGACAAAGATAGAATGTAGTCGGAGACGGGAGGACTAGTGGGAGAACTGGGAAGGGGGAGGGGATAGAGAGAGGGGGAAAGCAAGGGCTACCTGAAGTTGGAGAAGTCAATGCTCATACCACTGGGGTGTAAACAACCCAAGCGAAATATGAGATGCTGTTCCTCCAATTTGCACTGGGCCTCACTATGACAATGGAGGAGGCCCAGGACCGAAAGGTCAAATGGGGAATGGGAGGGGGAGTTGAAGTGCTGAGCCACCGGAAGTGTGATGGGCAAGCCAGGAAGAGCACCTCAAAATGACACGGTACCTGCTAGTGAAACTATAATACTGAACTTATTGCGTGCAAACAGAAAAAAAAGCAATAGATGGAACTAAATGATATTCCATCCAATGAGCCAGATCAACACCCTGTGGTTCTACCACATCTAGTCAGGAAAAATGGTGGACAGGTAAACAGCTAACTGAAGGAGGAGGTTCCAGAATGTCCCCATTCTCAACAACGCTCAGACACATTTGAGAACTAAAGACAAAGGCAACCATGTTGAGCCAGGACGGCCCAATTCTCTGCCTCAGAAGGCAGTGGAGGCCAATTCTCTGAATGCATTCAAGAGAGAGCTAGATAGAGCTCTTAAGGATAGCGGAGTCAGGGGGTATGGGGAGAAGGCAGGAACGGGTTACTGATTGAGAATGATCAGCCATGATCACATTGAATGGCGGTGCTGGCTCGAAGGGCCGAATGGCCTACTCCTGCACCTATTGTCTATTGTCTATTGTCTATTGAATGGCGGTGCTGGCTCGAAGGGCCAAAGGGCCTCCTCCTGCACCTATTGTCTATTGTCTAAATAGATGATGCATCCAGACCTCCTCCTGAGATCTCTACCATCACAAAAGCCAATGTCCAGTCAATTCAAGGGGCACAAAATGTTGGAGTAACACAATGGGTCAGGCAGCACTTCTGGAGAACATGGATAGGTGACGTTTCAAGTCAGGACCCTTCTTTGGACCCTTCTTCAGTTTCAATTCATGTGATATCAAGAAATTGTTGAGTGCACCAGATACAGCAAAGATTAAGAGACCAAACAACATCCCAGGTATTTATTCACAAAATGCTGGAGTAACTCAGCAGGTCAGGCAGCATCTCAGGAGAGTGTTTGTACTCAAGATCTGTGCTCCATTAGTCGGCTGCAAAGTGCAGCTGCAACATTAGTATCAATCTGACAATGTGGAATATTACCAAAATATGCTCTGGTCATGAAAAGCAGAGCAAATCTAATCCAGCTAACTACTGCTTATGCATTCTACGCACATACATCAGCAAAATGATGGAGGATTCATATTATTTATGGTGATATGAATCCTCCAAAACATTCTCTAATTTTAACAGGAGCTATTGTTCTTCTGGCATAGAACTGAGATATTTTATTTTGTCCTTTTTCTCATAAATTTTCTCAGTTTCCAGAAATTTCATGTTTTTTTCCCAATGATGCCTTGCAATTCGTGAGCACTTTATTTAAGTTAGTAACTCTCATCTGAGGATTGGTGAACTGAAACAATGCTTCGAATGAGTTTGTAAATGAATGAATGAATGAATGAATGAACACGTTTATTGGCCAAGTATGTGCACATACAAGGAATGTGCCTTGGTGCTCCGCTCACAAACGACAACACAAACATACAGTTAACAATTAAGAATAAAGCATAAACACATCAAAACAATAAGGAATCACAAAATGCTGGAGTAACTCAGCGGGCCAGGCAGCATCTCCGGAGAGAAGGAATGGGTGACGTTTCGGGTCGAGACCCTTCAGACTGATGTCGGGGGGGGGAGGGGCGGGACAAAGAAAGGATATAGGTGGAGACAGTAAGACAGTGGGAGAACTGGGAAAGGGGGAGGGGAAGAGAGGGACAGAGGAACTATCTAAAGTATACAACATTACGGTCTAAACATGTGGGTGAAAATAAATCGGAGCAAAAAAAGAAAGTACAGACTTTGGTTATTGAGTAGAACTACCACTCCTGGAAACAAAGCTGTTTTTATGTCTGGCTGTGGTGGCTTTGACAGTCTGGGGTTGGACTAAATATATTTAGCGAACAAGACTGCAGGCCAGTGGTTGAAAAGAGAGATCAATGCAGATGGATATTTGACGTTTGCTGTGGACTTGGTTGGCTGAAGGACCTGTTTCTGTGCGGTCCGATCTGTGCCATTACCCCAAAACTCAGCACATGTATGCCCTGGGCTGAGATTTTGATGCGTGACTATAATACCTTAAAGTAGGTTCAGACCCTTTCTCTCCCTAGTGGTCAAGTGCTCCTACCCGATGCTCCCCATTCAACTGTATCCACCAAATCTTAAAGATTTTCTATCTTAATGGTTTTGATGTTTTCTTATTGTTCACATTAGAAGGATGAGAGGGGATCTTATCGAAACGTATAAGATTATTAAGGGGTTGGACACGTTAGAGGCAGGAAACATGTTCCCCATGTTGGGGGAGTCCAGAACAAGGGGCCACAGTTTAAGAATAAGGGGTAGGCCATTTAGAACGGAGATGAGGAAAAACTTTTTCAGTCAGAGAGTTGTAAATCTGTGGAATTCTCTGCCTCAGAAGGCAGTGGAGGCCAATTCTCTGAATGCATTCAAGAGAGAGCTGGATAGAGCTGTTAAGGATAGCGCATTCAGGGGGTATGGGGAGCAGGCAGGAACGGGGTACTGATTGAGAATGATCAGCCATGATCACATTGAATGGCGGTGCTGGCTCGAAGGGCCGAATGGCCTCCTCCTGCACCTATTGCGTATTGTCTATTGACTATAATACCTTAGGTACACTAGGTTCAGACTCTTCTCAGTGCCTTTCTCTCCCTAGTGGTCAAGTGCTCCGACCAGATGCTCCCCATTCAACTGTATCCCCCAAATCTTAAAGATTCTCTATCTTAATGGTTTTGATGTTTTTTTATTGTTCACATTATGTTGCCCGTGATGAGCTCTACAGGACTGAAACTATTGCATTTGCGGCACTTCAGATCTTTCAAAGCTTCTCGTGACTAACACAACATCTAAAATGTGCCAGTGCTCTGGCGAGCAAGACTGGCGATCTAACTTGAGTGCACCCACATAAATCAAAGGAGATGAATGGTCATTTAACTATTTTCGGCACAGGGAATTAAGAGACGGATGTGGGCCTGAGTATTAGACAATAGACAATAGACAATAGGCAATAGGTGCAGGAGGAGGCCCTTTGGCCCTTCGAGCCAGCACCGCCATTCAATAGACAATAGACAATAGACAATAGGTGCAGGAGTAGGCCATTCGGCCCTTCGACCCAGCACCGCCATTCAATGTGATCATGGCTGATCATTCTCAATCAGTAACCCGTTCCTGCTTTCTCCCCATACCCCCTGACTCCGCTATCCTTAAGAGCTCTATCGAGCTCTCTCTTGAATGTATTCAGAGAATTGGCCTCCACTGCCCTCTGAGGCAGAGAATTCCACAGATTCACAACTCTCTGACTAAAAAAGTTTTTCCTCATCTCTGTTCTAAATGGCCTACCCCTTATTCTTAAACTGTGGCCCCTTGTTCTGGACTCCCCCAACATTGGGAACATGTTTCCTGCCTCTAACGTGTCCAACCCCTTAATAATCTTATACGTTTCGATAAGATCTCCTCTCATCCTTCTAAATTCCAGTGTATACAAGCCTAGTCGCTCCAGTCTTTCAACATATGATAGTCCAGCCATTCCTGGAATTAACCTAGTAAACCTACGCTGCACGCCCTCAATAGCAAGAATATCCTTCCTCAAATTTGGAGACCAAAACTGCACACAGTACTCCAGGTGCGGTCTCATTAGGGCCCTGTACAACTGCAGAAGGACCTCTTTGCTCCTATACTCAACTCCTCTTGTTATGAAGGCCAACATTCCATTGGCTTTCTTCACTGCCTGCTGTACCTGCATGCTTCCTTTCAGTGACTGATGCACTAGGACACCCAGATCTCGTTGTACGTCCCCTTTTCCTAACTTGACACCATTCAGATAATAATCTGCCTTCCTATTCTTACCACCAAAGTGGATAACCTCACACTTACCCACATTAAACTGCATCTGCCATGCATCCGCCCACTCACACAACCTGTATTAGAGAACATCTTGCTGTTCTACAAAGTGCAATGGAACCTTTTACATCCACTTGCCTGAGTCTATGTCGACTGAAACTGCAGCTACTGCAAAACCTGAGCAAAGTACAAAGAGTGGGAGGAATTCAGCTGGTCAGGAAACATCTGTGGAGGGGATGGACAGACAGTGTTTCAGCCGAGGGCCTTCTTCAGAGATATGATGGTTTGGAAGATGGAGGTCTGGTGTTCGCCAGTGGGGTCATGGTCAGCGGGAGGTAGGTGTCCGAGAGTTGTCGCCTGGCCTCAGTACGGTACTGACCCATCGACGATGCATTCAAGAGAGAGCTAGATAGAGCTCCTAAGGATAGTGGAGTTAGGGGGTATGGGGAGAGGGCAGGAACGGGGTACTGATTGAGAATGATCAGCAATGATCACATTGAATGGCGGTGCTGGCTCGAAGGGCCGAACGGCCTACTCCTGCACCTATTGTCTATTGGCACCACCCATGCCAGTGGATTTGATGACATTATTGGGATTGGCACCGAGTGAGCATAGTGGATTGGATTGAGCACGATTGGAGGGGTGAGATTGTGGTTGGTATGAATGGAGAGGTCGAGACTGTCATCGGTATGGCCATGGTCAGGTCATGGGCAGCACGGTGAGAGATAAAGGGGGGGGGAGAGAGAGATAGAGGGGGGAGAGAGAGAGAGAAGGCTGTGGAGGCCAAGTCAGTGGACAGCGCCCTAGTGAGACCGCACCTGGAGTACTGTGTGCAGTTTTGGTCTCCAAATTTGAGGAAGGATATTCTTGCTATTGAGGGCGTGCAGCGTAGGTTTACTAGGTTAATTCCCGGAATGGCGGGACTATCATATGTTGAAAGACTGGAGCGACTAGGCTTGTATACACTGGAATTTAGAAGGATGAGAGGAGATCTTATCGAAACATATAAGATTATTAAGGGGTTGGACACGTTAGAGGCAGGAAACATGTTCCCAATGTTGGGGGAGTCCAGAACAAGGGGCCATAGTTTAAGAATAAGGGGTAGGCCATTTAGAACAGAGATGAGGAAAAACTTTTTCAGTCAGAGAGTTGTGAATCTGTGGAATTCTCTGCCTCAGAAGGCAGTGGAGGCCAATTCTCTGAATGCATTCAAGAGAGAGCTGGATAGAGCTCTTAAGGATAGCGGAGTCAGGGAGTATGGGGAGAAGGCAGGAACGGGGTACTGATTGAGAATGATCAGCCATGATCACATTAAATGGCGGTGCTGGCTCGAAGGGCCGAATGGCCTACTCCTGCACCTATTGTCTATTGTCTATTGTGGATATATTTAAGGCAGAGATGGATAGATGCTTGGTTAGTGCGGGTGTCAGGGGTTGTGGGGAGAAGGCAGGAGAAAGGGTGTAGGATCCCAAGTCAGATCCCATCGCATGACTGCTGGCCAACATGCAGCAAACTCCTGCTCCACCACTGGATTCCAAGGGGAGTTTGCCAGTTGAGCGCTTCTGCGAAGTGGTCGTGAAATGCAAGACTAGCATTTATACAGGAGTCCAAAGACATTTATACAGGAGTCCTGAAACAGACTGACTTCTGTGCAGAAAACAAATACCTGCCTTTCCAAACAGAACTGCTGGGAAAAAATCAGGCATAATCCAGGTTTAACAGAAAAGTGAAACTGATGTGCCCTCTTCTGGTACACTAATAGCACTGCAAGCTTCACGACCTTTTTGCAATGTTATATTTTCCCCACCGGCGTTTCAATAATAGACCACTAAAGCAGCTGATTCACATTTAGAAGGAATGAGCATCCTGATAGATTTTCATGGTATTAAGCCAGAATTCTTTAAGTCTTAAATTATATCTTCACTCCCCCATAGACAGAACAGAGAACAATGCAACATAGCCACATGCCCTTCATAAAGCACACGGTATTATCGTATCATATCATATATATACAGCCGGAAACAGGCCTTTTCGGCCCTCCAAGTCCGTGCCGCCCAGCGATCCCCGTACATTAACACTATCCTACACCCACTAGGGACAATTTTTACATTTACCCAGCCAATTAACCTACATACCTGTACGTCTTTGGAGTGTGGGAGGAAACCGAAGATCTCGGAGAAAACCCACGCAGGTCACGGGGAGAACGTACAAACTCCTTACAGTGCAGCACCCGTAGTCAGGATCGAACCTGAGTCTCCGGCGCTGCATTCGCTGTAAAGCAGCAACTCTACCGCTGCGCTACCCTGCCGCCCTTGAGGACTTAAAGCACACGGTATTGAGGGTTCAGTTTTGAGGTGGATAGAAAATTGGTTGGCGGACAGGAAGCAAAGAGTAGGAATAAACGGGTCCTTTTCGGAATGGCAGGCAGTGACTAGTGGGGTACCGCAAGGCTCAGTGCTGGGACCCCAGTTATTTACAGTGTATATTAATGATTTGGACGAGGGAATTGAATGCAACATCTCTAAGTTTGCAGATGACACGAAGCTGGGTGGCAGTGTTAGCTGCGAGGAGGATGCTAGGAGGCTGCAGAGTGACTTGGATAGATTAGGCGAGTGGGCAAATGAATGGCAGATGCAATATAATGTGGATAAATGTGAGGTTATCCACTTTGGCGGCAAGAACAGGAAAGCAGAGTATTGCCTGAATGGTGACCGATTGGGAGAAGGGGAGATGCAACGTGACCTGGGTGTCATGGTGCACCAGTCATTGAAAGCAAGCGTGCAGGTGCAGCAGGCAGTGAAGAAAGCGAATGGTATGTTGGCATTCATAGCAAGAGGATTTGAGTTTAGCAGCAGGGAGGTTCTGCTGCAGTTGTACAGGGCCTTGGTGAGACCACACCTGGAGTATTGTGTGCAGTTTTGGTCTCCTAACCTGAGGAAAGACGTTCTTGCCTTAGAGGGAGTACAGAGAAGGTTCACCAGATTGATCCCTGGGATGGCGGGACTTTCATATGAGGAAAGACTGGATAGACTGGGCTTGTACTCGCTGGAATTTAGAAGACTGAGGGGGGATCTTATAGAAACATATAAAATTCTTAAGGGGTTGGAGAGGCTAGATGCGGGAAGATTGTTCCCGATGTTGGGGAGTTCAGAACCAGGGGTCACAGCTTAAGGATAAGGGGGAAGTCTTTTAGGACCGAGATGAGAAAACATTTCTTCACACAGAGAGTGGTGAGTCTGTGGAATTCTCTGCCACAGAAGGTAGTTGAGGCCAGTTCATTGGCTATATTTAAGAGGGAGTTAGATGTGGCCCTTTTTGCTAAAGGGATCAGGGGGTATGGAGAGAAGGCAGGTACAGGCTACTGAGCTGGATGATCAGCCATGATCATATTGAATGGCGGTGCTGGCTCGAAGGGCCGAATGGCCTACTCCTGCACCTATTTTCTATGTTTCTATGTTTCATCGCACCGTGTCCACACTGACCAGCATGCTAATTTAGTAGGAAAGAAAACTGCAGACGACGGTTTAAATCGAAGATAGACACAAAAAGCTGGAGCTGGAGAGAGAGCTAGATAGAGCTCTTAAGGATAGCGGAGTCAGGGGGTATGGGGAGAAGGCAGGAACGGGGTACTGATTGAGAATGATCAGCCATGATCACATTGAATGGCGGTGTTGGCTGGAAGGGCCGATTGGCCTACTGCTGCACCTATTGTCTATTGTCTATTGTAACTCAGCGGGTCAGGCAGCATCTCAGGAGAGTAGGAATGGGTGACGTTTCGGGTCGAGACCCTTCTTCAAAGAAGAAGGGTCTCGACCTGAAACGTCACCCATTCCTTCTCTCCTGAGATGCTGCCTGACCCGCTGAGTTGCTCCAGCATTTTGTGATACCTTCGATTTGTACCAGCATCTGCAGTTATTTTCCTACATCATTTTGCATACTTCTATAAGGCGGCCCTTCAGCCTGTAATGCTTGGTAAACAATCCAAGTTTGCCCAACCTTGTAGCGAGCACTCTTTAACACTGACAACCTCCTTGTGAACCCTCACCAAAGCCACCACAATCCTTTTTGTAATGTGATGACCAGAACAAGAGGAGTTGATTCATAACAAGAGGAGTTGAGTATAGGAGCAAAGAGGTCCTTCTGCAGTTGTACAGGGCCCTAGTGAGACCGCACCTGGAGTACTGTGTGCAGTTTTGGTCTCCAAATTTGAGGAAGTATATTCTTGCTATTGAGGGCGTGCAGCGTAGGTTTACTAGGTTAATTCCCGGAATGGCGGGACTGTCATATGTTGAAAGACTGGAGCGACTAGGCTTGTATACACTGGAATTTAGAAGGATGAGAGGAGATCTTATCGAAAGGTATAAGATTATTAAGGGGTTGGACACGTTAGAGGCAGGAAACATGTTCCCAATGTTGGGGGAGTCCAGAACAAGGGGCCACAGTTTAACAATAAGTGGTAGGCCATTTAGAACTGAGATGAGGGAAAACATTTTCAGTCAGAGAGTTGTAAATCTGTGGAATTCTCTGCCTCAGAAGGCAGTGGAGGCCAATTCTCTGAACGCATTCAAGAGAGAGCTAGATAGAGCTCTTAAGGGTAGTGGAGTCAGGGGGTATGGGGAGAAGGCAGGAACGGGGTACTGATTGAGAATGAAACATAGAAACATAGAAAATAGGTGCAGGAGTAGGCCATTCGGCCCTTCGAGCCTGCACCGCCATTCAATATGATCATGGCTGATCAGCCATGATCACATTGAATGGTGGTGCTGGCTCGAAGGGCCGAATGGCCTACTCCTGCACCTATTGTCTATTGTCTAAATTGTCCCTCGTGTGTGTGGGGTATTGTTAATGCTTGGAGATCGCTGGTCGGTGCAGATTCGGTGTGCCATAGGGCCTGTTTCCGCACTGTATCTATAAATTATACTAAAAAATAAACGAGTGATCTTTAAAAATAATGAATTAAATTATTTAATAATATGGATAGGTTGAAAGACGGTGTATATTTACTTGCAATATTTGCAAAACAAAGACGGAGTGGATTTTCAGCTTCAGTACCGATCCTGTGTAAAAGGCAGGTATGATCATTAATGCCAGTTCTGTTTATTTTCAATCAAAGTTGCAATGAACGACACTGAGAAACCTGGAGGACATCCTTTTGCACTGAAGTAAAGATGATCATCCAAAAATCAGAGGTATTTATTCACAAAATGCTGGAGCAACTCAGCAGGTCAGGCAGCATCTCAGGAGAGAAGGGATGGGTGACGTTTCGGGTCGAGATCCTTCTTCAGACTGATGACCCTTCAGACGAAAAAAGGGTCTCGACCCGAAACGTCGCCCATTCCTTCTCTCCTGAGATGCTGCCTGACCTGCTGAGTTACTCCAGCATTTTGTGAATAAATACCTTCGATTTGTACCAGCATCTGCAGTTATTTTCTTATCCAAGAATCAGAATTTTGTAAAGTTGGAATAAGTTGATAGAGGCACAAGGAACTGCAGATGCTGGTTTACAAAAAAGGACACAAAGCGCTGGAGTAACTCAGGTAGCATCTCTGGAGGAGAACATGGATGGGTGACATTTCGGGGCCCTTCTTCGGACTTGATAAGTTTTTGCTACACACTGACCACGTTGTAGGAAGTCAACAAAACGTACTTGCAGATCATGTGTCAAGATGTCCACTGATATTCTGCCTGTTTGTTCCCCAACCAGCACATTAACAATGACCACATCCACGGAGAGAAGAAAGAGTTTGTGTGCCGGTGGCTGGACTGCTCTCGAGAACAGAAGCCGTTCAAAGCCCAATACATGCTGGTGGTGCACATGAGGAGACACACCGGGGAGAAGCCACACAAGTGCACTGTGAGTTTCTTCATGGGCTTTTTGCCTTCCTCATTATTCTCCAAAGGCCACTGTCCTATCACTAAGAAGAAAAGTCTCACCGTTGTATATTCTAAGGATGTCCTTCTTAGAAGGATGAGAGAGGATCTTATCGAAACGTATAAGATTATTAAGGGGTTGGACACGTTAGAGGCAGGAAACATGTTCCCAATGTTGGGGGAGTCCAGAACCAGGGACCACAGTTTAAGAAAAGGGGTAGGCCATTTAGAACTGAGATGAGGAAAAACTTTTTCAGTCAATCTGTGGAATTCTCTGCCTCAGAAGGCAGTGGAGGCCAATTCTCTGAATGCATTCAAGAGAGAGCTGGATAGAGCTCTTAAGGATAGCAGAGTCAGGGGGTATGGGGAGAAGGCAGGAACGGGGTACTGATTGAGAATGATCAGCCATGATCACATTGAATGGCGGTGCTGGCTCGAAGGGCCGAATGGCCTCCTCCTGCACATATTGTCTATTGTCTATTGTCTAATGTATTTTCCCAGTTGTATTCTATCTATCTGGTCAAGCGCTTTTTTTCAGTTCTATCCAGCACAGCTCTGTGACTAATTCCAGTAATAATTAGTAATTTTGTGCTTACATTTCTTACTTTGGTTTGGGATGATTCCTATCAGGTGGTTACTGGCTAAAATTTCAGACCTTAGTTTAATTTAGTCTAGTTTTATTATTGTTAACGTGTACTGATATACAGTGATAAGCTTTTTAATTGCATGCTATGCAGTCAAAGAAAATACTATACATGATTAGAAACAAACCGTTCACATTGTACAGATCTAGGATAAAGGGTATGACATTTAGTGCTAGATAACGTCCAATAAAGGCTGATGAAAGATAGCTCAAAGGTCTCCAATGGAGTAGGACTGTTCAGTTGCCTGTCGGCAGCTTGGTAGAAATTGCCCCTGAATCTGAAGGTGTGCATTTTCAAACTTCTGCACCTCTTGCCCTCGATTGGGAGAGGGGAGAAAAGGGGTTAAACTGCTCCATGACAATAGACATAGACAATAGGTGCAGGAGGAGGCCATTCGGCCCTTCGAGCCAGCACCGCCATTCAATGTGATCATGGCTGATCATTCTCAATCAGTACCCCGTTCCTGCCTTCTCCCCATAACCCCTGACTCCGCTATCCTTAAGAGCTCTATCTAGCTCTCTCTTTAATGCATTCAGAGAATTGGCCTCCACTGCCTTCTGAGCAATGATGATGCTGATGGCCTTGCTGAGGCAGCGTGAAGTGCAGATGGAGTCCATAAAATGGAAGTTGGTTTTGCTTAATGGTCTGGACTGCGTGCGTAATCCTCTGTAATTTCTTGCCGATTTGGACGGAGCTGTTCCGAAACTATGCCGTGATGCATTGTGACAAAAATGCTTTCTACGTTGCGTCTGTAGAAGTTGGTGAGGGTTTTTGGGGACATGTCCAACATCCTAAGCCTTCTAAGGAAGTAGAGGTGTCAATGGTACTGATTGTGGAAGATCAGCCATGATCGCAATGAATGGCGGTGCTGGCTCGAAAGGCCAAATGGCCTCCTCCTAGAGACAATAGACAATAGGTGCGGGAGCAGGCCATTCGGCCCTTCAATGTGATCACGGCTGATCATTCTCAATCAGTACCCAGTTCCTGCCTTCTCCCCATACCCCCTGACTCCGCTATCCTTAAGAGCTCTATCTAGCTCTCTCTTGAATGCATTCAGAGAATTGGCCTCCACTGCCTTCTGAGTCAGAGAATTCCACAGATTCACAACCTGCACCTATTTTCTATGTTTCTATGTTAATGTGCTTTCTTGGCCATTGCTTCGACGTGGCTGGTCCAGGACAAATTGCTGGTGATATTTAGTCTTAAGAATGACCATCCCTACTTTGGCGCCATCGAAGTATACTGGGGTATGTGAACTGCTTTGCTTCCTGAAGTCATCACAATCTCCTTTGTCTTGCTGACATTGGGGCAGAGGTTGTTGTCTTGCCACCAGGTTACGAGGTTCTCAATCTCCTTCCTGCACTCGGTCTTATCATAGAAAAATAGAAACATAGAAAATAGGTGCAGGATTAGGCCATTCGGCCCTTCGAGCCTGCACCGCCATTCAATATGATCATGGCTGATCATCCAACTCAGTATCCCTTATTCTTAAATTGTGGACCCTGGTTCTGGACTCCCCCAACATTGGGAACATGTTTCCTGCCTCTAACGTGTCCATCCCCTTAATAATCTTATACGCTTCGATAAGATCCCCTCTCATCCTTCTAAATTCCAGTGTATACAAGCCCAGTCGCTCCAGTCTTTCAACATTATGACAGTCCCGCCTTGGGATTAAAGCACCACCTCAGGGGTACAGGAGGCAGCTGCTGTGCCATTTGCTTGCTGATTCACTGGAAGTGCCATTTGCTTGCTGATTCACTGGAAGTGAATCCGCTGAACCAGCCGGGTTTCGGCGTGGACGCTGCACCGCCCACCAAATAGTCAAGCTGACCAGTGACATTGAAGACAGTTTGGAAAAGGGTGACAAGGCCGGCATCACCCTGGTGGACCTCACCATCGCTTATCACACTGTGTGGCACCAGGGCTTGATCTTGAAGCTCCTCCGAACCATCCCTGACCGTCATTTAGTGCGGTTCCTTGCCAACATCTTTGCCAACCGCAGTTTTATACACAATAGACAATAGGTGCAGGAGAAGGCCATTCGGCCCTTCGAGCCAGCACCGCCATTCAATGTGATCATGGCTGATCATTCTTAATCAGTACCCCGTTCCTGCCTTCTCCCCATACCCCCTGACTCCGCTATCCTTAAGAGCTCTATCCAGCTCTCTCTTGAATGCATTCAGAGAATTGGCCTCCACTGCCTTCTGAGGCAGAGAATTCCACAGATTCACAACTCTCTGACTGAAAAAGGTTTTTCCTCATCTCAGTTCTAAATGGCCTTCCCCTTATTCTTAAACTGTGGCCCCTTGTTCTGGACTCCCCCAACATCGGGAACATGTTTCCTGCCTCTAACGTGTCCAACCCCTTAATAATCTTATACGTTTCGATAAGATCTCCTCTCATCCTTCTAAATTCCAGTGTATACAAGCCTAGTCGCTTCAGTCTTTCAACATGTGAAAGTCCCGCCATTCCGGGAATTAACCTAGTAAACCTACGCTGCACGCCCTCAATAGCAAGAATATCCTTCCTCAAATTTGGAGACCAAAACTGCACACAGTACTCCAGGTGCAGTCTCACTAGGGCCCTGTACAACTGCAGAAGGACCTCTTTGCTCCTTAATCAACTCCTACTCAAGACCAGCGACGGACAATCTAGTCAACTGCGATGCCTAAGAAACGGAGTCCCCCAAGGCTCGGTACTGGCCCCCACGCTCTTCAATCTCTATATCAGCGATCTGCCACGCACGACCTCGCGCCAGTATGGATACGCAGATGACTTGGCCCTACTGCACTCGGACAGGAGCTGGTCAAATGTTGAGGATGTGCTCTCGGCGGATATGGAACTTGTCGTGGGCTACTTTAAGACCTGGAGACTGAGTGTGGCAAAAACCACCACAACGGCCTTTCACCTGCACAACAAGGAAGCTCAACGCCAGCTAACCGTCACCCTCAATGGGTCACCCCTACCTTACAACCCATTTCCTACACACCTCGGGGTGAAACTAGATCGGCAGCTGACCTACAAGCAACACCTTGAAGCTCTCCGTGCTAAAGTCTCGGCACAGAACAACCTCCTGCGTTGCTTGGCCGGATCGTCATGGGGCGCCAGGACATCTACTCTTCGAACCAGTGTTCTTGCACTCGCGTACAGCGCCGCTGAGTACGCCACCCCAGCATGGTGCCGCAGCGCTCATACCAGCAAGCTAGACGCCACCCTCAACGACACCATGCGGATCATCACTGGCTGCCTACGCCCTACTCCCACGGATCTCCTGCCGGTGCTCGCAGGTATCGCACCCGCCAAGCTTCGCAGAGAGTTCTTCACTCATAGGCTGGTGTGCAAGGCCCCATCGGACGCCAAACATCCTCTGCACCACCTCGCCCAGGATTCACAGCAACTGGGACCTCAACGCCTGTCATCTCGTCACCCTTTCTCCCGTCATGCAGCGACCCTCTGTGGCTCCGGTTTCAACATACTAGGAGCATGGAGAACCAGCTGGGAACAGACATCGCCACCTCCTCAATTCACTGTCGCACCGAACACCACAGACCCACCCGGCTCGGACACGCCCCACAAAGAGTGGGTCGCCCTGAACCGGCTCGGACACACCCCGCAAAGAGTGGGTCGCCCTGAACAGGGGTCGGCCGGTTCAACGCCAACGTGCATCGTTGGGGGTTGCGTCCATCAGCAGCCTGCGTGTGTGGAGCAGACCAGCAAACAGCGCAGCACGGCATTTTCGACTGCGCTGTCCTCCGTCCCCCTGGTGGAGGGGTAGACCTCACGGCCCTCGACAACAGCACATTGCACTGGCTACAGCGCCTGGAGGGCGTTACATAACATCTGCTGCCTCAAACGCAAGGAGAAGACTCGAAGTATGTCAGTAGTCTTAATATGCTGACATTTATGTCAGCAAGTAATTAATGGCTGCTGAAAATCTCAATGATGTCAGCACAGGAATGAAAAGTGACAGGGCAATTATAATGCATTTGGATGAATCACGACAAGAGGTGTTGAATCTGATTTCCGGATGCGCTTTGTACTTTAATAGGAAAAGAACACAATAACCTTCAAAACATTCACACTGCAAAATTTGGCATGATTTGCAAATGAGGAGCATTTTTGAATGGTTATGTTTTACAGAGCGAAATAGAGATATCCCTACTATGTGGCTGACAGTTGCTTTCAATCCTAAAATCTAGAGCAGGTCTTGGTTATAAATGAGCTGACATGGTGCTTATGACATGATGTATTAACAAAAAGCCCCTGTTGGCAATGTGGCTTGTGAAAGTTGTGACTCCTTGATGTGCCATTGTGTATGTCAGTGAATGAAGGTCTGCATTTCTCCACTGAGAAGTAGACTCATGAATGGTTCGGCCAAGTTTTGGAAAACAAAGAAATTCTTCTTATCCCAGAAAATGACATCTCAATGGAATATACTGTCTGCTTGTCTAGTGAATTGCAGATTTAATGTCAACTTTGGAAAGAGAGTAAGCTGGCTTCTTGCTGGGCGAGAAACGTCTTAGAAAATGTTTCTCCCTCTCCAGTAAGGCATCTACTTATTGCTTGAGAAACTTTCCTGGACAGTCATAACAAATTCTACCACCATTGGCACTCTGTCAGTCCCAGTCAACGTGAAGGAAGTTAAAACCATCTGCTATTACAACGTTATTGTTCCTAACTTTTAGTTTAGTTTAGTTTAGTTTCGAGATATAGGCCCTGTCGGCCCACTGGGTCCGCGCCGACCAGCGATCCCCACACATTAACACTATCCTATACCCACGAGGGACAATTTTTACATTTACCAAGCCAATTAACCTACATACCTGCACATCTTTGGAGTCAATACACAATAGACAATAGTTCTAAATGGCCTACCCCTTATTCTTAAACTGTGGCCCCTTGTTCTGGACTCCCCCAACATTGGGAACACGTTTCCTGCCTCTAACGTGTCCAACCCCTTAATAATCTTGTACGTTTCGATAAGATCCCCTCTCATCCTTCTAAATTCCAGTGTATATAAGCCTAGTCGCTCCAGTCTTTCAACATATGACAGTCCTGCCATTCCGGGAATTAACCTAGTAAACCTACGCTGCACGCCCTCAATAGTAAGAATATCCTTCCTCAAATTTGGAGACCAAATTTTAATTTAATTCATTACATTCATACCAAGCCAATTAACCTACAAACCTGTACATCTTTGGAATGTGTGAGGAGAATGTACAAACTCGATGCAGGCAGCATCTGTAGGCAGGATCGAACCCGGGTCTCTGGCACTGTAAGAGTCTCAACACCAAAAATCTATAGGTAACTTTCCTTTACTGAGGGAGTGTTGCGTTTTTCAGAAGTGCAATTAAACAGAGGTCCCAACTTCCTTCTCAGGCAGATGCAAAATATTCTATGGTACTATTGAAAAGAAAAGCAGAGGAGAGGTAACTGGTATTTTGGCCAGTGCTTATCCTGCGGTCAACCTTGCTAAATCAAGTTATCACAAAAAGCTGGAGTAATAGACAATAGACAATAGCTGCAAGAGTAGGCCATTTGGCCCTTTGAGCCAGCACCACCATTCAATGTGATCATGGCTCAGCAGGTCAGGCAGCATCTCAGGAGAGAAGGAATGGGTGATGTTTCGGGTCGTGACCCTTCTTCAGACTGATGTCAGTGGAGGGGGCAGGACAAAGAAAGGATGTAGTTGGAGACAGGAAGACAGTGGGAGAACTGGGAAGGTGGAGGGGAAAGAGAGGGACAGAGGAACTATCTGAAGTTAGAGAAGTCAATGTTCATACCGCTGGGGTGTACGCTGCCCAAGCGAAATATGAGGTGCTGTTCCTCCAATTTGTGGTGGGCCTCACTATGACAATGGAGGAGGCCAATCTGGTTATTATCTGGTTGTTTATTGATCTGGAACTAATTTTGTGCAAACCAGCTGCCAAGTCTTCAATTTGACAATCAATCCTATCCCTGGATCTGAAACATTTTGGGATCTCAATCTAATTGAGATGTTATCAAAATACACGACACACTCAGAGTCAAGAGTGTTTAATTGTCGTATATACCAGGAATGGAATAACAAAGCTCTTAGCTGCTGCAATAACGTGACAATAAAATATACAACAATCAATAATACAATCAATTAATAAACAGTACTACTAGATAACCAGACCACAATAATCTTTCCTTCTTTGTAAACTCACTGGTCGAAGACTTTTCATTGACAAGTGACGGAGACTGGCATTAATGGAGGCCAAATCACTGGATGGATTTAAGAGAAAGTTAGATAGAGCTCTAGGGACTAGTGGAATCAAGGGATATAGGGAGAAGGCAGGCACGGGTTATTGATTGTGGATGATCAGCCATGATCACAATGAATGGCGGTGCTGGCTCGAAGGGCTGAATGGCCTCCTCCTGCACCTGTTTCTATGAGCCAATTCTTTGGAGTTTATACTCAATTCCTGAGTAGAAAAGCTAGCAGCTCAAAAGGTAGCACAATAAAACTCAGGCGAAGCCACATTTGGAGTAGTTTGTGCTTCATTACCATTCTGGTCATCACTTTACAAGAAGGATTGTGGTGGCTTTGGCGAGGGTTCACAAGGAGGTTGTCAGTATTAAAGAGTGTTCGCAGCAAGGTTGGGCAAACTTGGATTGTTTACCAAGCATTACAGACTGAAGGGCCGCCTGATGGAAGTATGCAAAATGATGTAGGAAAATAACTGCAGATGCTGGTACAAATCGAAGGTATCACAAAATGCTGGAGCAACTCAGCAGGTCAGGCAGCATCTCAGTAGAGAAGGAATGGGTGACGTTTCGGGTTGAGACCTTTCTTCTTTGAAGAAGGGTCTCGACCCGAAACGTCACCCGTTCCTACTCTCCTGAGATGCTGCCTGACCCGCTGAGTTACTCCAGCATTTTGTGATGCAAAATTATGTTGGACATAGATAGGGTAGAGAGTCGGAGCCTTTTCCCCCAGTGTAGAAATGTCAAATGCTTCTTGAGGGCACAGATTTAAGGCGAGAGGGAGGGAATTAAAAAGTTTGCAAAGCAAATTTTTTTTTTACACAGAGGATGGTAGGTGCTTGGAACATGCTGCCAGGGGAGATGATGAAAGCAGATATGATAGCTATGTTTAAGAAGCGCTTAAACAGGGACAGGAATAGCCAGGGGTTAGAGGGATACATACCATGTGCAGGCAGAAGGAATTAGTTTAAATTAACATGCTGGTAGACACAAAAAGCTGGAGTAACTCAGCGGGTCAGGCAGCATCTCTGGAGAGAAGGAATGGGTGACGTTTCGTGTCTTGACCCGAAACGTCACCCGTTCCTTCTCTCCAGAGATGCTGCCTGACCCGCTGAGTTACAATAGACAATAGACAATAGGTGCAGGAGTAGGCCATTCGGCCCTTCGAGCCAGCACCACCATTCAATGTGATCATGGCTGATCATTCTCAATCAGTACCCCGTTCCTGCCTTCTCCCCATACCCCCTGACTCCGCTATCCTTAAGAGCTCTATCTAGCTCTCTCTTGAATGCATTCAGAGAATTGGCCTCCACTGCCATCTGAGGCAGAGAATTCCACAGATTCACAACTCTCTGACTGAAAAAGTGTTTCCTCATCTCCTATTAAACTGTATATATTGACTGTTGTTTGCTGTGCCTTTTTAATTTTAACTTAATTTAATGCACTTTATTCCTCGGGATTGTGGGAAACGGTATTTCGATTTTCTGTCTGTGTAAACTAACTGAAAATTGACAATAAATTTGACTTTGACTTTGACTTTTGACTTGACAAAACTGTACGCAATACTCCAGGTGTGGTCTCACCAATGCCCTGTACAACTGCAGCAGAACCTCCCTGCTCCTGTACTCAAATCCCCTCGCTATGAATGCCAATATACCATTCGCTTTCTTCACTGCCTGCTGCACCTGCATGCCTACTTTCAATGTCAATTAAATCATTATTTAATATCCAGTCCACTACGGTGGTGTCGTCTGCCAACTTGCAATTTGAGTTGGATTGCAATTGCTGCACAATGTTTAAGGAATATAGTCACGGGCTGAGAACAGGTCCTTGTGGGGAACCAGTGTTGAGGATCATCGTAGAGGTTGACCCTGCTAGTGTACTGTCAACAGGACAACAGTGCAGGAAATCACAAGTGAGAAGCAAACAGAAATAATGTAGAGAAACATCTCTAAATGTCTCCAGGGCAAATAAACATAGCACAAAAAGTAAGGAAATTTGTGTTTGGTAGATTATTTCTTTGTTGTAACAATGCTTCTTGGCAATAAATCTTTTTCCGTTGGAAAGCCTGTTTATTTCCCTTTTAAACGGTGCCACATTTGTAAGGAACATGCATTTGTGAGATGAGCAGCAGAGCTGAGTATATGGGTTGCGCCCATGAAAAATTGCCAAATCTTCTCTGCCAATGCCAAACAGCTTATTCTGCTGTTGCTATTGACTCTTGTTTTGAGCTTCTGGTACCCCCAGGTGCTGACAATCAGGTGCCTGATTGGCACCTGATTGGCAGCATCTGTGAGCATGGGCCCTGCTACAGTGGTCAGTAGGTGTCTGCTCCAAGAATCGGCATGCCACGTTTGACTGATCTGGATAGGGCCCGTGCGATAGGGCAACTTCAAGCTGGTGTTCCGCAAAACCAAGTTGCGGCATTATTTGGAGTGAGCCCTAGTACCATCTCCAAAGTGAAGGCCAAGTTCCATATAACGGGGGATGTCAGAGACAGGCCGCGAAGTGGGCGTCCCAAGAAGACGACACCCGAAGAAGACCGTTTCCTCACCCTGTCAGCACATAGGAACCGTAGGCTGTCTTCTACAGATTTGCAGTCAAGGTTTGCAGGACGATATGGCCGACGGCTCTCTGCCCAGACAATTCGGAACAGACTGCACGCAGCCGATCTCCGGTCTCATAGGCCTGCCAGGAGGCCTGCCATGACTGCCCTTCACCGTCAGGCCCGTTTGCGCTGGTGTCGGCAACACGTGCACTGGAACCTGAACATGTGGAGGAACGTTATGTTCAGCGATGAGTCCTGATTCTGCCTACGGCAGTTGGATCATAGGGCCAAAGTGTGGAGAAGACGCGGAGAACGCTATGCTGATTGCTGCACCGATAGAGTAACATCTTTTGGTGGAGGCAGTGTGATGGTGTGGGGCGGCATCTCCCTCACTGGAAAAACGAGGCTTGTCATCATTGGAGGCAATCTCAATGCAGAGAGATATCGAGATGAGATTCTGCAACCAGTGGCAATCCCATATCTCCACAGTCTGGGACCGAACTCTATCCTCCAAGATGACAATGCTCGCCCCCACAGAGCAGGGTTTCTCAGAGACTACCTCCAGAATTTGGGAGTGGAGAGGATGGAATGGCCTGCCAGCAGTCCTGACCTCAACCCCATTGAACACTTGTGTGATCAGCTTGGGCTTGCTGTTCGTGCCAGAGTGACCAACACAACCACGTTGGCTGACTTGTGACAAATGCTGGTTGAAGAATGGGATGCCATCCCACAACAGTGTGTGACCAGGCTGGTGACCAGCATGAGGAGGAGGTGCCAGGCTGTTGTGGCTGTGTATGGTTCTTCCACACGATACTGAGGCTCCTGTTTATTAAATGAATAAATTGTTAAATTGCCAATATGTCTTGTTTCTTCAGACTTCAATCATCCAATCCACCAAACAACACCGAACAAGAGTCAATGGCAGAATAAGCTGTTTGGCATTGGCAGAGAAGATTTGGCAGATTTTTCATGGGCGCAACCCACATACTCAGCTCTGCTGCTCATCCCACAAATGCATGTTCCTTACAAATGTGGCACCATTTAAAAGGGAAATAAACAGGCTTTCCAACGGTATAAGATTTATTGCCAAGAAGCATTGTTACAACAAAGAAATAATCTACCAAACACAAATTTCCTTACTTTTTGTGCTATGTTTATTTTTAAGACATTTGATTTGGCATTTGGGCAATGTGATGTCCAACTAGTGCACCAAAAAGGGCTGAAAATCCATTTTCTAAATGAACATCTCCAGACCAGGGCAGCACAGTGGTTCAGCGGTAGAGCTACTGCCTTACGGCGCCAGAGACCCGGGTTCGATCCTTACTCCTCTGTGTGGGGTTTGTACGTTCTCCCTGTGACCTGCGTGGGTTTTCTCCAAGAACTTCGGTTTCCTCTCACACTCCAAAGACGTGCGGGTTTGTAGGTTAATTGGCTGGGCAAATGTAGAAATTGCCCCTGGTGTGTGTAGGGTAGTGTTAGTGCGGTCAGATTGGACTCGGTGGGCCGAAGGGCTTGTTTCCGCACCGTATCTCTAAACTAAACTGAAGAAGGGTCTCGACCCGAAACGTCATCCATTCCTTCTCTCCTGAGATGCTGCTTGACCCGCTGAGTTACTCCAGCATTTTGTGTCTACCTTCGATTTAAACCAGCATCTGCAGTTTTTTTTCCTAAACTAAACTAAATCTCCTTTGCATCAAATGGAGCCAAAAGATACTTGATTAGTGCATGTTCCATTTCTCAAAGAATATGTCCTGACTGGACCACAAAGATAAATGCCCCACCTGGGCAAAATGTTGGCTTGCACCACCCACAAAGAATCCCAGTAAACTTGCTAAGCAATGTGTTCAAACTGTGTTCAAAGCATCATTTTGACCTTACAGTACATTCATTCCCAGTGACCACTGCTTCAATAGATAGCCCCACATCGTAAATGGATGAGGCATGCAAATGTTGGAGCTGTTCCAGGTGTGGTACAATAACATGATCACTCAGCAGGCATACTTAGTCACCCTGGCTTCCTTCTCTCACAAATGAATTCTACACAGAAAATTGAAACAAGTAGGTCCTGAGAAGGGTCTCGACCCGAAACGTCACCCATTTCTTCTCTCCCGAGATGCTGCCTGACCTGCTGAGTTACTCCAGCATTTTGTGAATAGGTCCTTCCATGGGGGCTGCTTGACCTCTGTAAAAATGCAAAATTCTCCAGCATAGCACCACTCCCAACCCTTCTGAATTTGGCGGAAAGTTTCCGCTTTCTTATTTCATTTCCGCCCCTCCCATTTCGCCTCACATTTTTCCGCAAAACAGTCGGTCGGTAATTGCAATTTGTCAACTCTGCCGCCAGAGGTCGCTAGGGGTTCCGCCCTGGAAGTCTCCCCGGAAATGTGGCACCTAGGCTGGGCAAGGCAGCCAATCTCGACCTCATCGGGACTTCCACGGCCAATCGGTGGGTTCGATTTGCAACCTGCGGCTGGGGCTCTGGAACTCCAGCCCAGCTGGAGCCGGCACATCTATCCCCATCGCCGACTTCCTTGGCTGGCTGGATAAATCAGCAAAGCTCTGGAACCAAGAGTGCCAGAAAATCAGTGGTGCAACTGTAATGAGTAAATATTAAATTTGAGTGCAAGATTATATAACTATATTAATTAATTAAAACGGGGTTAAAATATAAAACACAGCAGAAAAGCCAATTACCACCTTTTTGGGCTGATTATCAGTTAATGTGCGAATTTACTTCAACAAGTACTTCCGTATGCTTAGTCAAGTCGCATAGATCAACTCTTTCTTCATAACTTAGTCATACATTTTATGACCATTGTTCTTTTATTCAATACCAAGAGAATTGGGATGTGTAAGGAAAAAGCAAAATAGACAAAACAAAACAAAACAATTTTTTCTTTATGTTTCAATAACCTTTCTATAAATAGCAGAATATACTCATGATAGGCCTGACATTGTACCAGTAGTCCAAGAACCAGACTGTTGGAAATAATAGTCGTTTTTCACACATGAATGTAGCGCAACGCGTACGCGCGTTTGGCGTGCATACCTTTTTTTTTGCTGAAAAATTGCATTATGAATTTTGATGTAAAATTCTGAATTTTGGACATCAAAATTATGAATTTGTAAAATCAAATCTTGGGAGGTCTGGCATAATGACATTAAAAAAAAACCAAGTTATTATTTAAAGTGCACAAGCAACGTTCTTATTGGAAATAATTGTTAGGTTGTTGGAACTGGACCTTCTCCGTGGCCAAACGCAGGATTCAATAATTCAATGTGTGGTTTGTGAATAGTTATATTTGCGTCTTCCATCGGGTAACATTAAGAGAGTTAAATAATTGCCTTAAAAATGAAATGATTGTTGAAAAGTTGCCTTATGAATTTTGATGTAAAATTCTGAATTTTGGACATCAAAATTATGAATTTGTAAAATCAAATGTTGGGAGGTCTGGCATAATGACATAATAAAAAAAAGGTTATTATTTAAAGTGCACGAGCAACGTTCTTATTGGAAATAATTGTTAGGTTGTTGTTCACCAGATTGATCCCTGGGATGGCAGGACTTTCATATGAAGAAAGACTGGATAGACTCAGCTTGTACTCGCTAGAATTTAGAAGACTGAGGGGGGATCTTATTGAAACATATAAAATTCTTAAGGGGTTGGAGAGGCTAGATGCAGGAAGATTGTTCCCGATGTTGGGGAAGTCCAGAACCAGGGGTCACAGCTTAAGGATAAGGAGGAAGTCTTTTAGGACCGAGATGAGAAAACATTTCTACACGCAGAGAGTGGTGAGTCTGTGGAATTCTCTGCCACAGAAGGTAGTTGAGGCCAGTTCATTGGCTATATTTAAGAGGGAGTTAGATGTGGCCCTTGTGGCTAAAGGGATCAGGGGGTATGGAGAGAAGGCAGGTACGGGATACTGAGTTGGATGATCAGCCATGATCATATTGAATGGCGGTGCGTACAGGCTCGAAGGGCCGAATGGCCTACTCCTGCACCTATTTTCTATGTTTCTATGGACCTTCTCCATGGCCAAATGCAGGATTCAAAAATTCAATGTGTGGTTTGTGAATAGTTATATTTGCGTCTTCCATCGGGTAACATGAAGAGAGTTAAATAATTGCAGGTAATGTGGAGCTAATTTGTTTTGTATAGTTTGAAGGCTGTGCAAAGGCCTACTCCAGACTGGAAAACTTGAAAACACACCTGCGGTCCCACACTGGAGAGAAGCCGTACGTCTGTGAACACGAGGGTTGTAACAAAGCGTTCTCTAATGCATCAGATCGGGCAAAGCACCAGAACCGAACTCACTCAAATGAGGTAAGCTGTTTCCTGGCATGCACTGCTGGTTTGGTGCATGTTGGTCAGTTGTCAGTTGATTACTGTACTGATTCAACACACATCAGTGAATCTGTTTTAAACATATTTTTCTCCAATGGAAGCTGGATAGTCTATTTTATTACGCATAATCTTATACACTAAAACTCTCGTTTGTTTGTTTGTTTGTTTGTTTGTTCCTGAACTACAGCCAAAATGGTACACGATAGCATGACAATTTTAGGCCCACCTTACTCACCGTCGTCCCTTTGGTGCCAATGGAAGAAGTTTCATTGGAATCGGTGTTATATTTTTTAAGTTATTCACATTTTAAAGTTTAAATCTATCTCCTAGGGAGGGAGGGATGGGGGGGGGGGGGGGGAGGAAGGGAAGGGGGAGGGAGAATAAGGGGGGTTGAGGGGGATGAAGTGGGGGGGAGGGGAAGGGGGAGGGGGAGTGGAAGGAGGGGGGGAGGGGAGGGGAGGAAGGGGGATGGGAAGGAGGGAAGGGGAGGGGGAGGGGGGAGAGGAAAGGAGGAGGGGGGGAGAAGAGGGTGCTGCACCAATGCAAGAGAGGTTTGGGCCCAACGGGTCCACTTGGTCTAGTTATATATAACGCAAGGCAACTTTGGGTCTATTTGCATGACAACAATATGAGACAATAGGTTCGGAATTTAAGACCAGGAATTTCATCTCCCAGATTCATGGTTCATTGGACTTCTCTATTCAAGGGAGCTTTGGGGGCTGGGTCACAGAATATGTAGACTGTGGAGAAGTGGGAAGGTCAAAGTGGAACGGGTGGGAGAATGGAGTTGCAGCCAAGATCAGATCACCCATGGACTTGTTGGATGGCTGAGCGGACATGAGAGGGTGTAAGACCTGTGATGTAATTAAAGTAAAGGGGGAGATGTGATGTATATATAATGTAAATGCCAGTGCCCCCTTGAGGTCAAGAGCAGAAGCTGGCCAATGGGCTTGTGCCTTGTGACTGAGGTCAGGTGGCCTTCTAGGGCCAATGGGCTTGTGCCTTGTGACTGAGGTCAGGTGACCTTCTAGAAGTTTCCTGGTGAAGGATCAGTAATAAAATCTTCTTACAAGATGTCGGGCGTATATTCATTGTGCTAGCCACAACAGGGTCTTACAGAGGACATTACAAGACCCATTCTTGCTCCTAAATCTGATGTTTACCTTTGGCCAAAGCAATATTAAGAAGAAAGCAATGGATTCCGTTCCCGATCAAGCATCATTTCTTTATACTCATGGCTCTATGTGAAAATTTGAAGTTCAGGCCTCACCTGCGCCCATCATTTCAGATGACGTTCCTGCCGAGCGCCGACGAATTGCTGCAGTTTAAGACGTGCAGCGGTTCAAATGAGGCATTGATGCAAAGCCTAGTTTTCGTTTTCAGATGAAATGAAAGATGGCAGTGGCTTAACTTAAAGTGCAACTGGGATTTTTTCTAATGTGTTAAATACAACTTTTAATTACGCACAGATGCAGTTTAATATATAAAGGAATGTCATATGCTTTTACCCACAGATAATAGAGCAGAGCAAGATAGACCACTCGACCCTAAAAACCGTAGTATGTCATGGCACCATTTTAGTAGGCAGAAACTTGCAGAAACATTTTATAATAAAAATAACAAAAATCTGTGAATTGAGAGATGAGATATATTCTGCATTTTAATGGTATCATCACACATACTGTTCCCCCAAAACACTGATTACACTGCGAGAGGCATAATGGACGGCGGGTTTTGCCTACTAAAATGGCGGACGTTACGCTCCTTTGCGTACTACGCTTCAGTATAGGTGATTTCGATGGAGTGGTTCGTCTTGCTCCTCTAGTATCTTTGCTTTTACCTGCCTTTCATGTTTCTCCACATTATATTTGCACTTTTTATTGGGGGTTGTGATAAGACACCATAGAAACAAGTCTTTATCTCTGTTGCAGAAAGACCTGTTGGTTTGTAGCACCTTTCATCAACCAGCCTTGACCCAAAGGAGTGTCATGGTTGTGAATTTGCAATCCGTAAGCTTTCTGATCATGATAAGATAATATGATGTTTCGAGTCGAGACCCTTCTTCAGACTGATGTCGGCGGGGGGGGGGGGGGGGGGGAGAAAGAAAGGATGTAGTTGGAGACAGGAAGACAGTGGGAGAACTGGGAAGGGGGAGAGGAAAAGAGGGACAGAGGAGCTATCTAAAGTTAGAGAAGTCAATGTTCATACCGCTGGGGTGTAAGCTGCCCAAAAGATATATGAGTTGCTGTTCCTCCAATTGTGTTAATGCATTCAAGAGAGAGCTGGATAGAGCTCTTAAGGATAGCAGAGTCAGGAGGTATGGGGAGAAGGCAGGAACGGGGTACTGATTGAGAATGATCAGCCATGATCACATTGAATGGCAGTGCTGGCTCGAAGGGCCGAATGGCCTCCTCCTGCACCTATTGTCTATTGTCTATTGTCCTGTTGAAATCAGACCTGCCAGTCCAAACATGAAAGAAATTTCACAATATTCCATTTGTTTCTTTGTTGTCTACTTGTTGGAAATGATTCTTCTAATTCCCTTGATGTTCTTTGATGTTTCGTAGAAACCTTACGTGTGTAAGATACCTGGCTGCACAAAGCGCTACACTGATCCCAGTTCCCTCCGAAAACACGTGAAGACAGTTCACGGCCCAGAGGCCCACATTACAAAGAGACAACGTGGAGATATCCACCCAAGACCTCCAGCACCCAGGGATCCAGCCAACAACTCCCAGTCCAAATCACCAGGACATCAGCAGGCTGAGCTGAACAACGCTACCTCAAAGCGCGACGAATGTCAACAAGTTAAAGCCATCAAGAAAGAGAAACCAATGGTATGTCCACATTTTTTTCTCACAAATCAGACAAGTGACTCAGTGTGAAGCATTTCATTTCCAGATTGTTGGCTCTCTTGTCTTGAAAGTTCTCATCGCCCCTGACTGATTGTCGCATGGGTGGAAACAGGTCACTGATGCGCCTTACGTTGACAGAACGTTCTTCAGGTGTGAACACGTAAGTGAACACTTGCAGGCTCCATCAGTCGCAGAAGGGGGGCCGCAGTCCAGGCCAGTTCTGAAATTAATCAATGATGTTGATGATTAGTATTCAGGCACCTTTTCAGCAGTCGATGGGTACATTTGGAGTGAGTCACCTGCTACCCAGAAAGTGGCCTGTATATTCCTACTTCTGTTTAATCAACCAGTTTCCCACGCCAGTATTGATAGCCCCAATCACTACGTGCTTTAATATTGTATATTAATTTATTTTGCAAGATCTTCTGAAAGTTCAAATGCGCCACATCCACTGTTTCTCATCGTCGCACAGCACATTTTCCCCATTACTGATGTCAGGTTCAAACTGTGAAAGACAAATTTAGCAGCAAAACAGTAGGAGATCAGGATGGGCTGCACTGATCCCACTACTCTAACCAGGTAACACAGACCCTTTGTGTCTAAATGGGATTACTGTGGATAGGGTGAGCAGCTTTAAATACCTGGGAGTCCACATCACAGAGGATCTGACATGAACAACACACATTGCCGCACTGGTGGGTAAGGCAAGGCAGCGCCTTTACCACCTTAGACAGCTGAGGAAATTCAGAGTCTCTCTGAGGATCCTTCAGTGCTTCTACTCTGGGGCTGTAGAAAGCATCTTGTCCGGCAACATCTCAATCTGGTTTGGGAACAGCTCTGCCCAGGACAGGAAGGCTCTGCAGAGAGTTGTGCGTTCGGCTGAACGCACCATGGGAACTACACGCGCCCCCCTGCAGGACCTATACATCAGGAGGTGCAGATCCAGAGCCAGCAACATTATAGGGAACCCCTACCACCCCAGCAACGGACTGTTCCAGCTGCTACGGTCAGGCAAACGCCTCCGCTGTCACGCTGTGAAGACGGAGAGGATGAGACGGAGTTTCTTCCCACAGGCCATCAGGACTGTTAACTCTCATATCACCAGGGACCAATTTACTGTATTAATTTATTTTTTGTGTTAACAAAATTTTCTATTCTGTTTTGTAGTTTTAGCACAATCCGCAGGCGTTGCCACTTTCATTTCACTGCACATCTTGTATGTGTATGTGACAAATAAACTTGACTTGACTTGGACTAACTGTTTTCACATGACATTCTGAGAAATTCAAGGAACCACACAGCTGGACTTGCCTCCTCCTCTACTGTGCCTGGTCGATGCTGCTTTTATACAACCAAGGATGGATGGATGGGGAGGGAGCAGTTTTGAAATACTGTTGGAGGGCAGTTTAATGGATGAAGTCAGTGAGTTCTGCATGGGCACAAGAGGTAGCACCAATGCAGTCGTCAATGTAGTGGAGGTAGAGTTCGGGGATGGGGCCAGTGTACGCCCGGAACAGGGATTGTACGACGTACCCTACATAGAGGCAGGCATAGCTTGGGCCCATGCGAGTGCCCATAGCTACGCCTTGGACTTGGAAGAAGTGGGAGGAGTCAAAGGAGAAGTTGTTGAGGGTAAGGACCAGCTCTGCTAGGTGGAGGAGAGTATTGGTAGATGGGAATTGACTGGTTATACATTCCCCTCCCCAAACTACTTCCCTACTGCCACCAACATGGTGACCTATTCTGTAATGGCATTACCTTTTTGAGTCAGAGAGTGATATGGCGTGGAAACAGTCCCTTCGGCTCAACTTGCCCACTCCGGCCAACATGTCCCAGCTACACTAGTCCCACCTGCCCGCGTTTGGTCCATGTCCCTCCAAACCTGTCCTATCCATGTACCTGTCCAACTGTTTCTTAAATGTTGGGATAGTCCCTGCCTCAACTACCTCCTCTGGCAGCTTGTTCCATACACCCACCACCCTTTGTGTGAAATGGTTATCCTTCAGATTCCTATTAAATCTTTTCCCCTTCACCTTAAACCTATGGCCTCTGGTCCTCGATTCACCTACTTTGGACAAGAGACTCTGCATCTACCCAATCTATTCCTCTCGTGATTTTATACATTTTTTGCTTTCTGTTTTCTACATCCTTGAAAGAAGTTATTCACTCCCCTCCTCCATTTCTATCTACTGTTCTACCATTAAGACTGATGCCCTAATTAAGACCCATAGTGAAGTCCGCTACGATTCAGAATGTCAATGAGATCTCTGTCCCAGGATCTCTTCTTGTGCTCTGAAGATATGAGACTGAAGTTGGATGTGTCGAATGCCATGATGGTACAAGCAGGTTTCGAGAATCTGGATCGATGATAGAGAAAAAAAACTTCAACAATGTAGAGTTAAAAACAATGCATTTATTAAAACATCAACATAGCAAAAAGGATCATGCACTTCTGCCCGCCATGGACCCTGGCTTCAGAAGGCTGGGCTGGAGAGCTCGAGGGGTTTGGCACTGTTCCGGATCGTGGTCGTAAGGGTAGTCTTATGAGCTAGCAAACAGCTTACACTTACATAATCAATTTGACAGCTTTTTCCCTTAATTTCCAAGCAGATGTCAGCTACATCGGGAAAAAAAACAGCCAGCCTACCTCATAAAGAGATAAGTTGTGTGGGAAAATAACTGCAGATGCTGGTACAAATCGAAGGTATTTATTCACAAACTGCTGGAGTAACTCAGCAGGTCAGGCAGCATCTAGGAGAGAAGGAATGGGTGACGTTTCGGGTCGAGACCCTCCTTCAGACCCAATCTGAAGAAGGGTTTCGACCCAAAACGTCACCCATTCCTTCTCTCCTAGATGCTGCCTGACCTGCTGAGTTACTCCAGCATTTTGTGATACCTTCATAAAGAGATAAAGTTATTAACAATGTAAAGTTATTTACTGCACTCAGCTTCAAGGAAGTCTAAATCAGCTTCTTTCATGAATAGGTTGTCTCATCCCACTACTTTACAACATGGTTTACAGCTACATTCCTCAAGGCTTTGTGATTTACTTGTTTTTTTATTAAACAAGGTTACTTACTTACTTAGGCTAGGTGCTGTTAGCTGACATTCCATTTCCCGTTGGGACTCCCACTGAGTTACTCCAGCATTTCGTGTGTATCTTTGGTTTAAATCGGCATCAGCAGTTCCTTCCTACACAAACACCATTTCAGTCACAGGCATGTTTTAACCCTTGCGTGACAGATGGGGAGCCTGTCACTGGCGCAAACAAATTCTAGGATCTTGCAGGGAGATAAGATTTAGGAATTGTTCTCAGAAGCCAGAAAGGTAGGAAATAAATGTCAACATGAACAGTTTTACATGAACTGAGGAGAACAGTTAACGATGGCACAGAAGATCGACATCTTGGAACAAAATAGGGAAATGGGTTGGGAAGGTCGGGAGGAAGGACAGTCTTGAAACTGGTGAGTTTTTCAAACATTTCTCAGGGGTAAATCAGGCAAAACTCCAATGTTCAACCCTGGCAGCACCTACATCCAGTCAACTTTAAAAAAGGAAGAGAGAGGAAACAAGGAACTTGACAAAAAAGATACAACTTTAGTTGCACTGCTAAATTTGTGAAGTCTTTATTTTATTTGTGGCCTCAGGGCTAATACCCCTGTGGGTATTAATTAGGTCACTTGAATGGAAGTTCGGGTCTTTTGAAGGGTTCCTTCCCATTCCCATAACCAGAAATGCTTGTTAGAGTAAAACATAAAGACTGTACATTCAATAGACGATAGACAATAGGTGCAGGAGGAGGCCATTCGGGCCTTCGATCAATGTGATCATGGCTGATCATTCACAATCAGTACCCCCGTTCCTGCCTTCTCCCCATACCCCCTGACTCCACCATCATTAAGAGCTCTATCTAGCTCTCTCTTGAAAGCATCCAGAGAATTGGCCTCCACTGCCTTCATTCAAAATTAGATCTCGTGGGGTGAAATACCCCCAGTTTGTGACTCGTGTCACAAGCCCACCCACCTCCAGCACTTACAGAACGAACAGCAGTGGGGTGGCAGCTAAACTGAGATTCCCCCTCTCTGCTGTGGCAAGCTGGCATCAGAGGTGCAAAGAGCAATGCATGGCGATTCTGCTAATGAGTACATTCGCATTTGGTTGTGGCAAATTTGGGACTGCAGATTGGCCAAAATTAACTTCTGGAGCTTGGAATTACAGGGGATATGCAGCTTCTAACAAGGCCCACGGCTTATATTCACTGGGATTTGGAAGGATGAGAGGGGATCGTATAGAAACATATAAAATTCTTAAGGGATTGAACAGGCCAGATGCAGGAAAAATGTTCCCGATGTTGGGGGAGTCCAGAACCAGAGGTCACAGTTTAAGAATAAGGGGTAGGCCATTTAGGGCTGAGATGAAGAAAAACTTTTTCACCCAGAGAGTTGTGAATCTGTGGAATTCACTGCCACAGAAGGCAGTGGAGGCCAATTCACTGGATGTTTTCAAGAGAGAGTTCAATTTAGTTCTTAAGGCTAACGGAATCAAGGTATATGGGGGAAAAAGCAGAAACAGGGTACTGATTCTGGATGATCAGCCATGATCATATTGAATGGCGGTGCTGGCTCGAAGGGCCGAATGGCCTACTCCCGCACCTACTTTCTATGTTTCTATGACCAGTGCCTCAGATTCACAGGCAGTGGCCCTTATAGGATCAGGCCTTTGATCTAAGAACAATCAGCCCTCAATTCTCCTATTAAGACCTTTTCCATGGCTCAAGTTCCACATTGATTTGGAACCTCATAAGCCTGATGGAATTTCACACAAGTGACATCGATGTCCATTGATGCCATATGTCCAGCAGTATTTGTTAAGCTGAATGGTCGGAGGGTCAAAATGGAATTTTTGGAAGTGCACTATGCATGCACATGCTTTAGATAACATTAACAAACTGTATGCAGCACTTAAAATACTGTGCAGTGTGAGAAATGTTCATATTCTCTGCATTTAATGATTCTTCTGTTTTAAAAAAAAATGCACATGCACAAATTCAAAGTGGTCGGTGCATTATTGCTGATCAAATTGCAAACTCCAACACATTACTGCTGCAAACGTATCATTGATTTCTGTGGTGTGTAAAATCAGGTTGGGTTTCTGACTAGAACACTAGACTTTCTCACGTGGACTGGAACAAACTCAGAGCATGCACTATTGATTTTTAGTATGAATCCAAAATGTAATGCACTGTGCAAATGATTCAAATGGTGCAAATAGTTTTTACAGTCAAAATCGCGTTTGCCTGGTTGCAAATGAAATGTACTGATCCATTATTTTGACTAACTCAGTCCTAGAATTAACTGCTTCTAACTGAACGTAACTGACTGTTCTCTTTCTTGTTTTCACTAACCTGCTGACATTACTGTCTGATGCTTTCTTGTTCTGTCTTCCTAAGGACAGTGGGTAATAAGGTGAGATTTTATTGCCTGAATTCTTCCTCCGTTGTTGGAACAATTTTGTGTTAATACTTTGTGAAGGCATTGAGCTGTGCGTACGGGGGTCTGTGGTATGTAGCCACCCCTGATGTCCAAATACGTACAGGTATGTAGGTTAATTGGCTGGGCAAAATGTTTTTTTTTAAATTGTCCCTAGTGTGTGTAGGATAGTGTTAGTGTGCGGCGATTGCTGGGCGGCGCGGACCCGGTGGGCCGAAGGGCCTGTTTCCGCGCTGTATCTCTAAATCTAAATCTAAATGTCCCTTTCGAAAATGATATCAGGCCATTTGCCGAGAGGATAGTTAAAATTGTTCAGTTATGGATAAATCAGGTTTCGTTACCTGTTCGACACACTTTCAGCTGAGTGTCTGCCTCCAGTGCTGAAAAGCTACAAATTCCCCGATACATTTTGGGGACTCGTCCAATTATAACTTTATTTCTTTTTAATAACTAATATGACTGAAGAAAGAATAAGCAAAGAATGTTTCAAAGATAAAATGTTTGCTTTAAAAAAAAACAGGGTGCTTATTGCCAGGGTGATTTTGTTTGCTCTATCCCTCTACCAATTTATTATTGTCTAATTTTGTGACTTTTATCGTTCTTTATATTCACATGACCTTAAAAAATTTCTTTGCCCATAAATTCCTGTAGTTTAATTCCAAGCCATATAATATCTACAGAAGCCCGTTCCTTTGCAACTACTGATTGACTTGTAGACTTGCTGTTTTTGATTTAAATCCTCCAGTTAGTGAACTGCAGCACAATTTGGCAAGCTTTCATTCAATAGACAATTGACAATAGGTGCAGGAGTAGGCCATTCGGCCCTTCGGGGCCAGCACCGCCATTCACCGTGATCATGGATGATCATCCACACTCAGTAACCCCGTTCCTGCCTTACTATTATTTCAGGATAGATCCCTTTACATTTCCTTGTCGTAAGTAATTCTTTCCCAGTCAAATCCTCAAGCTTTCTATTCCGACACTGAAACCAGTCACACAGCAGTTCTCTGGAAATTCCCTGCTTTTGAGTTTCAGAACAATGTACAGGAGAGCAGGCAATGCATGCTTGTAGTGCCATCTTGTAGTGTCATTCAGTTGTGGCGGGTGTGTACAGGTGTGTAATCCTCCTGCTTGTTGTTAAACGACTCTAATTTCTTGCTTTCTTTCAAATAGTTCGAAGAAAGAAATCAGACCGTTATAGAAACATAGAAAATAGGTGCAGCAGGCGACCATTCAGCCCTTTGAGCCAGCACCCCCATTCACTGTGATCATGGCTGATCGTCCACAATCAATAACCCGTGCCTGCCTTCTCCCCATATCCCTTGATTCCACTAGCCCCTAGAGCTTTATCTAACTCTCTCTTAAATCCATCCAGTGATTTGGCTTCCACTGCCCTCTGTGGCAGAGAATTCCACAAATTCACAACTTTCTGGGTGAAATAGTTCCTTCTCACCTCAGTTTTAAATGGCCTCCCCTTGATTCTAAGACTGTGGCCCCTGGTTCTGGACTCCCCCAACATTGGGAACATTTTTCCTGCGTCTAGCTTGTCCAGTCCTTTTATAATTTTACACGTCTCTATAAGATCCCCTCTCATCCTTCTAAACTCCAGTGAATACAAGCCTAGTCTTTTCAATCTTTCCTTGCATGACAGTCCCGTCATCCCAGGGATCAATCTCTGGGATGATATTCACAAAATGCTGGAGTAACTCAGCGGGTCAGGCAGCATCTCAGGAGAGAAGGAATGGGTGACGTTTCGGGTCGAGACCCTTCTTCAGACTGATGTCAGGAGGGCGGGACAAAGGAAGGATATAGGTGGAGACAGGAAGACAGTGGGAGATCTGGGAAGGTGGAGGGGAAGAGAAGGACAGAGGAACTATCTAAAGTTGGAGAAGTCAATGTTCATACCGCTGGGCTGCAAGCTGCCCAGGCGAAATATGATATACTGGGTTATTAATGATATACTGGCATTAGGGGCGGCACGGTGGCGCAGCGGTAGAGTTGCCGCCTTACAGCAAATGCAGCGCCGGAGACTCAGGTTCGATCCTGACTACGGGCGCTGTCTGTATAGAGTTTGTACGTTCTCCCCGTGACCTGCGTGGGTTTTCTCCGAGATCTTCGGTTTCCTCCCACACTCCAAAGACGTGCAGGTTTGTATGTTAATTGGCTGGGTAAATGTAAAAATTGTCCCTGGTGTGTGTAGGATAGTGTTAAATGTGCGGGGATCGCTGGGCGGCGCGGACTTGGTGGGCCGAAAGGGCCTGTTTCCGCGCTGTAGAATCTAAATCTAAAAAATAAAAAATAAAAAAAATAAAAAAATTGTTCAAAAAGGAGAATTTCACCAGAAGATTGTAAGGTGTAGTTTTGTGTTGCTTTCACGGTGTGATTGGACCCACTGGCGCGCTGCGAGCTAAAGTATTGAGCCATTTCCTCCTCTCCCCTCCTGCAGACATCTCAGCCAAGCCCTAGTGGTCAGTCTACGTGCAGCAGTGAACCATCCCCCTTCAGCGACCACTCCAACAGTGGGATCGAGCTTCATCTGAACAGCGGGGGCAGCGTGGGAGATCTCAGTGCCACCGACGAGACACCGATCATGGACTCTACCGTTTCCACAGCAACCACAGCATTGGGCCTGCAGGCCAGAAGGAATTTGACAGGGACCAGGTGGATGGAGCAGCTAAAGGTGGAGAGGTTGAAACAAGTCAATGGATTCCTTCCCAGAGTCAACACTGTGCCAGCAACCAAAAACATAATATCTTTGCCTCCTCTTCCAGGAAGTGGTAAGGAAAACAAAACGCGCACAAGTGCATTTATTTATTTCTTCAAACTGCCGAGAAGAGAGCCACATCTGGATAAAATGAATGTCAAGCTGGAAAGGGTACAGAGAAGATTTACAAGGATGTTTATTCACAAAGTGCTGGAGTAACTCAGCAGGTCGGGCAGCATCTCGGGAGAGAAGGAATGGGTGACGTTTCGGGTCGAGGCCCTTCTGAAGATCAGTCTGAAGAAGGGTCTCGACCCGAAACGTCACCCATTCCTTCTCTCCCGAGATGCTTCCCGACCTGCTGAGTTACTCCAGCACTTTGTGAATAAATACCGTTGATTTGTACCAGCATCTGCAGTTATTTTCTTATTTACAAGGATGTGGCCAGGTCTGAGCTATTGGGAGAGGTTGAGTAGGCTGGGATGCTTATTCCTTGGAGTGCAGGAGGATGAGGGGGTAACCTTATAGAGGTGTATAAGATCATGAAAGGAGTAGATCGGGTAGATGCACAGAGTCTCTTGCCCAGATTAGGTGAATCGAGGACCAGAAGACATTGGTTTAAGGTGAAGGGGAAAAAACTGAATAAGAATCTGAGGGGTAACGTTTTCACACAAAGGGTGGTGGGTGTGTGGAACAAGCTGCCAGAGGAGGTAGTTGAAGCAGGGACTCTCCCAACATTTAAGAAACAGTTAGACAGGTACATGGATAGGACAGGTTTGGAGGGATGTGGGCCAAACACAGGCAGGTGGGATGAGTGTAGCTGGCACATGTTGGTCGGTGTGGAAAAGTTGGGCCGAAGGGCCTGCTTTCAAGCTGTACGACTCCATGACCAAAATCAGGGAATGTTAATTAAGTTAAAAATTTAAACCTCTAGAGGCAGGGAGGAAGAACGTGTTTTCTGGAAAAGGAAGATTTTTCCCCTTGATTAAAACTGGAAATTAGTACTTATTTGATTCAATTTCTATATCACTTTAATGTAAGAACAAAAATCAATAACAATAAAGGAATTCCCGAACATTGTACCAAGTGCGTAAGAATGTATCAGGGTCGACAGACAAAAATTATATTATCGAGTCATTGTCATTTTGCTATTTTTAAAACAATAGCCATTGCAGCCTAATGTGAACCTGGGCCCCTGGTTCAATTATAACCTAGATCAGCAGAGTAAATGGCCTAGGAATTTTATATAACAGCACAGTGCTTTAACACAGCCCACAGAATTTGCCAAATTGCACCCGACTCAGTTGTGTACACTGCTATAGAGGGCGTGCAGCGTAGGTTTACTAGGTTAATTCCAGGAATGGCGGGACTGTCATATGTTGAAAGACTGGAGCGACTAGGCTTGTATACACTGGAATTTAGAAGGATGAGAGGGAATCTTATCGAAACATATAAGATTATTAAGGGGTTGGACACATTAGAGGCAGGAAACATGTTCCCAATGTTGGGGGAGTCCAGAACAAGGGGCCACAGTTTAAGAATAAGGGGTAGGCCTTTTAGAACGGAGATGAGGAAAAACTTTTTCAGTCAGAGAGTTGTGAATCTGTGGAATTCTCTGCCTCAGAAGGCAGTGGAGGCCAATTCTCTGAATGCATTCAAGAAAGAGCTAGATAGAGCTCTTAAGGATAGCGGAGTCAGGGGGGTATGGGGAGAAGGCAGGAACGGGGTACTGATTGAGAATGATCAGCCATGATCACATTGAATGACGGTGCTGGCTCGAAGGGCCGAATGGCCTACTCCTGCACCTACGAACTGTGCTTTGAAGCCTCTTCTGTATTGTGCGTAAATGAACTGTAAAACCGTTTCAAGTTATAACTGCTAATTAAAATCTCCCACTTAAACGCAGGCTCTCAGCTGGACAGCTCTAGTGTTGGAGGTTCCATGACTATACTGCCAAACAGAAATGAACTTTCAAATGCGAACGTCACGACATTAAATAAGCTGAACGAGAGACGTGACAGCACCACTAGTACCATTAGCTCTGCGTACATGAGCAGCCACCGGTCTTCTGGCATCTCACCATACCTTTCAAGTAGAAGGTCCAGTGAGATGTCCCAGGCTGAAGGCCGACTGCACAACCTGAGCGTTGCCGACTCGTACGATCCCATCTCAACAGATGCATCAAGGCGATCAAGTGATGCCAGCCAATGCGGTGGGCCGCCTGGACTACTGAGCCTGACTCCAGCACAGCATTATCGGCTGAAAGCTAAATATGCAGCAGCCACAGGTGGACCTCCACCAACTCCACTGCCCAACATGGAGCGGATGAGTTTAAAGGCAAGGATGGCCCTGCTGGGTGACTACAGAGACGCGGAAATATTTTCCCTGCCTCAAATAAATGTCTCTCGGAGGTGCAGTGATGGGGCATACAATGCGTTTGGCAGGAGGCCTCTGCTACCTAATGATGTGCCAGGCAATGGAATAAGAAGAGCCAGTGATCCAGTGGGGACGGTCGGAGAATCATTCTCTGCACACCCAGTGCACCGTTATAACAGTCTTAACATTATTAATCCTGCCTCTGTGCCTCCCTCGATGGAGAGGCACAACTTCAGCTTTCAGAACTACGCCCGCTCTGATGGGAACCTCCATCGGAGCGTCTACTCCCCTTGTCCTCCGAGTATCAGTGAGAATGCTGTTCAGGAGACCATCGCTATGGAGACCTATGGCCACATTGATGAGGATATCTTGCCGGACGATGTGGTCCAGTACATGAGCTCGCAAGGCAATGAACTAAGCTGCCGCCTGCAAAATGAAGTAAACATGCCCAGTCGGGACATGTACGACCATCTGCCAAACGCGCCATTAAGTGAAATGCAGCAAGATCACATAGTCGCCATGCCTTCTTGTGACCAGTCCCAGTCTGCTGGCCAGCAGGTGAATCCCGAGACCAATAAGGATGACCTGCCAATTCAATGGAACGAAGTTAGCTCAGGAAGCATCGACATGTTACCTCAAAGGCAGAAATACAGGCAGCGAGCTGGTGTGCCACAGAGTCGGGCGCTCGGGCTGTTTGCCGGCACGACTAATCCCCAACAAAACCCTCCAACGGTTCACCAAAGTGCATTTGCTTGTCAGCCGAACGGGTATCAGCAGTGCATGGAAGTGGCCCAGAGCGTCCAACGAAACAATAAAATTCCAGGTCCCCAAACGAACAAAAGTCATCAGCAGAACCCGAACCCCAACAGGCAGACGTTCATCCCCGCAACTGGGGAGTTCCCTTACGTTGCGAATGTACCAACCCGAGAGTTGGAGTCAGCCAACGTACAAGGCCAAGACGGATCGCAATATCCTCCATTCGTGTCACGGCATCCAGCTGCAAAGGTGACCAACGGGATGCAGAACCGAAACATGATGGTGCAGAATTTCAACCAGTGTCAGCAAGCTGCCAGTCAGCAAACGATGGAAGGGTTACTTTTCCACTGTGTGAATGGCTCTGCTCAAGCAAGCATCGGTGATTCGGGCGTTCTGGGATTTAGCAACCAACCACCTCAAGCTGCTGTGTTTCCCGGGCTCCAAGGTTCCCAGCAGGTTTCTCACAGTTCAGGAAATCAACAGCTTGGCTTACATTCGCCGAAAGGTCATCAAATGTACACGAACAGGCAGCCAAGTCTACCGCCGAACCGAGTTACCCACCAGCAAAGCAGTTTAGGTAACCTTAACCAAATTTACCGCATGACCAGTATTAAGACAGAGGTACAAGACCTGCCACAGACCCTGAACAGTTCATGCTCCAACGTGCAGCACTACATTCGGCAAGGTTACAACCAAAACTCTACCTTCAGACAGCAAGCCAGGAAAAATGTCAAGTTCACTGGTCAGGAGACTAACTTCCAGCAGACTGGCCATCGCAAGTCGACGGAGCTAATTTCTCCAGGTTCCAATCAAGTGACTAGCACTGTTGGTGGCAATAGCCTAGACGCTGTACAGATTGATTTCGATGCCATCCTCGACGATGAAGACCACCGCAGTTTAATTTCAGGAGCCCTGAGTCCAAGCATTCTGCAAAACTTCTCCCAGACTTCTTCCCATCTCCACAGCCCACGCACGTCTCTCACGTTTCATAGCATGCCCCTGAGCACCACAAACATGGCCATTGGGGATATGACCTCCTTGCTGACTTCACTGGCAGAAGAAAGTAAATTCTTAACAGTTATGCCATAAAGGTCCAGACATTGGGCAGGTTGTTTTTTCTCCTTTAGCCACCTATGTACGTTTTAAGCAATTTCGCCCCAACAAAGGGATGGATGCATTCTACTAAACCCCCCCCCCCCCCGACGTGGGATTAAAGGTGTCCCTTTTGTGCCATGCTTGGGAGAATATGTCTTCCACTGCAGTGACAGATTTAAATTGAACATACAGTCAGTATTTTAAGTTAGTGTTTGTTTCTTTTTCACTTTGTTTACTGAATGAAGAGCTGCGGTAAATGTTTCATGTGCATGTTTAGAACACTAAATAAGGCCAAACGTAAGCACTGTTGCCCGGTAGTTATTGTAATGACAAGTTTTGTGCGTTTCGTGTGATGTCGACTTTTCAACAAGCGACATTTGACACGAGGGATAATGTTTAATGAGTGACTGACTGTCCTTGTGAAACTATTGACAAATATGATTGGTTTCACAATCGAAACCGAGAGAAGTCGTTTGCTCAGGTAGGTCGTATTGATATTTCTGCTCTGTTGACCTACAGAAGAACTAAACGTGATGTGGAGGTTTTACACATCAGGATGCTTGAACAGCTTTCATTGACTGTTGAATGGAATACTTGTACTGTTTTATATGTTTTTGTTTAACTTTTTTTTGTTTTGCCAAGAAAGCCATATGGAGACCAGTACTAGTTGTAGAATGTTTAGTTTAGTGTTTGTTTAGATCTGTAGTACTGTATGCATTTCTAAAGTAGATGTGATAATCGTAGCAAAGCATAGTAAACTAGAACATATTGGTTGTGCTTGACACAAAGCAGCATGATATTTGCTGGATGTTGATAAGGTACTGTATGTGCCTTATTTCTTGTGTCAGTTTTACACATCGGGACCAACAATTCTGCCAAATCTTGGACTTGATGCTTGATGTTAAGCCATTAGTACTTTATTGTTTAGTATTTCCGGTTTGAGATATCACATTGGCAGTTTAGGACTCGTGCTTTAAAGCTTATTGTCTATCTGATTTTTTTTAAAACCGTTGCCATTGTAGTTTATCTTGTAAAATACACACTGTACTCTCAATATTTTTCAGTATTGAAAGCAATGATGAAATGTAATCCTTCTAATGTAAATACCTTCACGTAGAATTAGAATGGCCGTACTGAATTTCATTGGTGTTTGGCACTTTAAGCTCCACCAAGACGTCATGCGGGTTTCCCTCAAACTCAACTCTGTAGCAGTGTATGTAAACATTGTAATTTTTCGCTTTCAGAACTACTTAGTGGTTGTGCAACAAAGGAACAAAAGTTTGTACAATTTTAATAAACCTCTCATTCTTAGCTTTTTGTCATGTCGTCTTCTTCTTGCCATCTGCACATTTCGATTTTGATTTCCGCATTGGAATGGCGGGACTGTCATACGTTGAAAGGCTGGAGCGACCGGGCTTGTATACACTGGAATTTAGAAGGTATGAGAGAGGAGATCTTATCGAAACGTATAAGATTATTAAGGGGTTGGACACGTTAGAGGCAGGAAACATGTCCCCAATGTTGGGGGAGTCCAGAACAAGGGGCCACAGTTTAAGAATAAGGGGTAGGCCATTTAGAAACGGAGACGAGGAAAAACTTTTTCAGTCAGAGAGTTGTGAATCTGTGGAATTCTCTGCCTCAGAGGGCAGTGGAGGCCAATTCTCTGAATGCATTCAAGAGAGAGCTGGATAGAGCTCTTAAGGATAGCGGAGTCAGGGGGTATGGGTCGAAGGCAGGAACGGGGTACTGATTGAGAATGATCAGCCATGATCACATTGAATGGCGGTGCTGGCTCGAAGGGCCGAATGGCCTCCTCCTGCACCTATTGTCTATTGTCTATAATCCCCTCCAGATACCTTTCCATCACTGATGTTAGACTCACAGGTAGTTCTCGGCTTTTCTTTGCAGCTCTTATACCAGCACTTACATATCTTATAAAGGCACAATATTAGCCACCCTCTAGTCTTCTGGTATCTTACCCATGGCTAACAACAATATAATGTGTAAGATAACATGTCATCATTGTTATCCACTTGGCGAACAATATATCTGCCTGGCCACCAGCAAATTTCATCGTTCTTTTCCCACAATATCCTAAGGTACACTTGGTCAGGCTCCGGTGATTCATCCACCTTCATGCGCTTTGAGACTGTCAACACTTTCTCTTTTGTAATGTGGAGATGTTTCAAGATATCACTTACCTCTTCCCTGAATTCCCTACCTTCAATGGCCTTCTCTACGTAAATACGGATAAGAAATATTAATTTATGTCCTCATCCATCTCCTGTGGCTCCATACAGAGACAACCACAACACGATATCTCTACCTCGTTAACATTTTGCTCTTAATACACCTACAGAATCTTTTAGGTATCACAAAATGCTGGAGTAACTCAGCGGGTCAGGCAGCATCACTAGAGAGAAGGAATGGGTGATGTTTCGGGTCGAGACCCTTCTTCAAACTGATCATCCAACTCAGTATCCCTTACCTGCCTTCTCTCCATACCCCCTGATCCCTTTAGCCACAAGGGTCACATCTAACTCCCTCTTAAATATAGCCAATGAACTGGCCTCAACTACCTTCTGTGGCAGAGAATTCCACAGATTCACCACTCTCTGTGTGAAAAAAAACGTTCTCATCTCGGTCCTAAAAGACTTCCCCCTTATCCTTAAACTGTGACCCCTTGTTCTGGACTTCTCCAACATCGGGAACAATCTTCCTGCATCTAGCCTGTCCAACCCCTTAAGAATTTTGTAAGTTTCTATAAGATACCCCCTCAATCTTCTAAATTCCAGCGAGTACAAGCCGAGTCTATCCAGTCTTTCTTCATATGAAAGTCCTGCCATCCCAGGAATCAATCTGGTGAACCTTCTCTGTACTCCCTCTATGGCAAGAATGTCTTTCCTCAGATTAGGAGACCAAAACTGTACGCAATACTCCAGGTGTGGTCTCACCAATGCCCTGTATAACTGCAGCAGAACATCCCTGTTAGCCTGGTCCTCTCCCCATCTCACACTTAAAAGCCTCCCACTGGCCAGACGTCCCCTTATTTGCAAACATCCACTCTCAATCAACCTTTGTAAATTACTGTCAAATGCCATTAAAATTAGCTTTCCCCAATATAGGATTTTCACTTGTGGACCCATCCTATCTTTTTCCATAACTATTTGAAAACTATTAGAATTATGTTCTCTAGCCCCCAAAGTGCTCCCCCACTGACACTTCAGTCACATGCCTTTCTTAGTTCTTGGTCCTCCAAAATATTCCAAATGGAATTTAAACTGGAGGTGGCGGAGTATGGACTTAAGCAAGAAGGGCTTCTTGGAGAAGAAGAGCTGCCTTGAATGTAGTTGCATCTGGTTGAGTAACTATAGTAGGGTGAAGACTATTCCATGCTTTAATTGTGCGAGAGAAGAATGTATTGCTACACACATCTGTCTTGGCAGCTGGTATCTCAAATTGAATCGAATGCCCTCGTCTACTCCTGATAAGTTTGGGTTTGGTGTAGATGTGGTCATCTAAGTCGAGCTGACCGTTTAACATTTTGTAAAAACAGGTCAAACGGTGGGCTTTACGTCTGTCTTGGAGAGTGTTCCACCCCAATGAATTTAGAAGTTCCCAATAGGCCTCATTCCCAATAGGAGGCCCAGAGTTGCCTCAAATCTAGTAGGGCCATCTACATATTGCTCGGGAAAACTTTCCAGGCGCACGTAACAAATTCCCTCCATCCAAGCCCTTAAGACCATAGTAGTCCCAATCAACTACAGGGTAGTTGAAATCAGCTACTATTACAAGCCCCTATTATTCTTACAGCTCCCTGCGATCAATATACATATTTGCTCCTCTAATTCCTGTTGATTATTGGAGGGCCTACCCAAACCATCTTTCCTTCCACAGATGCTGTCTGACCCGCCGAGTTCTTCCAGTAGAGTGTTTTTGCTCTGTCCTCATGCTGCTCTGTTGGTCATTAAAAGGGTGGAGGCAGCTGGACTTCAAAATGGCGGCACGTCCAGACGAAGCGGCTTGGCGCTCCTCCATCCGATGCAATTCGGAGCAGCCTAGCACCGAATGCGGCTGCAAAAAAACCCAAGAAAGTACACCCGGGAAAACCATAAAACGTAAAGAACACAAACGCTGTTTTAAAACTGTTCCAATTTGTTTCATTGGGTTGTTTAAATTAATACTGACTAGCTAATTAATTAATTGCATCGTATGGGAGGCGCATTCCCAATCTCGTTGTACCCCTGTACAATGACAATAAAGATGTATTGTATTGTATTGTATTGTATTAACCAGTCGAGAGTCAAGAGGTGTTTAATTGGGTAGGAAAAAAAACTGCGAAGCATTTTGTGTCTGCCAGGAATAGGTGTTTAATTGTCATGCGTACCGGAAATTGAACAATGAAATTCTTACTTTCTGCTGTTTAACAACCCCATGTATGTAATGATATATAGAAAAAGATATAATAATCAATAATATAATGAATTAAGAAGCATAATCCCTGGTAAGCATAATAGAGCAAAACAGAAGTGCTTGGAGACATAGAAGGTCATAGTTGTTGAGGCAGTGGTTCGTATAGTGCAGTGTTCAAGAGCATGGAATTCTCTGCCTCAGAAGGCAGTGGAGGCCAATTCTCTGGATGCTTTCAAGAGAGAGCTAGATAGAGCTCTTAATGATAGCGGAGTCAGGAGGTATGGGGAGAAGGCAGGAACGCGGTACTGATTGTGAATGATCAGCCATGATCACATTGAATGGCGGTGCTGCCTCGAAGGGCTGAATGGCCTACTCCTGCACCTATTGTCTATTGTCATGGGATTTCTGGGAAGAAGTCGTTCTTGAACCTGGTGGTCTAGGTTTTCGGACTCCTGTATTTTCTTCCCAATAGTGGTCATGAAATGGTGGCTTGGGTTTTTGGTGATAACGGCTGCCTTTTGAAGGGCCCTTGATTGTGGGGAGGTCAGTACATGAGATGGACTGGGCAATGTTGACTACACTCTCTAGTTTCCTTCATTTCTTGGAGTTTGAGTTGCCAAACCAGGCCTAGATTATGTCGCTCACTTCCCTGAGTTTCAAGTGTGTGTTTGACTGCTCGGACCTGGAGTCTGATGCCAGGATTTGGTTGTTCTGGACAGTATAAGGTTTCAGAATTTCAAATTTGAAAACAAGTTTTAACAGGAAGACAGTATGAGAGTTGCTGCCGCTACTGGAATTTAGAAGGATGAGAGGAGATCTTATCGAAACGTATAAGATTATTAAGGGGTTGGACACGTTAGAGGCAGGAAACATGTTCCCAATGTTGGGGGAGTCCAGAACCAGGGGCCACAGTTTAAGAATAAGGGGTAGGCCATTTAGAACTGAGATGAGGAAAAACCTTTTCAGTCAGAGAGTTGTGAATCTGTGGAATTCTCTGCCTCAGAAGGCAGTGGAGGCCGATTCTCTGAATGATTCAAGAGAGAGCTAGATAGAGCTCTTAAGGATAGCGGAGTCAGGGGGTATGGGGAGAAGGCAGGAACGGGGTACTGATTGAGAATGATCAGCCATGATCACATTGAATGGCGGTGCTGGCTCGAAGGGCCGAATGGCCTCTTCCTGCCCCTATTGTCTATTGTCTATTGCTACTAAACGTATTATAAATCCTGCAAAACCATCGCCAGTCCCACCTCTTAAAGGCAGACCTCTGGGCTAACCACAAAAGTCACCACTCAACCTGGTAATTGACCTGAACGATGAAACCCCAGTCTTCCGTCTTCCAACCAAGGTAAGCCTCAAGTACGTGAGAGAAGCCAAGGAAGATGATGTGGCCACCTGATCCACAAGTAGAACATAAGGAACGGCCGAAAATGTGACTATCACCACCCAAGTCAGATCATTGCCCACATTGTGGACTCCTGGCCTCTGAGATCTGTTTCTAGTTGGCATCATAGCCATTCACACAACGTCACTATTGGCTGGACCCCCATCTGTATAAATATAGAATATACTAGACCAAGTGGACCAGTTGGGCCCAAATTTCTCCTGCATTGGTGCAGCACCCTCACCTTCCCCTCTCCCCCCCTCCCTCACCCCTCCCCTCCTCATCCCCCTTTCCCTCCCCCCCTTCCCCTTGCCCTCCCCCTCAACCCCCCTTATCCTCCCCCCTCCCTCCCTCAACCCCCTCCCTCCACCTCCCCTTCCTCCCTCCCGAGGAGATAGATTTAAACTTTGAATAACTTAAAAAATATAACACCGACTTCAATGAAACTTCTTGCATTAGCACCAAAGGGACAATGGTGAGTAAGGTGGGCCTAAAATTGCTGCGCTGACGTGTATCGTTTTGGCTGTAGTTCAGGAACAAATAAACAAACAAATGAGAGTTTTAGTATATAGATGCAGCTTTCTCTAGGAGATTTGTTGGGTCAGCTGAAATTTTTTGTCAGGAATCCTCACAGTCTGAGCTCATTTTTTAGATTTTTAGATTTAGAGATACAGCGCGGAAACAGGCCCTTCGGCCCACCGAGTCCGCACCTTCCAGCGATCCCCGCACATTAACACTATCCTACACACACTAGGGACAATTTTGACATTTCCCCGGTCAATTAACCTACATACCTTTACGTCTTTGGAGTGTGGGAGGAAACCGAAGATCTCGGAGAAAACCCACGCAGGTCACGGGGAGAACGTACAAACTCCGTACAGACGGAGTTGAACGAGATGGTCCCATGCTAATGACTAACAAATACTAAAACAACTGGCTAATGTATTTCAATGAAAAATAGTCGTACAAGTAACTAAGGCTGTTTTTCCTGATTAATTGAATAGTTTTGAAAAAAGTGATTAATCAAATCATTAAATCATTAATTAATCATTAATTATTAATTAAACACTCTGCCGCCGATTAAAATGATTCATTTTCAAAAATCTAACTTTCATGATTTTCAAGTTGAAACTCATTCGTTTTCGGCAAATCTACCTTTATTTCACAAACGTGACCCTGCTTTAGACAGTCATTGGGTCAGACATCAAAAAAGGTAAGTTATCAATGGTCTCATCGCCCAACGATGTGTGCAATTTTGTGAGAGGGGCCAGCAGCACTAAAACATCTTTCAGATTCAGCTGCTTCTTCTTATCGTGACCACAACATGCTAGATATTGTGTTTCAGCCAAAACTGAACACAACTCTTAGCAATATCATTGGGGTTTTTTTAGATTTAAATGTTTTAGATTTAGAGATACAGCGCGGAAACAGGCCCTTCGGCCCACCGGGTCCGCGCCGCCCAGCGATCCCCACACATTAACACTATCCCGCACACACTAGGGACAATTTTTACATTTGCCCAGCCAATTAACCTACAAACCTGTACGTCTTTGGAGTGTGGGAGGAAACCGAAGATCTCGGAGAAAACCCACGTAGGTCACGGGGAGAACGTACAAACTCCGTACAGACGGCGCCCGTAGTCAGGATCGAACCTGTGTCTCCGGCGCTGCATTCGCTGTAAGGCAGCAACTCTACCGCCGCGTCACCGTGCCGCCATTGTTCTCTGCGAGCTCCTCAACTTTGCATTCGTGCTGCAGTAGAGGACATCTCAATAGGTGCTCCATAGTTAGCTGAGCTGGGAGAAATTCAGCTGAGCTGGGACAAATATTCAGAGTGCTGTGTACACTTTTTAAATGTGCTTGGGTGTTTCGAAGTGCTTTGTAGGACAGTCAATTTTGTTGCTTCAATATCTTAAATGTCTTGCTGGTTTGAAGGCTGGTTTGAAGAAGGGTCTCGACCCGAAACGTTACCCATTCCTTCTCTCCAGTGATGCTGCCTGTCCCGCTGAGTTACTCCAGCTTTTTGCGTCTTGCTGGTTTGAATATGACTCCAGTGGCTCTGGCTTCTTGACATTCTTCCTGGACAGGATGGCATCCAGCTCTTCTGATTCACTCTGCATCACAGTGGGCTCAGCTTGATCATTACCTTCTTCACCATTGTCATCAAATAGATCTTCGTCTTTGTCTGAGAGCAGCCGGATGTAAACATCTCTCGCGATTTTGGCAAGATGATTCGTTGGGAGCGCAAGTCAGGAGTTCCAGGCAGAGTCATAATGTATAATGTTAGAGAGAGACTACGTGCTGTCCACAGGCACCTTGGGGGATTTCCGGGACCGTGGGGCATCCTGGACAAGGATTGTAACATAGTTGTATAGAAGGAAAATAACTGCAGATGCTGGTTCAAATTGAAGGTAGACACAAAATGCTGGAGTAACTCAGCGGGTCGGGCAGCATCTCAGGAGACTTCAGACTGAAGAAGGGTCTCGACCCAAAACGTCACCCATTCCTTCTCTCCAGAGATGCTGCCTGCCCCGCTGAGTTACTCCAGCATTTTGTGTCTACTTTCATAGTGGTATAGTAGTTCATTTAGTATATTTGTGGGTCTTGTATTATGGTGGGGGGTTTTGCTTTGTTTTATTGTATTGTAAATATTATTTTTAATAATTGAATAAATTTTTTGATTAAAGAAAAACAAAAAACATCTGACTTCTTGCCTTGAAAGTCAATTCAGTTATTCGACATTTTGCTGTTCAGAAATTTCTGAACGCATTTAACTGATTGATTATGTTTACATTTTTGCTTAGCTTTACTGGATTAACTGGCTGAAAAGTTAGCAAACATTTATTGACAAAACAAGGAAATCTAATTCTAACCCACTGACTCCCACAACTTTCTCAACTACACTTCTTCCCACCCTGCCTCCTGCAAAGACGCTATCCCCTACTCCCAATTCCTCCGTCTACGCCGCATCTGTGCCCAAGATGAGGTGTTCCATGCCAAGACATCCAAGGTGTCCTCATTGTTTAGGGAACGGGGGTTCCCCTCTCCCATCATAGGTGAGGCCCTCACTCGTGTCTCCTCGGTACCCCACAGCTCCGCCCTTGCTCCCCCTCCCCCTAGTCGCAACAGGGACCTGGAAGGTCATGTTTGACTAATCTTCTTGAATTTTTTGAAGAGGTTACCAGGGAAATTGATAAGGGCAAGGCTGTGGATGTTGTTTATATGGACTTCAGTAAGGCATTTGACAAGGTTCCACATGGAAGGTTGATTAAGAAGGTTAAATCGTTGGGTATTAATAGTGAGGTTGCAAGATGGATTCAACAATGGCTGAATGGGAGATACCAGAGGGTAATGGTTGACAATTGTATGTCAGGTTGGAGGCCAGTGTCTAGTGGAGTGCCCCAGGGATCTGTGTTGGGTCCACTGTTGTTTGTCATTTACATTAATGATCTGGATGATGGTGTGGCAAATTGGATTAGTAAATATGCAGATGATACTAAGATAGGTGGTGTAGTTAGTAATGAAGTAGAGTTTCAAAGTCTACAGAGAGACTTGGGCCTTTTGGAAGGGTGGGCTGAAAGATGGCAGATGGAGTTTAATGCTGATAAGTGTGAGGTGCTGCATTTTGGTAGGACAAATCAAAATAGGACGTACAGGGTAAATGGTAGGGAATTGAGGAATGCAGTGGAACAGAGGGATCTGGGAATAACTGTGCATTGTTCCCTAAAGGTGGAATCTCATGTGGATAGGGTGGTGAAGAAGGCATTTGGTATGCTTGCCTTTATAAATCAGAGCATCGAGTATAGAAGTTGGGATGTAATGTTAAAATTGTACAGGGCATTGGTGAGGCCGAATCTGGAGTATGGTGTGCAGTTCTGGTCGCCAAATTATAGGAAAGATGTCGACAAAATGGAGAGGGTACAGAGGAGATTTACTAGAATGTTGCCTGGGTTTCAGCACTTAAGCTACAGAGAGAGGTTGAACAGGTTGGGTCTTTATTCTTTGGAGCGTAGAAGGTTGAGGGGGGACTTGATAGAGGTTTTTAACATTTTGAGAGGGACGGACAGAGTTGACGTGGGTAGGCTTTTCCCTTTGAGAGTGGGGAAGATTCCAACAAGGGGACATAGCTTCAGAATTGAGGGACAAAAGTTTAGGGGTAACATGGGGGGTAATTTCTTTACTCAGAGGGTGGTGGCTGTATGGAATGGGCTTCCGGTGGAAGTGGTGGAGGCTGGCTCGATTTTATTATTTAAGAGTAAATTGGATAGGTATATGGATAAGAGGGGATTAGAGGGTTATGGTCTGAGTGCAGGTAGATGAGACTAGGTCAGGGAGAATGGTCGGCGTGGACTGGAAGGGCCGAACGGGCCTGTTTCCGTGCTGTAGTTGTTATATGGTTATATGGTTATATGGTTATAGGGACAGAATCCCCCTAGTCTTTACCTTCCACCCCATCAGCCGTCGCATACAGCACATAATCCTCCGAAATTGTCGCCACCTCCAACGGGATCCCAAAACTAGTCACATCTTCCCATCTCCACCCCTTTCCACCTTCCGCAGAGACCGTTCCATCCGCAACTCCCTGGTTAACTCATCCCCTTCCCACCCAAACCACCCCCTCCCTCAGTACCTTCCCCTGCAACGGCAGAAGATGCACCATCTGTACCTCCTCCCTCGACTCTGTCCAGCGACCCCCGACAGTCCTTTCAGGTTAGGCAGAGTTTCACTTGCATCTCCTCCAACCTCATCTACTGTATCAGTTGTTCAAGATGTGGACTCCTAGTGAGTCGGTGAGACTAAACGTGGACTGGGCGACCGCTTCCCTGAACACCTTCGCTCAGTCCGCCTGGACGCATCTGATCTCGTTAGACACGTTAGAGGCAGGAAACGTGTTCCCAATGTTGGGGGAGTCCAGAACAAGGGGCCACAGTTTAAGAATAAGGGGTAGGTCATTTAGAACTGAGATGAGGAAAAACTTTTTCAGTCAGAGAGTTGTGAATCTGTGTAATTCTCTGCCTCAGAAGGCAGTGGAGGCCAATTCTCTGAATGCATTCAAGAGAGAGTTAGATAGAGCTCTAAATGATAGCGGAGTCAGGTGGTATGGGGAGAAGGCAGGAACGGGGTACTGATTGAGAATGATCAGCCATGATCACATTGAATGGCGGTGCTGGCTTGAAGGGCCGAATGGCCTCTTCCTGCACCTATTGTCTATTATTGTCTATCTCCCGGTTACTTAACACTCTAATTCTTCCCATTCCCACATAGACCTATCTGACCGAGATCTCCTCCATTGAAGCTAAACGTAAATTGGAGGAGCAGCATCTCATATTTCGCTTGGGCAGCTTACAGCCCAGTGGTACGAATATTGATCTCTCTCACATCAATTAGAGCATTCCCTCTCTCTCCATCCCTCCCCCACCCAAGTCGCACCAGCTTCTCGTTTTCACACAACAAACAGCTAACAATGGCCTGTTTTTTTATCGTCGTTACTTTTTTGCATATCTTTCATTCATTGTTCTTTATCTCTCTGCGTGGTGCATTCCCAATCTCGTTGTACTCCTGTACAATGACAATAAAGGTATATTGTATTGTACATATTATCATATCATATCATATATATACAGCCGGAAACAGGCCTTTTCGGCCCACCAAGTCCGTGCCGCCCAGCGATCCCCGTACATTAACACTATCCTACACCCACTAGGGACAATTTTTACATTTACCCAGCCAATTAACCTACATACCTGTACGTCTTTGGAGTGTGGGAGGAAACCGAAGATCTCGGAGAAAACCCACGCAGGTCACGGGGAGAACGTACAAACTCCTTACAGTGCAGCACCCGTAGTCAGGATCGAACCTGAGTCTCCGGCGCTGCATTCGCTGTAAAGCAGCAACTCTACCGCTGCGCTACCGTGCCGCCCTTGACATTGTATCATCGTCTATATCTCTTGTTTCTCTTATCCCTAACCAGTCTGAAGAAGGGTCTCGACCCGAAACGTCACCCATTCCTTCTCTCCAGAGATGCTGCCTGACCCGCTGAGTTATTCAGTGTAGATGGGGCATCTTGGGACAAGTTGGCCGAAAAGCCTGTTTCTGTATTTTATCACTCTATGAATCTCTCTGAAAAGGAGAATTGTCTAAAGGTTGTTAGTGCACATTTGCTGCAATGGGAAGACATGAAAGATTTGTGAAGTTTCACAATTATAACTTGAGCTTGGAGTGTTACAACTAAACATGAGAGCTTTGTTGTCTCTTGTGCTGAGGAAGTAGAGCTGGCACACAGTTCAAGGCAACCTGTCCAAAGAGGACGTAAGGATATAGGGTCAGCAGGAGACTCAATCTAGCTTCGGCAAGGTCTGCTTAAATTCTGGTATGTCGCAAATACACTCAAGGCTCCTTGTACACCAGTCACTGAAAGTAAGCGTGCAGGTACAGCAGGCAGTGAAGAACTCTACTGGTATGTTGGCCTTCATAATGAGAGGATTTGAGTACAGGAGCAAAGAAGTCCTTCTGCAGTCGTGTAGGGCCCTGGTGAGACCACATCTGGAGTATTGTGTGCAGTTTTGGTCTCCTAATTTGAGGAAGGACGTCCTTGCTATTGATGCAGTGCAGCGTAGGTTCACGAGGTTAATCCCTGGGATGGAGAGACTAGGCTTGTATTCACTGTAGTTTAGAAGGATGAGAGGGGATCTTATAGAGACGTATAAAATTATAAAAGGACTAGACAAGCTAGATGCAGGAAAAAAATTCCCAATGTTGGGGGAGTCCAGAACCAGGGGACACAGTCTAAGAATAAAGGGGAGGCCAGAGAATTGTGAATTTGTGGAATTCTCTGCCACAGAAGGCAGTGGAGGCCAATTCACTGGATGCATTTAAAAGAGAGTTAGATAGAGCTTTAGGGGCTAGTGGAATCAAGGGATATGGGGAGAAGGCAGGCACGGGTTACTGATTGTAGATGATCAGCCATGATCACAATGAATGTGCTCGAATGGCCAAATGGCCTCCTCCTGCACCTATTTTCTATGTAAGCACTGTGTTGACAAGGGGAGTGAAAGGTTCTGACCCAGTGAATTCTTCTGCTTCTGGCTCCATCCAGACCAGTGCTTGGATTTGTAACACCTCATATTTATCAGTTCTTCTCTTCCTTTGTCCGTCTCTGGTGAGACCACACCTGGAGCACTGGTGAGACCACACCTGGAGTATTGCGTACAGTTTTGGTCTCCTAATCTGAGGAAAGACATTCTTGCCATAGAGGGAGTACAGAGAAGGTTCACCAGATTGATTCCTGGGATGGCGGGACTTTCATATGAAGAAAGACTGGATAGACTCGGCTTGTACTCGCTGGAATTTAGAAGATTGAGGGAGGCTCTTATAGAAACATACAAAATTCTTAAGGGGTTGGATGCGGGAAGATTGTTCCCGATGTTGGGGAAGTCCAGAACAAGGGGTCACAGTTTAAGGGTAAGGGGGAAGTCTTTTGGGACGGAGATGAGAACGTTTTTTTTCACGCAGAGAGTGGTGAATCTGTGGAATTCTCTGCCACAGAAGGTAGTTGAGGCCAGTTCATTGGCTATATTTAAGAGGGAGTTAGATGTGGCCCTTGTGGCTAAAGGGATCAGGGGGTATGGAGAGAAGGCAGGTACGGGATACTGAGTTGGATGATCAGCCCATGATCATATTGAATGGCGGTGCAGGCTCGAAGGGCCGAATGGCCTACTCCTGCACCTATTTTCTATGTTTCTATGTCTCCCCGTGCTTCTTTCTCAGATTGAGGATGAACTGCTTGCACTGCAGCTTTTTTGGGGGATTCTCAGGTGAGACTAGTGTGTGAACTGTAAACTCTTCCACAAATGGGGTAACAAAGCGACTAGTGAACAGTCTTGTGCACGGGCAGTTTGTGAGGTGGCCGATGACTTACTCACAACTTCTGCACTGTTTCGATGAATGGTTCCAGAATTCTCAATACCTCTCCAAATGCTTCTTCGCGAATTTGACCAGTCAAATTGGCCAGAGGTACCCAGGTATCAGTGGAGATATTGCATTTCTTAAAGAGACTTTGAGCACATTGTTAATGTTCCTTCTCTTAACACCCTCTTACAATACAGCTGTTTCCAGAGTCTGGTGTCGGCCATGCCAATGACGTGAGCTGCCCAATGTAACCGACTGAGCGTAACTAATTGTAATTAATTTATTTATTAGCCAAGTATGTAAACATACAAGGGTTTTGATTTGCGTACAGTCACACAAAAAAGCAACAAGATACACCGGTCAGCCAAAACATTATGACCACTGACAGGCGAAGTGAATAACATTGATTATCTTGTTACAGTGGCACCTGTCCAGGGGTGGGATATATTAGGCAGCAAGTGAACAGTCAGGTCTTGATGTTGATGTGTTGGATGCAGGAGAAATGGGCAGGAGTAAAGACCTGAGCGACTTTGACAAGGGCCAAATTGTTATGGCCAGACGACTGGGTCAGAGCGTCTCTGAAACGGCAAGGCTTGTGGGGTGCTCCCGGTCAGCGGTGGTGAGTACCTACCGACAGTGGTCCGAGGAGGGACAAACCACAAACCGGCAACGGACAGGGTGTTGGGCGCCCAAGACTCATCGATGCGCGAGGGCAACGAAGGCTATCCCTTCTGTTCCGAACCGACGGAAGGTCTACTGTGGCACAAGTCACAGAAAATGTTAATGGTGGTCATGGGAGGAATGTGTCACAATACACAGTGCATCGCACCCTGCTGCGTATGGGGCTGCACACGGAGGACCAACAGCACATTAGGCAGGTGGTCATAATGTTTTGGCTGATCGGTGCACATTCATATCGTATGGAAATGCTACTGTGACACCAAGTGGAGCCACTCTATCAGTAACATAGAAACCTAGAAAATAGGTGCAGGAGTTGGCCATTCGGCCCTTCGAGCCTGCACCGCCATTCAATATGATCATGGCTGATCATCCAACTCAGTAACCTGTACCTGCCTTCTCTCCATACCCCCTGATCCCTTTAGCCACAAGGGCCACATCTAACACCCTCTTAAATATAGCCAATGAACTGGCCTCAACTACCTTCTGTGGTAGAGAATTCCACAGGTTCACCACTCTCTGTGTGAAAAAAAACGTTCTCATCTCGGTCCTAAAAGACTTTCCCTTATCCTTAAACTGTGACCTCTTGTTCTGGACTTCCCCAACATCGGGAACAATCTTCCTGCATCTAGCCTGTCCAACCCTTTAAGAATTTTGTACGTTTCTATAAGATCCCCCCTCAATCTTCTAAATTCCAGCAAGTACAAGCCGAGTCTATCCAGTATTTCTTCATATGAAAGTCCTGCCATCCCAGGAATCAATCTGGTGAACCTTCTCTGTACTCCCTCTATGGCAAGAATGTCTTTCCTCAGATTAGGAGACCAAAACTGTACGCAATACTCCAGGTGTGGTCTCACTGTTGGCTGGAAATGATCTTCCTTCAAGTATCTCCCCAATTCTCAAAGGCACTGTTTAACTTTGTTTCTCTCCCACTTACATCCAGGGAGTTCCAGATGATAAATGCTCTCCACTTCTGCTTTCTCTCGCATCACCTTATGTGTTTGGTCGAAAGGTCATTGACCAACTAGTTCTGGGATTATCTTTCTCTCTGTTCTACGCAAAGCAGTCAGATCCTCCACACACCCAGCAAATCACCAGTCAACCTTCTTTGGTCTCAGATGTTACTTTGGAAAATGATTGATCTCAATTGCATAGTGGTGGAAATAAGCAGTGTATTTGATTTTAGGGCCTGGACGATATTAAAATGAATATCGCAAGATAATACACAAAAACGATGAAACCTACTCACGTACAGCTTTTCTCACACTGAAGTTATTTTAATTATACCTCAGAGCCTGCCTCAAATATCTTAGACCTGGCTTTGCAATGGGTTGCTGACAGCACTCTCCACTGATGCAAAAGTCTAACAACATATTACCATCGAAGGTAGACATTAAAAAGCTGGAGTAACTCAGCAGGTCAGTCAGCTTCTCTGGAGAAAGGGAACAGGTGACATTTCCGATCGAGACCGTTCTTCAGACCGACGTTTCACGTTGAGACCCTTCGTCAGACGAAGAAGGACCTCGACCCGAAATGTCACCCATTGCTTTTCTCCAGAGATGCTGACTGACCTGCTGAGTTACTCCAGCTTTTTGTGTCAGTCTTCGGTTTAAACCAGTTCCTTCCAACATATCACAATCATTGTCTAAGAAAATAACTGCAGATGCTGGTACAAATCGAAGGTATTTATTCACAAAATGCTGGAGTAACTCAGCAGGTCAGGCAGCATCTCAGGAGAGAAGGAATGGGTGACGTTTTGGGTCGAGACCCTTCTTCAGACTGAAGAATCACAATCATTGTGTACGTTTGCCGACAGGTTCATTTAATGGCTTGCTACTGAGAGAGTATGCTATGCCTTGCTGTTTGTAAATCCCAGGTATTCAGTTACTCTGATACAGGACTTAATGGAGAAAAAAATGTCACCCTTTTGACAAAATGTGAGTGAGCATATTTGTGCATGAGACATTGAGGTAACGTAAACAATGTCAAACCTCACGTTTCTGTTTTGTTTAAATGCAGTACATTTATCTACCTAATATAGAGATATCTCGATGTAGATATTTATATAAAATCATTGATCTCCCACAAATATAATGATCCAAATACAGATGGAACAGCAGGGAGAACAGGTTACCGATTGTAGATGATCAGCCACGATCACAATGAATGGCGGTGCTGGCTCGAAGGGCCAAATGGCCCCCTCCTGCACCTATTTTCTATGTTTCTATGGTCTGCTGGCTGGGAAAAAAAATCTCCTAAAGTTATTCTCATGAGCACAGCATATTTTCAAAAAGGTTATTCAAGTTGTTTATGTTTGTGGTTGAACTCTGAGATAATTGCCTATGATTCACATGAATAAGATGTTTTTGAAAGACTGTCCCATTTTCCCATGCTTGGAAAGTGGGTTTGGTTGAAAAGACAACACACAGGGAATTTCAGATAGTGTTTGTGTTGCTCCAGATGCCCAGTTGTGTTGGACCGCTGGACATTTATGATATGCAGACACAAGAAACCGCAGGAGCTGGAATCTTGGGAAAAGTGCAAAATGCTGGATTAATCCAGCAGTCAGGCAGCATCTGTGAAGGGACTGGACAGGCGATGTTTCAGGTCGGGATAACCTTTCCAGTGGCAGGCAGGGAAAAGAGAGGTGGGGATGGGACAAAGCCGGGGCGAGTGATAGGTGGAAGGTAGGCGCAAAAAGCTGGAGTAACTCAGCAAGTCGGGCAGCATCTCTGGAGAAAAGAAGTAGGTGGCGTTTCGGGTCAAGACCCTTCTTCAGACTGAGAGTCAGGGGAGAGGGAACTGAGAGATATTAAAAGGTATATAGAACAAACTAATGAAAGGTATGCAGAAAGACAGATCAAAGCCAGCAGCGATGATAGTCAATAGAAAATAGGTGCAGGAGGAGGCCATTCGGCCTTTCGAGCCAACACCGCCAGTCAATGTGATCATGGCTGATCATCCACAATCAGTACCCCGTTCCTGCCTTCTCCCCATACCCCCTGACTCCGCTATCCTTAAGAGCTCTATCTAGCTCTCTCTTGATCAAGGAAAGGTGGAGCCCACAATGAAAAGACTAGGCTTGTATTCACTGGGGTTTAGAAGGATGAGAGGGGATCTTACAGAAACATATAAAATTATAAAAGGACTGGACAAGCTAGATGCAGGAAAAATGTTCCCAATGTTGGGCGAGTCCAGAACCAGGGGCCACAGTCTTAGAATAAAGGGGAGGCCATTTAAAACTGAGGTGAGAAAAAACGTTTACACCCAGAGAGTTGTGCATTTGTGGAATTCTCTGCCACAGAGGGCAGTGGAGGCCAAATCACTGGATGGATTTAAGAGAGAGTTAGATAGAGCTCTAGGGGCTAGTGGAATCAAGGGATATGGGGAGAAGGCAGGCACGGGTTACTGATTGTGGACGATCAGCCATGATCACACTGAATGGCGGTGCTGGCTCAAAGGGCCGAATGGCCTCCTCCTGCACCTATTTTCTATGTTTCTATGGTCCATTGTTGTGTGTGGGGAAGATGAGAATGAGTAATACACACAGAGGAACTCAGCTGGACGACAATGAAACTATTACGATGACTTGGGTGGGGGGGGGGGGGGGGGCAGAGAGCATGGGGATGCAAGGATTTCTTGAAGTTAGAGAAATCAATATTCATACCTGCCCAGGAGAAATATGAGGTGCTCTCCCTCCAATTTGCATTTGGCCTCACTCTGACAGTGGAGGAGACCCGGGATAGAAAGGTCAGTATGGTTTTGAGAAGGGGGGTTAAAGTGTTGAGCAACCGGGAGATCGCGTAGGCCTATGCGGACTGAGCGAAGGTGTTCGTCGAAAGGATTGCCCAGTTTGTGCTTGGTCTCGCCGATATACAGGAGCCCGCGCCTGGAACAGCGGATACAGTAGATGAGGTTGGAGGAGGTGCAAGTGAACCTCTGCCTCACCTGAAAGGACTGTCGGCGTCCCTTGACAGGGTCGAGGGAGGAGGTATAGGGACAGGTGTTGAGCCTCCTGCAGTTGCAGGGGAAGGTACCCGGGATAGGGGTGGTTTGGGTGGGAAGTGATGAGTTAACCAAGGAGTTGCGGAGGGAACGGTCTCTGCGGAAAGTGGAAAGGGGTGGAGATGGGGAGATGTGGCTAGTGGTGGGATCCCGTTGGTGGACACAGGTGAGGCGGTTTGATTGGCGGGAATGGCGGGACTGTCATATGTTGAAAGACTGGAGCGACTGGGCTTGTATACACTGGAATTTAGAAGGATGAGAGGGGATCTTATCGAAACGTATAAGATTATTAAGGGGTTGGACACGTTAGAGACAGGAAACATGTTCCCAATGTTGGGGGAGTCCAGAACCAGGGGCCACAGTTTAAGAATAAAGGGTAGGCCATTTAGAACAGAGATGAGGAAAAACGTTTTTAGTCAGAGAGTTGTGAATCTGTGGAATTCTCTGCCTCAGAGGGCAGTGGAGGCCAATTCTCTGAATACATTCAAGAGAGAGCTAGATAGAGCTCTTAAGGATAGCGGAGTCAGGGGGGTATGGGGAGAAGGCAGGAACGGGGTACTGATTGAGAATGATCAGCCATGATCACATTGAATGGCGGTGCTGCCTCGAAGGGCCGAATGGCCTCCTCCTGCACCTGTTGTCTATTGGCAAATGGTTGAAGTACGTGATAAACAAGAGAGATGCAAAGGAGACAAAAAGGTGTCAGAAAAGAAGAGGGGAGAGGGGGAGGAGGTAGGAAAAGGGAGGGAATAAAAGGGAAATGGACTCAGGGATAGGAGGTGCGTGTACGAAGGAGAGGAAAGGATCAGGTTGACTATCTCTAGAGCTCTATCTCTGGGGGCTAGTGGGACTATGACTGGGACAGGATCATGGGAGAAATGAGTGTGACCAAGGGTGGGAGATGAGGGCACAGGGAGGAGAAAGGGGGTTAGGAGGGGTACTAATTAAAATTGGAGAACTCAATGTTCATACCGTTGGGTTGTTAGCTACTCAAGCAGACCACGAGGTGCTGGTCTCCATTTTGCACGTGACCTCACTTTTATAACATGATCTCAGCCTCGAGCAAGGGTCCTGCCCAGAAAGAATGAATGTCAATAAGTTGTTCCCGATGTTGGGGAAGTTTGTTCCCGATGTTGGGGAAGTTTGTTCCCGATGTTGGGGAAGTTTGTTCCCGATGTTGGGGAAGTCCAGAACAAGGGGTCACAGTTTAAGGATAAGGGGGAAGTCTTTTAGGACCGAGATGAGAAAGTTTTTTTTCACACAGAGAGTGGTGAATCTGTGGAATTCTCTGCCACAGAAGGTAGTTGAGGCCAGTTCATTGGCTATATTTAAGAGGGAGTTAGATGTGGCCCTTGTGGCTAAAGGGATCAGGGGGTATGGAGAGAAGGCACGTACGGGATACTGAGTTGGATGATCAGCCATGATCATATTGAATGGCGGTGCTGGCTCGAAGGGCCGAATGGCCTACTCCTGCACCTATTTTCTACGTTTCTATGTAAGTGATTTTTAAGAGTATGTTTCGTTAACAGGCACAGTATCCTGGGGAATACCCTTGTGTTAACGTGACAAAGACCCAGGTTCAATCTGGTGTTGGGTGCTGTTCTGTTTGGAGTTTTTACATTCTCTCTGTGACTGTATGGGTTTCTCTCAAGTGCTCCAGGTTCCTTCCACATCAAGATGTGCAGATTGGGAGATGAATTGCCCTTGGCATATAGGTAAGTGGTAGAGACAGGGGTGAGTTGACAATATATGACGATTATCACAGGATTAGTGTAACTGGGTGGTCGATGGTTGCCATGGAGTCTTTGGGTCGGAGGACCTGTTTCCCTGTTGCAAGGCTCCATATTATCTAAAAGTAGCCATAGCCATAATCATAGACTCACAAAGCATGGAAACAGACCCTTCACCATAACTTGCCCACACAAACCAACATGTCCCATCTACACTAGTCCCACCTGCCTGCACTTGGCCCATATCCCTCTAAACCTGTCCTATTCATGTACCTGTCTAAATGTTTCTTAAATGTTGTGATAGTCCCAGCCTCAACTACCTCCTCCAGCAGCTTGTTCCATACACTCACCACCCTTTGTGTGGAAAAAGTTACCCCCTAGGTTCCTATTAAATCTTTCCCCCCTCTCCTTAAACCTATGTCCTCTGGTTTTTCGATTCCTCTACTCTGGGCAAGAGATTCTGTGCATCTATCCGATCTATTCCTCTCATGATTTTGTACACCTCTATAAGATCACCCCTCATCCCCCTGCGCTTCAAGATAGAGTCCTATCCTAATCAACCTCTCCCTAAAGCTCACGCCAGCGAGTCCTGGCAACATCCTCGTAAATCTTCACTGCAATCTTTGCAGCTTGACATCTTTCCTATAACATGGTGCCAAAAAACTGAACACAATACTCTAAATGTGGTCTTATACAACTGCAACATGACCTCCCAACTTCTCTACTGAAGACTCTGACTGATGAAAGCCAATGTGCTAAAAGCCTTTTTGACTACTATGGTGCTACATTCAATGAACTGTGTACCTGCAATCATAGATATCTCTGCTCTCCAACCCTCCCTGGAGCCCTACCATTCACTGTTTAGGTCCTGCACAAGTTAGTCTTTCCAAAATGCAACACCTCACGTTTCTCAGTATTAAATTCCATCAAGCATTCCTCAGCCCACCTGGCCAATCGATCAAGATACTGCTGCAATTTCTGACAAAACCATCTTCACCCTCAACAATACCACCCACTTCAGTGTTATCTGTAAACTTGCTAACCATGTACGTTTTCATCCAAATCATTGATATAGATGATAAACAGCAATGGGCCCAGAACCGAACCCTGAGGCACACCACTAGTCACAGGCCTCCAGTCTGAAGATCAATCTTCCACCATCACCCTCTGCTTCCATACATGGAGCAAATTTTCAATGCACTCAGCTATCTCTCCTTGGGTCTCATGGAATCTAACCTTCCAGAGCAGCCTAACACGCAAAACATTGTCGAATGTTTTTCTGAAATCCACACATTCCATGTCTCCAGCTCTGCTGCCTTCATCAATCTTTTTGGACATAAATGTTTTTGTAATGGACACAAACGTTTTTAAGGCCTTTAAACCCTTAAGGGCCTGTCCCACGTAGGCGATTTTATGGTGACTTCCGGCGACTAGGCTGTGGCCGAACGTTTGCCGGGGTGTCGCGGGCGTGATCGTGAGGAGTCTTCAATGAATCGTAGCGGATCTCGGCGCGTCAGGGAAAAAATTTCCAGATAGAAATTTCTCGGCGACAGCTGGCTTGTCGCCAGGTATCGTAGCTTATTGCGGGCGCTGTCTGTCGCACGCTGTCCCCAAGTTCGCTAGGTTGTCGCAGATGCATTTAGAAGCGCGTAATATTAAATTAAGAAAAGGCATTTGAAGATACCAGAAGATAGTTTTGTTTAACCAATTTATTTACCGTCAGGACGTTTGACGGGTAGATTGGAGGCGACGGTTTGACGGTCAGGTAAGCGTGGGAATTTTGCGATGTTTCCGAAGACGGTGTAATCTCTTAGCCAGGTGCTGGTTTCACAAAAAAAGTAACTTGTATCGACCTGACTCGGCATTGTCGTGGTCATTGTCGTAGGGTAAAAGGAAATTTTGGCGATCTGCTACGACTTTGATGTAAGAAAATAACTGCAGATGCTGGTACAAATCGAAGGTATTTATTCACAAAATGCTGGAGTAACTCAGCAGGTCAGGCAGCATCTCAGGAGAGAAGGAACGTCTCGACCCGAAACGTCGCCCATTCCTTCTCTCCTGAGATGCTGCCTGATCTGCTGAGTTACTCCAGCATTTTGTGAATAAATACCTTTGCTATGACTTTGACAGTCGCCGGCAGTCGCCTTAAAAATCGTGTAACTGGGACAGGCCCTTTAAGATGCTAGTCTGAAGAAGGGTCTCGACCCAATACGTCACCCATTCCTTCTCTCCAGAGATGCTGCCTGTCCCGCTGGGTTTTACTCCAGCATTTTGTGTCCATCAGCTACCGCGGGACTGGAAGCACCAGCTGTACTTTGTCCAGATGGGGGCAGTGTTGCACCATGTTCAGCTCAACACTGGAACTTGGGGCTGAGAGGCAAGGCATATCATGTGGTCCAGTGAAAATGAGGTCCGGGAAGGCAGAAGACCAGACTCTGCTGCATGATGTTGACACATAGATGCACAGGGTACACATCTAGATGCCCTATCTGCAGCTGAGGCACACACAAGTGAGCAGCCAACATAATTAAGGGCCACTCATACTCTGGTCATTCTCTCTTAGGGTTGCCAACTGTCCCGTATTAGCCGGGACATCCCGTGTTTTGGGCTAAATTGGCTTGTCCCGTACGGGACCGCCCTTGTCCCGTATTAGGCCCGAGGGGGCGCTGTAGGCCCGGAAGCTGTAGGCCCGGACAGTGTAGTAAGAAATAAACTGCAGATGCTGGTTAAAATCTGTGCCTACCTTCCAGACAGTGTAGTGTAAGAAAATAACTGCAGATGCTGGTACAAATCGAAGGTATTTATTCACAAAATGCTGGAGTAATCTGACCTGCTGAGTTACTCCAGCATTTTGTGAATAAATTCCAGACAGTGTAAGTGCAGAGGCCCAGCTGCCGCCTAACGTAGGTTGCGTAGCAACCCACCTCCCGGCCCGGGCGGCTGCCATTGGTGTAGCGGGAGCACGTGGCCGCTGGCTGGGTGAGGTCACGTGGGGCGCGGGGCAGTGACGTCACCTTGTCCCGTATTTGGGAGTGCTATAGTTGGCACCCCTATTCTCTCTTCTCCCTCGCCTGCCAAGCAGAAGATACACATGCTTGAAAGCATCTACCATCAGATCCAAGTACAGATTCCGCCCCCTCTGTTATCAAACTATTGAACAGATACCAAACGCCAATTGGAGGAACAGCACCTCATATTTCGCCTGGGGAGCTTACAGCCCAGCGGTATGAACATTGACTTCTCTAACTTCAAGTAACTCTTGCATCCCCTCTCTCTCCATCCTCCCACACCCTCGTCATCGTTCTAGATTCACCGTCATCCTGTCTAGTTTCACTGTTTGTATCACTCATTGTCATCTTCCTCACAGTGGGTGGCCACTTGCTGACAACCTGATACAGCCTGGGAGTGACACTGAGCTCCCATTTGTCAGTGGGTCCCACTCCCTGCTCTATTTAAATGGCCTGTGGCCCAATGCTAAAAATACAATGCTAGAAATGCTAGTCTTGTATACACTGGAATTTAGAAGGATGAGAGGGGATCCTATCGAAACATATAAGATTATTAAGGGGTTGGACACGTTAGAGGCAGGAAACATGTTCCCAATGTTGGGGGAGTCCAGAACCAGGGGCTACAGTTTAAGAATAAGGGGTAGGCCATTTAGAACTGAGATGAGGAAAAACTATTTCAGTCAGAGAGTTGTGAATCTGTGGAATTCTCTGCCTCAGAAGGCAGTGGAGACCAATTCTCTGAATGCATTCAAGAGAGAGCTAGATAGAGCTCTTAAGGATAGCGGAGTCAGGGGGTATGGGGAGAAGGCAGGAACGGGGTATGATTAGCCATGATCACATTGAATGGCGGTGCTGGCTCGAAGGGCCGAATGGCCTCCTCCTGCACCTATTGTCTATTGTCTATTGTCTATAAAGGCCCTGTTAATCTTAAGGAACAACGACTCCACACAGGCGGTGCGGTGGCTGCCTGACAGCGCCAGATATCCGGGTACGATCCGGACTACGGGTGCTTGGCTGTACGGAGTTTGTACGTTCTGCCCGTGAGCTGCGTGGGTTTTCTCCAGGGAATTTCCGGTTTCTTCCCACACTCCCAAAGACGTACAGGTTTGTAGGTTAATCGGCTTGGTATAATTATTTAACAATAAATTGTCCCTAGTGTGTGTCGGATAGTGTTAATATGCAGGGATCACTGGTCGGCATGGACTCGGTGGGCCGAAGGGTCTGTTTCGGCACTGTATCTCTAAACTAAACTAAACCAAACGACCCCTCTTACATCTGGATCGTCAGAGCCTTCTGGACTCGATATCAAACTCAACGATTTCAGGTAACTTGCTCTTCCTGACTGTTGTGGAACTGGCCATTACTACAGTAGGTAATCATCTGTCTTATTAGCTCTGTTTTTATTCTCTCCCATGACGTTTGTTTGAGACATGGAATCGTAACAAAGATGTGAGGGTATGATGCAGCCCCTCAATATTAAGTGTCAATCCTAATTAAGGGGAGTGCTGGCCACGTTTGGAGATGTATTGCACAGAACAGAGTGAAGCTGGAGGTAGCTTCGGCTCACCGGTTGCATTAGGAATCACCAGTTGCAGTTTTGTGTGTATTTACTAATTTTCCTATATATTCCTAATTTGAGGAAGGACATCCTTGTAATTGAGGCAGTGCAGCGTAGGTTCACGAGATTGATCCCTGGGATGGCGGGACTGTCATATGAGGAAAGATTGAAAAGACTAGGCTTGTGTTCACTGGAGTTTAGAAGGTTGAGAGGGGATCTTATTAGAGACGTATAAAATTATAAAAGGGCTGGACAAGCTAGATGCAGGAAAAATGTTCCCAATGTTGGGCGAGTCCAGAACCAGGGGCCACAGTCTTCGAATAAAGGGGAGGTCATTTAAAACTGAGGTGAGAAGGAACTTTTTCATCCAGAGAGTTGTGAATTTGTGGAATTCTCTGCCAGTGGAGGCCAAATCACTGGATGGATTTAAGAGAGAGTTAGATAGAGCTCTAGGGGGTAGTGGAATCAAGGAATGTGGGGGGAAGGCAGGCACGGGTTATTGATTGTGGATGATCAGCCATGATCACATTGAATGGCGGTGCTGGCTCGAAGGGCCGAATGGTCTCCTACACCTATTTTCTATGTTTCTATGTAACTCCAAACCCTTTCTGACTGCTTCTAGCTTGTCTCTTGTGTGACCCCCCCCCCCCCCACACACACTTAATTCTGATTCTTTAATTTTAATGGCACCTGACTTTTCCTATCCCCCATGCTATTTGCTTATTTTTAGTATTTCATCCTGGTATCCATTCTGCGACCAAACTAATTTCATACCTCCTCTGCAATACCTATGATCACGTTGGACATTACCCACACCTGTTGAGATGCAACCAGTTTGTCTCTCCTGTCCTGGAGCTAATCCCTATCCCCGTGGAAATCAAGGCCATATCTCTTACACGCGCAAGTTAACCTGCTCATCCTATTTACGTCAAACTTCACGAGCTCAGAGCAGTGGGAGCTGTCAGGATGCCACCGTTTGTGAAGTAGTGCTTTAAACCTTTCCCCTGCGCTCCTGAAATTCTAGCCTCAACCCTTTTCTTCCCGAAGTCATCGATCCTCACATCTGGCAGAGTAGGAAGTGAAACATTTCTTGCCCATGTGCATATTCAGGACAAACAAAGCATTGTGGAGTTTACACAGTGCACAGGAATTGCAGGCAATGAGCTTTTTGCTTTAACTTCAATTAATTTGTCATATGAATATAAATATCTCTACTGAATGATGGCTTGTAGCTTTCAAGAAGCTCAATTCTTCTTCTTCTGAACCCGGTAAATGTCTGCACCTAATCTCCTCATTGTTTCAGTGATCAATGCCACTTCTCTACTCCATGACTCTGTCTGTGGCATTCAGGTAGGGGTGCCAACTTCCTCACTCCCAAATACGGGACAAGGTGACGTCACCGCCACACTGGCTGGGTGAGGTCACCCCACGTGACCTCACCCAGCCAGCGGCCACATGCTCCCGCTCCACCAACGATGGCCGCCCGGGCTGGGAGGCGGGTTGCTACGCAACCTCCGTTAGGCGAACACACTCGGCCCCACTCCCCGAACATACTCCATTAGCCTACACTGTCCGGGCCTACAGCGGCCCCCGGGCCTAAAGTGTCCGGCCCTACACTGTCCGGGCCTACAGCGGCCCCCGGGCCTACAGTGTCCGGGCCTACAGTGTCCGGGCCTACAGCGCCCCCTGGACCTAATACGGGACAAGGGCCTGGACGGCGCTGTAGGCCCGGACGCTGTAGGCCCCGACACTGTAGGTCCTGACAGTTTAGGTCTCGACACTCTAGGTTTCCGACATTTTGACAGTCTAGGTCCGGAGGCCCAGGAACCGCCAAACGGAGGTTGCATAGCAACCCGCCTCCCGGCCTGGGCGGCCACCATTGGTGGAGCGGGAACACGTGGCCGCTGGCTGGGTGAGATCACATGGGGCGCGGAGCGGTGACGTCGCCCATTGTCCCTTATGTGGGAGTGAGGAAGTTGGCAACCGTACTAATACGGGACAAGGGCGGTCCCGTACGGGACAATCTAATTTAGCCCAAAATACTGGATGTCCCGGCTAATACGGGACAGTTGGCAACCCTACCTTCAGGTCAGATGATCCAGACCTGTGCAGGTCATCTAGGTATGGCCTTTGCGAAGCCATTAGGGGCACCAGGAGACAATTCTGCACCAAGCAAGATTCTCAGCACTAACCCAACAATTGTGGCAAGGCTTGCTTGTTGGACAGATAAGTAGATAGGAATGGTTGACTGGGCTTTGGGCCAAATGCAGGTCATTGGTGACCCTTGGACTATCCTTGATCAGAATTAGATACAAAATGCTGGAGTAACTCAGCGAGACAGGCAGCATCTCTGGATAGAAGGAATGGGTGACGTTTCGGGTCGAGACCCTTCTTCAGACCCATCTCATGTACTGACCTCCGCACAATCAAGGGCCCTTCAAAAGGCAGCCGTTATCACCAAAAACCCACGCCACCATTTCATGACCACCATTGGGAAGAAGATACAGGAGTCCGAAAACCTTGACCACCAGGTTCAAGAACGGCTTCTTCCCAGAAATCCCATGACAATAAACAATAGACAATAGGTGCAGGAGTAGGCCATCCGGCCCTTCGAGCCAGCACTGCCATTCAATGTGATCATGGCTGATCATTCACAATCAGTACCCCGCTCCTGCCTTCTCCCCATACCCCCTGACTGAGCTATCCTTAAGGCACACTATCCTGTTTTCGCTTGGGAACTGGGAAGGTTGTGGACTTCTTAAAGCAGATGTGAATCACAGATTGGCGTAGGCTGTGGTTAAAGAGGTCTGTGAACACTCCTTGCTCGCTGGTTTCTCAGGTTCTGAATAGATTGGGGACTATCCAGATGTGCCACTTTCTGAGGGTACACTCTCCTAAAGACTGTGACATGACTGTGGGTACTGGTGCATTCAAGGCTCTCGAACGAGGTGACATAATTTCACTGACCCCCTGTTTAAAACAAGCAGGGAATGCATTCATCTCATCAGGGAAGGTTGTGTTGTAAAGTTCAATTTCACTTTGTAATTCGTCATAGAGTCATAGAGCTATCCAGCCTGGAAACAAGCCTTTATCCCATCTTGTCCACGTTGACCAAGCTAGCATACTGGGTCAGTCCCATTTCAGTTCAGTTCATTGTCACGTGTACCGAGGTAGAGTGAAAAGCTTTTGCTGCCCCTCCGTTTCTTCCTCGACCGCAGAACAAGTCAATTTCCATCTACCAATACTCTCCTCCGCCTAGCAGAACTACCTCTGCTAGGCGGAGGAGAGTATTGGTAGATGGAAATTGACTTGTTCTGCGGTCGAGGAAGAAACGGAGGGGCTTTTGTTTTAAGACCCTCCTGGTGGGGGATGGAGGTGTAGAGTGACTGGACATCAATGAAGGAGTGGGGGCCTGGAAAACGGAAGACATTGAGGAGACAGAGAGCATGTGAGGTGTCTTGGACGTAGGTTGGGAGGGATTGGACCGGGGGGGTAGGATGGAGTCGAGGTAGGTGGAAATGGGATTATTTATGCCATGGATTTGCTCCTGTTCTAATTACACCCATTGAATGTGTTCAAACATCAAAGCCACTCTATTATAATTCAGGGCCTTAATGTGTTGCCACAATAAAGAAAGTGGATGTATGACTGTGAGAAACAGAACTGAATGTGTTCCATGCTGGGTGTAATTGATGTGCCCGTATTACTGATGGGTTGCATGTGTCCATAAAATAGTGTTATTCAATGTGGTTGGATGATCAAAGAATGGAATGTGACGCTGTGGTAAAGGGTTTTCATGGTATGTTTCTTGGAATTGAGAGGTTAGTTTCAAATGTTCTTATGACGTAGAAGGAAGTAATTTGGCACATGCGGTCCATAGTACTAATAATAATAATAATAATAATAATATATTCCTTTATTTGTCCCACACCGGGGAAATTTGCAGTGTTACAGCAGCAATAGACAATAGACAATAGGTGCAGGAGGAGGCCATTCGGCCCTTCGAGCCAGCACCGCCATTCAATGTGATCACGGCTGATCATTCTCAATCAGTACCCCGTTCCTGCCATCTCCCCATATCCCCTGACTCCGCTATCCTTAAGAGCCCTATCCAGCTCTCTCTTGAATGCATTCAGAGAATTGGCCTCCACTGCCTTCTGAGGCAGTAAAATGGCAAAACTGAAGTCAATAACAAATTGTTATCGTTCATCAACCTGAAACCTTAGCCATGTTTCTTTCAGCATAAACGCTGCCTGAACTGTTAAGTATCTCTAGCAGTTTCTGTTTTTATTTCAGCACAGCAACAGGCCCATCGGCCCACAAAGTTTATGCTGAATTTGACGTGAAGCCAAACTCTGATCTCCCTGCACATAATCCGCATCCATCATCCCTGCATATCCGTGTGCCAACCTGTTAATAGCTAATATCCGCCTCCACCTCCACCCGTGGCAGTGCGTTCCACACACCCACCACCCTCTGTGTAAAATATCTGCCGAAACATCTCCTTTAAACTTTGCCCCTCTCACCTTAAAGCTATTTATCTATATATATATATTTATTTATTTATATATATATATATATATTTATTTATTTGTCTGTTTATTCATCTATTTATTTATTTATCTATTTATTTATCTATTTATTTATTTATTTATTTATCTATTTATTTATTTATTTATTTATTTATTTATTTATTTATTTATTTATTTATTTATCTTAAAAAAAAAAAAAAATTTATGTGTCTTTTTGTTTATTCATCTATCTATCTATCTATCTATCTATCTATCTATCTATCTATCTATCTATCTATCTATCTATCTATCTATCTATCTATCTATCTATCTATCTATCTATCTATCTATCTATCTATCTATCTATCTATCTATCTATCTATCTATCTGCCTGCCTATCCAATTGTTTATTTATTTATTTATTTATTTATTTATCTGTTTATCTGCCTATTTATTTATTTATTTATTTATCTACTTATCAATCTATCTATTTATTTATCTCCCCCTCAAAACCCCAGTGACCCGAGTTCAATTCTGACCTTAGAAGCTGTCTGTGTAGAGACAGTATATTTTTGACTACATGGGTTTTCTCTGAGGGTTCCAGTTTTGTCCCAAATTCAAAGATTGGTAAGTTAATTGCCTATTGTAAATTACCCCTAGTGGATAGATACAGAATGCTGGAGAAACTCAGCGGGATAGGTGGCATCTCTGGATAGAAGGAATGGGTGCCGTTTTGAGTTGAGACCCGAAATGTCGCCCATTCCTTCCATCCAGAGATGCTGCCTGTCCCGCTGAGTTACGCCAGCATTTTGTATCTATCTTCGGTGTAAACCAGCATCTGCAGTTCCATCCTACACATTACCCCTAGTGGAGATGGGTGCTAAGCAAATTAAAGCATGTTAGGCGTCAGAGAGAGACTTGGTTACCCGGAAATGATCATTGGAATTGGGTTATTTATTTCACAAAATGTCACCCATTCCCTCTCTCCTAGATGCTGCCTGACCTGCTGAGTTACTCCAGCATTTTGTGCTACCTTCGATTTGTACCAGCATCTGCAGTTATTTTCCAACTCTACCAGTTGTGTTATTTTGCCAGCCTGGTGTCAGGAGATCGTAAGGAATAGGAGTAGAATTAGGCCTTTCGGCCCATCAAGTCCACCCCGCCACTCGATTATGGCTGATCTATCTCTCCCTCCTAACCCCATTCTCCTGCCTTCTACCCATAACCTCTGATACATGTACTAATCAAGAATCTATCTATCTCTGCCTTAAAAATATCCACAGATTGATTTCCACAACCTTGTTTCCCCCACATTACATCAGGGCTTCTTGTGAGCCTGATCTGGTCTTTGATCTGAATCCTCTTTCATTATAATGGGGATTGTTAGACTGGTTAGGAAGTTTTAAAATATATATATTTTACAGAAATGTTTTAGTTTTTTGTTGCATGTTTAATTTTTATTAACGTCCAAAATAATTGTTTGAACGTTTATTAAAAATAAATGTCCACTGACTTGCCCTCCACAGCTCTCTGTGGCAAAGGATGCCATAGATTCACCACCCTCTGACCAAAGAAATTTCTCCTCATCTCATTGCTAAAAGAACATCCTTTAATTCTGAGGCTATGACCTCTAGTCCTGGACTCTCCCACTAGTGGAAACATCCTCTCCACATCCACTCTATCCAAACCTTTGTGTGTTATGACAGTAGAAGGTTTCGGTAATTACGAAAGTGAAACGTTTGTGATATTCGTATCTGTGTTCTTCATTCACATGGGCTGATGTTGCTTAAACACAGGTAGGCACCTCATGGAAAGTAGCACCAGGTTAAATCTGCTTGTGCTCTTGGTCCTTAGAATGGAAGTCCCTGTGTACACTTGTTTTCTGGGCATTTCTCCTGTTGTACTAATCTGTGCAGTCATAAATACTTGGGAGTAAGTACTTTCATGTAAAATGATTTCCTGATAAAGTTATAAGCTTCAAAAACAATGTCAACATCCCAACTTCTATACTCAATATCCTGACTGATGAAGGCCAATATACTGAACGGCTTCCTGATCAACCTATCGACCTGTGAAGCCGCTTACAAGGAACTGTGTGTACCTGCACTCCTAGATCCCTCTGCTCCACAACACTCCCTAGAGCTCTGCCATTCACTGCGAAGGTCCTGCCCTGGTCTGACTTCCTAAAATGCAACACATCGCACTTATCTGCATTAAATTCCACTAACCCCTCCTCAGCCCACTTACCCAACTGAACCAGACCCTGCTGCAATTTTCAATAACCATCTTCACTTTCCATGACACCACCCAATTTAGTATCCTTTGCAAAGTTACTAATCACGCCTTCTACTTTCTCATCCAAATTGTTGATGTAAACCACAAACAGCAATGGCCCAGCACAATGCCTGAGTCACACAACTAGTCACAGGCCTTTAGTCTGAAAAGTAACCTTCCTCCATCACCCGCTGCTTCCATCTGTGAAGCCAGTTCTCTATCCAGTTGACACGATTTCCCTGGATCAATGGGTTAGGAATTTAGGCAATCCTTTCCTCTTTCTACTTCATTGATACCTGGTGAAGATACCTGTCTTAGACAATAGACAATAGGTGCAGGAGTAGGCCATTCGGCCCTTCGAGCCAGTACCTGGTGAAGATCGAATCCCTGGAACTGATCCTTTATTTCCGATGTTAGAGATAAATTATTTTGGGCATAAAAAATGTAATTGTAATAATTATTATCTATTGGCAGGTTCTTCAGTTGCTTGGCTTAGTTAGAACATAGGCATCCCTTGAGTCTGAAGATTATGGATCAAATATTAGGTACTTAGATACATAGACAATAGGTGCAGGAGTAGGCCATTCGGCCCTTCGAGCCAGCCCCGCCATTCAATGTGATCATGGCTGATAATTAGCTTGAGTCCATTTTGTAAACTAACATCTTAGATCTAATGAAACATTGTTTTCCGCTTTTTGGAAGGGACAGAGAACAGAATGTGAAAATACCACCTCAGGAGACCAGAGAGTTCTGCCATGTTTGTGGTCAATGTTACACCCTCAGCCAATACCACAAAATACCACTGATCTCCTTGTGCTTCCATCTGTTTTGTTCGAGACACAAGTGTTTGTCAAATTCTATTTTGCAAAAATATGTCTTCACCAAGTTCCTTCTGTTTTATGAAAGTGCTAGATAATGAACAAGTGGAAGATTTTGTAAATTACAGGTCCAAATATCTTGGAAAGATAATAATCTTCTTTGCATTATTGTAGTAAGAGATAACGTGGACAGTTGTAGAAAACTATTTTCATCAGTGATGACAATAGTCAAGAGGTGCAGGAGGAGGCCATTCGGCCCTTCGAGTCAGCACCGCCATTCAATGTGATCATGGCTGATCATTCTCAATCAGTACCCCGTTCCTGCCTTCTCCCCATACCCCCTGACTCCGCTATCCTTAAGAGCTCTATCTAGCTCTCTCTTCTTGAATGCATTCAGAGAATTGGCCTCCACTGCCTTCTGAGGCAGAGAATTCCACAGATTCACAACTCTCTGACGGAAAAAGCTTTTCCTCATCTCCGTTCTAAATCCCCTACCCCTTATTCTTAAACTGTGGCCCCTGGATCTGGACTCCCCCAACATTGGGAACATGTTTCCTGCCTCTAACGTGTCCAACCCCTTAATAATCTTACACGTTTCGATAAGATCTCCTCTCACCCTTCTAAATTCCAGTGTATACAAGCCTAGTCGCTCCAGTCTTTCAACATATGACAGTCCCGCCAATCCGGGAATGATCAGTTGTCCAGCATTAGGCTTGAGCTAACCCACGGGAAGGAGGGCAGACACAAAATGCCCGAGTAACTCAGCGGGACAGGCAGCATCTCTGGAGAACGGGTGACCCTTCCTTCTTCAGACTGAGAGTCAGGGGAGAGGGCGAGAGAGAACATTGCAGAACTCTCGCTGGAATTAACCTAATAAACCTACGCTGCATGCCCTCAATAGCAATGATGATAAGGAGGACGGGAGAGGAGAGGTATGTTGGTTCTCTGGATGACCCAGGCGCTCAAGGAATGCAATGGCTTGAGGCCTTGCAGTAGCCTGAGGCTTGCCTGGATCGGGTGGACTTACCTAGAGGGCGGACTGAACTTTGAAAATGGCGCCAATACTCAATGCCTCTTGCATGTGTTCTCAATAGACAATAGACAATAGACAATCGGTGCAAGAGTAGGCCATTCGCCCCTTCGAGCCAGCACCACCATTCAATGTGATCACGGCTGATCATTCTCAATCAGTACCCCGTTCCTGCCTTCTCCCCATACCTCCTGACTCCGCTATCCTTAAGAGCTCTATCTAGCTCTCTCTTGAATGCATTCAGAGAATTGGCCTCCACTGCCTTCCACTGTCTCGGTGGATTATTTCTGTACACTTTGCTAATCGAGGATTGTGCTTAGGTATGGCAATACTTTATTGAACTGTGAGCAAAACTGTGCATTTGCACATGACAATAAAACAACATGACAGTTTTCCATTGACCTAGTCTAATATAACATTTTGAGTGGGTTATACATGATTTGAGTGGGTTTTGAGCGGGTTGCAAATGGGTTACTTTCCACATCATATTGGTTAACTTATTGTTTTCTACATATGATTGGAAAATACGGCAAGCATACACACTCTGTTATTGCATTCAGTTATTGCATTTTGTGAATCACTGCAGAGATAGGCTGGTGCCGACTAATTGCTGACATCATTGGACATCATTCTTATAAAACATAGAAATTTAGAAAGTAGACTGGACCAAGTGGACCCGTTGGGCCCAAACCTCTCCTGCATTGGTGCAGCACCCTCTCCTCCCACCCTCCCCTCCCCCCTCCGCTCCCCCGCTTCCCCCTCCCCACTCCACCCCCCCTTCCCCACTCCCCCTTCCCCTCCCCCTCCCCTCCCCGCTCCTCCGCCCTCCCTCCCGGCTCCCCTCCCCTCTCCCTTCCCCCTCCCCTCCCCCTCCCCCTCCCATTCCCCTCCCCCCCACTCCATCCCCCTCAACCCCCCTTATCCTCTCCTCTCCCCTCCCCCCTCCCTCCCTAGGAGATAGATTTAAATTTTAAAATGTGCATAACTTAAATAATATAACACCGATTTCAATGAAACCTCTCCCATATGCACCAAGGGGACGACGGTGAGTAAGGTGGGCCTAAAATTGTCGCGCTATCGTGTACCGTTTTGGCTTCAGTTCAGGAACAAACAAACAAACAAATGAGAGTTTTAGTAAGATGCAAGGGTAGGCTATTCCACCATTGAGCCAGCTCTGCCACTCAAGGTTGATCCTCCATCTCAATAGACAATAGACAATAGGTGCAGGAGGAGGCCATTCAGCCCTTCGAGCCAGCACCGCCATTCAATGCGATCATGGCTGATCACTCTCAATCAGTACCCCGTTCCTGCCTTCTCCCCATACCCCCTCACTCCGCTATCCTTAAGAGCTCTATCCAGCTCTCTCTTGAAAGCATCCAACGAACTGGCCTCCACTGCCTTCTGAGGCAGAGAATTCCACACCTTCGCCACTCTCTGACTGAAAAAGTTCTTCCTCAAAATCATATTTTCATTTTCTCCCTACAAACGTTCAGTGCGTATTCTACCAAAAGAGCCATCTGACTCTTTCTTCAACACTCTGAGGAGCATGCATTTGTATGAACATCTCACTCATGGAATCAAAAACTAGCTCTTCACACGGAGGGTGATGGGTTTATGGAACGAGCTGTCAGAGGATGCAGTTGAGACGTTTCAGACATTTGCACAGGTGCGTGACCAGGAAAGGCAGGTGGGACTAGCATAGTTGGGGTGAGACACAAAACGCTGGAGTGACTCGGTGGGTCAGGCAGCATCGCTGGTGAAAGAATATGTAATGTTTCAGGTCAGAACCCTTCTTCAATCTGAGTTACTCCAGCATGTTGTGTCCATCTTCGTTATAAACCAGCATCTGCAGTTTTTTTATTTTTTTGGATTTTTTTATTTATTTAGTTTATTTGTCAGAACGTGCAGCCAATGGGACGAAACAGAGTGCCTCCGGGGGCCATAGTGCAATACAAATGCAATACATATAGACAGGGGATGACAGTGCAGTACAATACGATAGAGTGCAATACAATTAGACAGTGCAATACAATACAATACATACAGACAGGGGATGACAGCACAGTACAATATGATACGTATAAGATTACTAAGGGGTTGGACACGTTAGAGGCAGGAAACATGTTCCCAATGTTGGGGGAGTCCAGAACCAGGGGCCACAGTTTAAGAATAAGGGGTAGGCCATTTAGAACTGAGATGAGGAAAAGCTTTTTCAGTCAGAGAGTTGTGAATCTGTGGAATTCTCTGCCTCAGAAGGCAGTGGAGGCCAATTCTCTGAATGCATTCAACAGAGAGCTAGATAGAGCTCTTAAGGATAGTGGAGTCAGGGGGTATGGGGAGAAGGCAGGAACGGGGTACTGATTGAGAATGATCAGCCATGATCACATTGAATGGCGGTGCTGGCTTGAAGGGCCGAATGGCCTCCTCCTGCACCTATTGTCTATTGTCTATTGTCTATTGATACAGTGCGATACAATACAATACAGATAGACAGGGGATGACAGTGCAGTACAATACGATAGCCCCCCCTCCCCTTCACTGAGTCAGGTGGGCCAGTTCAGTAGACCAACAGCCTGAGGGAAAAAGATGTTGCTGAACCAGGTGGTTCTGCAGCTGATGCTCATCCCTTCTTCCGGAAGGCAGCGGGTCAAACCGTTTCCTTCATAAACAGCAATAGTTGCGGCATGTGGTCAACCAGGGACAAGCCGGACCAAAGAGCCTGTGTGACTCCATGACTCCATCAGTTAACATAGTCTACCGCTTTTAAAATGAATAAAAATGTCAACACATTGATATCAACAGGAAACACTCGGTAGGTCAGGCAGCATCGCTGGTGAAAGAATATGTGATGTTTATTCCACGTTACCTCTAATTAGAATTGCGAGAAACGAGAATGTAACAAAAATGAAAAAAAAAAACCTTATTCTTGTTCCCAATGTTGGGGGAGTCCAGAACCAGTGGCCACAGTTTAAGATTAAGGGGTAGGCCGTTTAGAACGGAGATGAGGAAAAAAAAATTCACTCAGAGAGCTGTAAATCTGTGGAATTCTCTGCCTCAGCAGGCAGTGGATGCCAATTCTCTGGATGCTTTCAAGAGAGAGCTAGATAGAGCTCTTAAAGATAGCGGAGTCAGGGGGTATGGGGAGAAGGCAGGAACGGGGTACTGATTGAGAATGATCAGCCATGATCACATTGAATGGCGGTGCCGGCTCGAAGGGCCGAATGACCTCCTCCTGCACCTATTGTCTATTATCTATTGTCTATAAATACCAAGAAGCTGTTTCATCTTTCTGAAGCTGAGCTTGGAGCAGGTCAGTTGATGTAAGTGACTTTGGCTGCATTTGACAGTGTGATACCCATCCAGCAGGTGGCGCTGCTGGCTTCCCCCAATGGCTGACCGGACGATCAGATATGGCAACGCTAGGCCACAGGAGTGCGCACATTCCCATCCACGAAGGCCCCGGTCACTGGAGTTTGCAAGATTGGTGGGCTGCAGTCGAGGACTGAGCCGGGGGTCTGCCACTGGCAGAGTGAGAAGGGATTGCCTTTACATAATGAGGTGCCTCTCATTATTAGCGCTCTGCGTAGTTGGATTTCCACGGCAGGTGACCCACAACACAACAGAAGTAAGGATGTAGTGTTTCCGTTATGGAGAGAGATTGGAGAGGCTAGGTCTGTTTTCCCTGAAATAATAAAAGTTAAGAAGGGTGCAGGAAAGAACTGCAGGTGCTGCTTTAAACCGAAGATAGACACACTCTGAAGAAGGGTCTCGACCCAAAACGTCAACTATTCCTTTTGTCCAGAGATGCTGCCTGAGTTACTCCAGCTTCTTGTTTCGAAGGTTAAGAAGGGACATGATTGAAATATATAAAATTGTGAGGTGCAATGATAGAGGAGACTGCAGGAATCCTTTCCTCTTCTCATCAGTGCATAAAGCTAGAGGGCACAGATTTAGGGAGAGGGGTAAGAGGATTAAATGGGTTATGAGGGGAACCTTTCTTCACCTCAGGACTGGTGAGTACTGGGAATGCACTGCCAGAGAGAATGGTAGAAACAATAGACAATAGACAATAGGTGCAGGAGGAGGCCATTCGGCCCTTCGAGCCAGCACCGCCATTCAATGTGATCATGGCTGATCATTCTCAATCAGTACCCCGTTCCTGCCTTCTCCCCATACCCCCTGACTCCGCTATCCTTAAGAGCTCTATCTAGCTCTCTCTTGAATGCATTCGGAGAATTGGCCTCCACTGCCTTCTGAGGCAGAGAATTCCACAGATTCACAACTCTCTGACTGAAAAAGTTACTAACAGCACAAAGCTACTAACAACATTTAAGAGGTGTTTACTGCTTAGTTTATTATCACGTGTACTGAGGTACGGTGAAAATGCTTTTGTTGCGCGCTATCCAGTCAGCGGAAAGACAATGAATGATTACAATCGAGCCACTTACAGTGTACAGATACATGATAAGGGAATAATGTTAAGTGCAAGGTAAAGCCAGTAAAGTCCGATCAAGGATAGTCCGAGGGTCACGAACGAGGTAGAAGGGTCTTGAACTGAAACGCCACCTATTCCTTCTATCCGGAGATGCTGCCTGTCCCGCTGAGTTACTCCAGCATTTTGGGTCTATCTTTGGTTTAAACCAGCGTCTGCAGTTCCTTCATACACACGTAGATAGTAGTTCAGGACTGCTCTCCGGTTGCGGTAGGACGATTCAGTTGCCTGACAACAGCTGGGAAGAAACTGTCCTTGAATCTGGAGGTGTGTGTTTTCACACTTCGGTATCTTTTGCCCGATGGGAGAGGGAGTGGCCGGGGTGCAACTCGCCCTTGATTATGCTGCTGGCCTTGCCGAGTTTCTTAAAAACCATTTCAACGCGGGTTGATTAACGAGTACATTTATTCACGAACATGTATTGCAGTCTCCCCCTGTTCCATTACAATGGTACAGGATTACATTTCGAAGGTCTTGAAGGATTAATGGATGTCGCATTGTCTCTGCTGCCTCACAGCGCCTGAGACCCAGATTCTACCCTGACCCCAGGTGCTGTCAGTGTGGATTTTTCACGTTGCCCCCCGTAACCGCGTGGGTTTACCTCCGAGTGCTCCGGTTTCCTCCCACATCACAAAGATATACAGGTTTGTCGGTTAATTGGTCTCTGTAACTGGTGTGTAGGGCAGGGATGAGAAAGAGAGAGAGTGTAGATGTAAAATATCCAGCACCTGGACACTGTGTTTGGCTTGATTGTCGTTGACTGGATAAACACGCGACATAAAGCTTTTCACTGTACCTCGGTACACGTGACTGTTATAAACTAAACTATAAACCAAACCATAAACTAGTGTGAATGGGTGATCAGTGATCGACGTGAACTCGGCTGGCTGAAGGGCCTTTTTTTACATGCCGTATCTGTAAACAAAACAAGACTTTTTTTTACAAATGTCAAAAGAAGAGACTGTCTCGTCAGTCACAAGTATATAAATATCCAAACGTTCTGAAGCAACAATTAACGATCAAAGTGCCCTGAAACCTCCAGAGGAACATATACCCCCCACATTTTACTGCTGGAAACACCAGAGGCCATTCTACAAATATTTAACACATTTTATTTTTTACAAAGGGATATAAACACGTCAAATGTACCCAAACTACAAAGAAACACCTACCCACATCCAAAACCTCAAGTCCGTGCGCGGCATGGTGCAGGAAAACAAATTCCATCGTGTCACGGAATTGGCTGTCATGGTTTTACTGTTGGGATCCTTAGCGTGACATGATCGCAACCGCTGTTTTATTTTGGTGGGACAATGTTGAGCCCTGTGGCTTTGCCAGAGGGGCAGACAAAATACTCAGCTGAGACTGCATGACTGAACAGATTGAAAATCTAGGGAGAAGGTGAGAATTTTCATCCTCCTCAGGATGCTAATGAAAAGTGGTTCCTCAATATAAAACAGGAAATAAGTATTCAAGATTGAGGTTGGACACAGAATGCTGGGGTAACTCATCGGGCCAGGCAGCATCTCTGGAGAAAAGGAATGGGTGGCCTTTTGGGTCGAGACCCTTCTTCAGACTGAGGTGTGCCTCTTCAGACTGAGGTGTGCCTCTCCAGACATGGGGATAAAATGTGGGAGTGATTTTTGGCTGAAGCCTTCGCTTTCAAAAGGAAGTACTTGCTGGCAAGGCAAGACAAAGCAAGTTTATTTATTTAGCACATTTCAGCAACAAGGCAATTCAAAGTGCTTTACATAAAGCACGAAAGAGCAATTAAAAGCAATTAAAAACAGTCATTAAAGAGAATAGAAAATAAAAACAAGCTGAAATAGAATAAGACAGGTACGAAATACAAACTTAAAAGTTACAGTGCAGTGTAAGAAATGAATAATTATTTGATTTAATAAAAGGCAGCGTCAAACAGAAAGGTCTTCAGCCTCGATTTAAAAGAACTGAGAGTTGCAGCGGTCCTGCAGTTTTCTGAGAGTTGTTCCATATATGTGGTACATCTATATACTAAAACTCTCGTTTTTTTGTTTGTTCGTTCCTGAACTACAGCCAAAACGGTACACGATAGTGCGACAATTTTAGGCCCACCTTATTCGCCGTCGTCCCTTTGGTGCTAATGGAAGAAGTTTCATTGAAATCGGTGTTATATTTTTAAAGTTATCCACATTTTAAATTTAAATCTGTCTCCACAGGAGGGAGGGGGTTGGAGGGAGTTGGAGGGAGGGGAGGAAGGGGGGAGGAGGGAGGATAAGGGGGGTTGTGGGGGATGGAGTGGGGGGGAGGAGAGGGGGAAGGGGATGGAGAGGGAGAGGGGGAGGGAGAGAGGAGGAGGGGGGAGGGGCAGAGGGAGAGGGGGAAAGGAGGAGGGGGGAGGGAGGGGCAGAGGGGAGAGGAGGGGGGGGGAGGAGAGGGTGCTGCACCAATTCAGGAGAGGTTTGGGCCCAACAGGTCCATTTGGTCTAGTAAAAACTAAACGCAGCTTCTCCATGTTTAGTTCTGACTCTGGGGACAGAAAGCAGACGTGTCCCAGACGACCTGAGAGGTCTGGATGGTTCACGATGTAGCAGAAGTTCAGAAATGGATTTTGGGCCCTAAACCATTCAGAGCTTTATAAACCAACAGTAATATTTTGAAATCAATCCTTTGACAGACTGGAAGCCAGTGTAAAGGCCGCAGAACTGGAGTGATGTGACCCACTTTCTTGGTCTTCGTGAGGGATAGCAAAGCCCTGATGGTTGTCATTGTGTTGTTCCCCACAACATGGGAATAACACAAGAAAGTGTGCTGAGGACTGGCAACCCTCTAACAATGTGGGAATAAACATGGGGAAGTCTGGTAACTCTCCAGAGACAATAGACAATAGACAATAGACAATAGGTGCAGGAGGAGGCCATTCAGCCCTTCGAGCCAGCACCGCCATTCAATGCGATCATGGCTGATCACTCTCAATCAGTACCCCGTTCCTGCCTTCTCCCCGTACCCCCTCACTCCGCTATCCTTAAGAGCTCTATCCAGCTCTCTCTTGAAAGCATCCAACGAACTGGCCTCCACTGCCTTCGGAGGCAGAGAATTCCACACCTTCACCACTCTCTGACTGAAAAAGTTCTTCCTCATCTCCGTTCTAAATGGCCTACCCCTTATTCTTAAACTGTGGCCCCTTGTTCTGGACTCCCCCAACATTGGGAACATGTTTCCTGCCTCGAATGTGTCTAATCCCCTAATTATCTTATATGTTTCAATAAGATCCCCCCTCATCCTTCTAAATTCCAGTGTATACAAGCCCAATCGCTCCAGCCTTTCAACATACGACAGTCCCGCCATTCCGGGAATTAACCTAGTGAACCTACGCTGCACGCCCTCCATAGCAAGAATATCCTTCCTCAAATTTGGAGACCAAAACTGCACACAGTACTCCAGGTGCGGTCTCACCAGGGCCCGGTACAACTGTAGAAGGACCTCTTTGCTCCTATACTCAACTCCTCTTGTTATGCAGAGAGTTGGAGTAAAAGCAAAATGAACAGTGAAAAGAGAGCAAACTCTGGAAAGGGAGTGCCAGGTGGTGTCTCTGCACCAAACAGGAATAATCCCTTGAGTATGATCAAGATTTTATTATTTTTTAGATTTCTTTTTAGATTTTAGAGATACATCGCGGAAACAGGCCCTTCGGCCCACCGGGTCCGCGCCGCCCAGCGATCCCCGCACATTAACACTATCCTACACCCACTAGGGACAATTTTTACATTTGCCCAGCCAATTAACCTACATACCTGTACGTCTTTGTAGTGTGGGAGGAAACCGAAGATCTCGGAGATATTTGGGTTCAAATGTCCTGTGGAGAATGTATCAGTTGCAGGATCTTGAGGGAATAGCAGCTTTAAAATACCATTGAGAGGGATACATGACCAATCGTATTGCTCAGGAAAATACTTCAGGGTTAAAAGAAAACCAAATCCTCACCATACCAGTGCCCACAGGGAATACACTCAAACCCAACTTTATGCCTTGTTTGAAAGTCTGAAAGGCACTGCCTTTGTCCTCCTGGGTCGTCCTTCAGGGTGGAGGATGATTTATATAGATTCAGACTTTAAAGTTATGCCTAATGAACATTTTTTGGGGGTTTATTTTCCCATCGTGAATGGTAACACATGTGAGTTGTGAATTGAATAGTTATATATCAATTCAAATAGAAATCCATTTGTATCAAAAAATGGAAAGGATGCTTCCTCCATTGCCAAATCTCCTGGCATTGAGGCCGATGATAGGAGTATAGATATCCTGTGTGAGAGACAGACATGTCCATATGTACATATATACATGCTGACACTCCCCGATTTACGTAAGGCTTCCATAGTCCCTTACATAAGTCAGATTTTAGTCGGAATTAAGTTTAGGTAGAAACATAACAAGAGGAGTTGAGTATAGGAGCAAAGAGGTCCTTCTGCAGTTGTACAGGGCCCTAGTGACACCGCACCTGGAGTACTGTGTGCAGTTTTGGTCTCCAAATTTGAGGAAGGATATTCTTGCTATTGAGGGCGTGCAGCATAGGTTTACTAGGTTAATTCCCGGAATGGCGGGACTGTCATATGTTGAAAGACTGGTGCGACTAGGCTTGTATACACTGGAATTTAGAAGGATGAGAGGAGATCTTATCAAAACGTATGAGATTATTAAGGGGTTGGACACGTTAGAGGCAGGAAACATGTTCCCAATGTTGGGGGAGTCCAGAACACGGGGCCACAGTTTAAGAATAAGGGGTAGGCCATTTAGAACTGAGATGAGGAAAAACTTTTTCAGTCAGAGAGTTGTGAATCTGTGGAATTCTCTGCCTCAGAAGGCAGTGGAGGCCAATTCTCCGAATGCATTCAAGAGAGAGCTAGATAGAGCTCTTAAGGATAGCGGAGTCAGGGGGTATGGGGAGAAGGCAGGAACGGGGTACTGATTGAGAATGATCAGCCATGATCACATTGAATGGCGATGCTGGCTCGAAGGGCCGAATGGCCTACTCCTGCACCTATTGTCTATTTCTATTTCTATTTCTATTTCCTGCCCTCTCCCCATACCCCCTGACTCCGCTATCCTTAAGAGCTCTATCTAGCTCTCTCTTGAATGCATTCAGAGAATTGGCCTCTACTGCAGATGCTGGTTCAAATATTTGTTAAACAAACTAAAGACAACTAAACACCGGAAGGTAGACAAAAAATGTCGGAGTAACTCAGCGGGCCAGACAGCATCTCTGGAGAGAAGGAATGGGTGACGTTTCGTGTGGAGACCCTTCTTCAGACGCTTCTTCAGAAAGGCAAAATTAGGACAACTTTCCTATCCAAGCGAGTCGACAAGATGTGCCTGACAGGATGATCGACACAAATTCAATGGAACCATTAAATGGTAATTAGCTGAACAGTTGAACATACTGCAGGGAGATATATAAATAGCGTGGGAGATTGTTTCATAGAGTCATACAGCACAGAGGCAGGTCATTCATCCCAACTTGCCCTTGCTGAACAAGATGCCCCATCTACACTAGCCCCACTTGCCCACATTTGGCCTATATCCATCTAAACGTTTCTTATTCATGTATCTGCCTGCATGCCCTTTAAATGTTGTAAAAATACTTGCCTCAACTACCTCCTCCAGCAGCTCATTCCATACACCCGTCACGTTCTGTGTGAAAAAAGTTGCCCCTCGGGTTCCTGTTGAACCTTTCGCCTCTTACCTTACCGTCCCGTTGACGTGGCTGTTGTTTCGGCTCACGTCGTAGCCCCTGGCCGACAGCGCTATCGTCAGGCTGCCACCACCGACAGGACGCGCAGGTTCATCATGGGGCTCCCCCCCCCCCCCACCCACCAGCCTCTTCCTGTCAACCAACACTTTGCCCACTTGGCCGAACCCCCCCCTTCCCCGCTGCCCTCTCATCCTTTTCCCTCGTAGCCGTGATATCTTCCACCTTGGAATATGTCGGCAACTGAGGGGGCGAAGGAGGAGCAGGGGACGGCGGAGTGGGGGGGGGGGGAGCGGATGGAGGGGAGCGGATGGAGCCCTGTACAACTTCAGAAGGACCTCTTTGCTCCTATACTCAACTCCTCTTGTTATGAAGGCCAACATTCCATTGGCTTTCCAAGGCAGGAACGGGGTACTGATTGAGAATGATCAGCCATGATCACATTGAATGGCGGTGCTGGCCCGAAGGGCCTCCTCCTGCACCTATTGTCTATTGTCTATTGGTGCCTTCTGGTTACCAGCCTTTCAACTATTTCTTTATTCATGCTATTTAACCTCTTCCATTAAATCCCTACTTAGCCTTATTTCAGTGGAGAACAACCCCATCTTCACCTGTCTCTCCTTGTATATTAATTGCTTGATTTATAATTTTTTAACTGTTACTCTGATGGCTCTTTAAGAAGATGTCTTTGATTTACAAAGCTCGCATTCATTGCTGTGCAAGTGTAGGGTCTCAACTAGAAGGGTCTGAGCTATAGGGAGAGGTTGAGTAGGCTGGGACTCCATTCCTTGGAGCACAGGAGGATGAGGGAAGTCATAGAGTCATAGAGTGATACAGTGTGGAAACAGGCCCTTCGGCCCAACTTGCCAACACCGGCCAACATATCCCAGCTACACTAAACATAGACATAGAAAATAGGTGCAGGAGGAGGCCATTTGGCCCTTCGAGCCAGCACCGCCATTCATTGTGATCATGGCTGATCGTCCACAATCAATAACCCGTGCCTGCCTTCTCCCCATATCCCTTGATTCCACTAGCCCCTAGAGCTCTATCTAACTCTCTCTTAAATCCATCCAGTGATTTGGCCTCCACTGCCCTCTGCAGCAGAGAATTCCACAAATTCACAACTCTCTGGGTGAAAAAGTTCCTTCTCACCACTAATCTACACTATTCGATCTTATAGAGGCTTATAAAATCATGAGAGGAATAGATCGGGTAGATGCACAGAGTCTCTTGCCCAGAGTAAGTGAATTGAAGACAAGAGGTTTAAGGTGAAAAGATTTAATCTGAGGGGTAACTTTTTCTCACAAAGGGTGGTGGGTGTATGGAACAAGGTATCGAGGCAGGGATTATCCCTCCGTTTAAGAAACAGTTAGACATGTATGGTGTGGGCAAGTTGGGCCGAATGGCCTGTTTCCAGACTGTATGACTCTATAACTCTATGTAGCATTCTCTGCCCAAAATGCATTATACACTTGCAACACCATCTTGTCTTCATGAAGCCCACAATGCTCTGCTTATTGAGATTTATGACAATTTATTTTGTGCATTCTTTACAATGGATTAAAAATGACCTGGTAGTTCAGAAGATTTCACTTCCTCTAAGAAATCACAGCAAGCTATAATCAGTAGTGCAAAGCTGAGTGTAATTAATGAAGTGAAAGTCGTGAAGGTTTGTGGATCATTAACTGTTAACTTTTAAAATATTGAGCAATCTTTAACACTGCTGGCAAAGTAAAATGTGATTATCAAAGTGGTGCACCAGAAGCATATTATGTGTTGTAAAGACCAGAGATGTTATATTGGCAAAGTGGGTTAGAGTGTGTTAGGGACAATCAACAACATGTGCTCCAACGTTTGATGATAACCCAAGAACTAGTGTGATCATTATGGCATGACATGAAAGTATGAGAGGCTTCTGCTGTTCCCCTTTAAAATCTTCCCATGTTCTGTGCAGCGGTAGAGTTGCTGCCTTACAGCACCAGAAGCCCGGGTTCGATCCTGACTACGGGTGCTGTCTGTAGGAAGTTTGTACGTTCTCCTCGTGACCTGTGAGTGTTTTCTCTGGGATCTCCGGTTTCTTCCTACACTCCAAAGGCATGCAGGTTTGCAGGTTAATTGGCTTTGGTAAATTGTCCCCTGTGTGTGTAGGATAGTGTTAGTGTGCAGGGATTGCTTGTCGGTGCGGACTCAGTGGGCCGAAGGGCCTGTTTCCGCGCTGTATCTCTCAACTAAACTAAAACACTGAACTAAAGGAAGGTGCTGGATCTTATGAGGGTGCTGATATATTCTAGGCCAGCCGCGGCTGGTTTTAACCTGTCAAGAAATGTGCCAATTGACATAATATTCATCTTGCTGGGAAGGCAAATTTCAGGTTGGCAGAATTGTCCCTGTTCTATCATTCAGGCCATCCATGTTCCATTATTCAAACATGTGTGGCTGATTTGAATGCAGCCTCAAATCCACACCTTTCTGCCTACTTCTGTAACCTTTAGAGTCAAAAGAATTTGCAGACGATGCTGGAATCTTGTGCAAAAAAATCAAAGTACTGGATAAACTCAGCAGGCCAGACTGCATCTGTGGAGAGAATTGACAGATGACGTTTCTGGTTGGGAACCTTCTTCAGACTGATGGAATGGGGGGAGAAAGCAGGGGTCGGGGTTCATCAAAGCCTGGCCAGTGTGGTCGGTCGCTGCAGAAGAAGAGGTATGATTTGCAGGTGTGTGGAGTAGGTAATGAAGGCTCGAGGCAAATAGGAGGCAAGAGGGTGTCAAATAAGGAAAGAAGGGATGGGGGGACATGTAAAGCTGGAGGGTGGGATATTGGTGGAAGGGAACGGAGGGGAAAGGAAAAAGGGATGATTAAAAAGGAAATAGAGGACTCTGGAATGGGAGATGAATGTACAAAGGGGGGGGGGGGGGTAAGGAGCAAAAAGGAGCAAAGACGGCTTGGGTGGTAGGAAATGGTGGGAAAATTGGTGGGGGGGGCAGGGGAAAGTCACAGGGGGTAGGGAGGTATTACTTTGAATGGGAGCATTCATTGTTCATACCCTTGGGTTGCAGGCTACCCAAGTGGAATATGAGGTGCTGGTCTTCCAATTTGTATGTGTCCTCACTCTTGCAAAGCAGGAGGCCAAGGACAAAAAGGTCAGTATGGGAGATCCAGCATGGTTGGCAGACGGAGTAAGTGTTTGGCAGAGCCAGAGACTGCCAGCGCCTCCTCTGGATGCGAGGGTGAATGCAGAGTGAAGCCTGAAGATCGCCAGGACTGAGCTGCCAGGGCAAGCCCGAGATCGCCAGCGGCCCCGCACATGCACCCTGACGGCAGGAGAGGGCGCCACCATGCTGCCCTGGACCTGCCACTGCAAGTATAAAACATATCAGGTGAGTTCACCCCACTGGCAGTGTTGGTGGGGTCACTACCGATCAGTCTGAAGAAGGGTCTCGACCCGAAACGTCACCCATTCCTTCTCTTCAGAGATTCCGCCTGACCCGCTGAGTTATTCCAGCATTTTGTGTCTACCTCAGGTTTGTGGGTTAATTGGCTTGGTATAAAAATGTAAATGGTCCCTCGTGTGCGTTAATGTGCGGGGATCGCTGGTTGTTGCGGACTCGGTGGGCCGAAGGGCCTGTTTCCATGTTGTGTCTCTAAACGTAACCAAACGTGGTGGAGAAGATGCTGGAGTCAATTATAAAAGACGAAATTGCGGAACTTTTGGATAGTAGTAACAGGATTTTCCGAGTCAGCATGGATTTACGAAGGGGAAATCATGCTTGACTATTCTTCTGGAATTCTTTGAGGATGTAACTAGGAAAATTGACAGGGGAGAGCCAGTGGATGTGGTGTACCTTGACTTTCAGAAAGCCTTTGACAAGGTTCCACATAGGAGATTAGTGCGCAAAATTAGAGCACATGGTATTGGAGGTAGGGTACTGACATGGATCGAAAATTGGTTGACAGACAGAAAGCAAAGAGTGGGGATAAATGGGTCCCTTTCGGAATGGCAGGCAGTAACTAGTGGGGTACCGCAAGGCTCGGTGCTGGGACCGCAGCTATTTACAATATACATTAATGACTTGGATGAAGGGATTAAAAGTACCATTAGCAAATTTGCAGATGATACAAAGCTGGGTGGTAGTGTGAACTGTGAAGAAGATGCAATGAGTTTGCAGGGTGACTTGAACAGGTTGTGTGAGTGGGCGGATGCATGGCAGATGCAGTTTAATGTGGATAAGTGTGAGGTTATCCACTATGGTGGTAAGAATAGGAAGGCAGAGTATTATCTGAATGGTGTCAAGTTAGGAAAAGGGGACGTACAACAAGATCTGGGTGTCCTAGTGCATCAGTCACTGAAAGGAATCATGCAGGTACAGCAGGCAGTGAAGAAAGCCAATGGAATGTTGGCCTTCATAACAAGAGGAGTTGAGTATAGGAGCAAAGAGGTCCTTCTGCAGTTGTACAGGGCCCTAGTGAGACCGCACCTGGAGTACTGTGTGCAGTTTTGGTCTCCAAATTTGAGGAAGGATATTCTTGCTATTGAGGGCGTGCAGCGTAGGTTTACTAGGTTAATTCCCGGAATGGCGGGACTGTCGTATGTTGAAAGACTGGAGCGACTAGGCTTGTATACACTGGAATTTAGAAGGATGAGAGTGAATCTTATAGAAACGTATAAGATTATTAAGGGGTTGGACACGTTAGAGGCAGGAAACATGTTCCCAGTGTTGGGGGAGTCCAGAACAAGGGGCCACAGTTTAAGAATAAGGGGTAGGCCATTTAGAACTGAGATGAGGAAAACCTTTTTCAGTCAGCGAGTTGTGAATCTATGGAATTATCTGCCTCAGAAGGCAGTGGAGGCCAATTCTCTGAATGCATTCAAGAGAGAGCGAGATAGAGCTCTTAAGGATAGCGGAGTCAGGGGGTATGGGGAGAAGGCAGGAACGGGGTACTGATTGAGAATGATCAGCCATGATCACACTGAATGATGGTGCTGGCTCGAAGGGCCGAATGGCCTCCTCCTGCACCTATTATCTGTTGTCTATTGTCTATTGTCAAACTCCATCAATTCTGTTTAACCGGCGCAGCTAAGTTTAAGCACTCTTGTATGTGGCCCATTCATACTCAGACCTCTGAGATCGTACATATTAAGTGCAGACGCTCCACGAAAATACTCAGACCAAATATCAATAGTCTGATTAAAAAAAGGGGGACTCGACCCGAAACGTCACCCATTCCTTCTCTCCTGAGATGTTGTCTGACCCGCTGAGTTACTCCAGCTTTTTTTTGCGGTCTGTCAATATTTCGAATCACATTTACGAAAGTATCTCAAACATCCTAAAAACTTCTGCTTACGTGCACATTAACAAGTACTTGCACATCCACGATACACACAGGCAGGCAGACAGACAGACGAGTCATGTCGGAAAGCATTGCTGGGCGGTGAATAGTCTAAGCAACAAAAGTCACAAGGCGAACAGTATCAGTCTGAAGAAGGGTCTCGACCCGAAACGTCTCCCATTCCTTCTCTCCAGAGATGCTGGTCCCAGCTGAGTTACTCCAGCGTTTTTGTTTTATCTAGAATCACCCTCAATATCCACCTATTTGTTTTAATGGAAACTGACACCTCCCCCGGTCTTTTAATGCGATTGAAATCGATCTTTGATTTCGATCAGACCGCAGTGTCAGGGAGCAGGGACATAAACTATTGGCTGCCACTGGGAAGTGTATGTGCATGTGTGCTGATTTGATAGCGGAGTGTGTGTGTGTGTGTGTACACACACATCCACGTGGCGCCTTGCGGACAAGCGAGGTAGTGAGCAAACATAAACGTTGAACGACAGACAGTAGGAAAGACAGCTTTATGTTAGACTCGGGCTTCAGTTTGTTTTACTGGAGCGGCGAATGAGCTTCAGTAAACCGTGGCCTTCAAATTACAACGGTAATCAGGATTTACACTCGGCTTGTACTCGCTGGAATTTAGAAGATTGAGAGGGGATCTTATAGAAACTTACAAAATTCTTAAGGGGTTGGACAGGCTAGATGCAGGAAGATTGTTCCCGATGTTGGGGGAGTCCAGAACAAGGGGTCACAGTTTAAGGATAAGGGGGAAGTCTTTTAGGACCGAGATGAGAACGTTTTTTTTCACACAGAGAGTGGTGAGTCTGTGGAATTCTCTGCCACAGAAGGTAGTTGAGGCCAGTTCATTGGCTATATTTAAGAGGGAGTTAGATGTGGCCCTTGTGGCTAAAGGGATCAGGGGGGAAGGCAGGTACAGGTTACTGAGTTGGATGATCAGCCATGATCATATTGAATGGCGGTGCAGGCTCGAAGGGCCGAATGGCCTACTCCTGCACCTATTTTCTATGTCTATGTTTTCTATACATTGACAATGCCATTTGATACAGCAGTGTAGGAAAATGACTGCAGATGCTGGTACAAATCGAAGGTATTTATTCACAAAATGCTGGAGTAACTCAGCGGGTCAGGCAGCATCTCTGGAGAGAAGGAATGGGTGACGTTTCGGGTCGAGACTCTACTTCAGACTGACCCGCTGAGTTACTCCAGCATTTTGTGATACCTTTTTGATATAACAGTTTCACTTTCTCCACGAGAAACAGCAAGGTCTCTCGGCACTCTGCTAACATTTCAAGTTGACTCTTGACTGCCAAATCCCATCCGCCTTCCGCTGCCGGTTCAGTCAGTAGTCTCTCTCTCTCTCTCTCTCTCTCTCTCTCTCTATTTTCCCTTTTCCCCTGACTCTCAGTTTGAAGAAGGCGTCTCGACCCGAAACGTCGCCCGTTCCTTCTCTCGAGTAGCGGGACATATTTATTAGCCATTCGAACACTGGGTCAAACCAGGAGCGTTTCGTTCCATTTGGTCTGTATTAAAGGCGCATTCTTTACAGGGGCCACAGACACACGGAGAAAGGGGGAGAGCGAGATTGGGAGATGAGGGACCCACAAGAGGGACCGACAGGCGCCCGGAGAGGGAGAAACACAGATGACAAATAGACAATAGGCAATAGGTGCAGGAGGAGGCCATTCGGCCCTTCGAGCCAGCACCGCCATTCAATGTGATCATGGCTGATCATTCTCAATCAGTACCCCGTCCCTGCCTTCTCCCCATACACCCTGACTCCGATTTCCTTAAGAGCTGTATCTAGCTCTCTCTTGAATGCATTCAGAGAATTGGCCTCCACTGCCTTCTGAGGCAGAGAATTCCACAGCTTCACAACTCTCTGACTGAAAACGTTTTCCCTCATCTCAGTTCTAAATGGCCTACCCCTTATTCTTAAACTGTGGCCACTGGTTCTGGACTCCCCCCAACATTGGGAACATGTTTCCTGCCTCTAGCGTGTCCAACCCCTTAATAATCTTATACGTTTCGATAAGATCCCCTCTCATCCTTCTAAATTCCAGTGTATACAAGCCCAGTCGCTCCAGTCTTTCAACGTAGGACAGTCCCGCCATTCCGGGAATTAACCTAGTAAACCCACGCTGCACGCCCTCAATAGCAAGAATGTCCTTCCTCAAATTTGGAGACCAAAACTGCACACAGTACTCCAAGGTGCCGGGGATATCCCAGACTGGATTCTATATTAAGTCATCGCATCAGAGAGCTTTCGATGAGCCTGACTCACACGTTTGACAAGCACGATGACTGGAGTAGACAGCATTAGACACACGGGTGGGTCGGCCATACAGCCTGTTCAGACCTGCTCACCGGACCCAAGACAGAAGTCGTCACCTCGGAATATTTTACCCTGCTAATCGAGTGTGTGTGTGAATAGTCAATAGTCATTTATTTGTCACATATGACATAAACGTGCAGTGAAATGAAAAATTACCCGCAGTTCAACAATAAGACCAATAAGAATAATCAATAAAAATGCAATAACACATACAATCATAAACTAACACCAAACAAAAGAAACATCCATCACAGTGAGTCCCTCCCTCAAGAGAGAGCTGGATAGAGCTCTTAAGGATAGCGGAGTCAGGGGGGTATGGGGAGAAGGCAGGAACGGGGTACTGATTGAGAATGATCAGCCATGATCACATTGAATGGCGGTGCTGGCTCGAAGGACCGAATGGCCTCCTCCTGCACCTATTGTCTGTTGTCCGGTCCCTCCTCACTGTGTTGTGGAAGGCCAGAATGTCTTTTTCTCTTCCCCTGCCGTCTTCTCCCGCGGTCATTGTGTGTGTGTGTGTGTGTGTGTGTGTGTGGATATGTGTCTACAACCTATCTCAATTGTAAAGTGTACTGGAGCGCTCTCCTCCTCTCCCCCCCTCCTCCCTCCCCGCCTAATACATTCCCTTGAACTTGAAAAATAAAATCGATTCAGGCAAAGCAAACTTTTTTTCTCTGGTTGCTGCAGCCGAGAAGTTGGAATCCGTGAAGCGGCCGCTCATGCTAGTAGCGTATGGCGACTTCGGGTGCAATCCCGGAGCATTTGATACAGTAAATACCTTGCGAAGAAAGTGCTTGGCAACGCAACTTTCGGCCGGCCTCAGCTCGGTCTTTGCAGTGTAGTTAAAGTACATTGTGGTATTGCGATAAAGTATTAACTGACAAACGCACACTCATAACTCCCATGTGTTTTCTGTTTAAAATAGGGGTTCTCTTTCGCTTTAATAAGGTCACGCCAGCCCCCTTCGAAACAAAGTCCCTTCTCGCGTCTTATTCTTTTGACTCCGAGCGCTGTTTCTGGACAAACACAAACTGGGACCAAGTACGAAACTTCTTGGCGGGGCTTGGATACTTTTACACCGTAAAGCCGCTTAAATGCCTTCATTTCGCAGCGATTTGTGTATATCTGGAGGAGGTTATGCTTTTCGTGATCGGTGCTTGTGTTCACCCTTGTGGGCAGAGTCAGTCATGACGATATACAATTCCTTTAATTGTTGCACTTCTCAATGTTAAAAAAAAAAGGTCCAAATTGCTTTGAATCCGGTTGCTGGGAAGAGTTAAGAGTTGGGGTTTTTTTTTGAGACAGTGTGAGTGGGCTAGCCAGTGTCGGTCTCAAAGCTGAGGTGCTGTCTGCGGTTTTGTGTTTGATTCCGCATTAAAATATTTCAGGAATCTCTCGCTCTCTCTCTCCCTCCCTCCCTTCCCACCACCTGGTCAAAGGGTTAAATAGCTGCACAAGACGCCGAAGGTCGCATTCGCCCGTCTCCACCCACTCCCGCCCCTCCTCTCTCCCCTTTGTCGGCTTCAGCATCACCCGTTAAATTTGTCAATTGCGAAGACCTTTTCCCCTCCTCCTCCGCAATCTTAACCCCCACCCCTCCCCTCCAGACCGGTCCTACACAGTCATCTGTTCCGCTCTGACACTCCCGCCAGTAAGATCACAGGTCCCCTTACCAAAAGTGCGAAAAGCCTCTCGACTCGAGCAGTTAAGAACAGAGTGGGAAGCAACAACATCTCCAAAAGCGCCGAGCTTCTACGCCGAGGAAGAGAGAGAGAGAGAGAGAAAGAGAGAGAGAGAGAGAGAGAGAGAGAGATTTCATCCTCCTGTCAGAGAGAGAGACAGAGCTGAGAGGAAACTTCAGTCGAAGTCGGGACAATAATATTTATTGAGCAATTTCTCTCCTCCCCAGGATATCAAGCAACTTCCCCGTTACTTTCAGTAGGATTTTGAAGACATTTCTACATATTGTACAAAGTCAGCTAGACTTTTGTTTTGTGGAAGTTATTTAATTTTTCGATTTTGGGGTTAAATCTCTTTCTCCAACTTTCCTCGTCGCTGCCGGCGGTTTTTGAAGATGCCAATGTACCTGCTGGTTGGGATGTCCCTGCTGCTCGCTGGGGCTTGGGCTCGGGCATCGCCCACTCTACCTGCCCAGGAAGGTCGGCTGGCTGACTGTCCCACCTGCTCCATCCCTAACCTGCAGTCGGACCCGGCCGGCGCCGACAACCAGCTGGTGGAAGCGGTGAAGAGACACATCCTGAACATGCTGCACTTGAAAAACCGTCCGAACATCACCCAGACGGTGCCCAAGGCCGCGCTGTTGAACGCCCTGAAGAGGCTGCACGTCGGGAGAGTCGGAGAGGACGGGCGAGTGGAGATCGAGGAACACCCTTCAGAGCGGTCAGCCACGCGAGAATCCGAACAGGCGTCGGAGATCATCAGCTTTGCTGAAGCAGGTGAGGAGATCAGTCGCACGCCAAACGCGTTTGTGTTTTTAAAATTCAGATTTAAGAAATGTGAATCTGAATCAGATTTTCAGATTCCTGAGAGAGAAATATTCCTGAAATATTTTAATGCAGAATCTGAAATCTGAATCAGTACCCCCATTCCTTCTCTCCCGAGATGCTTGCTGCCTGACCTGCTGAGTTACTCCAGCATTTGTGAATAAAATCCTCAGATTTAAGAAATGTGGCTTGCAATTGAAATCAACGAATCGCTGAATGCTACTTCAATCGCTGGGGGGAGGAGGGGGGAGGGGATGGGGGGTTGGTGGAGGAGTTTGTTGACAGCGATCACCAGTGCCAGTTAATATAAGAAAATAACTGCAGATGCTGGTACAAATCGATTTATTCACAAAATGCTGGAGGAACTCAGCAGGTCAGGCAGCATCTCGGGAGAGAAGGAATGGGTGACGTTTCGGGTCGAGACCCTCAGTGCCAGTTAAAGTCAATAGACAATAGACAATAGACAATAGACAATAGACAATAGGTACAGGAGGAGGCAATTCGGCCCTTCGAGCCAGCACCGCCATTCAATGTGATCATGGCTGATTATTCTCAATTAGTACCCCGTTCCTGCCTTCTCCCCATACCCACTGACTCCGCTATCCTTAAGTGTAGATGCTGGTACAAATCGAAGGTATTTATTCACAAAATGCTGGAGTAACTCAGCAGGTCAGGCAGCATCTCAGGAGAGAAGGAATGGGCGACGTTACCCGAAACGTCACCCATTCCTTCTCTCCTGAGATGCTGCCTGACCTGCTGAGTTACTCCAGCATTTTGTGAATAAGTACCTCCGCTATCCTTAAGAGCTCTATCCAGCTCTCCCTTGAATGCATTCAGAGAATTGGCCTCCACTGCCTTCTGAGGCAGAGAATTACAACTCTCTGACTGGAAAAAGTCCGAAAGCAGGCGCAAGTTTGGGATGGCAAGGTTAATGCGTGGTTGCAAGGGGTGACACCAGTTGGCGTAGCTGAGTGAAGTGACTAAAAGGACATGTGCCTCGGGATATAGGGAATGCCCGCTCACCGGTGGGGTGGGGTGGGGGGGGGGGGGGGGGAGGGGCATGGGTTTGAAGTACACGACAAGAAAGGTGACTGCGTTGAACACTGAAAGGGTCGTGTAAATGGTTCCATGTCAAAACCCACTCATAAGTCAAATTGGATAATTAATCTGTAATTTTTAAAAAAAGCATTATAGACAATAGACAATAGGTGCAGGAGGAGGCCATTCGGCCCTTCGAGCCAGCACCGCCATTCAATGTGATCATGGCTGATCATTCTCAATCAGTACCCCGTTCCTGCCTTCTCCCCATACCCCCTGACTCCGCTATCCTTAAGAGCTCTATCCAGCTCTCTCTTGAATGCAGTCAGAGAATTGGCCTCCACTGCCTTCTGAGGTAAAAATGCTAAATGGGTCAAAAATTGTTTTGCAACAAAAGTCTGAAGGGTCTCGACCCGAATCGTCACCCATTCCTTCGCTCCGGAGATGTTACCTGTCCCTACCTGAGTTATTCCCACGTATTGTGTCTGTCTCGGGAGTTGGTCATTTGTCCACTACGACTTCAACATATTTTCCAGCACTTGTCCCACAATCTTCAATTGGGTGGGGGTGGTTGGGGGAGGGGGGATGGGGAGCTGGGAGATGTCCCACTGAATTACTCCAGCATTTTGTGTCTATCTTCGGGGGTAGAAATAACAGTCGATAACTCTTCCCAGGCTAGCTCTGGACAGGCTAGATGCAGGAAGATTGCTCCCGATGTTGGGGAAGTCCAGAACAAGGGGTCACAGTTTAAGGATAAGGGGGAAGTCTTTTAGGACCGAGATGAGAATGGTTTTTTTCACACAGAGAGTGGTGAATCTGTGGAATTCTCTGCCACAGAAGGTAGTTGAGGCCAGTTCATTGGCTATATTTAAGAGGGAGTTAGATGTGGCCCTTGTGGCTAAAGGGATCAGGGGGTATGGAGAGAAGGCAGGTACGGGATACTGAGTTGGATGATCAGCCATGATCATATTGAATGGCGGTGCAGGCTCGAAGGGCCGAATGGCCTACTCCTGCACCTAGTTTCTATGTTTCTATGTTTCTAAAAGTCGGTGGGCGAGCAGTGATGGACAAGATAGAGGCCGGGGCGGAATATTGGGTGGTCTACAAAGCTCTTTATTTGTACCTGTTGGTTTTGTGTGCCTGCTGTAATTGGCCCGGTCTAACCTGTTCCTTCCCTTCCTTCTGCTCGCCCAGGTCCGTCCCAGGACGTCGTGCACTTCCAGGTCACCAAGGAGGACGACGGCGAGCTGTCCCTGGTGGAGCAGGCCAACGTCTGGCTTTACCTGAGGGTCTCGAACAAGTCCAGCCGCAGCCGGAGTAAGGTGACCATCAGGCTGCACCTGGCGGGCGACAGCAAGGCCATCAGCGAGAAGCAGGTGGACGTGAAGGGGAGCGGGTGGCACACTCTGCCCGTGTCGAGGACGGTGCAGGGACTCCTGGCCACCCGGGAGAGTTCCCTGCTCCTCAAGGTGTCCTGCGACCGGTGCCAGGAGTTCGGCGCCGCGCCGGTGCTGGTGGACAGGGCGGGCAAGGACGAGTCTCGGCGCCCCTTCCTCATGCTCCTGCTGCGGGAGTCGGACGCCCACCCACACCGAATCCGCAAGCGGGGTCTGGAGTGCGAGGGCAAGGTCAACATCTGCTGCAGGAAGCAGTTCTACGTCAACTTCAGAGACATCGGCTGGAGCGACTGGATCATCGCGCCGACCGGCTACTACGGCAACTACTGCAAGGGCGAGTGCCCGAGCCACATCGCCGGCACCTCGGGCTCGTCGCTGTCCTTCCACTCGGCCGTCATCAACCACTACAGGATCAGGGGCTACAGCCCCTTCAACGCCATCAAGTCGTGCTGCGTGCCCACCAAGCTCAGAGCCATGTCCATGCTCTACTACGACGACGTGCACAACATTGTGAAGAAGGACATACCCAACATGATCGTGGAAGAGTGCGGCTGCTCATAAACCCCCCTAGTTTGGGGGATGCCCACACGCCCACTTTCCCAAAGAAGGGAGACCCAGCCCAGCGTACTTACACACACTCACCAACAGAGAGACTCTCGTGACTTGAGATGGTAACTGTGTGTGTGTCGTTTCCCAGTGCTGTAAAACTGGCTCAAACTTAAGTCTACACGAGGGTTTCTCGCAGGACCAAACCACCAGATGGACCATCAAATGGTCACTTAACCGTGGTGGTGTGGTGGGGAGGGGGGTGGGGGGTGGGTGGGGGTAGTGACAAGCACATTCCGAACCACATTCACCTGGCCCTGCAGAGCGCACACAAACAACAAACATTGGCATCGATCCGCTTCTCATCATGGCAAGATGCACAAGACTTTTTTGTTGTTGTGGACATGGGATCGAGCTTGTACATCGAGAAGGTGCGCTGTTTATATCTGCAAGACTTCTCATGCACGTGTTAGGCCAGAACTATGCCAACCTTACAAAGGTTTCGGTTCGAGAAGGACACGCTTTGCTTCCACTGGAAGTAAACATTGTTGAAGGAAACGTGAAAAGGAACGTGTTCGCTTTATGGGCCAAAACATTGTGTTTTTTTAAAAAAGAAAACCGTGTGACCTTTACGATTTGCACTAAAACGACATTTGCCTGTCCAACCGTATTTATACAGAGAAGCTTTTTGAGAGGACAGGGGTCTCTGACTGCACTCGAGAACAAGAGATTTTGTTTTAAAAAAATGAATGGATGAACATAAACCAAAGAGACTTGTGTGTAAATGTTATTGTGATTTCTACAAAGATAATATTTTGTTTGTATTTTAAACTAAAAAGTATATATACACAAAAAACACCTGTAGATGAATATGGGTCCAGTATCAGAGTTTGGATGAAAATAGTCAACATATTTGATACATCGGCACATATACATCTGGGCGTTGCGAAACTCCAGACATCAATCAGACTCGCATTTCCCAGGTGTTGTTTGCACACTGTTTTGAAAGAGATTTAGCTTTAAAAAAAAAAGCACTTCCCGCGCTCAGCGTTTGTACTTATTTAAGGACTTTTGAACCAGCGACCGAGAAATTAAAAAAAAATCCGAACTTTTGCTTAAAATAGCAGGGCATATTTTTGTAACGACGTCGCCTCAGGGCGATTAAAAAAAGTGTCAAATAAACATATTGTTTGAATATTTCATGTGAAATATCGCAAAAGATTATTCGCCGGCATCCAGTTAATCCAGTTGGTTTCAAGTTATTTTGTTAAACGATGTCAGAATGTCGCGTTTTAAGTCTTTCGCATTCCTCACGACGTCTTTTTTTAAATTGTTAAACTGGTAGAAAGAGTGGAGGGGAGAGGGTGGGGGTTATTGGTTGGAGCTCAGCTCGTTCCCACTATGCATTTGACGTGGCATTTATATTAAATAAAATTTGATGAAGCGGGTAGCCTTCAGAAGCCAATCTCGAATAGTAGCAACAGGCTTAGAAACATAGAAGCATAGAAACATAGAAAATAGGTGCAGGAGTAGGCCATTCGGCCCTTCGAGCCTGCACCGCCATTCAATATGATCATGGCTGATCATCCAACTCAGTATCCCGTACCTGCCTTCTCTCCATACCCCCCCTGATCCCTTTAGCCACAAGGGCCACATCTAACTCCCTCTTAAATATAGCCAATGAACTGGCCTCAACTACCTTCTGTGGCAGAGAATTCCACAGACTCACCACTCTCTGTGTGAAGAAATGTTTTCTCATCTCGGTCCTAAAACACTTCCCCCTTATCCTTAAGCTGTGACCCCTGGTTCTGGACTTCCCCAACATCGGGAACAATCTTCCCGCATCTAGCCTCTCCAACCCCTTAAGAATTTTATATGTTTCTATAAGACCCCCCCTCAGTCTTCTCAATTCCAGCGAGTACAAGCCCAGTCTATCCAGTCTTTCTTCATATGCCGGTGGATGTGGATGCCCCTGCCCCTGCGTGTCCTGTTAGGGAACCCGCGGTCGGGCTGGACCTAGAGGGCAAGAGCTCTACCGCCCGCCGGGGGCTCGGAGGTTGCCTTGTCTTTGGCTTGGCCGCTTCTAGCAGGCAGCGTGTTGGGACCACTTGTGGAAATAAGCGCTGACGATGCTGCTGGCGTGTGTCAAGCGGCTTTTCCATTCACGAGAGGCATTCCGAGGAGATCCCACCCCAGTGTTACGTTCTCTGACTCGCTGCTAAGTTGCTCCCTTGTCAGTAGCAAACATTTCCGCAGCGCCAAGCACCGAAAAAAAATATATTTTACGTGCTTTTTGTTTTGGACTAGATGTATTTTACGCTTCGTTGTTCAATAGACAATAGGTGCAGGAGGAGGCCGTTCGGCCCTTCGAGCCAGCACCCCCATTCAATGTGATCATGGCCGATCATTCTCAATCAGTACCCCGTTCCTGCCTTCTCCCCATACTCCCTGTCTCCGCTATCCTTAAGAGCTCTATCTAGTTCTCTCTTGAATGCATTCAGAGAATTGGCCTCCACTGCCTTCTGAGGCAGACAATTCCACAGATTCACAACTCTCTGACGGAAAAAGCTTTTCCTCATCTCCGTTCTAAATGGCCTACCCCTTATTCTGAAACTGTGGACCCTGGATCTGGACTCCCCCAACATTGGGAACATGTTTCCTGCCTCTAACGTGTCCAACCCCTTAATAATCTTATAAGATTATGCGTTCAGTTCTACGAGATTAGTTTTCTTCCCGTTGAGTTACTCCAGCACTTTGTGTCTTTTCCCCCCCTGTAAACCATCATCTACAGTTCCTTGTTTCTAGAGATTACACATATAATCTTCACCCTGCCTTAAACTTGTTATTCTTTTGTTGGTCTGGACGATAGTGTTTTGTAAAATTGAGTGTAGAAGATGGGTTGAACATTTTACAAAGTAAATCTAAACTGGTTGGGTACATCGTGAATTAGTCTGTGTAGAAGTAGGTCGAGGATTGACGGTCCGTCGGGTTAAGTCTTGGACCCATCTTCACACAGCCCTTGCGCGTTGTTTTCACTCAGCGTTACGGCCGCTCGGGCTACGGAATTTAGACCTTAGGGAATTCGCGAATCACTATCCAAAGAGCCTCGGAATAAAATTCACTCGCGTTGAATTGATCTGAAAAATAAATAAACAACCCCGATTTTTTTTTGTTTTGTTCAACTCGCATACACACACACACACACACAAATGGCGCAACTTTGTCTTACGGAAAATCGCAACGCACCTCGTTTTCTCAGGTTGCAAGTGTTGTAATGCTGGGGTTACCTGTGCAGACCAATTGTCTTTTGAAAGTACTTATTGAATCTTGCTACTGGCACTCCTTCACGGGGTGCTTTCCAGTTCAAAAACTACTGACAAATGTAACTGCAAGCAAGGTTCCACCATACCACACACCTACATTGTGAGTATTTTTCATTTTTATTGCATCATTGACAACATATTTAAGAAAAAACATTTAGAACCATTTGCAATACCATGATTGGGAATGTTCGTGAAAGGTGCCATTTAAATGAAGACCCTTTTAAAAATATATATAAATGGGTCTTGAAGAGTATTATAACAAAAGTAGAATGGGAGAGAGATTTTAATGGAAATTCCGGGGCTCTAGGCCTGGGGATGCTACAGGTATAATACTCCAATAGAGAGAATTCAGTGTTGAGCTTTTTTAGAGTCTTGTGGTGCTGAAGGGGGGAAAGGCAGACAAGGCCAGTAAATAAAGTGAGAACAAAAAATGAGAAGAATGTTAAAATCAAAACTTTGCTTTAATCATGGCAGGGATCCCGTTAGCATTCCTGCATTTCATTCTGGTGTTGCTTTACTAAATGCCGACGATACAGCCACAAAACTCACCACTGTAAACAAAGCTGTCTTCTGCTTCTCCACTTGATTTTGACCAATGATTGGGCGTGAGATGGGAAACAGTGAGCACTATGGGGGAGACCGTACAAATTATGTCATCATAGCTAAGGCACGACATGTATAATTTTAAGACTACAGTTCTTGGAGTCAAGAACTGTAGTCTTAAGCGTAGAAACAGGCCCTTCCGCCCAACTTGCCCACACCGACCAACATGTCACACCGACGCTAGTACTACCTGCCAGCGCCTGGCCCACATCCCTCTCTCTAAACCTTCTGATGATCTTTGATCATTTACCAATGTAGCTATACAGGGTTTTAAATAACATTGAAAATTTACCTCCCCCCCCACCTCAAAAAATAGCTAAATTACAGATAGGAATTGGCCTTGGCATCTTCTTCAGTGCAGACATTGTGAGCCAAAGGGCTGCATCTTCTAATACTCTAGTGAATTAAATGACAGCTCCTGTTTACTTTCAAGTGTTTAACCACTACACGTGGTTATTTCTAAAAGACATGAGAGGCAAATAGAATGACAGGAAATATTCCTGTTTTATTCTGATTTGATTTGCACCTTATCCAGACCAACAATCCCAAATTGTGTTTCATATTTTGTTCATTTGAAATTTAATGCTTCAAAACGATGTTTTTGGTAGGCTAATATGATTTCAAAAGTAAAATTAATTTATGCACAGTATAAATTGATCATTTGATATTTATTGTACAAACAGTAAATAAATGTTTATTTTTCAGTTGTATAAGGGATATTAACATATGTTGCAAAATAATGGATGCTGTTTATAGAATAAAGCTATCAGCATTTAAAAAAATGATGAGAGTGTTGCCTCATTGAAGCCACCACATTGCCTACGCCCAATGATAAACTAACCCACACCTATGCCAGTCTTTATAATGCTATTTTCCAGATTTACGTTAGATCTTTGAAATAGGTTTACTTCTGGACATGGATGTTCCCTCAATTGCATTGTCAGCCATGGTTCCTGCACATTTTGTTTGCTCCACTGCGAAATCTCCTGACGGTCTCCTACTCTGAAGAAGTTGTCCTCCTCTCTCCAGCGAGAGTTCTGCAATGTTCTCTCTCGCCCTCTCCCCGGACTCTCAGTCTGAAGAAGGAAGGGTCACCCGTTCCTCCTCTCCAGAGATGCTGCCTGTCCCGCTGAGTTACTCGGGCATTTTGTGTCTGCCCTCCTTCCCGTGGGTTAGCTCAAGCCTAATGCTGGACAACTGATCATTCCCGGATTGGCGGGACTGTCATATGTTGAAAGACTGGAGCGACTAGGCTTGTATACACTGGAATTTAGAAGGATGAGAGGAGATCTTATCGAAACGTATAAGATTATTAAGGGGTTGGACACGTTAGAGGCAGGAAACATGTTCCCAATGTTGGGGGGAGTCCAGAACAAGGGGCCACAGTTTAAGAATAAGGGGTAGGCCATTTAGAACTGAGATGAGGAAAAACGTTTTCAGTCAGAGAGTTGTGAATCTGTGGAATTCTCTGCCTCAGAAGGCAGTGGAGGCCAATTCTCTGAATGCATTCAAGAGAGAGCTAGATAGAGTTCTTAAGGATAGCGGAGTCAGGGGGTATGGGGAGAGGGCAGGAACGGGGTACTGATTGAGAATGATCAGCCATGATCACATTGAATGGCGGTGCTGGCTCGAAGGGCTGAATGGCCTCATCCTGCACCTATTGTCTATTGTCTCTTGACCATGGCATTCAGGCTGTCTTTACAGTCCGCCACAGCACTGGAGGGAGAACATCCTTCAGATGAGCTGCTTACCCTCTCAGGACAAGGGAGACGCCCTGATATCTCGGACAAGACTTCACCGCTCATCCAAAAGCAGTGAACCAAATTATCTGGTCATTATTTAATCATTTTCTGGCTCACGGGATATTGCTGCAAGAAAATAGGTTGCTGTCTTCCCTTCATTGCAGGAGTAAAGTGTACAAGGAAAGAGGCCTTGTTTACACTCACTCAACTTTCCACATTAGAACATAAAACATAGAATAGTACAGAACAGGCACAGGCCCTTTGGCCCACGGTGTCTGCACTGAAGAAGATGCCAAGGCCGATTCTTATCTGTAATATCCCCCATTCCAAAATTCACATCCCCTCCATTTCCTGCATATTCATATGCCTATCCAAAAGTCTCTTAAATGCCAATATTGTACCTGCCTCCATTACCGCGCCCGACAGCTCATTCCAGGCCCTGGTTACCCTCTGTAAAAACTCCCCCCGCACATCTCCTTTAAACTTTGCCACACTAACCTTAAAGCCATACTCTCAAGTATTTGACATCCTGGGAAAAAAATTCTAAGAAGGGTCTCGACCTGAAACGTCACCCATTCCTTCTCTCCTGACATGCTGCCTGACCCGTTGAGTTACTCCAGCATTTTGTGTCTGCCTTCTAACTGTCCACCCTCTCTGGGCCTGCCTCCCATAATTGTGTACGCTTCTATCAGGTGTTCCCGTAATTTATGATGTTCCAGAAAAAAGCAATCCAATTCTGTCCAACCTGTCCCTGGACCCATTACTCCCTCATCCGGGCATCATTCAGGTAAGCCTCCGCGACTCCCCTTTCAAAGCCCCCATATCCTTCCTGTAATGGGGTAATCTCTGGTTCTGAAAAAGGTAGCCGTTGAGGCATTAGTAGTGTGGGGAAAAAAAACTGCAGATGCTGGTTTAAATCGAAGGTAGACACAAAATGCTGGAGTAACTCAGCAGGTCAGGCCACATCTCCGGAGAGAAGGAATGGGTGACGTTTCGGGTCGACACCCTTCTTCAGTCTGAAGAAGGGTCTCGACCCGAAACGTCACCCCGTTCCTTCTCTCCCGAGATGCTGCCTGACCCGCTGAGTTACTCCAGCATTTTGTGTCCACCTTCGAGGCATTAGTAGTGATCTTTCAAGAATCCCGAGGTTCAAGAATGGTTCCAGAGGAATGAAAAATCGCAAATGTAACTCTACTGTTTAAGAAAGGAGTGAGGCAAAAGAAGGGGAATTATCGGCCAGTACCAACTTGTGTGGTCGGTAAAATTTTAAACTCCACTATTAGGGACTTGGGGGTTTTGGGGGTATTTCGAAGCACACGATAAAACTGGCTGAAGTCGACATGACTTTGTTAAGGGGAGACAAGTCTGTTGGAGTTTTTTGAGGAGGTAACAAGCAGGATTGACAAAGCAGAGTCAGTGGATGTTTGGTTTGAACCAGGGGTCACAGCTTAAGGATAAGGGGGAAGTCTTTTAGGACCGAGATGAGAAAACATTTCTTCACACAGAGAATGGTGAGTCTGTGGAATTCTCTGCCACAGAAGGTAGTTGAGGCCAGTTCATTGGCTATATTTAAGAGGGAGTTAGATGTGGCCCTTGTGGCTAAAGGGATCAAGGGGTATGGAGAGAAGGCAGGTACAGGTTACTGAGCTGGATGATCAGCCATGATCATATTGAATGGCTGTGCAGGCTTGAAGGGCCGAATGGCCTACTCCTGCACCTATTTGCTATGTTTCTATGTTTGCTTGGATTTTCAGAAAGCCTTTGATAAGGTGCCCCACGTGAGGCTGCTGAACAAGATAGGAGCTCATGGTGTTATCATATCATCATATATATACAGCCGGAAACAGGCCTTTTCGGCCCACCAAGTCCGTGCCGCCCAGCGATCCCCGCACATTAACACTATCCTACACCCACTAGGGACAATTTTTACCTTTACCTATCCAATTAACCTACATACCTGTACGTCTTTGGAGTGTGGGAGGAAACCGAAGATCTCGGAGAAAACCCACGCAGGTCACGGGGAGAACGTACAAACTCCTTACAGTGCAGCACCCGTAGTCATGATCGAACCTGAGTCTCCGGCGCTGCATTCGCTGTAAAGCAGCAACTCTACCGCTGCGCTACCGTGCCGCTACCGTACCGTACCTTGTTAGAGGCAAGGTACTAGCATGGATAGAAGGTTGGCTGACTGGCAGAAGTCAAAGAGTACTGTCTGCAGTTTTGGTCTCCAAATTTGAGGAAGGATATTCTTGCTATTGAGGGCGTGCAGCGTAGGTTTACTGGGTTAATTCCCGGAATGGCGGGCCTGTCATATGTTGAAAGACTGGAGCGACTAGGCTTGTATACACTGGAATTTAGAAGGATGAGAGGGAATCTTATCGAAACGTATAAGATTATTAAGGGGTTGGACACGTTAGAGGCAGGAAACATGTTCCCAATGTTGGGGGAGTCCAGAACAAGGGGCCACAGTTTAAGAATAAGGGGTAGGCCATTTAGAACTGAGATGAGGAAAAACATTTTCAGTCAGAGAGTTGTAAATCTGTGGAATTCACTGCCTCAGAAGGCAGTGGAGGCCAGTTCTCTGGATGCTTTCAAGAGAGAGCTAGATAGAGCACTTAAGGATAGTGGAGTCAGGGGGTATGGGGAGAAGGCAGGAACGGGGTACTGATTGAGAATGATCAGCCAAGATCACATTGAATGGTGGTGATGGCTCGAAGGGCCGAATGGCCTCCTCCTGCACCTATTATCTATTGTCTATAAAGAGTGGGGAATAAAGGGGGCCTTATCTGGTTGGCTGCCAGTGACTCGTGGAGTTCGGCAAGAGTCAGCGTTGGGGCCGCTACTCTTCACGTTACATGTTAATGATCAGTCTGATGGGGACTGAAGGCTTTGTGGCCATGTTTACGGATGATACGAAGATAGGTTGGGGGGGGGGGGCAGGTAGTGTAGAGGAAGCAGAGAGTCTGCAGAAGTTATTGGACAGGTTGGGAGAGTGGGCAAAGAAGTGGGAAAGGGAACACAGTGTAGCAAAGTGTATGGTCATGCACTTTGGTAGAAGGTATATAGGCGTAGTTTGCTTTCAAATTATTCAGAAATCGGAGGTGCAAATGGACTTGGGAGTTTCGTTCGTTTGGTTTAGTTTAGTTTTATTGTCATGTGTACGTCTGTTATCCCAGGTACAGTGAAAAGCATTTTTGTTGCGTGCTATCCAGTCAGAGGAAAGACTATACATGATTACCATCGAGCCGTCCACAGTGAAGAAAGCCAATGGAATGTTGGCCTTCATAACAAGAGGAGTTGAGTATAGGAGCAAAGAGGTCCTTCTGCAGTTGTATAGGGCCCTAGTGAGACCGCACCTGGAGTCTGAAGAGGGTCTCGACCCAAAACGTCACCCATCCCTTCTCTCCCGAGATGCTGCCTGACCTGCTGAGTTTTCCCGCATTTTGTGAATAAAAACCCCACCTGGAGTACTGTGTGCAGTTTTGGTCTCCAAATTTGAGGAAGGATATTCTTGCTATTGAGGGCGTGCAGCGTAGGTTAATTCCAGGAATGGCGGGACTGTCATATGTTGAAAGACTGGAGCTTGTATACACTGGAATTTAGAAGGATGAGAGGGGATCTTATCGAAACATATAAGATTATTAAGGGGTTGGACACGTTAGAGGCAGGAAACATGTTCCCAATGTTGGGGGAGTCCAGAACCAGGGGCCACAGTTTAAGAATAAGGGGTAGGCCATTTAGAGCGGAGATGAGGAAAAACTTTTTCAGTCAGAGAGTTGTAAATCTGTGGAATTCTCTGCCTCAGAAGGCAGTAGCGGCCAATTCTCTGAATGCATTCAAGAGAGAGCTAGATAGAGCTCTTAAGGATAGCGGAGTCAGGGGGTATGGGGAGAAGGCAGGAACGGGGTACTGATTGAGAATGATCAGCCATGATCACATTGAATGGTGGTGCTGGCTCAAAGGGCCGAATGGCCTACACCTGCACCTATTATCTATTGTCTATTGTCAGTGTACAGTTAAAGAAAAAGGCAAAAAGCGTTTAGTGCAAGATAAAGTCTAGTAAAGTATGACTGAAGGTAGTCCAAGGGTATGAGGTAAATGGTACAGTGCATTCAGAAAGTATTCAGACCCCTTCACCTTTTCCACATTTTGTTAAGTTACAGCCTTATTTTAAAATGGATCAAATTCATTTTTTTTAAATCATCAATCTGCACACAATACCCCAGAATGAAGAGGCAAAAACAGGTGTTTAGAAATTTTTGCAAAGTAATTAAAAAGAAATAACTGAAATATCACAATTACATAACACCGTGGGCCAAAGGGCCTGTGCCTGTTCTGTACTATTCTATGTTTTATGTTCTAATGTGGAAAGTTGAGTGAGTGTAAACAAGGCCTCTTTCCTTGTACACTTTACTCCTGCAATGAAGGGAAGACAGCAACCTATTTTCTTGCAGCAATATCCCGTGAGCCAGAAAATGATTAAATAATGACCAGATAATTTGGTTCACTGCTTTTGGATGAGCGGTGAAGTCTTGTCCGAGATATCAGGGCGTCTCCCTTGTCCTGAGAGGGTAAGCAGCTCATCTGAAGGATGTTCTCCCTCCAGTGCTGTGGCGGACTGTAAAGACAGCCTGAATGCCATGGTCAAGAGACAATAGACAATAGGTGCAGGACGAGGCCATTCAGCCCTTCGAGCCAGCACCGCCATTCAATGTGATCATGACTGATCATTCTCAATCAGTACCCCGTTCCTGCCTTCTCCCCATACCCCCTGACTCCGCTATCCTTAAGAGCTCTATCTAGCTCTCTCTTGAATGCATTCAGAGAATTGGCCTCCACTGCCTTCTGAGGCAGTGAATTCCACAGATTTACAACTCTCTGACTGAAAAAGTTTTTCCTCATCTCTGCTCTAAATGGCCTACCCCTTATTCATAAACTGTGGCCCCTTGTTCTGGACTCCCCCCAACATTGGGAACATGTTTCCTGCCTCTAACGTGTCCAACCCCTTAATAATCTTATACGTTTCGATAAGATCTCCTCTCATCCTTCTAAATTCCAGTGTATACAAGCCTAGTCGCTCCAGTCTTTCAACATATGACAGTCCCGCCAATCCGGGAATGATCAGTTGTCCAGCATTAGGCTTGAGTTAACCCACGGGAAGGAGGGCAGACACAAAATGCCCGAGTAACTCAGCGGGACAGGCAGCATCTCTGGAGAGGAGGAACGGGTGACCCTTCCTTCTTCAGACTGAGAGTCCGGGGAGAGGGCGAGAGAGAACATTGCAGAACTCTCGCTGGAGAGAGGAGGACAACTTCTTCAGAGTAGGAGACCGTCAGGAGATTTCGCAGTGGAGCAAACAAAATGTGCAGGAACCATGGCAGCATTGCAGGACCCGAAGAGCACAGTGGCCTCTGTCATTCTTAAGTGGAAGAACTTTGGAACCACCAGGACTCTTCATAGAGCTGGCTGCCCGGCCAAACTGAGCAATCGGGGGAGAAGGGCCTTGGTCAGGGAGGAGACCAAGAACTCGATGGTCACTCTGACAGAGCTCCAGAGTTCCTCTGTGAAGATGGGAGAACCTTCCAGAAGGACAACTATATCTGCAGCACTCCACCAATCAGGCCTTTATGGTAAAGTGGCCAGATGGAAGCCACTCCTGAGTAAAAGGCACATGACAGCTCACTTGGAGTTTGCCAAAAGGCACCTCAAGGACTCTCAGACCATGAGAAACAAGATTCTCTGGTCTGATGAAACCAAGATTGAACTCTTTGGCCTGAATGCCAAGCGTCACGTCTGGAGGAAACCAGGCACCGCTCATCACCTGGCCATTACCATATTATTACAGTGAAGCATGGTGGTGGCAGCATCATGCTGTGGGGATGTTTTTCAGCGGCAAGAACTGGGAGACTAGTCAGGATCGAGAGAAAGATGAACGGAGCAAAGTACAGAGAGATCCTTGATGAAAACCTGCTCCAGAGCATTCTGGACCTCGGACCGGGGCGGAGGTTCACCTTCCAACAGGACAACGACCCTAAGTATCAATCCAAGACAACGCAGGAGTAGCTTCGTGACAAGTCTGTGAATGTCCTTGAGTGGCCCAGCCAGAGCCCAGACATGAACCCGATCGAACATCACGGGAGGGACCTGAAAATAGCTGTGCATCGACGCTCCCCATCCAACCTGACAGAGCTTGAGAGGATCTGCAGAGAAGAATGTGAGAAATGGCCCAAATACAGGTCTGCCAAGCTTATAGCGTCATACCCAAGAAGACTTGAGGCTGTAATCGCTGCCAAAGGTGCCTCAATAAAGTACTGAGTAAAGGGTCTGAATACTTATGTAAATGTGATATTTCAGTTATTTCTTTTTAATTTACTTTGCAAAAATTTCTAAACACTGGTTTGCACTTTTTTTTAATGGGGTATTGTGTGTAGATTGATGATAGCAAAAAATGAATTTTATCCATTTTAAAATAAGGCTGTAACGTAACAAAATGTGGAAAATGTGAAGGGGTCTGAATACTTTCTGAATGCACTGTCGGTCAGGACCGGTCTCTAGTTGGTGAAAGGATGGTTCATTTGCCTGATAACAGCGGGGAAGGAACTATCCTTGAAACCAGAGTTATGCATTTTCACACTTGTGTACCTCTTGCCTGATGGGAGATGGGGGAGGGAGTGCCTGGAGTGAGACTGGCCCTTGATGATGCTGGTGGCCTTGCCGAGGCAGCATGAAGTGCAGATGAAGTAAATGGAAGGGAGGTTGGATTGCGAAATGGTCTGACCTGTGTCCACAACTCTTTGCCATTTCGTGTGGCCTTGGTTGGAGCTGTTCCCAAACCATGCTGTGATGCATCCTAATAAAATGCCGTCAATGACGCATCTGTCGAAGTTGGTGAGAGTTGTTGGGGACATGCTGAACTTCCTAAGTCTTCCACGGAACTAGAGGCAATGGTGTTATTTTTCTTGGCCATTGCTTTTACATGGTTGGTCTAACCCTAAATCTCCTGGCAACTTGAAACCTTCAACCATCTCTACTTCAGTGCCGTCAATGTGTACCGGGGGTATGTGTACCGCTTCGCTTCCTGAGGTTGTTTGCAATCTCCTTTTTCTTGCTGACATTGGAGGAAGGTTAGAGTAGGAAGGAATGGCAGATGCCGGTTTACACCGAAGATGGACGCAAAATGCTGGAGTAACTCAATGGGACAGGCAGCAACTCTGGAGAGAAGGAACGGGTGACCTTTCGGGTCGAGACCCTTCTTAAGTCTGAAGAAACGTCAACCATCTATATACTAGAACTCTTGCTTGTTCGCTTGTTCCTGAACTACAGCCAAAACGGTACACGATAGCACAACAATTTTAGGCCCACCTTACTCACCGTTATCCTGTGGTCCGGTGGAAGAAGTTTAATTAAAATCGGTGTTATATTAAAAAAGTTAATCACATTTTATTGTAGCTTGTCGCGGACATTATTGTAGGGGAGTCCAGTCGCTGGTTTTTCAGCGACCTGCTATGACAATGACAAATCGCTTAAGGTGGAACAAGCCTTTAACAGTTCACAGGAGACATATTGTCTTAATTACTCATCAAAAGTCTCTTCTTTTTTTTATGAATTGAAGAAATGTTCTGGAACAGAAAAATACAAGGAGATAAAGAAAAGTGTACTAATAATGTGTGCTGGTAAATACTGAGAAATAAGTTTCACTGAAGCTCCTTTGTTTCGCCTACTTAGTTCATTATCACAGTTGGACTTGCCCAAGGTTCACTCTTTTATGGAGGTCTTAAAAAATAAGGCACAAATCGTATCATTTAGTATTTTCTAATTTTCTTTATATCATGGTCTTCTAACTTAGAAACTAATCATTGAGGAAATTAACCACATGGGCATTTCCAAAAATAAATGGATTTATAAATTGATTTATAATTGCGCCATGCAGAACAGCCAAACAATTGTGACTATAGTGTGTCTCAAAATGTGACATATTTAACAGTGAAAATACTCATCAATCATCATCAGTATCAACGGATACAGAAGGTACAAGTTGAATGGCCAGAAAATGACCACACAAATGCTGTGTTTGTTAATACAGTTACTCTTTGGATAATTTTAGTAACTAACAAAAAAATGGACTGAACTCTTCAGATTGGAATCTTGTATTATGGAACTAACGCTTCCAATATCAATAGACAATAGGTGCAGGAGGAGGCCATTCGGCCCTTCGAGCCAGCACCGCCATTCAATGTGATCATGGCTGATCATTCCCAATCAGTACCCCGTTCCTGCCTTCTCCCCATACCCCCTGACTCCGGACATGGGCATTTTGATGGGTCGGAAAGAACTGCAGATGCTGGTTTAAATCGAAGGTAGACACAAAATGCTGGAGTAACTCAGCGGGACAGGCAGCATCTCAAATGGACATTTTGATGTTGTTTCATTCAATTTCATACACTGCCTAAAGGGCCACTAAGCTGACAATGGGAGACTTTTGCCCAAACGTCACAGGAAGAAAGTCACACCCCTTTCCAAAGTATGTACTCGAATCAACAGCTTTTTTTCTTTGCTAATTAATTTAGCTTAGGGATACAGCGTTGAAAGAGGCACTTCGGCCTAGAGAGTCCTCACCAACGAGCGATCTCCTTACACTGGTGCGATCTTACACACTAGGGGCAACTGTACAATTTTTACTGAAGCCAAATGAAGTTTCACATCTGTATACCTTTGGAGTGTGGGCGCAAACTGGAGCACCCGGAGAAAACTCATGCGGTCAAGAGGAGAACATAGAAACATTGAAAATAGGTGCAGGAGGAGGACATTTGGCCCTTCGAGCCAGCACTACCATTCATTGTGTAAGAAAATAACTGCAGATGCTGGTACAAATTGAAGGTATTTATTCACAAAATGCTGGAGTAACTCAGCAGGTCAGGCAGCATCTCAGGAGAGAAGGAATGGGTAATGTTTCGGGTCATAGAAACATAGAAAATAGGTGCAGGAGTAGGCCATTCGGCCCTTCGAGCCTGCACCGCCATTCAATATGATCATGGCTGATCATTCAGCTCAGTAACCTGTACCTGCCTTCTCTCCATACCCCCTGATCCCTTTAGCCACAAGGGCCACATCTAACTCCCTCTTAAATATAGCCAATGAACTGGCCTCAACTACCTTCTGTGGCAGAGAATTCCACAGACTCACCACTCAATGTGTGAAGAAATGTTTTCTCATCTCGGTCCTAAAAGACTTCCCCCTTATCCTTAAGCTGTGACCCCTGGTTCTGGACTTCCCCAACATCGGGAACAATCTTCCCGCATCTAGCCTCTCCAACCCCTTAAGAATTTTATATGTTTCAATAAGATCCCCCCTCAGTCTTCTAAATTCCGGCGAGTATAAGCCTAGTCTATCCAATCTTTCTTCATATGAAAGTCCTGCCATCCCAGGGATCGAGACCCTTCTTCAGATTGATGTCAGGGGGGCGGGACAAAGGAAGGATATAGGTGGAGACAGGAAGATAGAGGGAGAACTGGGAAGGGGAGGGGAAGAGAGGGACAGAGGAACTACCTAAAGAGGAACGATCAGCCATTCATTGTGATCATGGCTGATCATCCAAAATCAGTAACCTGTGCCCAACTTCTCTCCATATCCCTTGATTCCACTAGCCCCCAGTGCTCTATCTAACTCTCTCTTAAATTCATCCAGTGATTTGGCCTCCATTGCCCTCTGTAGCAGAGAATTCCACAAATTCACAACTCTGGGTGAAAATGTTCCTTCTCACCTCAGTTTTAAATGGCCTCCCCTTTATTCTTAGACTGTGGCCCCTGGTTCTGGACTCGCCCAACATTGGGAACATTTTTCCTGCATCTAGCTTGTCCAGTCCTTTTATAATTTTATATGTCTCTATAAGATCCCCTCTCATCCTTCTAAACTCCAGTGAATACAAGCCTACAAATACAAGAACGTACAAACTCTGTACAGACAAGCACCCTTAGTCAGTATTGAACCCGGGTCTCTGGCACTGTAAGGCAACTGCTCTACTGCTGTGTAAGTGGGAGCAGGGAGTTATCGAGGGAACCAGTGAGTTGGGGTCATTAATGTGTACACACCCCCACCCTAGCAGCTATGGATGGCTGAAAAAACCCTGGGCCACAAGCGAACAAAAAGCAAACAGATCTCCAAGGGACGTCAATGGCAGCAAATCAATGCAATCCTCAGGCGAGGAGGGAATAGGCAATCCTCAGGCGAGGCGATGATACCAATCTGCTTGGTAGATTTGTGGTCATGTTTAGTAACCTGATCAACAGAATAGCTAAACTAATGGCTGAGGCAGTGCAGCCGGATGAGGTGCCAGAGACCTGAATCTCAGAAGGGAGATCAGATGGAGGAAGAGTTTAAGAATGACTCCGAGAAGATAGCACTGCCACAGAAGATGGTTCATAAACATCAGGAGCCGATGCAGGAACGAGGGAAAGACTAGTATAATGTTAAGGACTTCCTAAGAAAATGTAGGTTTTCACTCTTGACAAAACCTCTCATTACTCCATAACCATTCAACAACAGAATAGTGTCTACTCTAGTCTATATACTAAAACTCTCGTTTGTTTGTTTGGTTGTTCCTGAACTACAGCCAAAACGGTACACGATAGCGTGACAATTTTAGGCCCTCCTTACTCACCGTCGTCCCTTCGGTGGTAATGAAAGAAGTTTCATTGAAATCGGTGTTGCATTTTTTAAGTTATTCACATTTTAAAGTTTAAATCTATCTCTTGAGGGGGGAGGGGTGAAGGGAGGGAGTGGGGTGGGGGGAGGGGAGAGGAGGATGGGGAGGGAGTGGGGGGAGAGGAGGATGGGGAGGGGGGAGGAGGAGGCGTTTGGAGTGGGGGAAGGAGGGGAGGAGAGGGTACTGCACCAATGCAGGAGAGGTTTGGGCCCAACGGGTCCACTTGGTCGAGCATAAAGTTAAAATTGGATTTTGAGCTGACCACAATCTATCCAAACCTTTACAATCTGTCTAGACCTAAAAAGATGATCTGACCTTGACATTAATACTGAGCCAGATCTTCAACGCATCCTCCCCCCACAACATGAATGTGTTAACAGTACATGCATTGGACCCAACCAAAACTTGACACATGTTCTCACAAGTCAGTGGGTACCCAGGGTCCACCACAGATGAAATGGCCAAATATCTGTCTGCTCCTGTCTTGTGGAGGTTTACAAGGTCATCCAGTTCAATCAGTTGAAGCCTTGTTGAACACCCATTTTACCTTCCTCACATGATGTCTACTCTGTTGCTAGTACCATTGTCCTTAACAATTACTTTGCAGACTAGTATTGATGTTGGACCATTGCCATTTGAGAAAACGCCGCTGGGAGTCATGCACTTTACAACGTAATTGTCCGGATGGAAAGGAGGAGTCGTTATGAGAGGTTCACATTCCAAACCAATGAAGTCCTTTCTCAGCCATGAGAGAATCCTCTTTGAAGTAACTTTTGGGTCAACAGATTCAGCTGAAGTCAATGGTTCAGCTGAATCTGGTAACTTTTAAGTCAGCAGATTCAGCTGAAGTTGTGGTGCTGGCCCGAAGGGCCAAATGGCCTCCTCCTGCCCCTATTTTCTATGTTCCAATTGAAGAGTCCAAGAAACGCAAGACACAGGTAATGATGAAATTTCAACCGGTAGTCGATACGCATGGTATTCACGACAATTGTATATCACTGCCTTCACGACAACATTCAAATGCGATTATTCATTCAGTGCAAATCCCTGGAGAAAGAAATTACTTTGACCCTCATAAGCTGATCAGAACATAATCAACACTGAACATAATCAACACTAACATATGATGAGCGTTTGACAGCATTGGGCCTGTACTCGCTGGAGTTTAGAAGAAAGAGTGGGGGGGACCTCATTGAAACGTGCAGAATAGTGAAAGGCTTGGATAGAGTGGATGTGGAGAGGATGTTTCCACTAGTGGGAGAGTCTAGGACAATAGGCCTCAGGATTAAAGGACGTTCTTTTAGAAAGAAGATGAGGACGGGTGGCACGGTGGCCAGCGGTAGAGTTGCTGCCTTAGAGCGAATGCAGCGCCGGGGATCCGGGTTCGATCCCGACTATGGGTGCCGTCTGTACGGAGTTTGTACGTTCTCCCCGTGACCTTTGTGGGTTTTCTCCGAGATCTTCGGTTCCCTCCCACACTCCAAAGACGTACAGGTTTGTTGGTTAATTGGCTTGGTAAATATAAAAACTGTCCCTCGTGTGCATAGGATGGTGTTAATGTGCGGGGATCGCTGGTCGGCGCGGACCCGGTGGGCCGAAAGGGCCTGTTTCCACGCTGAATCTCTAAACTGAATTTCTTTAGTCCGAGAGTGGTGAATCTGTGGAATTCGTTGCCACAGAAGGCTGTGGAGGCTGTGAATGCATGTTTTTAAGGCAGAGATTGATAGATTCTTGATTAGTACCGGTGGTCAGGGGTTGTGGGGAGAAGGCAGGAGAATAGGGTTTGGAGAGAAAGATAGATCCACCATGATTGAATGGTGGAGTTGACTTGATGGGCCAAATGGCCTAATTCTTCTCCTATCACTTATGACCTGATGAAATGGCCAAATATCTGTCCGCTCCTGGCTTGTGGAGGTTTCCAAGGTCATCCAGATCAATCAGTTGAAGCCTTGTTGAACACCCATTTTACCTTCCTCACATGCTCTATTGCTAGTACCATTGCCCTTGACAATTACTTTGCAAACTAATATTGATGTTGGACCGTTGCCATTTGAGAAAACACTGCTGAGAGTCTGAAGAGTCAGTCTGAAGAAGGGTCTCGACCCGAAACGTCACCCATTCCTTCTCTCCTGAGATGCTGCCTGACCTGCTGAGTTACTCCAGCATTTTGTGAAAAAATACCTTTGATTTGTACCAGCATCTGCAGTTATTTTCTTATACTACCTGATGATATATGCACAGTGTTGCCACAGATGCACGATTCCCAGTGTTTAGACTCTCTTTGTTGATTCCGCCATTGGGCAATGCAACAGTCAAAGCTTTGTGGAAAGCACACTGCTGGAGGAAGCTTTTTTTGAGAGCAGAAACCGCTGGAAATCAGAAGTCGTATTTCACAATTGTCAGCGGGCCTGGGAAACAGAGCAAATTGTTGAATACTTACATTTCAGCAGAACAGTCAGCATCCCTCGACTTCAATATATCCGCAGTCACTCTCGGTGATCCAGTGATGTTTGCACTCGAGTACATGCTATTTCATTCCCCTGGTAAGCGGGAGATTGCGCCACTTTGAAGTGTAGGATGATGCAGGACGTCCTGGATGTTATTTGACATCCAAGAATAACACGGTTTCTTTATGCAAAGAAATACATCTGATCGCACCTCATCAAACCAAATCATTTAATCATAGGATCTCAGATTGGTTACAGGAAGAAAGGATGTCATTTGCTCTGTGGAGCCTGCAATAACAATCCATGTAGTCCCATTCCAGTTCACACAGATCCCTGGTACCATGGGCAGGACCTTTCCCCACTTCCACACAGGCCCACAAATTATTTCCCTTCACATAGTTTGAGGAAGGACATCCTTGTAATTGAGGCAGCGCAGCGCAGGTTCACGAGATTGATCCCTGGGATGGCGGGACTGTCATGCGAGGAAAGATTGGAAAGACTGGGCTTGTATTCACTGGAGTTTAGAAGGATGAGAGGGGATCTTATAGAAACATATAAAATTATAAAAGGACCGGACAAGCTATATGCAGGAAAAATGTTCCCAATGTTGGGGGAGTCCAGAACCAGGGGCCACAGTCTCAGAATAAAGGGGAGGCCGTTTAAAACTGAGGCGAGAAGGAACTTTCTCACCCAGAGAGTTGTGAATTTGTGGAATTCTCTGCCACAGAGGGCAGTGGAAGCCAAATCACTGGATGGATTTAAGAGAGAGTTAGATAGAGCTCTAGGGGCTAGTGGAATCAAGGGATATGATATAGAAAATTGGTTGGCGGACAGGAAGCAAAGAGTAGGAATAAACGGGTCCTTTTCGGAATGGCAGGCAGTGACTAGTGGGGTACCGCAAGGCTCAGTGCTGGGACCCCAGTTATTTACAGTGTATATTAATGATTTGGACGAGGGAATTGAATGCAACATCTCTAAGTTTGCGGATGACACGAAGCTGGGTGGCAGTGTTAGCTGCGAAGAGGATGCTAGGAGGCTGCAGAGTGACTTGGATAGATTAGGCGAGTGGGCAAATGCATGGCAGATGCAATATAATGTGGATAAATGTGAGGTTATCCACTTTGGCGGCAAGAACAGGAAAGCAGAGTATTACCTGAATGGTGACTGATTGGGAGAAGGGGAGATGCAACGTGACCTGGGTGTCATGGTGCACCAGTCATTGAAAGCAAGCATGCAGGTGCAGCAGGCAGTGAAGAAAGCGAATGGTATGTTGGCATTCATAGCAAGAGGATTTGAGTTTAGGAGCAGGGAGGTTCTGCTGCAGTTGTACAGGGCCTTGGTGAGACCGCACCTGGAGTATTGTGTGCAGTTTTGGTCTCCTAACCTGAGGAAAGACGTTCTTGCCTTAGAGGGAGTACAGAGAAGGTTCACCAGATTGATCCCTGGGATGGCGGGACTTACATATGAGGAAAGACTAGATAGACTGGGCTTGTACTCGCTGGAATTTAGAAGACTGAGGGGGGATCTTATAGAAACATATAAAATTCTTAAGGGGTTGGAGAGGCTAGATGCGGGAAGATTGTTCCCGATGTTGGGGGAGTCCAGAACCAGGGGTCACAGCTTAAGGATAAGGGGGAAGTCTTTTAGGACCGAGATGAGAAAACATTTCTTCACACAGAGAGTGGTGAGTCTGTGGAATTCTCTGCCACAGAAGGTAGTTGAGGCCAGTTCATTGGCTATATTTAAGAGGGAGTTAGATGTGGCCCTTTTTGCTAAAGGGATCAGGGGGTATGGAGAGAAGGCAGGTACAGGCTACTGAGCTGAATGATCAACCATGATCATATTGAATGGCGGTGCAGGCTCGAAGGGCCGAATGGCCTACTCCTGCATCTATTTTCTATGTTTCTATGTTTCTAGAAGGCAGGCACGGGTTATTGATTGTGGACGATCAACCATGATCATAATGAAGGGCCGAATGGCCTCCTCTTGCACCTATTTTCTATGTTTCTACATACTTGGAGTCACCAGAGATAGAAACAGCACAGAAACAGTCCCTTGAGGTACTGAATCAACCATCCATTTTTCCTAACCCTGTCCTAACCCATTTCTCCCGCCCCACATTCCAATCAGCTCACTACAGAGTCATTTGCAGGCGAGCAGCAATTTAGTGGTCAATTAATCTACCGACCTGCTCATTTTTTGGAAACCCACGCAGTCACTGGCAGAACGCACAAAATCTGTACAGACAGACCACACCGAAGGTCAGGGTCAAATCCAGTTCAGGGAACTGTAGGGCCACAGCTGTACACTGTGCTCAGTAACCCAATTCTGTCTTGCAGCACCTATCAGGCCGAACCATGTTTTTTCTTCATGTTACTTTTGGGTATTTGACAAATCACCTTTGCTTCATCGAGTCATAGAGCTATACAGCCTGGAAACAGGCCCATCAGCCCAATTTGCCCACACCGGCCAACATGTCCCAGTTACACTCGTCCCACCCGCCCGCATTAGGTCCATATCACTCCAAACCTGCCCTACCATGTACCTGTTTCTTAAACGTTGGGATAGTCCCTGCCTCAACTACCTCCTGTGGCAGCGCTTTCCATACACCCACCACCCTTTGTGTGAAAATGTTACCACTCAGGTTCTTATTAAATCATTTTCCCTTCACCTTAAACCTATGTCCTCTAATCCTCGATTCCCCTACTCTGGACAAGAGACTCTATGCATCTACCCGATCTATTCCTCTCATGATTTTATACACCTCTATAAGATCACCCCTCATCCTCCTGCGCTCCAAGGAATAGAGACCCAGCTGACTCAACCTCTCCCTATAGCTCAGACCATCTGGTACTGGCAACATCCTCGTAAACCTTCTCTGTACCCTTTCCAGCTTGACAACATCTTGTGTCATTTTTGGCATTTGCCAGTTTTGATGCCCTGCCAGTGGGGATTCCCGAAATCCAAACTACATTAGTTTAAACTTTGAACCTTCTCTGATTCAATAAAGCAACTCCAACTTCAACAGATAATTATCCAGAAAATCAAACACCCATGACAGAATCATTGAGGGGGGGAGGGGGAGGGGGTGGGACGGGAGAGGGGAGGGGGTTGGACGGGAGAGGGGAGGGGGGGGAGAGAGGGGAGGGGGAGGGGAAGAAGAGAGGGGGAGGTGGGGGAGGGAGGAGGGGAAGAGGAGAAGGAGGAGGGGAAGAAGAGAGGGGGAGGTAGGGGGGAGGGGAAGGGGGTAGGGAGGGAGGGGAGGAGGGGAAGGGGGAAGGAAGAGGGAGGGGGTGGGAGGGGGTGGGAGGGGAGAGGAGGGAAGGGGAGGGGAAGAAGAGGGGGGAGGTAGGGGAGGGGGAGGGGGAGGGGGAGGGGAAGAGGGGAGGGGAAGAGGGGAAGGGGAGGGGAGGGGAAGAAGAGAGGGGAGGGGGAGGTGGGGGAGGGGAAGTGGGGAGGGGGAGGGAGGGGTGGGGGAGGGGGGGAGGAGAGGGTGCTGCACCAATGCAGGAGAGGTTTGGGCCCAACGGGTCCACTTGGTCTGGTCGTTTTCTATAACTTTTTCCATCATAGAAGGTAAGTGGAAGTTTCTCACTGTACTCTTTTATGCATGTGTGCAGTTTTCCACAGGCACCATCTCTGAATCTATAGATGCGTGTAAGATCATGGCCATGGTCTTTGCGACTTTCTCCCTTACTTTGAAGACACAAGAGGCGGTAGATGCTGGAATCTTGAGCGAAGTAAACAAGCTTTTGGAGGAACTCAGCTGATCACGTAGCATGGGATCCGCTGAGCTCCTCCAGCAGTTTGCTTTTTGTTACCTTCTCACTGCCTTCAGCGATCCAAGTGGATTGGACAACGTATGTACTTCAAATGTACAGGGCCCTAGTGAGACCGCACCTGGAGTACTGTGTGCAGTTTTGGTCTCCAAATTTGAGGAAGGATATTCTTGCTATTGGGGGCGTGCAGCGTAGGTTCACTAGGTTAATTCCCGGAATGGCGGGACTGTCATATGTTGAAAGACTGGAGCGACTAGGCTTGTATACACTGGAATTTAGAAGGATGAGAGGAGATCTTATCGAAACGTATAAGATTATTAAGGGGTTGGACACGTTAGAGGCAGGAAACATGTTCCCAATGTTGGGGGAGTCCAGAACAAGGGGCCACAGTTTAAGAATAAGGGGTAGGCCATTTAGAACGGAGATGAGGAAAAACTTTTTCAGTCAGAGAGTTGTGAATCTGTGGAATTCTCTGCCTCAGAAGGCAGTGGAGGCCAATTCTCTGAATGCATTCAAGAGAGAGCTAGATAAAGCTCTTAAGGATAGCGGAGTTAGGGGGTATGGGGAGAAGGCAGGAACGGGGTACTGATTGAGAATGATCAGCCATGATCACATTGAATGGCGGTGCTGGCTCGAAGGGCCGAATGGCCTCCTCCTGCACCTATTGCCTATTGTCTATTGAAACTAGCCATTCCTTTCAATGCACAACTGACAATAGACATTAGGTGCAGAAGTAGGCCATTCGAGCCAGCACCGCCATTCAATGTGATCATGGCTGATCATTCACAATCAGTATCCCATTCCTGCCTTCTCCCCATATCCCTTGACTCCGCTATCTTTAAGAGCTCTATCTAACTCTCTCTTGAAAGCATCCAGAGAATTGGCCTCCGCTGCCTTCTGAGGCAGAGAATTCCACAGATATACAACTCTCTGACTGAAAAAGTTTTCCCTTTCATCAAGTATTCAACTATATGTTGGTAGACACAAAATGCTGGAGTAGCTCAGTGGGGTCAGGCTCATCTCTGGAGAGAAGGAATGGGTGACGTTTCGGGTCGAGACCCTTCTTCAGACTGATTCAACTAATTTATATATGCTCCTTTGCTGAGATTGGTGTGGTATGGTATTTAATTTGTGACAGGTACATGTGAAAGTATCACTATACATAATCATTTAGATACATATTAGATAAGTATCTCAGATGCAGTACAAGTGTATAGCAGTAGTATACTGAGACAGTATACAGACCTCTCTACATCGGCGAGACCAAACGTCGGCTCGGCGATCGTTTCGCTCAACACTTTCGCTCAGTCCGCCTTAACCAACCTGATGCATCCTAACACATGGCATCCCTGTGTGGTGTCTCAGCTGCATGGAGGCAGAGAGGAAAGCTCTTCAGCGGGTAGTCCACAGAGCTCAGAGGACTATCGGAACACAGCTACCAGCCTTGGAGGGCATCGACAACACACGATGCCTCGGAAAAGCCACCAGCATCCACAAAGACTCTTCACACCCCTGCAACAGTCTGTTCGAACTTCTACCATCGGGCAGACGATACAAGGCCTTCTACGCCCGCACCTCCAGACTCAGGAACAGCTTCATCCCCAGGGCCATAGCTGCTATGAACCGGTCCTGCTGAGCCGGATGGTCACATCGCACAGTGAACCGGCACAGATCTACTTGCACTTTATTCTGTTTTAAAACTGTTCTAATTTGTTTCATGGGGTTGTTTAAATTAATACTGATTAGTTAATTAATTTATTGCATCGAATGGAAGTCGCATTCCCAATCTCGTTGTACCCCTGTACAATGGCAATAAAGATATATTGTACTGTATTGTATTGTATCTCCCGGTGGCTCAGCACTTCAACTCCCCCTCCCACTCCCAGTCTGACCTTTCTGCCATGGGCCTCCTCCATTGTCATAGTGAGGCCCACCGGAAATTGGAGGAACAGCACCTCATATTTCGCTTGGGCAGATTACACCCCAGCGGTATGGACATTGATTTCTCTAACTTTAGAGAGCTCCTCTGTCCCTCTCTTTCCCCTCCCCCTTCCCAGCTCCCCCACGAGTCTTCCTGTATCCAACTGCATCTTTTCATTGTCCCGCCCCCTCCCCTGACATCAGTCTGAAGAAGGGTCTCGACCCGAAACGTCACCCATTCCTTCTCTCCAGAGATTCTGCCTGACCCGCTGAGTTACTCCAGCATTTTGTGATACCTTCGATTAGTACCAGCATCTGCAGTTATTTTCCTACAGTTTCCAGAGTCGCCAGTTTGGTGCCATTTTCAAGTCCCAGTTGTTGTAAGTGCAGTGATCTTGGCCATGGCTATTCCAGCCTTCACATCAGTTTGCACAGTGAAAGTGTTCATTTACTATCTCAGCCATGTCCTCTGGCAACGTGTTCACCTTTCCTCCTATAACCCTTTTTGTACTCGTATTCCAGTGAAAACATTTTGATTTCCCTTTTATCTTTGTGGCCAGTCTCTTCTCCTTTCTTCACCTCTACGTCCGCACTAGGGCGGCACGGTAGCGCAGCGGTAGAGTTGCTGCTTTACAGCGAAGGCAGCGCCGGAGACTCAGGTTCGATCCTGACTACGGGTGCTGCACTGTAAGGAGTTTGTACGTTCTCCCCGTGACCTGCGTGGGTTTTCTCCGAGATCTTCGGTTTCCTCCCACACTCCAAAGACGTACAGGTATGTAGGTTAATTGGTTGGGTAAATGTAAAAATTGTCCCTAGTGGGTGTAGGATAGTGTTAATGTACGGGGATCGCTGGGCGGCACGGACTTGGAGGGCCGAAAAGGCCTGTTTCCGGCTGTATATATATGATATAAGTCTTGCTTGTTGGCCAATCTGTCAGATAGTTTTTTTTTCTAGAAAGATAGCCACAAAATGCTGGAGTAACTCAGTGGATCAGGCAGCATCTCTGGAGAAAAAAGATTGGGTGACGTTTCAGGTCAGGACCCTACTTCATACTTTAGGCAGCACTTTTTTTGACTATCTTTGGTATAAACCAGCATCTGCAGTTCTTTGTTTCTACATACAGACTTTTTTCTATTCTGTTTTTACATAGTGTCAAGCAACTAAGGGCGGCACGGTGGCGCAGCGGTAGAGTTGCTGCCTCACAGCGCCAGAGACCCGGGTTCGATCCTGACTACGGGCGCCGTCTGTAACGGAGTTTGTACGTTCTCCGCCTACATCGATGAATCATAGAGTCAGGATCAGGTAGCTTCTGACAAAAGACAGGATAATTTTTCACTCTCAAATGTTTAAATCTTTACTGGGGAGTGGTTGGTGTGGATTTAGAAGGATGAGAGGGGATCTTATCGAAACATATAAGATTATTAAGGGGTTGGACATGTTAGAGGCAGGAAACATGTTTCCAATGTTGGGGGAGTCCAGAACAAGGGGCCACAGTTTAAGAATAAGGGGTAGGCCATTTAGAACGGAGATGAGGAAAAACTTTTTCAGTTAGAGAGTTGTGAATCTGTGGAATTCTCTGCCTCAGAAGGCAGTGGAGGCCAATTCTGTGAATGCATTCAAGAGAGAGCATGATAGAGCTCTTAAGGATAGCGGAGTCAGGGGGTATGGGGAGAAGGCAGGAACGGGGTACTGATTGAGAATGATCAGCCATGATCACATTGAATGGTGGTGCTGGCTCGAAGGGCCGAATGGCCTCCTCCTGCACCTATTGTCTATTGTCTGTCACTGAAAGATCATGTGTGAAACTGAGATGTAAGGTAGAAAGAACTGGATTTGGAAAGAGATATCAGAGACCCCAAGCACAGGCTCGGCGATCGTTTCACTGAGCATCTCCGCTCAGTCCGCCTAAACCTACCTGATCTCCCGGTTGTTCAGCACTTTAACTCCCCCTCCCATTCCCACACTGACCTTTCTGTCCTGGGCCTCCATTGTCAGAGTGAGGCTCAAAGCAAATTGGAGGAACAGTACCTCATATTTCACTCGGGCAGCTTACACCCCAGCAGCATGAACATTGACTTCTCCAACTTCAAGTAACCCTTGCTTTCCCTCTCTCCATCCCTCCCCTTCCCAATTCTCTGACCAGTCTTACTGTCTCTGACATTATTTTATGTTTGCTTTGTTGTTACTTTCTCCCACCTAACAATGATCTATTCTACATTTTCCTCGATCTCCATTCCCTTTGTCCTGTTTTCACACCTTACACTTCCTTATCTATACACTCCCTTATCTATGTACCTCCCACTGCCCTGACATCAGTCTGAAGAAGGGTCTCAACCCGAAACATCAGCCATTCCTTCTCTCCAGAGAGATGCTGCCTGTCCCGCTGAGTTACTCCAGCATTTTGTGTCTATCTTCGATTGAAACCAGCATCTGCAGTTCCTTTCCTACTCATCCAGTAATAATGTATCGGAATAGTGAATGTGATTGAGGGGCTATATGAGATTTCCCCCGATCTTTTTGTTAGTGTTCTTATAAACTATTTGTAGACACCCCTATGAAATAGTAAAATATCCTCAACTGCCACATTTTGGTTGTGGTTCTCCTTCCAGTCACTAATGCCCTTTATTTTAATGCAGCAGCACTCAGTACATTAAGCAACAGAACATCCTGTGGCCACATCCCATCACTGCAATAACCAGTTAAGCAATCACTTGAACACAAGTTTAGTTTAATTTAGTTAAGAGATACAGCGTAGGAACAGGCCCTTCGGCCCACCGAGTCCATGGCGACCAGCGCTCACCCCGTACACTAGTCCTATCCCACACACTAGGGGCAATTTACAGAAGCCAATTAACCTACAAACCTGTATTCTTTGGAGTGTGGGAGGAAACTGCAGCACCCGGAGGAAACCCACGCAGTCACAGTAAGAACGTACAAACTCCGTACAGACAGCACCCGTAGTCGGGATCGAACCTGGCTCTCTGGTGCTGTAAGGCAGCAAGGGCCTATTTTCAGTTTAGTTTAGAGATACAGCGCGGAAAGAGGCCCTTCGGCCCACCGGGTCTGCGCCGACCAGCGAACCCCGTATATCAACACTATCCTAGGGTTAATTTTTACATTTACCAAGCCAATTTACCTACATACCTGTACGTCTTTGGAACGCGGGAAGAAACCGAAGATCTCTGAGAAAAGCCACGCGGTCATGTGGAGAGCGTACAAACTCTGTGCAGACAGCGCACGTAGTCTGGATCGAACCCGGGCCTTGGGAGTTGCAAGCACTGTATTTCTGCGCTGTATCTCTAAACTAAACTAAACTAAACCAAACCAAACCAAAATGCACTTTCTACCTTTGCATTCTATTTGTCTTTCATTGTTCAAAAGTGATTGTTATTTTCCTTGCAAAATAATGTTTTTGATGTTGAATATCTGCTTACAGACACAAAACATGAACAACATCCTCTCCTTCCCGTTGGACAGCCTGCTGAAGGGGGATTTGAAGGAAGGAAAAGGGGTGAAGTTGCTTCTCTTTTTATGTCTTTGAAGAATTATAACATTATTCTGTGCAGTCCAGGTGTGTAACTGCATGTTGCGATGGTGCAGACGAACATGATTGCATGTTTGGTTGAGTTTTGAGTGTAGACCTTTCTTCCGAAGGCATGGTCTCTGAGTTCTATGGAACGATACCAGTTTAGTTTGTGTTTGTTCAGTCCTCTCTTCATGTTGGCTGCTGGTTACCAGAGGGTGTAGTGTGGTTGAAGTTTACTTCAGACATACTGCACGGAAACTTAGGCCCATGGAGTCCACCGCGACCATTGATCACCCATTCAATGGTCAACTCGGTCCGAAGAAGGGTCCCGACCCGAAACGTCACCTATTCCTTTTCTCCAGAGATGCTGTCTGACCCGCTGAGTTACTCCAGCTTTGTGTGTCGATCTTCGTCTTCACCTGTTCACGCTAGTTTTATAAGTGAGAAAGCTCACTTTCTCATCTACCCCTTGCACACCAGGGGCAATTTTACAAACCACCGCCTCTTTGGGATGTGGGAGGAGACCCACGCAAGGGGGAGGTATAATCTCCACACAAGCTGCAACTGAGTGCAGGAACATACATGGGGTCTCGACCCGAAACGTCACCCATTCCTTCTCTCCCGAGATGCTGCCTGACCTGCTGAGTTACTCCAGCATTTTGTGAATAAATCGATTTGTACCAGCATCTGCAGTTATTTTCTTATAAACATGGGGTTTAGTTTAGTTTAGAGATACAGCGCGGAAACAGGCCCTTTCAGCCTGCGTGAGTTTTCTCTGAGATCTTCGGTTTCCTCCCACACTCCAAAGACGTACAGGGTTGTCACTTCGTTGGCTTGGTATAAAGGTAAAATTGGCCCTAGTGTGTGTTAATGTGCGGGGATCGCTGGTCGGTGCAGATTTGGTGGGAGAAAGGATCTGTTTCCGTGCTGTATCTCTAAACTAAACTAAACTAAAATGACCTTCCTAGAAACATAGATAGAAACAGCAGTCTGAAGAAGGGTCTCGACCCGAAACTTCTCTCCTGAGATGCTGCCTGACCCGCTGAGTTACTCCAGCATTTTGTGAAAATAAATACCTTCGATTTGCACCAGCATCTGCAGTTATTTTCTTACACTAGAAACATAGAAAATAGGTGCAGGAGGAGGCCATTCGGCCCTTTGAGCCAGCACCGCCATTCATTGTGATCATGGCTGATCGTCCACAATCAGTAACCCATGCTTGCCTTCTCCCCATATCCCTTGATTCCACTGGCCCCCTAGAGCTCTATCTAACTCTCTCTGAAATCCATCCAGTGATTTGGCCTCCACTGCCCTCTGTGGCAGAGAGTTCCTCTTAGATGATGGCCTATGGCACAGTGCCAGAGGTGTTATCACATCCCTATTGTGTCTTAATTCTGAACTGACAGAATTTGACCTTGATCCAGCATATCTTCTCTGTCTTACGCTGTAATATTCTACCTAATGTACACCACCTCCTTTTTTCCCCTTCGCTATCTTTCCTGAATACTTTGTGTCAGTTATGTTCGGAACCAATTCCCGCACATCTTTTGTAACCGGGACTCTGTAATTGCCACAACATCATGATTCCACTAGCCCCTAGAGCTCTATTATCTAACTCTCTTTTAAATTCATCCATTGAATTGGCCTCCACTGCCCACTGCGGCAGAGAATTCCACAAATTCACAACTCTCTGGGTGAAAAAGTCATATGTTGAAAGACTGGAGCGACTAGGCTTGTATACACTGGAATTTAGAAGGATGAGAGGAGATCTTATCGAAACGTATAAGATTATTGAGGGGTTGGACACGTTAGAGGCAGGAAACATGTTCCCAATGTTGGGGGAGTCCAGAACAAGGGGCCACAGTTTAAGAATAAGGGGTAGGCCATTTAGAACTGAGATGATGAAAAACTTTTTCAGTCTGAGAGTTGTGAATCTGTGGAATTCTCTGCCTCAGAAGGCAGTGGAGGCCAATTCTCTGAATGCATTAAAGGGAGAGCTGGTTAGAGCTCTTAAGGACAGCGGAGTCAGGGGGTATGGGGAGAGGGCCGGAACGGGGTACTGATTGATAATGATCAGCCATGATCACATTGAATGGCGGTGCTGGCTCAAAGGGCCGAATGGCCTCCTCCTGCACCCATTGTCTATTGTCTATTGTCTATTGTACCTATACACTGTAAACTGAACGGAACAGTGGTGGAGTTACACACCATCCTGACTTGGAATATATATCACCATCTCTGCAAAGTCACTGAGCTTAAATCCTGGAATACCCCAACTAGCAGCAGTGTGGAAGTAGGCTCACCAGAAGGCCTGCAAGCAGTTGAAAAAAAAAATGCAGCCCACATCTTAAGGGTAATTAAGGATGACAACACATGTTGTCCCTGTGGGTACCCACATCCTGAAAAAATGAGTACTAAATTGAAACCAGGCACGGTAGCACGGTGGTGCAGCAGTCGAGTTGCTGCCTCACAGATCCCGGTTCGATCCTGACTATGGCCGTTGTCTGGAGGGTGTTTGTACGTTCTCCCCGTGACCTGCGTGTGTTTTTCTCCAAGATCTTTGGTTTCCTGCCACACTCCAAAGACGGACATGTTTGTTGGTTAATTGGCTTGGTTTAAAATTGGCTCTGGTGCGTGTAGGATAGTGTTAGTGTGCGGGGATCGCTGGTTGGTGTGGACTGGGGTGGGACGAAGGGCCCGTTTCTGCGCTGTATCTCTGAACAAAACTAAAGTGAACTAAAGTCGTGGTCAGCTGGCATCCAGCAAGATCAGATTAGATTCTCGTTTGCGTCTATTCTCCTTTGATGTTGGCTTCCACGATGATATGTTTCTGCGGTTTGTTTCTGTCCTTCATCACGGGAAATGATGGGAACGCAGCAAGTCAGCGAAACCATTGGAGAAAGAACCGGAGCAAATGGTGAATGACAATAGACAATAGGTGCAGGAGGAGGCCATTCGGCCCTTCGAGCCAGCACCGCCATTCAATGTGATCATGGCTGATCATTCTCAATCAGTACCCTGTTCCTGCCTTCTCCCCTTACCCCCTGTCAGGTCAATAGCATTATCATGGCTGGGTCACCACTGAGCAGCAACTCAGCGGAACCAGTCACAAGAATATCCTTGTGCCTGACCTTCTCAGTATTTCTAGTATTTTCTATTTTTTAGATAGAAACATAGAAACATAGAAAATAGGTGCAGGAGTAGGCCATTCGACCCTTTGAGCCTGCACCGCCATTCAATATGATCATGGCTGATCATCCAACTCAGTATCCCGTACCTGCCTTCTCTCCATACCCTCTGATCCCTTTAGCCACAAGGGCCACATCTAACTCCCTCTTAAATATAGCCAATGAACTGGCCTCAACTACCTTCTGTGGCAGAGAATTCCACAGATTCACCACTCTCTGTGTGAAAAAAATGCTTTCTCATCTCGGTCCTAAAAGACTTCCCCCCGTATCCTTAAACTGTGACCCCTTGTCCTGGACTTCCCCAACATCGGGAACAATCTTTCTGCATCTAGCCTGTCCAACCCCTTAAGAATTTTGTAAGTTTCTATAAGATCCCCCCTCAATCTTCTAAATTCCAGCGAGTACAAGCCGGATTTCAGTATCTACGGTTGTTCCATGGTTGTTTGGCTTTTGATTGCCTCACCTAATCCTCCTCCTACTTCATTAGATTTAAATTCAAAATAATATCTGCAAATAGATTATTGCAAACTAATTCTACTTGTCGATGATAGAGCTTTATCAGGAAGATTACAGAAGCTTCATTCCTCTGCATTCAAGAGCTGGTCTTCGATTCACCAACTCTGGGCAAGAGACTCTGTGCATCTACCTGATCTATTCCTCTCGTGATTTTATACACCTCAATAAGATCACCCTTCATCCTCCTGCGCTCCAAGGAATTGAGTCCCAATCTCTCCGTATAGCTCAGACACTCTGGTCCTGACAACATCCTCGTAGATCTTCTCTGTGCCCTTTCCAGCTTGACAACATCATTCCTATAACATGGTGCCCAGAGCTGAACACAATATTTTAAGTAAGGATTATTTAGTAAGGAATAAGGTTAATTGGCTGGGTAAATGTAAATATTGTCCCTAGTGTGTGTAGGATAGTGTTAATAGTGTTAGTGTGCGGGGATCGCTGGGCGGCGCGGACTTGGTGGGCCGAAAAGGCCTGTTTCCGCGCTGTATATATATGATATGATATGATATTAACAAAGCTTTCAGTATCTACTAGACCAAGTGGACCCGTTGGGCCCAAACCTCTCCTGCATTGGTGCAGCACCCTCTCCTCCCCTCTCCTCCCGTCCCCTCCCCCTCTCCCCCCCTCCGTCCCCTCCCCCTCCCCTCCCCTCCCCCACCCCCTCCCCTCCCTTCCCCTCCCCCCACTTCATCCCCATCAGCCCCCCCCTTATCCTCCCTCCTCCCCCCCTCCATCCTTAGGAGATAGATTTAAACTTTAAAATGTGAATAACTTAAAAAATATAACACCGATTTCAATTAAATTTCTTCCATTAGCACCAAAGGGACGACGGTGAGTAAGGTGGGCCTAAAATTGTCGCGCTATCATGTACCATTTTGGCTGTAGTTCAGGGACAAACAAACAAACAGAGAGTTTTAGTATATAGATGCATTGGCTGTTCAATTAGTTTGCCAGAAAAGAGAAGTTTAGCAAACCACCTGACTGCTGTTTCTAACTTTTGGGTCTTCAGCCTGGCTTGGATTCACTTTGGGTTGACAGACAAACGGCTGGCAGTTGACCATCCTATGCCGATACTGGCCCAGACATTCAGTTTTGTTCAGTTGTAATCAGGCTGAGCAGTCTTCAACAAACACACACCAGCCAACTCCCACTGAAGTAGAAGCTAAATACCACTCAAGGCTTAGCTGTAACATAAAGACATCTCACCAAGGGTTCATTCAGAATTGTGTTTGATATTCCCAATGCCTCTCTCTGCATGTGCCACAGCAGTACAAACATTGTTGAATAGTAACCACTATCTCATTCTCCTCTTGGGTAATTTGCCTGTTGCCAAAGCACATAATTGGGCTCGGAATTAATGACTGAACTCCAGAAGTTGCACCCAACAATGAGTTTCATGGTCATTGCCAATTAACTAAGCTAAACTAAACGAACAGATTTTTTAGATTTAGAGATACAGCGCAGAAACAGGCCCTTCGGCCCACCGGGTCCGCGCCGCCCAGCGATCCCCGCACACTAACACTACACCCACTAGGGACAATTTTTACATTTTTGCCCAGCCAATTAACCTTTATATCTGTACGTCTTTGGAGTGTGGGAAGAAACCGAAGATCTCGGAGAAAACCCACGCAGGTCACGGGGAGAACGTACAAACTCCGTACAGACGGCGCCCGTAGTCAGGATCGAACCTGAGTCCCCGGCGCTGCATTCGCTGTAAGGCAGCAACTCTACCGCTGCGCCACCGTGCCGCTTTGTGAAGCATGCAAAATAAGTTAAATTATTTCATGAGTTAGTGAGCAGGGCGCTTGAGCTTTAAAGTATGGTGTGTAACAGAGGTCAATAAAGTTGCACCGTCATCTAAATTCATATTTAGCAGGAAACCCTATTGCTACACAAGATTGCCGTTAATGTTCTATTACATCAGCCATGCAGGAAGAGGGTTTCTCTGGAACTGCTGCTGTGGTGTCAGATCCGAGAGGCAAGCATTCTGCACACCAATACAACTTACTTTCAAAGTTACGTCGTGTTTTCTGCACAGTGGGAGCAAAGCTTGCACATTGGGACAAAGCACGACGACCCTCAGGCAACTCTTGTCTCACAGGACATTCCCTCTTCTCCCCTCTCCCATCGGGCTAAAGGTATAGAAATGTGAAAACGCACACCTCCAGATTCAGGGGCAGTTGTCCTACCACAACCACAGAGCAGTGCTGAACTACTATCTTTGATGACCCTCGGACTATCCTTGATCAGACTTTGCTGGCTTTACCTTGCACTAAACATTATTCCCTTTTCATGTATTTATACCCTGTAAATGGATCGATTGTAATCATGTATTGTCTTTCCACTGACTGGATAGCGCGCAACAAAAGCTTTTCACTGTACCTCAGTATACATGACAATAAACTAAACAGTAAACATCTCATGGCGGGACTGTCGTATGTTGAAAGGCTGGAGCGATTGGGCTTGTATACACTGGAATTTAGAAGGATGAGGGGGGATCTTATTGAAACATATAAGATAATTAGGGGATTGGACACATTAGAGGCAGGAAACATGTTCCCAATGTTGGGGGAGTCCAGAACAAGGGGCCACAGTTTAAGAATAAGGGGTAGGCCATTTAGAACGGAGATGAGGAAGAACTTTTTCAGTCAGAGAGTGGTGAAGGTGTGGAATTCTCTGCCTCAGAAGGCAGTGGAGGCCAGTTCATTGGATGCTTTCAAGAGAGAGCTGGATAGAGTTCTTAAGGATAGCGGAGTGAGGGGGTATGGGGAGAAGGCAGGAACGGGGTACTGATTGAGAGTGATCTTTAAAGTTCGGCCTTGTCCATACGCCTTGTCTTCAGGGGGCGGTGCCCGATCCAGGCGAGTCCCAGGCGAGCCCCAGGCTGCTGCAGGGCCTCCAGCCGTAGTCCCCAAGCAGATCATCCAATGAACCGTCATCCCTCTCCCCACCTGACCAACTTCAGCCTTTGTGGCCTAGGGATGCCTCCCACAGCTGACCTTGAGGGCGCTGAAGGTAAGACTCTCCTCTCGGCCCCCTCTCTTGCTTCCGTCTGGGGGGAAGAGCAGGGACTAGGCCCGCTGCCTCCAGCCTTCCAGCCATGCGGCCCAATGTGTTGTCTTTCCGCTGAATGGTTAGCACGCAACATTTTCCACTGTACACGTGACAATAAACTAAACTGAACAAGGACATTATGCCTATTTCAACAAACTTCATCTCATTAAACCAGCGAGTCTTGGAACTCACACCAGGCTGGTGATGCCAAAACATATCTAGAATTTTTATATTGTGCTATTTTTATCTCGTGCTATATCTTGCATTTTTATACTTATACAAGGAACGTTTATTTGGCTCACAATAGGAGCCTTTTCTCAGTGTGTTGGTTATTGCAAGATTTATGAGTCACATGAATATGACATTTGCTTTCGCTGCTTTGGAAAATATGCATAAACATTTCTATTGGATAACTGAATGTTTTTCTTGAGGAGCCACAGTCTCTGAAAATCCATTCTGGGAAGTCACCATTTCAGTTTTTCTCCGATTTCATGAAAATGAGCAAAGAACGAAGATGAGGAAAAACTTTTTCAGTCAGAGAGTTGTAAATCTGTGGAATTCTCTGCCTCAGAAGGCAGTGGAGGCCAATTCTCTGGATGCTTTCAAGAGAGAGCTAGATAGAGCTCTTAAGGATAGCTGAGTCAGGGGCTATGGGGAGAAGGCTGGATCGGGGTACTGATTGAGAGTGATCAGTGGGAAAACCCCACCCATCAGTACACAATAGACAATAGGTGCAGGAGTAGGCCATTCAGCCCTTCGAGCCAGCACCGCCATTCAATGTGATCATGGCTGATCATTCTCAATCAGCACCCCGTTCCTGCCTTCTCCCCATACCCCCTGACTCCGCTATCCTTAAGAGCTCTATCTAGCTCTCTCTTGAATGCATTCAGAGAATTGGCCTCCACTGCCTTCTGAGGTAGAGAATTCCAGGGATTCACAACTCTCTGACTGAAAAAGTTTTTCCTCATCTCAGTTCCAAATGGCCTATCCCTTATTCTTAAACTGTGGCCCCTTGTTCTGGGCTCCCCCAACATTGGGAACATGTTTCCTGCCTCTAACGTGTCCAACCCCATTATAATCTTATACGTTTCGATAAGATCTCCTCTCATCCTTCTAAATTCCAGTGTATACAAGCCTAGCCGCTCCAGTCTTTCAACATATGACAGTCCCGCCATTCCGGGAATTAACCTAGTAAACCTACGCTGCATGGTCTCAATAGCAAGAATATCCTTCCTCAAATTTGGAGACCAAAACTGCACACAGTACTCCAGGTGCGGTCTCACTAGGGCCCTGGACAACTGCAGGAGGACCTCTTTGCTCCTATACTCAACTCCTCTTGTCATGTAGGCCAACATGCCATTAGCTTTCTTCACTGCCTGCTGTACCTGCATGCTAATTTTAAGTGACTGATGAACAAGGACACCCAGATCTCGTTGTACTTCCCCATTTCCTAACTTGACACCATTCAGATAATAATCTGCCTTCCTTTAGCACCAAAGGGACGACGGCGAGTAAAGTGGGCCTGAAATTGTCGCGCTATCGCGTACCATTTTGTCTGTAGTTCAGGAACAAACAAACAAACGAGAGTTGTTGTCTATAGACGGAGATAAGGTACTGCGGGTCAAACTTCTGCCTTTTTTTTAAAGGTCATAAGGTCGTACGGAATAGGAGTAGAATTAGGCCATTCGGCCCATCAAATCTACTCCGCCATTCAATCATGGCTGATCTATCCCTCCCTCCCAACTCCATTCTCCTGCCTTCTCCCCAAAGCATTTCCCCCCAAAGGAAAGCGATTGGCTGTGATTTGGCAGGACGTTATCTTCTTTCTAAATGAATAAACTAAAAGGGACAAACATATTCCTTATTCTTATATATAGTTTGATTACAGTGATTATTGTAGAAAGAATTTGTATAATTTTCTAAATAAAGCGTGCGACTATAAATTGTCAATGTCAGTGACGGGATTATGCAGGGACAGAAATCTCGTTTTTAGTTTCCAGATGAATTAGTCAGAGGCAATAAAGGTCAAAGCAGCTATGCAGGAATTGTTTTTAAACTGTGGCTGAACATGTTAAATGTCAAACGTTAAAATGTTAAATGTTACCCTGTGTATCCACCTGTGTAATTTACCACTTTTACTTCTTGTATCGTTATCCACTTTGGACAAAGCACTCTTCTCTGATGAAATATGTTGGAAAGAACTGCAGATGCTGGTTTAAATCGAAGATAGATACAAAATGCTGGAGTAACTCAGCGGGTCAGGCAGCATCTCTGGAGAGAAGGGATGGGTGACGTTTTGGGTTCAGACTGAAGAAGGGTCTCGACCCGAAACGTCACCCATCCCTCCTCTCCAGAGATGCTGCCTGTCCCGCTGAGTTACTTCAGCATTTTGTGCCTGTCTTCTTTCTGGGAACTTTGGATGGATTTTTTTCTCTTAAATTGCGCAATCCCCTTGTTAATTATGATCAAAATTAAGGCACAGTGGCAGAGTTGCTGCCTTACAGTGCTTACACCACGAGAGGCCCAGATTCAATCCTGGCTACTGGTTCTTGTTGCATGGGGTTGGTACGTTCTCCTTGTGACCTGCGTGGGTTTTCTCCGAGACCTTCGGTTTCCTTCCACACTCCAAAGACGTACAGGTTTATAGGTTAATTGGATTGGTATGAATGAAAAGATTGCCCCTCGTATAGGATAGCGTTAATGTGCGGTACGGACTCGTTGGACCGAAGGGTCTGTTTCCGCGCTGTATCTCTAAACGAATCTCTAAACTGCGGTGGCGCAGCGGTAGAGTTGCTGCCTTTCAGCGAATGCAGCGCCGGAGACTCAGGTTCGATCCTGACTAGGGGGGCCGTCTGTACGGTGTTTGTACGTTCTCCCCGTGACCTGCGTGGGTTTTCTCCGAGATCTTCGGTTTCCTCCCACACTCCAAAGACGTACAGGTATGTAGGTTAATTGGCTGGGCAAGTGTAAAAAAAAATTGTCCCTAGTGTGTGTGGGATAGTGTTAATGTGCGGGAATCGCTGGGCGGCGCGGACCCGGTGGGCCGAAGGGCCTGTTTCCGCGCTGTATCTCTAAATCTAAAAAGAAAATCTAAATCTAAACTAAAATTACGTTATAATCCAGTGCTGTGGGAGGGTTTGAAGCGAAGATCTCTGGCCAAGACAAAAAATATACCTGAAGATGTCTGAAGAAGGGTCTCGACCCGAAACGTCACCCATTCCTTCTCTCCCGAGATGCTGCCTGACCTGCTGAGTTACTCCAGCATTTTGTGAATAAATACCTTCGATTTGTACCAGCATCTGCAGTTATTTTCTTATATTATAAAATATACCGACTTGCAAAAATGGTGGAGTGTTCTGCAACATTGCTGGAAACTCAGATGAACCCCCTTCTTCCCACCCCCCCCCCCCCCCCCCCATCCCTACCCCGCCACCCCTCCCGACCCCACAATCCTATTTGCTGATGGTCATTGTGTAAAACAGTGATTACTGGTTCATTCATGACTGTGATGCAAAAGAGTATGTTTGTTTTAGTGAGTTGACATTTCTGAAATAGCCCAGCTATCAATTGCTGGCAGCAGTGGTGGCACCAATGAGACTCAACAAGTGAATCTCATCAGAGTGACCCTGCACGAGCACTGTCCTGACGTGAATAAACCTCATGGGAATGGACATGGAGAGTTTTTCCAAGGTCGACAGAAACTTAATCTCTGATCAGCTCGTGATGCAACTCTTTTTTTAAAAACTTTATGCAAAAGCTCGGTCCTCTTTAAATCTTTTGCCGGGCTCTGCCACATGCTGTGTAGTGGGTGGAGGGTGAGCAAAGATTATGAGCTGCTTTTTAAAAAAAAAAATCAAATTCCTTTCCACGGCGCAGGCTGACAATGATAAATTATAAAAGTAACTTTTTAATAAAATCCACCTTTTCTTTGTCTATTGATAAATGTTAGGGTGACAAGAGGCGGACCGAAAGACTCGTGGTCTGTGGTAATGCAGGTACATTTGAATGCAGCTCAAGTATTTTCTCACAAGCGGAATAATTTCAAGTGCAACAATTCTCTCCAGTGACGTTAAACTTACCCTTTTGTGAGATGGCTGAACTGTGCTTTTATCAACGGCCAAGTGTTTAAAGTGACTGCCTCAGGAAATCATTTGACACAACAGCTTTCCTGAGCCATCTTTCAGCTTCCACCTCCAGTTTAAATTCCATTTGGAATATTTTGGAGGACCAAGAACCAAGAATCAAGTGCAGCAGGGATGAAGCTGTATCTCCCAGCACCTCAATTCCCTGGTCAAGTAGCTTGGACTTCTTATATGTTACCAGACAATAGACAATAGGTGCAGGAGTAGGCTATTCGGCCCTTCGAGCCAGCACCGCCATTCAATGGATTCATGGCTGATCATTTTCAATCAGTACCCCGTTCCTGCCTTCTCCCCATACCCCCTGACTCCGCTATCCTTAAGAGCTCTATCTAGCTCTATCTATCAAACATGGACCAGCTTGTGATATTACAGCTGCTCGTGGTTCTACGCCCATAACGTTGCCCCTGCCTTCAGCTCACCCCTAGACAACTTTTGAAAGTCCCTGGAGTGAAGGGCAGGCCAGTTGTGGTTAATAATGGGGGTGATAATTTTCCCTCTTGGCAGGAGAAAAATGGGGTTCAGATTAGCCTCCACCAAGAGTGCAAAATAATTTCCTAGGAAATTGGCTATCTGTTAAACTGCATCCTCGTGTTTCGTTGTTTTGATGATAAAGAAAATAAGGCCGGGTTTCGAGTGGTCGGCCATTTTGTTGTTGCTAGTTTTGTCCTTTTGGCTGAAACTCCATCGGAAGCTTTGGCACCTGATAAAACAGTGACAATGGTTTTAGTCTTCACAGACTAAAAGCGATGAAACTAATTCCTAACTGCATATCTATTAGATCAACGTTTCGATCTGCAAACCCCCCCCCCAAATTTAAACCTTTATCAAAATCTAACTAACTGCTGATTACCGCTCAGTACTCTGGTCAAGAACCACTTGCACACAATCATGGTGGGCAGGGAGATAACCACTTATGAGGTGTTTGCACAGTAATCAACCAGAACCAGGGTGGCAGAGGGTGTACATGGCTCCAGCAATCTACCCCACTTAAACTGAGTGGATTGTGATGGAAAACACAGAAAACTGAATTATGACACAAACAGCAAATAGACAGTATACAGCAATCAGACAATCGTGTATTGTCTTTCCGCTGCCTGGCTAGACGCAACAACAAAAAATTACACTCTACCTCGGTACACGTGACTATAAACTAGACTGAAACAGCAGGATCACATCAGTGGATAATTCAAGATGCAGCCATTTTCAAAGCACACCAATATTGCCAATAAATATATAAATATCTGAAACTCGTGTACATTCGTAAGCAGAAAATTATTGTGATTAGATCTTCTCAGTGTACCTTTTCCAGGATCATTAGCTTAAGTCAGAATATTAAGCCTTATCTGTGATAATTATTTCCTAGTATCCTCACTTCAGGGAGATTATATAGTATTAACCAAACGTTCAAAGATTAGATTACCACCACCTCAGTCTCTTTTCTGAATGGGTTTCACTGTCAATAATAACTATTTCCAAGTAGTGGGTTCCAACTAACAAAACTGTTTAGAGACAGTTATATTTATAAATGAGGAATGTTTAATTCTGAGGAGTAATTTCTTCAGAGGTTATAATTTAAAATGGATTTCCAAAACACAAGTACAATACTTATAATACCAGAAAAACATAATAATATATTGCAGACAAACACATCAAGGACAAAGGCAGAGGAGTGGAATCTGTGCAATTTGCCTGTAAATCCTGCACATACATTGAATGAATGAATTAATAAGTTTATTGGCCAAGTATGTACACATACAAGGAATGTGCCTTGGTGCTCCGCTCACAAGTAACAACATACAGTAAACAATTAAGAATGAGCATAAAACATTAAATCATTAAGAATACAACATTGCGGTTTGAATATGTGAGTGAAAATAAACCAGAGCAAAAAGAGACGACAGACTTTTGGTTATTGAGTAGATCTACTACTCGCGGAAAAAAAGCTGTTTTTATGTCTGACTGTGGCTGCTTTGACAGTCCGGAGTTGCCTTCCAGAGGGAAGTGCTTCGAAGAGTTTGTGGCCAGGATGAGAGGGGTCAGAGATGATCTTGCCCGCTCGCTTCCTGGCCCTTGCAGTGTACAGTTCGTCAATGGGGGGAAGGTTGCAGCCAACAACCTTCTCAGCTGTGCGAACGATCCGTTGCAGCCTCCGGATGTCATGCTTGGTGGCTGAGCCAAACCAGACCATGATGGAGAAGGTGAGGACGGACTCCATGATGGCAGTATAGAATTGGACCATCATTGCCTGTGGCAGATTGTGTTTCCTCAGCTGCCGCAGGAAGTACATTCTCTGTGGGGCCTTTTTGACTGTGGAGTCGATGGTCCTTGGAGATTATGATATTCTGCGTATATTCTAACATTTGTACTGTTCTCTACTAGTTGGCATCATTTGTATGTGATGATTACAATGGCCAGGCCCAGCAGATCACGTGACTTGATTGGTCAGAGTGGACCTTATTTTCCTTTTACTCCAATCACAATCTTGATAAGGTAATCGTGAAATTTATAGTTCTATCGGTTCTCGGGTCAGAAGAGGCATAATCGTAAGGTCATCATTGTTTCTCTTGATAATATCAGACAAGCTTCTGACCAGTACAATGGCCAGGGTGAGAGGGGTCAGAGATGATCTTGCCCATTCACTTCCTGGCCCTTGCATTGTACAGTTCGTCAACGTCACCTCAGTTTGCTAGCATGACAGCAGAAGCTGACCTGGGGGCAGCAATAACCCTTATGGGCAGGGATAGTGAATAGACAATAGACAATAGACAATAGGTGCAGGAGTAGGCCTTTCGACTCTTTGAGCCAGCACCGCCATTCAATGTGATCATGGCTGATCATCCACAATCAGTACCCCGTTCCTGCCTTCTCCCCATACCCCCTGACTCCGCTATCTTTAAGAGCTCTATCTAACTCTCTCTTGAAAGCATCCAGAGAATTGGCCTCCACTGCCTTCTGAGGCAGAGAATTCCACAGCTTCACAACTCTTTGAGCGTAAAAGATTTTCCTCATCTCCGTTTTAAATGGCCTACCCCTTATTCTTAAACTGTGGCCCCTGGTTCTGGACTCCCCCAACATTGGGAACATGTTTCTTGCCTCTAACGTGTCCAATCCCATAATAATCTTATATGTTTCGATGAGATCCTCTCTCATCCTTCTAAATTCCAGTGTATACAAGCCCAGCCGTTCCAGTCGTTCAACATACAACAGTCCCGCCATTCCGGGAATTAACCCAGTGAACCTACGCTGCACTCCTTCAATAGCAAGAATGTCCTTCCTCACATTTGGAGACCAAAACTGCACACAGTACTCCAGGTGTGGTCTCACTAGGGCCCTGTACAACAGCAGAAGGATTTCTTTGCTCACATACTCAACTCCTCTTGTCATGAAGGCCAACATGCGATTAGCTTTCTTCACTGCCTGCTGTACCTGCGTGCTTACTTTCAATGGCCATCACAATCTGTTTATTTTTCAAATAAAGTTCATTAAGGAAAAAGTTAAAACATATGTGTATTCTATGCTAGTTTAGTTTTAGTTTAGTTTACAGATATGGCATGGAAACAGGCCTTTTGGCCCACTGAGTCTGCACCGACCAGCGATCCCACACACTAACACTATCCTACACACACTAGGGACAATTTCCATTTATACCAAGCCAATTAACCTACAGACCTGTACGTCTTTGGAGCCTGGGAGGAGACCGAAGATCTTGGAGAAAGCCCACACATGTCACGGGGAGAACGTACAAACTCCATACAGATAAGTACCCCTAGTCAGGATCGAACCCGGGACTCTGGCGCTGTAAGGCAGCAACTCTACCGCTGAGCCAGCGTGCCGCCCCACATTAGTGCGGTCTTTTTCCACATGCATATGTTTAAATTATGAAACTACCACTCAGCAACTCAACCACTGCCCCCACATGCCATGGACCACAGCAAGGAAGTCAATGGGGGAGGCAAAAGGGGAGAGTGAATCAGTTCAAGATGTTTTCTGCTCCGTATCACTATTTCCACTGCCACTGTGGCCTACTGCATGTGTACTTGCTGATACAGCTAGAAATATACTTATAAGAAAATAAATATATGGACTACCTGAATTCTCAAAGGCATTGATTTATGCATCGTGCATTGACAATCAACAAAGTATGAACTTGCACATACACAGCATTTCTGTAAGAAAATAACTGCAGATGCTGGTACAAATCGAAGGTATTTATTCACAAAATGCTGGAGTAACTCAGCAGGTCAGGCAGCATCTCAGGAGAGAAGGAATGGGTGACGTTTCGGGTCGAGACCCTTCTTCAGACTGATGTCAAGGGGGCGGGACAAAGGAAGGATATAGGTGGAGACAGGAAGATAGAGGGAGAACTGGGAAGGGGGAGGGGAAGGGAGGGACAGAGGAACTATCTAAAGTTGGAGAAGTCAATGTCAGCATTTCTAGTGGGTTTGGCGGGAACAGAACCACATCATGGCCACTGAATGTCTTGCTGCAACTGCTTTAACATAGGAAATACAGAGGCCAGTTTTCAGAGAGTAAGATCTCACAATCACTAGTGTCATATGGAAAATAATGCACGTTTTACTGATATTTCATTAACCACACACTATTGAAAATTCAAAGTATAGAGCCTTCTATCCTGGAGCCACTTCCTCAAAGCTGGAATGTGAATCCATCAACATTGGTGAAGCCAATACATTGGTAAAGTCTGAATTAATTTGCTCAAATTGAATAAGAACTTTAAGTGCTATTCTTTAACAATCTGCTTGGGTAGAACTGGATTTGCCTTTGAACACTTGAAAAATCTAAGAATATGGCCGTCTAAATGATCTCCCTCTTCCACATTACTGCCAAGTCCCTCCAATCCCTTAATTTCCAAGATGCTTCCAATATTCATTCTTGAAGATTAACTGAGCCTTCACAGTCCTCTGAGATAGGAAACTCCAGAACCACAATTCTCAGAAAAAAAAGTAATTCCTCTTCTCAGTCCTAAATGGCTATTCCTTACCCTTCTCCTGACATAAGGTTCCCTAGTTAGAGATTCACCAGACAAGAGAAAACAGTCTTGTTACAACCAGCCTCCTAATCCTATTCATGTCCTGCATTTTCTGCTGCCTGACAGGCTGAGTTACAACAGCACTCTGTGTTTCTTTTGTTAGAAACATAGAAACATAGAAAATAGGTGCAGGAGTAGGCCATTCGGCCCTTCGAGCCTGCACCGCCATTCAATATGATCATGGCTGATCATCCAGCTCAGTAGCCCGTACCTGCCTTCTCTCCATACCCCCTGATCCCTTTAGCAAAAAGGGCCACATCTAACTCCCTCTTAAATATAGCCAATGAACTGGCCTCAACTACCTTCTGTTCCCAGCATCTGCAATACTTTGTGTCTAAGGGATTCTACATTCGGAACCAACACCTAACTAAAGATGGCATAGGTTCCCTTAAAGATCAGTGTGGAGCCATAGGACATGGCCGGGATCCTAAATTAATATTTCTCGTCTGTGCAGTATCTGCCCAATAAATTCTTATTGTAAAGCAAGAGATGTTTAGATGTGAAAATGCAGCAGGTCAGGAGATTTAAGCCTGAGATGTTCAATGGCCAGTTTGTTCCTCATTTTCTTTAGTCCTAATTTAATGGAAACCATTTTTTCCTATTTTAATTTGCATAAATCTTCAGCCTCCCCATTCAGTCAAACTATTAACGTTATACAACCGTGCTTGTAGAGCTGTGGCCAGTCAAAAAGAACGCCACAGACAATCAGAGCATGAGAGACACCCCCTACATGACCACCCGTTGCTACCTCAGCGTTTGAAAGGGCTTGTATACTGGGCTTGTATACACTGGAATTTAGAAGGATGAGAGGAGATCTTATCGAAACGTATAAGATTATTAAGGGGTTGGACACGTTAGAGGCAGGAAACATGTTCCCAATGTTGGGGGAGTCCAGAACCAGGGGCCACAGTTTAAGAATAAGGGGTAGGCCATTTAGAACTGAGATGAGGAAAAACTTTTTCAGTCAGAGAGTTGTGAATCTGTGGAATTCTCTGCCTCAGAAGGCAGTGGAGGCCAATTCTCTGAATGCATTCAAGAGAGAGCTAGATAGAGCTCTTAAGGATAGCGGAGTCAGGCGGTGTGGGGAGAAGGCAGGAACGGGGTACTGATAGAGAATGATCAGCCATGATCACATCGAAGGGCCGAATGGCCTCCTCCTGCACCTATTGTCTATTGTCTATTGTCTATTGAAATCACGCAGAAGTTTCCTCTCTTCTGTCCATCCCCTGGACCGCAGTGCATCGTCCGGAAGGCTCAAACTCTGGGAAGAGAGACTAGAGATGCAGCACTAAAATTTGCTCGCCATTGTGTTGGTGGGTTGTGTGGTGACACGAATAAAAAAAAATATATATATATTTTTTTAAAGTGTTTGTTTGCTGGATTTGGAATTCAATGCGTCAGGTAGTCTTTGAAAGGACCTTCACTTCTGGAAGGAAGACCGCTTAACATAGAAACATAGACATAGAAAATAGGTGCAGGAGTAGGCCATTCGGCCATTCGAGCCTGCACCGCCATTCAATATGATCATGGCTGATCATCCAGCTCAGTAACCTGTACCTGCCTTCTCTCCATACCCCCCTGATCCCTTTAGCCACAAGGGCCACATCTAACTCCCTCTTAAATATTAAACATCAGTGGAGGGAAATGTGCAAGCCCTCATTTTGTCAGCTCTATTTTTGATTCACAGCAATTCTAAAAAAAATCAAGAATGTGGTATGTTGTATCGTTGCATTAATCAGCAAATCACAACAGGCACAGGGGTTGTTGGAGGTTGGAGCAATTACGCGCATCAATGAAATAATTTGTATTTAACATTATTTCACTTACTCTGATAAGCGTTACACTTATCTGCACCTACTGACCTGCAACATTTGTTTCTCCTCTTCCCCAAAGAACACATTATGTGAACTAGCAAATTGTATCTCCAGGCAATCGGCATTGTCTCAAGATGAACGTCAGTCGTTGACTCCTACACGGAGCTCTCAATGAGCGTGCCAATATGTGATGAACCTTGGAAATCAATTTACTAAACAGACACGTATGGTTGATATTACACAATTTAAGTTGGACACACATGAGCACATGAGTGGTACCAGGGCCTTCAGCTCAATAGTAGCTAGACAAGCTCTATAATAACTTGTCTCACCACAGTCTATGAGGGGTTTCTGAAATTTAATTTAGCTTAGCTTAGAGATGCAGCGTGGAAACAGTCCCTTCGGCCCACCGTGTCCGCACCAACCAGCGATCCCCGTACACTAACACTATCCTGCACAATTAACCTACAAACTTGTACGTCTTTGGAGTGTGGGAGGACACAATAGACAATAGACAATAGGTGCAGGAGGAGGCCATTCGGCCCTTCGAGCCAGCACCACCATTCAATGTGATCATGGCTGATCATTCTCAATCAGTACCCCGTTCCTGCCTTCTCCCCATACCCCCTGACTCCGCTATCCTTAAGAGCTCTATCTAGCTCTCTCTTGAATGCATTCAGAGAATTGGCCTCCACTGCCTTCTGAGGCAGAGAATTCCACAGATTCACAACTCTCTGACTGAAAAAGTTTTTCCTCATCTCCGTTCTAAATGGCCTACCCCTTATTCTTAAACTGTGGCCCCTTGTTCTGGACTCCCCCAACATTGGGAACATGTTTCCTGCCTCTAACGTGTCCAACCCCTTAATAATCTTATACGTTTGGATAAGATCTCCTCTCATTCTTCTAAATTCCAGTGTATACAAGCCTAGTCACTCCAGTCTTTCAACATAGGACAGTCACGCCATTCCGGGAATTAACCTAGTAAACCTACGCTGCACGCCCAAGATCTCAGAGAAAACCCACTCAGGTCATTCTGCATTTAATTGTAAACCAAATGGAACAAATCCCTGTGCGTTAAATTCCCCAAAGTTTTGCTTCAGACTTGTAATCTCAATCTGTGCATGAACTTTCTTCCTTCATCACGTTGAAGAACATTGCCTGAAGCACAGGCTTTTCAACAAGGAAAACAGGAGCAATTAAATCTTACGTTACAAGAGAAATAGAAAAAGAAAGAAAAAATGATTTGCATTTAAGTAGCTCAAGCATCCCAAAATATTTTCAGACAAGACAAACAACCTTTAGTTTCGTCAGAGGGTGTTAGATTCCGATGGTGGTGAATCTGTGGAATTCTGTGCCGCAGAAGGCAGTGGAGGCCAATTCACTGGATGAATTTAAAAGAGAGTTAGATAGAGCTCTCGGGGCTAGTGGAATCAAGGGATATGGGGAGAAGGCAGGCACGGGGTACTGACTGTGGATGATCAGCCACGAACACAATGAATGGCGGTGCTGGCTCAAAGGGCCGAATGGCCTTCCTGCACCTATTTTCTAAGTGTCTATGTGTAGAAGGCTGTGGAGGCCGTCAGTGAATATTTTTAAGGCAGAGATAGATAGATTCTTGATTAGTACGGGTGCCAGAGGTTACAGGGAGAAGGCAGGAGAATGGGGTTAGGAGGGAGAGATAGACCAGCCATGATTGAATGGCGGATTAAACTTGATGGGCTCAATTGCCTAATTCTGCTCCTGTTCCGTATGACCTTATGAGCAACCCTTTTCTCTGAGTGTAGTGACTTTTGTTTTCCTTTCTTACTAATGTGCAAATAACGATTGACAATATTTGAAATTGTCAACCTGTGGATTAACGCTTGCCTTTACACAACACCATTCATAACCTTATTATGTATCTGACGGTTTTATGGCCAATGAAATAGTCACTGTTGTGCGTAAGGCTTGGAATGGCCAATGTCTGGACACAGTGTCTGTGCAATTGCAAGGTCTGGACAGATAATCTGTTTCACCAATGTTGATTGAGGGCTATCTTTTTAGTCATTCACAGGATATAGGGAAAACTAAGATTTATCATCTGTTCCTAATTGTTGTTTTAGTGGTGGTGAGCTCCCTTTGTGAACTACAGCAATTCCTGTGAGCCAAGGTGCTCCCACAATACCGCTGGGAAGGTAGTGGTGGGATTTAAACTCAGTGACCATGAGGTAATGGCAAAATATTTCCAACTCAGGATGGTGTATGACTCGGAAGAGGACCTGCAGTAGTGGTTGGAAATTACTTATGCCAGTGACACTTATAGACAATAGACAATAGACAATAGGTGCAGGAGTAGGCCATTCAGCCCTTCGAGCCAGCACCGCCATTCAATGCGATCATGGCTGATCACTCTCAATCAGTACCCCGTTCCTGCCCTCTCCCCATACCCCCTGACTCCGCTGTCCTTAAGAGCTCTATCCAGCTCTCTCTTGAAAGCATCCAACGAACTGGCCTCCACTGCCTTCTGAGGCAGAGAATTCCACACATTCACCACTCTCTGACTGAAAAAGTTCTTCCTCATCTCCGTTCTAAATGGCCTACCCCTTATCCTTAAACTGTGGCCCCTTGTTCTGGACTCCCCCAACATTGGGAACATGTTTCCTGCCTCTAATGTGTCCAATCCCCTAATTATCTTATATGTTTCAATAAGATCCCCCCTCATCCTTCTAAATTCCAGTGTATACAAGCCCAATCGCTCCAGCCTTTCAACATACGACAGTCCAGCCATTCCGGGAATTAACCTAGTGAACCTACGCTGCACGCCCTCCATAGCAAGAATATCCTTCCTCAAATTTGGAGACCAAAACTGCACACAGTACTCCAGGTGCGGTCTCACCAGGGCCCGGTACAACTGTAGAAGGACCTCTTTGCTCCTATACTCAACTCCTCTTGTTATGAAGGCCAACATTCCATTGGCTTTCTTCACTGCCTGCTGTACCTGCATGCTTCCTTTCATTGACTGATGCACTAGGACACCCAGATCTCGTTGAACTCCCCCTCCTCTTAACTTGACACCATTCAGATAATAATCTGCCTTTCTATTCTTACTTCCAAAGTGAATAACCTCACACTTATCTACATTAAACTGCATCTGCCATGTATCCGCCCACTCACACAACCTGTCCAAGTCACCCTGCAGCCTTATTGCATCTTCCTCACAATTCACACTACCCCCCAGTTTAGTATCATCTGCAAATTTGCTAATGGTACTTTTAATCCCTTCGTCTAAGTCATTAATGTATATCGTAAATAGCTGGGGTCCCAGCACTGAACCTTGCGGTACCCCACTGGTCACTGCCTGCCATTCCGAAAGGGCCCCATTTATCCCCACTCTTTGCTTTCTGTCTGTCAACCAATTTTCTATCCATGTCAGTACCCTACCCCCAATACCATGTGCCCTAATTTTGCCCACTAATCTCCTATGTGGGACCTTGTCGAAGGCTTTCTGAAAGTCGAGGTACACCACATCCACTGACTCTCCCCTGTCAATTTTCCTGTCTTGAATTGCAAAGTTTGTGGGTTTGGAAGGTACTGCCAGAGTAGACTCAGCAGGTAACTATATACGGCACGGTGGCGTGGTGGTAGAGTTGCTGCCTTCCAGTGGCCTACAGCACCGGAGACCCGAGTTCGATCCTGGCTATGGGTGCTTGTCTGTACAGAGTTTGTACATTCTCCCCGTGACCCGCGAGGGATTTTCTCCAAGGTCTTCGGTTTCCTCTCACACGCCAAAGATGTTAATTGGCTTGGTGTCCCTGGTGGTGTGTAGGATAGTGTTGATGTGCAGGGATCGCTGGTCTGTGCGGACTCAAGTGGGCCAAAGGGCCTGTTTCCACACTGTATCGCTAAACTAAAGTAAACTAAACATAGACATGTTTAAACTAAACATAAATTGTGGTATGAACATCGACTTCTCCAACTTTAGATAGTTCCTCTGCCCCTCTCTTCCCCTCCTCCTTCCCAGTTCTCCCTCTATCTTCCTGTCTCCACCTATATCCTTCCATTGTCCCGCCCCCCTGACATCAGTCTGAAGAAGGGTCTCGACCCGAAACGTCACCCATTCCTTCTCTCCCGAGATGCTGCCTGACCTGCTGAGTTACTCCAGCATGTTGTGAATAAATACCTTCGATTTGTACCAGCATCTGCAGTTATTTTCTTATATTAAACATGGAGCAAGTCATTGGGTATTTTTAAATCGGAGGGCGATAGGTTCTTGATTAGTAAGGGCTTCAAAGGTTAAAGGGAGAGAAGTCAGGAGAATGGAGAGGGAAAAATAGATCAGCCATGATCGAATGGTGGAGCAGACTTGATGGGCCAAATGGCCTAATTCTGCTCCTATGTCTAATGTCTTATGTCAATTTGTAAAGAGTATGCATGTGTAGACATTGTGTCGCAGTGGTGCAGAGATTAAATGTTCAGCATGGGGGAATGGGTTATCAATCAAGAGAGCTGGATGATGTTAAGTCATTTGAATGGCATTGGAGCAGCACCCCCCCAGGCAAGTGGACGGTATTGCAGCACGCCGCTTTGGAAAGTCCAAAGCAACCAACTTAGTGCTAGAATCCTGCGTTCTATGGAGAGCACAGTGTCACTACGCAGGAATTTGACAATCCAGAAGATTGCCACTTGACCTTTGGCACAAGCTGCAGAGCGTAACTTCAGATCTGCCTTCTTATGTTCCAGCTTTCTCTTTGGCCCTCGAATCAGAGACAAGAATGCTTCCCCTCAATGAAGGCATGGATGCTGAACTTTTCCAGAAGTGCACATTCAGCTTCCAAACAAGTCTCGCCACTAAACCATTACTTTAAAGTTTTTTTGACTGAAAATTTCAGGATACATATTCACAGGGTCGTTCTTTCCATCGATACTTCAGTTCTTTTAGCAGCAGAGCAAACAGAATAAACACACAAGGAGGAGAAAAGGCAGTGGAGCAGAGGGCAGCTGGTGGAGCCACTGTCGTCCAGGATTTAGAGGCCTGGGTTCAAAGCTTACCTCAGGTGCTGCTGTGTGACTGTGTGGTTTCCTCCTGCACATCGGTTTCCTGCCACATCCCACAAACATGTGGGTAGATAAGTTCAATTGTCTACTGCAACTTAGACAATAGACAATAGGTGCAGGAGGAGGCCATTCGGCCCTTCGAGCCAGCACCGCCATTCAATGTGATCATGGCTGATCATTCATAATCAGTACCCCGTTCATCCCTCTCCCCATACCCTCTGACTCCGCTATCATTAAGAGTATCTAACTCTCTCTTGAAAGCATCCAGAGAATTGGCCTCCACTGCCTTCTGAGGCAGAGAATTCCACAGATTCACAACTCTCTGACTGAAAAAGTTTTTCCTCATCTCAGTTCTAAATGGCCTACCCCTTATTCTTAAACTGTGGCCTCTTGTTCTGGAAGCCCCCAACATTGGGAACATGTTTCCTGCCTCTAACGTGTCCAACCCCTTAATAATCTTATACTTTTCGATAAGATCTCCTCTCATCCTTCTAAATTCCAGTGTATACAAGCTAGTTGAATCAGGAGATAAAATTGGCGTGTCAAAAATGTAATGCTACGGTGGTTATGGGAGATTTCAACATGCAGGTAGACTGGGAAAATCAGGTTGGAAATGGACCCCAGGAAAGAGAGTTTGTAGAGTGCCTTCGAGATGGGTTCTTAGAACAGCTTGTACTGGAGCCTACCAGGGAGAAGGCAATTCTGGATTTAGTGTTGTGTAATGATCCTGATCTGATAAGGGGACTAGAGGTAAAAGAGCCATTAGGAGGCAGTGATCACAACATGATAAGTTTTACTCTGCAAATGGAAAGGCAGAAGGGAAAATCGGAAGTGTCGGTATTACAGTATAGCAAAGGGGATTACAGAGGCATGAGGCAGGAGCTGGCCAAAATTGACTGGAAGGAGGCCCTAGCAGGGAAGACGGTAGAACAGCAATGGCAGGTATTCCTGGGAATAATGCAGAGGTTGCAGGATCAATTTATTCCAAAGAGGTGGAAAGACTCTAAGGGGAGTAAGAGACACCTGTGGCTGACAAGGGAAGTCAGGGACAGCATAAAAATTAAGGAGAGGAAGTATAACATAGCAAAGAAGAGTGGGAAGACAGAGGATTGGGACTCTTTTAAAGAGCAACAAAAGTTAACTAAAAAGGCAATCCGGGGAGAAAAGATGAGGTACGAGGGTAAACTAGCCAATAATATAAAGGAGGATAGCAAAAGTTTTTTTAGGTACGTGAAGAGGAAAAAAATAGTCAAGGCAAATGTGGGTCCCTTGAAGACAGAAGCAGGGGAATTTATTATGGGGAACAAAGAAATGGCAGACGAGTTAAACCGTTACTTTGGATCTGTCTTCACTGAGGAAGATACACACAATCTCCCAAATGTTCTAGGGGCCGGAGAACCTAGGGTGATGGAGGAACTGAAGGAAATCCACATTAGGCAGGAAATGGTTTTGGGTAGACTGATGGGACTGAAGGCTGATAAATCCCCAGGGCCTGATGGTCTGCATCCCAGAGTATTTAAGGAGGTGGCTCTAGAAATAGTGGAAGCATTGGAGATCATTTTTCAATGTTCTATAGATTCAGGATCAGTTCCTGTGGATTGGAGGATAGCAAATGTTATCCCACTTTTTAAGAAAGGAGGGAGAGAGAAAACGGGTAATTATAGACCAGTTAGTCTGACATCAGTGGTGGGGAAGATGCTGGAGTCAATTATAAAAGACGAAATTGCTGAGCATTTGGATAGCAGTAACGGGATCATTCCGAGTCAGCATGGATTTACGAAGGGGAAATCATGCTTGACAAATCTCCTGGAATTTTTTGAGGATGTAACTAGGAAAATTGACAAGGGAGAGTCAGTGGATGTGGTGTACCTCGACTTTCAGAAAGCCTTCGACAAGGTCCCACATAGGAGATTAGTGGGCAAAATTAGGGCACATGGTATTGGGGGTAGGGTACTGACATGGATAGAAAATTGGTTGACAGACAGAAAGCAAAGAGTGGGGATAAATGGGTCCCTTTCGGAATGGCAGGCAGTGACCAGTGGGGTACCGCAAGGTTCGGTGCTGGGACCCCAGCTATTTACGATATACATTAATGACTTAGACGAAGGGATTAAAAGTACCATTAGCAAATTTGCAGATGATACTAAGTTGGGGGGTAGTGTGAATTGTGAGGAAGATGCAATAAGGCTGCAGGGTGACTTGGACAGGTTGAGTGAGTGGGCGGATACATGGCAGATGCAGTTTAATGTAGATAAGTGTGAGGTTATTCACTTTGGAAGTAAGAATAGAAAGGCAGATTATTATCTGAATGGTGTCAAGTTAGGAGGAGGGGGAGTTCAACGAGATCTGGGTGTCCTAGTGCATCAGTCAATGAAAGGAAGCATGCAGGTACAGCAGGCAGTGAAGAAAGCCAATGGAATGTTGGCCTTCGTAACAAGAGGAGTTGAGTATATGAGCAAAGAGGTCCTTCTACAGTTGTACCGGGCCCTGGTGAGACCACACCTGGAGTACTGTGTGCAGTTTTGGTCTCCAAATTTGAGGAAGGATATTCTTGCTATGGAGGGCGTGCAGCGTAGGTTCACTAGGTTAATTCCCGGAATGGCGGGACTGTCGTATGTTGAAAGGCTGGAGCGATTGGGCTTGTATACACTGGAATTTAGAAGGATGAGGGGGGATCTTATTGAAACATATAAGATAATTAGGGGATTGGACACATTAGAGGCAGATAACATGTTCCCAATGTTGGGGGAGTCCAGAACAAGGGGCCACAGTTTAAGAATAAGGGGTAGGCCATTTAGAACGGAGATGAGGAAGAACTTTTTCAGTCAGAGGGTGGTGAAGGTGTGGAATTCTCTGCCTCAGAAGGCAGTGGAGGCCAGTTCGTTGGATGCTTTCAAGAGAGAGCTGGATAGAGCTCTTAAGGATAGCGGAGTGAGGGGGTATGGGGAGAAGGCAGGAACGGGGTACTGATTGAGAGTGATCAGCCATGATCGCATTGAATGGCGGTGCTGGCTCGAAGGGCTGAATGGCCTACTCCTGCACCTATTGTCTATTGTCTATTGTCTATAGAATCTAGAATCTAGAGGTTTATTTAGTTCAGTTTAGTTTGGTTTTGAGACACAGCAAAAAAAAACGGCCCATTCACACTAGTTCTATGTTATTCCACTTTCTCATCCACAGAGTAGGAGGGGCAGTGAAAGAATATAACTGCAGATGCTGGTACAAATCGAAGGTATTTATTTCACAAAATGCTGGAGTAACTCAGCAGGTCAGGCAGCATCTCAGGAGAGAAGGAATGGGCGACGTTTCGGGTCGAGACCCTTCTTCAGACATTTTTCCTTTTTTCAGGGTTGTTGCAGTGAGTGGAGGGCTGCACGTTCAGGAGGGGAGAGGTTGGAGTGAGTCAGGGGAGTGGAGAATTTGAGGCGGTTAATGTCACGCCGGCAGTTGGAGACGAAAAGCTCTAGTGAGGGGGGTCCAAGAGGAGGGGGTCCGCTGGAGAAGGGAGAAGGGGGTCATCATTGGGGGGGTGAGGACTCCTTCCCATGGAAAAAGGCTCGCAGGCGGAGGCGGCGGAAGAAGAGCTCCACGTCATGGCGGACCCGGGACTCGTTGATGTGGGGGCGGAGGGGAACAAAGGTGAGGCCTGTACTGAGGACAGACCGTTCGGTGTCTGAGGGGCAAGTCACGGAGGCCAGTTAACCCACAAACCCGCCAGTCTTTGGGATGTCGGCGAAAACTGGAGGACTCGCAGGAAAGCCACCCGGTCACGGGGAGGACATGCAAACTCCACACTGACAGCAGCTGTGGTCGGGAGAGAGCCCAATTCTCTGATGCCATGAGGCAGCAGTTCTACCAGCTGCGCCATTGGAACGAGAATGCGGGAAGCTGGAAAAAAATGGGATTCATATATGAATAGTGGAAATGGCTGGCACAGATTGGTTGGGAAGTAGGGCCTGTTTCTGCGATGTATTTCTCCATGACTCTAGCATCTCTGGGCAGCACCGAGGTGCAGCGGTAGAGCTACAGAGCCAGAGATCCGGGTTCGATCCCGACTACGGGTGCTGTCTGTACAGAGTTTGTACGTTCTCCCCGTGACCTGCGTGGGTTTTCTCCGAGATCTTCGGTTTCCTCCCACACTCCAAAGACGTGCAGGTTTGTAGGTTAATTGGCTTGGTATGAAAGCAAAATTGTCCCTAGTGTGTGTAGGGTAGTGTTAATGTGTGGGAATCGCTGGTTGATAAGGACTTGGTGGGGCAAAGGGCCTGTTTCCACAATGCATCTCTAAACTAAACTAAATTAAATTAAACTCAACATTTGCTACTGCAGTTAATTTTGGGGAAAAGACGTACGAGCTCAGCGATCAATCATTCTCATTTGAGACACTAATAGATTCCCAAACACACAATATTTGGCCTTGAAACAAGGTGACATTTTTTATCAATGCTAATATAGGCCTTCACATGAGGTCACATCTACATTCTTGGAGATAGTATTCATTCTTTTTGTTTATGTTCCTGGGAGGAAGTAAGTTTGAATGTCAACAATAACGCTTCTAAATAGATCGTCTAAAATAGGTTAGGGTGTATAATCCAGTGTGGACTATCAGTACCCACTTAAGTATCCTCTTTTCATTGACACTATCACCAAAAATAGCTGTTATTTATATAACATCTTGAGCATAAGAAAACATCCCATGGCTTTGCACAAAGGCATATTCAGAAAGAAAAGCCGATACCAAGCCAAAGACCAAGGCACAATTGACGAAATACTTGGCCAGAGAGGTATATTTTAACCAATTTCTTAAGATACATGGAGGGAGAATCACACATCTTGGAGTCTTGACAGAAAGCTGTTGCAGAAGTGTTTCAGGGTGAGCATCTGAAAAAGACGTTTGGCCTTTTGCAAATGCAAGAAAACAACCTGTTTGCGCCCCCGTTTGCGAAGTTTGTTTGTGCCGTGCACGCATTCTCAAAGACTAGTCGGCCAACTGGGTGTTCAATCCGTGGTACCCACAGCGGAGTTGATAGAATGCGTGCCTCTGAGTCAGATGATTGGGGCTCAAGTCACACTCCGGATTCGGAAGCACACAACACTAGCCTGGTACTAAGGGAGCTCTGTGCTGCAAGAGTTATCTCCGGCTTTGAGAAACAATGTAAAAACAATGTACCATCATTCCAAATGGAGCAAAAGAGTCCTGGCAATTATTTAACCGTCAGTAAAATTACGAAATCAGAAAAACCGGTCATTATTTCCTTTGGGAACTTGACTAGATTTGACCATCACATTTCCTAAGCTACATTAAATATTACACTCTTTCGGAATTAATGAGAGGGAAGTGAATGGTGATATAGAAATGTAGGTCTTTCATTAGTATAAGAAAATAACTGCAGATGCTGGTACAAATCGAAGGTATTTATTCACAAAATGCTGGAGTAACTCAGCAGGTCAGGCAGCATCTCAGGAGAGAAGGAATGGGTGACGTTTCGGGTCGAGACCCTTCTTCAGTCTGAAGAACTAAATTTTAAACAAATAAATAAATAAATAAATAAATAAAATGCGTTGGCACGGAAACCAGACTGTGATTCCCGTGCTGTGCACACTTCCGGGGCCGAGAGAGCCTGTTGGTACGAGCAAAAGGAATTTTCCTGTTCATCGCATTTCACAGCCCGATTGTGACCACCATTTCTGATCTGGAAAGCACCTAGACTTGTCTTTGACTTTGACTTATTCAGATGCCAGCTGGGTTGTGGATCAACTGGCGGGCGGCATGGTGGGGCAGCGATATAGTTGCTGCCTTATAACGCTTACAGCACCAGCGACATGGGTTCGATCCTGACTACGGGTGCTGTCTGTACGGTGTATGTACGTTCTCCCCATGGGTTCTCACCGAGATCTTCAGTTTGCTCCCACACTCCAAAGACGTACAGGTTTGTAGGTTGTGGAGGAAAATAACTGCAGATGCTGGTTCAAGTCGAAGGTATCACAAAATGCTGGAGTAACTCAGCGGGATAGGCAGCATCTCTGGAGAGAAGGAATGGGTGACGTTTCGGGTCGAGACACTTCTTCAGTCTGAAGAAGGGTCTCGACCCGAAACGTCACCCATTCCTTCTCTCCCGAGATGCTGCCTGACCTGCTGAGTTACTCCAGCATTTTGTGAATAAATACCTTGTAGGTCTTTCATTGCTCTTTGCTTCTTTGTGGGGCTGGAACTACCACATTAAATCCGAGAGCTCACCACAGCTTACTTGACTCCTGATTTAGTTTAGTTTGGTTTAGAGATACAGCACGGAAACAGGCCCTTCGGCCCACCGAGTCCGCACCGACCAGCGATCCCCGCACACTAACACCATCCTACACACACTAGGGACAATTTACATTTTATACCAAGACAATTAACCTACAAACCTGGAGTCACAAAACGCTGGAGTAACTCGGCGGGTCAGGCAGCATCTCTGGAGAGAAGGAATGGGTGACGTTTCAGACTGAAGAAGGGTCTCGACCCGAAACGTCACCCATTCTTTCTCTTCTGAGATGCTGCCTGACCCGCTGAGTTACTCCAGCATTTTGTGATACCTTCGATTTGAACCAGCATCTGCAGTTATTTTCCTACACAACCTAGAAACCTGTACGTCTTTGGAGTGTGGGAGCAAACTGAAGATCTCGGTGAGAACCCATGGGGAGAACATTACAGACACCTTACAGACAGCACCCGTAGTCAGGATCGAACCCATGTCGCTGGTGCTGTAAGCGTTATAAGGCAGCAGCTATATCGCTGCCCCACCATGCCACCCGCCAGTTGATCCACAATCCAGCTGGCATCGGAATAAGTCAAACCAGGTGCTTTCCAGATCAGGAATGGTGGTCACAATCGGGCTGTGAAATGTGATGAACAGGAAAATCCCCTTTGGTCGTACCAACAGGCTCTCTCGGCCTCGGTAGTGTGCACAGCACGGGAATCACAGTCTGGTTTCCGTGCCAACCTATTTTATTTATTTATTTGTTTTAAATTTAGTTTAATTGTCATTCCACTCCTTACAGGTCGTGCAACGAATGGGACGAAACAGAATGCCTCCGGGGGTCACAGTGCAATCCAAATGCAAAACACATAGACAATAGACAATAGGTGCAGGAGGAGGCCATTCGGCCCTTCGAGCCATCACCACCATTCAATGTGATCATGGCTGATCATTCTCAATCAGTACCCCGTTCCTGCCTTCTCCCCGTACCCCCTGACTCCGCTATCCTTAAGAGCTCTATCTAGCTCTCTGTAGACAGGGGATGACAGTGCAGTACAATACGATATAGTACAGTACACTGAGACAGAGCGACACAATACAATACAGGGAAGTAGTGGTCGTTCATTTTGATGCTGACCTGGATTTTGCATTCATGTTCAGCAGGTCCGATGACCCAACAAGCTTCAGACTTCAGACTGAGAATCCGACCGATGGGCCTGAATAATGCAGTCGGCAGAAGCAATTAAAACTGATCCTTAACTGCCATACTCTGAGCCGTTGTCCACATTTACGAGGATGTTGCCAGGACTAGAGGGTCTGAGCTGTCGGGAGAGGTCGAGGAGGCTGGGACTCTATTCCTTGGAGCGCTGGAGCAAGAGGAGTGATCTCATAAAGGCGAACAAGATCATGACAGGAATAGATCGGTCCTACACACAGCTTTGGAGCACTTTGAATTTCAATGTGCTTCCAGCTTCATTTGGTCTCTGCAATGCTCTTGTCATTTCTTTTATTATTTGGGACATGGATTAAGATGACACCATTTGACAAGTTAAAAAAAAAACCTCTCCCTTCAGTCTGAAGAAGGGTCTCCATCCAAAACGTCACCCTTTCCTTCTCTCCAGAGATGCTGCCTGACCCGCTGAGTTACTCCAGCATTTTGTGTCTATCTCCCTCCAGAAATTGTGATTGTTAACAGTGTATCCATAAACACCAGTTAAAAACCCACATTTCAGAAAGCCACAAAATACATTACAGCCAATTAAGTAAAACCCACAACCACGCTTCAAAATAAGCGTGGAAAATGAAGTGAACAATTTGCAAACAGCAAGATGCCACAAACATTGATAAGATATTCTCCACATTATCTGTGGTGGTGATGCAGTTTGAGAGATTGATATTGGCTAGGCGCTCCCTTATTGTGTCTCGAAAACAAAGCCATGAGATTTTTCTCGACAGCCAAGTTACTTGATTGAATCTCTGAGCCAATGAATGGCATATTGTGCAACGTTACAAGGAAATGTTGGTCTAGATTAATTCAAGGGACGAGAGGATTCCTGGAATGGTTTAAGAATAGTAATACTGCATCACGGTGACAACATCACAATGTATAAAAATAAAAACAATGCATTCTTACTGTGATAAATTAATAACAAATAACAGTCCATGCACCTTGAAATGTTTAGTCCACACAAATGCCATGTTTAACCCACCACACGCACACAAACTAAATCAGGCGTGCGACTTCACTGTCCTGGGTGACTATCAAGATGGTGGGGGTCACGGTGGCTTAGTGGTAGAGCTGCTGCCTTACAGCACCAGTGGCCCGGGTTTGATCCCGACTATGGGTGCTGCCTGTGCAGAGTTTGTACGTTTTCTCCCCATGACCTGCGTGGGTTTTCTCTGATATCTTCGGTTTTCTCCCACACTCCAAAGGCGTACAGGTTTGATGGTTAATTGGCTTGGTGGTAAATGTTTTTTTAAATGTCCCTAGTGTGTATAGCGTGGTGGTAATGTGGGGGGATCACTGGTCGGTGTGGACTCAGTGGGCCGAAGGGCCTGTTTCCGCGCTGTATCTCTAAACTATACTAAATTAAACACAAGATCTGCTCAGTCCCCCTGCGCAACTCTCTCGGCCCATGACTGTGTAGCGAGACACAGATCCAAAGCCATCTTTAAATTCGCTGGCAATAGCCCTGTTGGACGAATTCATCAGAGTACAGGAGGGAGATTGGTAACCTGATCGAATGGTCCCAGGACAGCAATATTGCTCTCAATATCTATCTATATACTAAAACTCTCGTTTGTTTGTTTGTTTGTTCCTGAACTACAGCCAAAACGGTACACGATAGCGCGACAATTTTAGGCCCACCTTACTCACCGTCGTCCCATTGGTGCTAATGGAAGAAGTTTAATTGAAATCGGTGCTATATTTTTAAAGTCATTCACATTTTAAAGATTAAATGTATCTCCCAAGGAGGGAGGGGGAAGGGAGGGACGGAGAGGGGGTGGAGGGAGGGGGGGGAGGGAGGGAGGGGGGGGGAGGGAGGGGGGAGGAGGGAAGATAAGGGTGCTTGAAGGGGATGGAGTGGGGGGAGGGGAACGGGGGAGGGAAGAGGGGAGGGGAGGGATGGGGAGGGAGGGGGAGAGGGAGAGAGGGGGAGAGGGGCGAGGGGAGAGGGGGAGAGGGGCGAGGGGAGAGGGGGAGAGGGGAGAGGGGATAGGGAGGGGGAGGGGGAGGGGGGAGGGGGAGGGGCAGGGGGAGGGGGGAGGGGGAGGGGGATGGGAGATGGTGCTGCACCAATGCAGGAGATGTTTGGGGCCAACTGGTCCACTTGGTCTAGTTAACTATATAAAGGAGCTGATTGTTGACTTCAGGAAGGGAGTGCAGAAGATCTATGAGGGAACAGAGATGGAAAGAGTCAACAGTTTCTAGTTCCTAGATTTGCATATCTCTGAAAATACATAACACCCTTCACATTTGATTTGTGACTCTTGACTTTTGATCCTGGTATCTGAGAAGTAGCCAACTCTCTATGTATGAACCTGGTAAGATTTTATTTTCATATAAAATATCTGTTGAAGAAACAACATGGAAGCCAACGACCTGTCTTGCATTGAAACATTTCAACAGAAAGAAATATGTTTATTCTGGCCTCGGATTCAGCAACACTGTAGCATGGGGAATAGGGTCACAACAGTCATAGAGTGATACAGCGTGGAAACAGGCCCTTCAGCCCACCTTGCCCATATCGGCCAACATGTCCCAGCTACACTAGTCCCACCTGCCCACGTTTGATCCATATCCCTCCAAACCTGCCCTATTCATGTACCTGTCCAACTGCTTCTTAAATGTTGGGATAGTCCCTGCCTCAACTACCTCCTCTGGCAGCTCGTTCCATACACTCATCACCCTTTTTGTGAAAAAGTTACCCCTCAGATTCTTATTAAATCTTTTCCCCTTTACCTTAAACCTATGTCCTCTGGTCCTCAATTACCTACTCTGGGCAAGAGACTCTGCACATATACCCGATCTATTCCTCTCATGATCTTATACACCTCTATAAGATCACCCCTCATCCTCCAGTGCTCCAAAGAATAGAGGCCCAACCTACTCAACCTCTCCCTATAGCTCAGACCCTCTAGTCCTGGCAACATCCTTGTAAATCTTTTCTGTACCCTTTCCAGCTTGACAACATCTTTCCTATTACACGGTGCGCAGAACTGAACACAATACTCTAATGTGGCCTCACCAACTGCAACATGACCTCCCAACTTCTATATTCAATACTCTGGCTGATGAAGGCCAATGTACCAAAGCTCCATCTACACTAGTCCCATCTACCCCCATTTGCACCATATCCCTTTCTCCTCAGCTAATGCTATTCAAGAGTATCTCAACTAACATCACTAAAAACAGTGCATCTGGTTGTGGTCACATTTTTTGCTCTGTGCGGGTTGGTTGACACATTTTCCACTTTACAAATTTGTCAAAAGTTTCAGTTTCAGTTTCAATTATCACAGATAAGGCTTAATATCCTGACTTAAGCTAACGACCCTCGAAAGAGGATGACAAGATCAAATCACAATAACTTTCCGCTTATGAATGGTGCAGAAACAAGTTTCAGGCCATAGAGTTATTGGCAATATTGATGTAAAATGGAAAATTGTCCCCAGTGTGTGTAGGGTAGTGTTAAGGTGCTGGGACCGCTGGTCATTAACTGTGCAACACCCTGCAATGTGGAGCAACGTGGGAGAACTCGTTGCAGATGCCCCATTCCCTCAACTCGGGAGTTGGTCGTTCCAGATACCCCATTCCCTAAACCAAAGTGGCAATCATTCTGTGTAGGAAGGAACTGCAGATGCTGCTCTAAACCGAAGATGGACACAAAAGGCTGGAGTAACTCGGCGGGACAGACAGCATCTCTGGAGAAAAGGAATAGATGATGTTTCCGGTCGAGACCCTTCTTCAGATTGAGAGTCAGGGAAGGCTGGGAGTCAGAGAGTCTGACCCTCAGTCTGAAGAAAGGGTTATCAATCTCGGACGAATTCTGGATGCTCGGTTGCTGAGTTTATAAAAAGACTGAGTGATTGATTTTTGGACACGAAGGAAATCAGAAAATGTGCAAGGGGTAGTAGGAATGTGGGCGTGAATCAACCACGAACTTCCAGGGTTGGAGCAGTGCAAGAAACATTATGACATTACCCGATTCCAAAGCACATCAAGATATTGAGTCTCAATCCGGAATGAAGAAAGGGTCTCGACCCAAAACATCACCTATTGCTTTTCTCCAGGGATGCTGTCTGACCCGCTGAGTTACTCCAGTGCTGGCTCGAAGGGCCGAATGGCCTACTCCTGCACCTATTGTCTATTGTCTATCCCTCTACAACATATATCTCGTTTCCCTTTCCTCTGACTCTCAGCCTCAAGAAAGTTCTCGACCCAAAACATCACCAATGAACATGCTCCTTTAACAGGACAGAACATTCGAAAGGCATAGGTAGACACAAAAAGCTGGAGTAACTCAGCGGGTCAGACAGCATCCCTGGAGAAAAGCAATAGGTGATGTTTTGGGTCGAGACCTTTTCTTCAGAGATGCTGTCTGTCCCGCCGAGTTACTCCAGCCTTTTGTGTCCATCTTCGGTTTAGAGCAGCATCTGCAGTTCCTTCCTACACAGAATGATTGCCACTTTGGTTTAGGGAATGGGGTATCTGGAACGACCAACTCCCGAGTTGAGGGAATGGGGCATCTGCAACGAGTTATGTCAAGTTCTCCCACGTTGCTCCACATTGCAGGGTGTTGCACAGTTAATGACCAGCGGTCCCAGCACCTTAACACTACCCTACACACACTGGGGACAATTTTCCATTTTACATCAATATTGCCAATAACACTATGGCCTGAAACTTGTTTCTGTACCATTCATAAGCGGAAAGTTATTGTGATTTGATCTTGTCATCCTCTTTCGAGGGTCGTTAGCTTAAGTCAGGATATTTATCTGTGATAATTGAAACTGAAACTGACAAATTTGTAAAGTGGAAAATGTGTCAACCAACCCGCACAGAGCAAAAAATGTGACCACAACCAGATGCACTGTTTTTAGTGATGTTAGTTGAGATACTCTTGAATAGCATTAGCTGAGGAGAAAGGGATATGGTGCAAATGGGGGTAGATGGGACTAGTGCAGATGGAGCTTTGGTACATTGGCCTTCATCAGCCAGAGTATTGAATATAGAAGTTGGGAGGTCATGTTGCAGTTGGTGAGGCCACATTAGAGTATTGTGTTCAGTTCTGCGCACCGTGTAATAGGAAAGATGTTGTCAAGCTGGAAAGGGTACAGAAAAGATTTACAAGGATGTTGCCAGGACTAGAGGGTCTGAGCTATAGGGAGAGGTTGAGTAGGTTGGGCCTCTATTCTTTGGAGCACTGGAGGATGAGGGGTGATCTTATAGAGGTGTATAAGATCATGAGAGGAATAGATCGGGTATATGTGCAGAGTCTCTTGCCCAGAGTAGGTAATCGAGGACCAGAGGACATAGGTTTAAGGTAAAGGGGAAAAGATTTAATAAGAATCTGAAGGGTAACTTTTTCACAAAAAGGGTGATGAGTGTATGGAACGAGCTGCCAGAGGAGGTAGTTGAGGCAGGGACTATCCCAACATTTAAGAAGCAGTTGGACAGGTACATGAATAGGGCAGGTTTGGAGGGATATGGATCAAACGTGGGCAGGTGGGACTAGTGTAGCTGGGACATGTTGGCCGATATGGGCAAGGTGGAAGGGCCGAAGGGCCTGTTTCCACGCTGTATCAGTCTATGACTGTTGTGACCCTATTCCCCAGAAGGCAGTGGAGGCCAATTCTATCTAGCTCTCTCTTGAAAGCATCCAGGGAATTGGCCTCCACTGCCTTCTGGTATAGAACAAGTGAATGAAAGATATGCCAAAAAGTAACAATGATAAAGGAATCGGGCCATTGTTAGCTGTGGCCAACGAGTATAAACAATGGGACTCAGCAAGACGACTTTGTAGCTGGTACGACTTGGGTGGAGGAGGGATGGAGAGAGAGGGAATGCAAGGGGTACTTGAAGTGAGAGAATCTTTCTGGTTGATCTTCCCCCCCCCCCTGCCTCCCCTACTGACTGGTCCTGACCTTTCCACATGCCCAGTTTAACCCTCGACTTCAATCCTTCTAGATTCCACATACATCTGGAACCCTCTTATAGACAATAGACAATAGACAATAGGTGCTGGAGGAGGCCTTTCGGCCCTTCGAGCCAGCACAGCCATTCAATGTGATCATGGCTGATCATTCCCAATCAGTACCCCGTTCCTGCTTTCTCCCCATACCCCCTGACTCCGCTATCCTTAAGAGCTCTATCTAGTTCTCTCTTGAATGCATTCAGAGAATTGGCCTCCACTGCCTTCTGAGGCAGAGAATTCCACAGATTTACAACTCTCTGACTGAAAAAGTTTTTCCTCATCTCCGTTCTAAATGGCCTACCCCTTATTCTTAAACTGTGCCCCCAGGTTCTGGACTCCCCCACTAAGGAAGGACACTGGAATTTAGAAGGATGAGAGGGGATCTTATCGAACCGTATAAGATTATTAACGGGTTGGACACGTTAGAGGCAGGAAACATGTTCCCAATGTTGGGGGAGTCCAGAACAAGGGTCCACAGTTTAAGAATAAGGGGTAGGCCATTTAGAACTGAGATGAGGAAAAACTTTTTCAGTCAGAGAGTTGTGAATCTGTGGAATTCTCTGCCTCAGAAGGCAGTGGAGGCCAATTCTCTGGATGCATTCAAGAGAGAGCTAGATAGAACTCTTAAGGGTAGCGGAGTCAGGGGATATGGGGAGAAGGCAGGAACGGGGTGCTGATTGAGAATGATCAGCCATGATCGCATTGAATGGCGGTGCTGGCTCGAAGGGCCGAATGGCCTCCTCCTGCACCTATTGTCTATTGTCTATTGTATTGTCTTGAAGGCGATGCAGCGCAGATTCATTTCTGGGAATAGTCGTGTTCCTGTAAGGATTGAATAGGATTGGCCATAAATATAATCTAATTGAAACGTGCAAAATTCAGAGTAGCAGTTTAAATGCTGAGACATTGTAGAGTTCAAAACAGGGTAATGTGTTTCTGTACAAGAGGCTTGTTGTTTAACCGCGATGTTTGTTTATATGGGAGTGGGTTATCAATCTCGGACGAATTCTGGATGCTCGGTTGCTGAGTTTATAAAAAGACTGAGTGATTGATTTTTGGACACGAAGGAAATCAGAAAATGTGCAAGGGGTAGTGGGAATGTGGGCGTGAATCAACCACGAACTTCCAGGGTTGGAGCAGTGCAAGAAACATTATGACATTACCCGATTCCAAAGCACATCAAGATATTGAGTCTCAATCCGGAATGAAGTGAATAAATAGTTCTAATGTAAGCAGAAAACAGGCATTTTTATGAACAGAGATATCAGGTGACTTAAGGGTTGTGAAAATTGTTTGCACGTCGTCGAGATGTTTACATGTTGATGGAATATCCAATTTCGTCATTCCGAAAGTCCTTCAGAAACGAGGAATGTCTGGTGAAGAGTATGGGTCAATTATAGACGACATTGGTGCGAGATTGTGCATTTGCATTTTTTCCATTTCTGGGTTATCAACTGTATTGTTTCTGGTTTGGATGGAGGAAATGAAAACACCACGAAAATAAATGAACACAACAGATTGCCTCCAGATTCCACAGACATTGGCCCAGTGTTATCACGCGGAATTGCAATGAGCAGCTGGTGGGTAATACGGTAAAAACATAACAAGTGCCAAGTGTGGATGGGGTAATTTGCGATGCTGCTTTTGAGTGTCAGCTTTAGCTAAGTGGTCGTGCCCCAACCACTGTGAGAAAAGGACATTCCAGGAAATAAAAAGCACTCGTGCCCTTTCGGGTCAGTAATCTGATGTCTTCACACAGTCTGACTCCAGACTCACGGCAACACAGTTAACTCTTCCGTTGCCCTTGAAAATGGCCTACTTATCCCTTTACATCTGTCAAGGAGCTGTGGAAAATAATGCCAAGACTAAAACCAAATTGATCAGTTGGCAAAAAAAAACCCACCAGGACCAAGACGTAACAAAGGCACTCAAGCAAAGTTAACCCCGTAAAGCCTGTGCGTTAATATCTGGGTCCGCGTGCGAAAATTGAGAGTCACTCAAAAACAGGTCAAACTGCAGGCTGACACTGGTTATTCCCACAAACATATGTTTTAGATAATATGGTACAACTCCTGAACCACCTGTGGTGAGATGTAATCGGGAAGGCATGGTCATACTTAGCGGATTGACACTCAACACCAGTAACCCTCATGACATCAGGATGGAGCCTGGCTACAGAAACCTCTTAAGATGGACACAAAATGCTGGAGTAACTCAGCGGGATGGGCTGCATCTCTGGAGGGAAGGAATGGGTGACGTTTCGGGTCGAGACCCTTCTTCAGACTGAGACGTTTCTCGACCCGAAACTTCACCCATTCCTTCTATCCAGACACGCTGCCTGTCCCCCTGAGTTACTCCAGCACTTTGTGTCAATCTTCGGTGTAAAACAGCATCTGCAGTTCAATCCTATACACTATGGAAACCTCCTGCTGATTGCTGTCTGCTCTCCACTCTTAGATCTCTGGCACATCGGGAAACAGTTGGACAAAGAACTGAGAGAAACAGGGCGGAGAATATGCAAGGCATATAAACATTAGTCTAGTTTGTTGTCACGTGTACCGAGGTACAGTGAAAAGCTTCTGATGCGTGCTATCCTGTCAGACAATACATGATTACAATCGAACCGTTTACACTGTGCAGATACATGATAAGGGAATAATGTTTCGTGCAAGGTAAAGTCAGCAAAGTCCGATCAAGGATAGTCCGAGGGTCACCAATGAGGTAGATGTTAGTTCAGTACTTCTCTCTGGTTGTGGTAGGATGATTCAGTTGCATGATAACAGCTGAATCATCGTACCACAACCAGTAGAATGATCCGTAGGGTGGCTGCCAAACACAGTGGCTGAGTTCAGAAGAATATCACTGCCAGTTCGGGCCTTCTCACCATGGCAACCCTGGCACCCTTTCAGAGATATGCCCTTTGACCTATCCGTCCTTTCCACACCCTCTCTGTCATTAAAGCTAACTTTTTTTTTCACTTTCCCAGTTCTGATGAAAGATGTTGATCTGATACACTAACTGTATAAGAAAATAACTGCAGATGCTGGTACAAATCGAAGGTATTTATTCACAAAATGCTGGAATAACTCAGCAGGTCAGGCAGCATCTCGGGAGAGAAGGAAGGGGTGACGTTTCGGGTCGAGACCCTACACTAACTGTGTTTCTTTCTCCACTGCTGATGTCCGACCTGCTAAATGTTTCCAGCAGTTTCCGATTGTATTTTACCTTCGTAACAAAAAATTACTACCTTAAGTTCAGGGCATCAGGAAGCACTGTAGTCTATCAGAGGCAGAAGAATGGCCTGGCATATTCCGTTATCTATCGTTACCATGAAGATAAACATGTGGAAACTGGTGGTGTTGTTGATGGTTAAAATGGTCGCAGACTCATAGTGATAGACAATAGGCAATGGACAATAGGTGCAGGAGGAGGCCATTCAGCCCTTCGAGCCAGCACCGCCATTCAATGCGATCACGGCTGATCACTCTCAATCAGTACCCCGTTCCTGCCTTCTCCCCATACCCCCTCACTCCGCTATCCTTAAGAGCTCTATCCAGCTCTCTCTTGAAAGCATCCAACGAACTGGCCTCCACTGCCTTCTGAGGCAGAGAATTCCACACCTTCACCACTCTCTGACTGAAAAAGTTCTTCCTCATCTCCGTTCTAAATGGCCTACCCCTTATTCTTAAACTGTGGCCCCTTGTTCTGGACTCCCCCAACATTGGGAACATGTTTCCTGCCTCTAATTTGTCCAATCCCCTAATTATCTTATATGTTTCAATAAGACCCCCCCTCATCCTTCTAAATTCCAGTGTATACAAGCCTAATTGCTCCAGCCTTTCAACATACGACAGTCCCGCCATTCCGGGAATTAACCTAGTGAACCTACGCTGCACACCCTCAATAGCAAGAATATCCTTCCTCAAATTTGGAGACCAAAACTGCACACAGTACTCCAGGTGCGGTCTCACCAGGGCCCGGTACAACTGTAGAAGGACCTCTTTGCTCCTATACTCAACTCCTCTTGTTATGAAGGCCAACATTCCATTGGCTTTCTTCACTGCCTGCTGTACCTGCATGCTTCCTTTCAGTGACTGATGCACTAGGACACCCAGATCTCGTTGAACATCCCCTCTTCCTAACTTGACACCATTCAGATAATAATCTGCCTTTCTATTCTTACTTCCAAAGTGAATAACCTCACACTTATCTACATTAAACTGCATCTGCCATGTATCCGCCCACTCACACAACCTGTCCAAGTCACCCTGCAGCCTTATTGCATATTCCTCACAATTCACACTACCCCCCAGCTTAGTATCATCTGCAAATTTGCTAATGGTACTTTTAATCCCTTCATCTAAGTCATTAATGTATATCGTAAATAGCTGGGGTCAAGCATGATTTCCCCTTCGTAAATCCATGCTGACTCGGAATGATCCTGTTACTGCTATCCAAATGCTCAGCAATTTCGTCTTTTATAATTGACTCCAGCATCTTCCCCACCACTGATGTCAGACTAACTGGTCTATAATTACCCGTTTTCTCTCTCCCTCCTTTCTTAAAAAGTGGGATAACATTTGCTATCCTCCAATCCACAGGAACTGATCCTGAATCTATAGACCATTGAAAAATGATCTCCAATGCTTCCACTATTTCTAGAGCCACCTCCTTAAGTACCCTGGGATGCAGACCATCAGGCCCTGGGGATTTATCAGCCTTCAGTCCCATCAGTCTACCCAAAACCATTTCCTGCCTAATGTGGATCAGCTGGTTAATTGGACAGGGCAGTCGCAGGCAATTTCCTCCTACTTATCCTTAGACCATGACCCCACTGATGAGCACCAGGCCATAATAGACAATAGACAATAGGCAATAGGTGCAGGAGTAGACCATTTGGCCCTTCGAGCCAGCACCACCATTCAATGCGATCATGGTTAATCATTCTCAATCAGTACCCCGTTCCTGCCTTCTCCCCATACCCCCTGACTCCACTATCCTTAAGAGCTCTATCCAGCTCTCTCTTGAATGCATTCAGAGAATTGGCCTCCACTGCCTTCTGAGGCAGAGAATTCCACAGATTTACAACTCTCTGACTGAAAAGGTTTTTCCTCATCTCTGTTCTAAATGGCCTACCCCTTATTCTTAAACTGTGGCCCCTGGTTCTGGACTCCTCCAACATTGCAGGAGTCTCAGACCATTTCTGATTTTATCATTTCCGGCTGTCTGCCCTCCACAGCCTCCAACCTTATCGTTCCCCAGCCCCGCACGGCCCGGTTTTACCTTCTCCCCAAAATCCATAAACGCTACTGCCCTGGCAGACCCATTGCTTCTGCCTGCTCCTGTCCCACTGAAGTTATTTCCACATGCCTCGACTCCATCCTATCCCCCTCTGATCCAATCTCTCCCGACCTATGTCCAAGATACCTCACACGCCCTTCATCTCTGTAATGACTACCGCTTTCCGAGACCCCACTCTCTCATCTTTATATTGTCTGCACCCGTTTTCACCTCGCACACAGCGAACAATGGCCTGCTTCCTTTATCAGTTTTTGCATATCTTTCATTCATTTATTCTATATCTCACTTCATCACTGTCTACATCTCTCACATCTTATAGAAACTTACAAAATTCTTAAGGGGTTGGACAGGCTAGATGCAGGAAGATTGTTCCCGATGTTGGGGAAGTCCAGAACAAGGGGTCACAGTTTAAGGATAAGGGGGAAGTCTTTTAGGACCGAGATGAGAATGTTTTTTTTCACACAGAGAGTGGTGAATCTGTGGAATTCTCTGCCACAGAAGGTAGTTGAGGCCAGTTCATTGGCTATATTTAAGAGGGAGTTAGATGTGGCCCTTGTGGCTAAAGGGATCAGGGGGTATGGAGAGAAGGCAGGTACGGGATACTGAGTTGGATGATCAGCCATGATCATATTGAATGGCGGTGCAGGCTCTATCTAGCTCTCTCTTGAAAGTATTCAGAGAATTGGCCTCCACTGCCTTCTGAGGCAGAGAATTCCACAGATTCACAACTCTCTGACTGAAAAAGTTTTCCCTCATCTCAGTTCTAAATGGCCTACCCCTTATTCTTAAACTGTGGCCCCTGGTTCTGGACTCCCCCAACATTGGAGGAGTCTCAGACCATTTCTGATTTTATCATTTCTGGCTGTCTGCCCTCCACAGCCTTCCAACCGTATCGTTCCCCAGCCCCGCACGGCCCGGTTTTACCTTCTCCCCAAAACCCATAAACGCTACTGCCCTGGCAGACCCATTGCTTCTGCCTGCTCCTGTCCCACTGAAGTTATTTCCACATGTCTCGACTCCATCCTATCCCCCCGATCCAATCTCTCCCGACCTACCTCACACGCCCTTCATCTCTGTAATGACTAATGCTTTCCGAGCCCCCACTCTCTCATCTTTATATTGTCTGCACTTGTTTTCACCGAGCACACAGCTAACAATGGCCTGCTTCCTTTATCAGTTTTTGCATATCTTTCATTCATTTATTCTATATCTCACTTCATCACTGTCTATATCTCTCACATCTTATAGAAACTTACAAAATTCTTAAGGGGTTGGACAAGCTAGATGCAGGAAGATTGTTCCCGATGTTAGAGAAGTCCAGAACAAGGGGTCACAGTTTAAGGATAAGGGGGAAGTCTTTTAGGACCGAGATGAGAAAGTTTTTCTTCACACAGAGAGTGGTGAATCTGTGGAATTCTCTGCCACAGAAGGTAGTTGAGGCCAGTTCATTGGCTATATTTAAGAGGGAGTTAGATGTGGCCCTTGTGGCTAAAGGGATCAGGGGGTATGGAGAGAAGGCAGGTACGGGATACTGAGTTGGATGATCAGCCATGATCATATTAAATGGTGGTGCAGGCTCGACGGGCCGAATGGCCTACTCCTGCACCTATTTTCTATGTTTCTATGTTTCTATCCCTTTCCCCTGACTCTCAGCCACTGAGTTACTCCAGCATTTAGTGCCGATCTACAGAGGGAATTCAATCCTGAGGGGGGGGGGGGGGGAAGCATCATGAATGATTCGGCCCTTGCTAGTATTGAGGAGCAAAGGAACTAATGGTGAGAGCACAGGTGAAGAGAATGCACAAGCCTTCATTAGAAGGCATAGAGAATATAAATGCTGGGAGGTCGTAACACAACTTTACAAATAATTCTTGAGGCCACAGATGGAATATCATGCACAGTTTTGCGCTCCAGGAAGGCTTTCATAAGGTCGTAAATGATAGGAGCATAATTAGGCCATTCGGCCCATCAAGTCTACTCCGCCATTCAATGAAGGCTGATCTATCTCTCCCTCCTAACCCCATTCTCCTGCCTTCTCCCCATAACCCCTAACACCCGTACTAATCAAGAATCTATCTATCTCTGTCTTAGAAATATCCATTGACTTGGCCTCCACAGCCTTCGGTGGCAAATAATTCCACAGATTCACCACCCTCTGACGAGGGACATTTCTTCTCTTCTCCTTCCTAAAGGAGCGTGCTTTGATTCTGAGGCTATGACCTCTGGCCCTAGACTCTCCCACCAGTGGAAACACCCTCTCCACATCCACTCTATCCAAGCACTGGAGAGGTTCAGAGGAGGTTCTCAAAGACATTGGCTGGGATGGACCATTTCGGTTATGCTGAGAGACTGCTTTGGCTGGGTTTATTCTCTGTGGAGCAGAGGTGGATGAAGGGTGACCTCATAGAGATAAGCAGAATTAAGAAGGGCACAGATAGAGTACATTAATAAATGAGGGCGTAGTATTAAGGTGAGGTTCAGTGGGGATCCACCTAGAGAGTGGTTGCAATGTGGGAGGTGGTAAAGGCAAATACTCTCACATTTAAGAAGTACCTGGACAAATACTTGATTTATCCAGGCATTTTAAGTCAAGGGCCAAGTGCTGGTAAATGGGATTGGTACAATTTAGTTCAGAGATACAGAGCGGAAACAGGCCCTTCGGCCCACCGAGTCCGCACCACATTAATACTATCTTACACACACTAGGGACAATTCACACTCAGACTAAGCCAACTAACACACAAACCTGTGCGCCTTTCAAGTGTTGGAGGGAAACCGAAGATCTCAGAGAAAACCCACGCGGTCACAGAGAGAACATGCACACTCCGCGCAGACAGCACCCATAGTCGGGATCAATAGACAATAGACAATAGGTGCAGGAGGAGGCCATTCGGCCCTTCGAGCCAGCACCGCCATTCAATGTGATCATGGCTGATCATTCTCAATCAGTACCCCGTTCCTGCCTTCTCCCCATACCCCCTGACTCCGCTATCCTTAAGAGCTCTATCTAGCTCTCTCTTGAATGCATTCAGAGAATTGGCCTCCGCTGCCTTCTGAGGCAGAGAATTCCACAGATTCACAACTCTCTGACTGAAAAAGTTTTCCCTCATCTCAGTTCTAAATGGCCTACCCCTTATTCTTAAATTGTGGCCCCTGGTTCTGGACTCCCCCAACATTGGGAACATGTTTCCTGCCTCTAACGTGTTCAACCCCTTAATAATCCTATACGTTTCGATAAGATTTCCTCTCATCTTTCTAAATTCCAGTGTATACAAGCCTAGTCGCTCCAGTCTTTCAACATATGACAGTCCCACCATTCCGGGAATTAACCTAGTAAACCTACGCTGCACGCCCTCAATAGCAAGAATATCCTTCCTCAAATTTGGAGACCAAAACTGCACACAGTACTCCAGGTGCGGTCTCACTAGGGCCCTGTACAACTGCAGAAGGACCTCTTTGCTCCTATGCTCAACTCCTCTTGACATTCCATTGACTTTCTTCACTGCCTGCTGTACCTGCATGCTTCCTTTCAGTGACTGATGCACTACGACACCCAGATCTTGTTGTACGTCCCCTTTTCCTAACTTGACACCATTCAGATAATACTCTGCCTTCCTATTCTTACCACCAAAGATCAAAGGATCGAACGGGCCTCTGGTGCTGCAAGCGCTGCAAGGCCGCAACTCTAGTGCTCTACTGCTGCGCCAGCATGCTGCCCTCATAGATCGGTGCTTGATCCTCAACATTGACACTGTGCGCCAAGGTGCCTTCTTCAGAGCAGTCCGACTCTATGATATGCCAGGTCATACGTTTTCCCTACAACATGTTCCCAATGTTGGGGGAGTCCAGAACCAGGGGCCACAGTTTAAGAATAAGGGGTAGGCCATTTAGAACGGAGATGAGGAAAAACCTTTTCAGTCAGAGAGTTGTGAATCTGTGGAATTCTCTGCCTCAGAAGGCAGTGGAGGCCAATTCTCTGAATGCATTCAGGAGAGAGCTGGATAGAGCTCTTAAGGATAGTGAAGTCAGGGGGTATGGAGAGAAGGCTGGAACGGGGTACTGATTGAGAATGATCAGCCATGATCACATTGAATGGCGGTGCTGGCTCGAAGGGCTGAATGGCCTCCTCCTGCACCTATTGTCTATTGTCTATTGTCTACAACACTGAAGAGGGGCAAGTTTATGCCAGTTCTCAGAGCATGTTCTTCCCCACACTTACATCCCCATAACCTTAGTCGTTCAAATGCCAGTCAATACTCTCGTCGTTGGCAATTGATTCATCAGCAGCACAATCAAACAGGCCTTACACAACACTAATGAGAAGTCTAGGTTCCATCAGGACTACTCATCTTTTGGTCTGAACGTGGACAAAGCAGCAGAATTCCAGCACTGAATTGAGGGTGATGTCATTTGACATCGAGGCAGCACTTGACCGAATGTAGTTTCAAGGAACTCAATTAAAAGTGATTAATATGAGAATCCGAGAGGAAACTCCACTTGTTTAAAAGTGAAATGGCCGGGATTGTTGGAGGACAATCATCTCAAGTCATGAGGGCCGTGGAAGGTCCTCAGGGCATTGTTCTTCTTCTTATCGTGTCCACAACATGCCAGATATTGTGTTTCAGCCAAAACTGAACACAACTCTTAGCGATATCAATGTTCCCTGCGAGCTCCTCAGATTTGCATTTGTGCTCCAATAGAGGACACCTCAATAGGTGCTCCATGGTTTGTGGTTCAGTGCCACTTATGCAGATGACGTCTTCAGTGTCCAAGTACTTTATAAGAAAATAACTGCAGATGCTGGTACAAATCGAAGATATTTATTTCACAAAATGCTGGAGTAACTCAGCAGGTCAGGCAGCATCTCAGGAGAGAAGGAATGGGTGACGTTTCGGGTCGAGACCCTTCTTCAGACTGATGTCAGGGGGGCGGGACAAAGGAAGGATGTAGGTGGAGACAGGAAGATAGAGGGAGGAGGGGAAGGGAGGGACAGAGGAACTATCTAAAGTTGGAGAAGTCGATGTTCATACCACTGGGCTGCAAACTGCCCAGGCGAAATATGAGGTGCTGTTCTTCCAATTTCCGGTGGGCCTCACTATGGCACTGGAGGAGGCCCATGACAGAAAGGTCAGACTGGGAATGGGAGGGGGAGTTGAAGTGCTCGGCCACCGGGAGATCAGTTTGGTCAATGCGGACCGAGCACAGGTGTTCAGCGAAGCGATCGCCGAGCCTGCGCTTGGTTTCGCCGATGTAAATAAGTTGACATCTAGAGCAGCGGATGCAATAGATGAGGTTGGAGGAGGTGCAGGTGAACCTCTGTCTCACCTGGAAAGACTGTTTGGGTCCTTGGATGGAGTTGAGGGGGGAGGTACCTGCCCGTAGTTGCTTCTCACAACCTCTGTTCATCTCATGTTTTCTGATGATTCCAGGTGGAATTCCTTAGACACCAAAGAAAGATTTGGAAAATATTCGGGTTTGGATTAATAGGCAGCAAGTAAAATTTGACACAGAAGCTACGGGCAAGGAACACCTCCAAGAGGACAGAATCTAACCATCTTCACCCACCCCCCTGGCCACCACTAATCTCCAAACCACCAAAACCCTGCCATTATTGCTCAGAAACTTAACCGGACTAGCGACAAGACCAGCTCAGAGTCTTCTGTAGGGAGTGACTCACTTGACTATTTCAAACATTTCCACCTTTGCAAATAAAAGTCATCAAATTATCAAACTGTGTCTTATAGAAACATAGAAACATAGAAAATAGGTGCAGGAGTAGGCCATTCGGCCCTTCGAACCTGCACCGCCATTCAATATGATCATGGCTGATCATCCAGCTCAGTAACCTGTACCTGCCTTCTCTCCATACCCCCTGATCCCTTTAGCCACAAGGGCCACATCTAACTCCCTCTTAAATATAGCCAATGAACTGGCCTCAACTACTTTCTGTGGCAGAGAATTCCACAGACTAACCACTCTCTGTGTGAAGAAATGTTTTCTCATCTCGGTCCTAAAAGACTTCCCCCTTATCCTTAAGCTGTGACCCCTGGTTCTGGACTTCCCCAACATCGGGAACAATCTTCCCGCATCTAGCCTCTCCAACCCCTTAAGAATTTTATATGTTTCTATAAGATACCCCCCTCAGTCTTCTAAATTCAAGCGAGTATAAGCCCAGTCTATCCAGTCTTTCTTCATATGAAAGTCCTGCCATCCCAGGGATCAATCTGGTGAACCTTCTCTGTACTCCCTCTAAGGCTAGAATGTCTTTCCTCAGATTAGGAGACCAAAACTGTACACAACACTCCAGATGCGGTCTCACCAAGGCCCTGTACAACTGCAGCAGAACCTCCCTGTTCCTATACTCAAATCATCTTGCTATGTGGCCTGATAGTACACAATTGGGTATTGAGCTTGTGTACGACATTAGCAGCAACTACACTTCAAATGTTTTTCAGTGCTGAACAGCACACAAGGAAATTGGGAGCTCATAAGTATGCTTAGGAAATGCCATTCATACTTTCAGAACACTGATCGGAAGCGGCCTCATACTGTCTAGAAGTGTATTCATATTTAGTCGTTTTCATCAGAGCTGTGGGTCTGAAAATCATTTCTTATTCCAGCATGGAATACAATTACAAGTCAGGCCACTACAGAAATTTAATCGTGAAGGAAGGAATTGCAGATGTTGGTTTAAACCAAAGATAGACACAAAATGCTGGCGCAACTCCATGGAACAGGCAGCATCTGTGGAGAGAAGGAATGGGTGACGTTTACCCATCTTCAGACTGCTATGAGGTTGCAGGGTGACTTGGACAGGTTGTGTGAGTGGGCGGATGCATGGCAGATGCAGTTTAATGTGGATAAGTGTGAGGTTGTCCACTTTGGTGGTAAGAATAGGAAGGCAGATTATTATCTGAACGGTGTCAAGTTAGGAAAAGGGGACATATCATCATCATATCATATCATATCATATATATACAGCCGGAAACAGGCCTTTTCGGCCCACCAAGTCCGTGCCGCCCAGCGATCCCCGTACATTAACACTATCCTACACCCACTAGGGACAATTTTTACATTTACCCAGCCAATTAACCTACATACCTGTACGTCTTTGGAGTGTGGGAGGAAACCGAAGATCTCGGAGAAAAATCCACGCAGGTCACGGGGAGAACATACAAACTCCTTACAGTGCAGCACCCATAGTCAGGATCGAACCTGAGTCTCCGGCGCTGCATTCGCTGTAAGGCAGCAACTCTACCGCTGCGCTACCGTGCCGCCCTGCGTACAACGTACAACGAGATCTGGGTGTCCTAGTGCATCAGTCACTGAAAGGAAGCATGCAGGTACAGCAGGCAGTGAAGAAAGCCAATGGAATGTTTGCCTTCATAACAAGAGGAGTTGAGTATAGGAGCAAAGAGGTCCTTCTGCAGTTGTACAGGGCCCTAGCGAGACCGCACCTGGAGTACTGTGTGCAGTTTTGGTCTCCAAATTTGAGGATATTCTTGCTATTGAGGGCGTGCAGCGTAGGTTTACTAGGTTAATTCCCGGAATGGCGGGACTGACATATGTTGAAAGACTGGAAGCTTGAAACAAATAGACACATGATAGAAATAATGAGTGCCAAATTATCTATTTGGTAAATGTTCATGTTGGATTTCATCACTCTCTGGCCTCTTGTACGCTTGGCAATTCGCTTTTGGCATGACCCACACAATCAGCGAACACAAGGTTGTCTGATGTATATCTTTCAATAAAGGTCTTTGATGTAATTGCATTTTAACATGCTGCCAAAACTCTTAAATAGTGCCAGACAACTGCCTAATTTAATATTTCATGAACCAAAATATTTTAACATAAGATGCAATTGAGAACATTAGACAATAGACAATAGGCGCAGGAGTAGGCCATTCGGCCCTTCGAGCCAGCACCACCATTCAATGTGATCATGGCTGATCATTCTCAATCTGTACCCCGTTCCTACCTTCTCCCCATACCCCCTGACTCCGCTATCGTTAAGAGCTCTATCTAGCTCTCTCTTGAAAGCATTCAGAGAATTGAGGCAGAGAATTCCACAGATTTACAACTCTCTGAGTGAAAAAGTTTTTCCTCATCGTTCTAAATGGCCTACCCCTTATTCTTAAACTGTGGCCCCTGGTTCTGGACTCCCCCAACATTGGGAACATGTTTCCTGCCTCTAACGTGTCCAACCCCTTAATAATCTTATATGTTTCAATAAGATCCCCTCTCATCCTTCTAAATTCCAGTGTATACAAGCCTAGTCGCTCCAGTCTTTCAACATACGACAGTCCCGCCATTCCAGGAATTAACATAGTAAACCTATGCTGCTCGCCCTCAATAGCAAGAATATCCTTCCTCAAATTTGGAGACCAAAACTGCACACAGCACTCCAGGTGCGGTCTCACTAGGGCCCTGTACAACTGCAGAAGGACCTCTTTGCTCCTATACTCAACTCCTCTTGTTATGAAGGCTCTTGTAAATTTAAAGAGCATCGACGCAAAAAAGCTGGAGTAACTGAGCGGGTCAGACAGCATCTCTGGGGAGAACAGGAATTGGTGGCGTTTCGGGTCGAGACCCTTCTTCAGACTGAGAATCAGGGTAAATGGAAACGAGAGATATAGACGGTGATGTAGAGAGATAGAGAACAAATGAATGAAAGATATCTGTATGCAAAAAAGTGAGGATAATAAAGGAAACAGGCCATTGTTCACTGTAGCCTAGGTGAAAACGAGTTACAGACAATGAGACGCAACAAGACAACTTGGTTGGGGGAGGGATGGAGCGAGAGGGAATGCAATGGTTACTTGAAGTTAGAGAAATCGATATTCATACCACTGAGCTGCCCAAGCGAAATATAAGATGCTTTTCCTCCATTTCGCGTTTGGCCACACTCTGACAATGGAGAAAGGTCAGTCTGGGAATGTGAGGGGAATTCAAGTGTTTGGCAATTGGGAGGTCAAGTAAGTCCAGGCGGACTGAGCGAAGGTGTAGTCAGCATGGATTTATGAAAGGTAAATCATGTCTGACGAATCTTATAGAATTTTTCGAGGATGTAACTAGTAGAGTGAATAAGGGAGAACCAGTGGATGTGTTATATTTGGACTTCCAGAAGGCTTTCGACAAGGTCCCACATAAGAGATTAGTATGCAAACTTAAAGCACACGGTATTGTGGGTTCAGTATTGATGTGGATAGAGAACTGGCTGGCAGACAGGAAGCAAAGAGTAGGAATAAACGGGTCCTTTTCAGAATGGCAGGCAGTGACTAGTGGGGTACCGCAAGGCTCAGTGCTGGGACCCCAGCTATTTACAATATATATTAATGATTTAGACGAGGGAATTGAATGCAACATCTCCAAGTTTGCGAATGACACGAAGCTGGGGGGGCAGTGTTAGCTGTGAGGAGGATGCTAGGAGGCTGCAACGTGACTTGGATAGGTTAGGTAAGTGGTTTACTCCTGCACCTATTTTCTATGTTTCTATGTTTCTATGTTAGCTTTTAAATGTAGGTGTCTGTGTCTCTGAGCATGTGAGTCCTTTGACAAACTGATAGCTAAGCAGCCAGTCTCGTCAGAGTGAGAGTCTGCATGGTCGAAGGATATCATCTTTGCCACTACTTTTGGAAATTATGTCTAATAGCTATTTTGTTCAATTACAACAAGAGCCTTCGAGAATTGCCACTATCAAACACATACTCATCCCTTCCAATGTTCACCTTGTTGACTGACCCACAACTTCTACGAACATCCGTTCATTCCCAACTTTATTGTCTACACTCTTGACCCTACGCTGCACCAAGAACCACTCACCCGTTACGCATTCTCACCGACAAATCGGGGCCCTTTCGGTCAACATCCCGGCATTAAACCTTTCATCCTATTCAAGCACCTTTGAGATCTTCTTCAAGGGTTCCGATCCAAAACGTCACCTGTTCCCTGTCTCCAGTGATGCTGCCTGAACCTCTGAGATACTCCAGCATTTTGTGCCTATCTCCAATCTATACCCTCTTACGAGCCACTCCAGTGAGTAGGTGGATAAACAGAATCTGATTCTGGGCTGGGAATTAAAGTATTATACAATGATCTGGCTGAAGAAGGGTCTCGACCCAAAATGTCACCTATCCATGTTCTTCAGAGATGCTGCCTGGCCTGCTGAATTTTTCAGCGTGCGGTGTCCTTTTTAACATATAATAAAGCTTTGCTCAGCAGGTGCATTGTTCACTCAATCCATGTCCCTGTCTACCCAAAGCCTGGTTAGGTTTAAAAATTCCAAGCAATTTTTAAAGTAATACTGGACCCAGTGGACCCGTTGGGCCTAATCTTCACCTGCATTGGTGCAGCACCCTCTCCTCCCCCCCTCCCCTCCCCTCCCCCCCCTCCCCCCTCCCCTCCCCCTCCCCTCCCTCATCCCTCCCACTCCCCCTCCCTCCCCACTCCCTCCCCTCCCCACTCCCTCCCCCTCCCCCTCCCTCCCCACTCCCTCCCCTCCCCACTCCCTCCCCCCTTCCCCTCCCTCTCTTCTCCTCCCCCCACTCCACTCAACTATCCCCCCACTCCCTCCCCCCTTCCCCTCCCCCTCTTCCCCTCTTCCCCTCCCCCCACTCCACACAACTATCCCCCCACTCCCTCCCCCCTTCCCCTCCCCCTCTTCCCCTCCCCCCACTCCACTCAACTATCCTCCCTCTCCCTCCCTCTCCCCTACCTCCCTCCCTCCCTAGGAGAAAGATTTAAACTTTAAAATGTGAATAACTTAAAAAATATAACACCAATGTCAATGAAACTTCTTCCATTAGCACCAAAAGGGACGACGGTGAGTAAGGTGGGCCTAAAATTGTCACGCTATCGTGTACCGTTTTGGCTGTAGTTCAGGAACAAACAAACAAACAAACGAGAGTTTTAGTATATTTTGAGGATTATTTGAGGAAGGATATTCTTGTTATTGTGGGCGTGCGGCGTGGGTTTGCTGGGTTGGTTCCCGGAATGGCGGGAATGTCATGTGTTGAAGGACTGGAGCGACTGGGCTTGCATACACTGGAGTTTGGAAGGATGAGAGGGGATCTTATCGAAACGTATAAGATTATTAAGGGGTTGGACACGTTAGAGGCAGGAAACATGTTCCCAATGTTGGGGGAGTCCAGAACAAGGGGCCACAGTTTAAGAATAAGTGGTAGGCCATTTAGAACTGAGATGAGGAAAACCTTTTTCAGACAGAGAGTTGTAAATCTGTGGAATTCTCTGCCTCAGAAGGCAGTGGAGTCCAATTCTCTGAATGCATGCAAGAGAGAGCTAGATAGAGCTCTTAAGGATAGCGGAGTCAGGGGGTATGGGGAGAAGGCAGGAACGGGGTACTGATTGAGAATGATCAGCCATGATCACATTGAATGGCGGTGCTGGCTCGAAGGGCCAAATGGCTTCCTCCTGCACCTATTGTCTATTGTCTATATAGATATCGGTTTATCTTCACCACACTCAACTCGAGGAGCAAGGTGTACACTGTTTGCCTCCTTAACTTAAAGGAATTTGATTGCCATAGAGTAAAAAGAAGACTCACCACACTGGTGTCAGGAAAGGTAGGTTTTCCCCGTCAGGAGAGATTGAATAGGCTTGGCCTGTATTCCTAGACCTTTGAGAAATGAAAGGTAACCCCCCCTGAAACTTATAAAATTCTCACAGGTCAGATACAAGAAGGATATTTCCCTCTGCTGAGGAATGTAGAACAAGCGGACATGGAGTCGAGAAAATATTGTCAAGAACAGTGTGTGGTGAATCTTTTGAGGAATCTTTTATCCCAGGACGCTCTGGGACGCTCAGTCATTGAGTTAATTCAAACAAGAGATCTATAGATTATGGCAATCAATGATATGGTAAATAGTGCAGGAAAATGGAGCTGTGGTTGAAAATCAGTCATGATCTGTTCTAGATCAGCCTTAGATCTTTTTTACATTTAGAGATACAGCGCGGAAACAGGCCCTTCAGCCCACTGGGTCCGCGCCGCCCAGCGATCCCTGCACACTAACACTATCCTACGCACACTAACACTATCCTACACACACTAGGGAATTTTATTTTATTATATATTTTTTTAAACATTTGCCCAGCCAATTAACCTACATACCTGTATGTCTTTGGAGATCTAGTAGCACAGAACAGATCTAGTGGCACAGAACTGCTGCTGCTCGTAAATCTTGCATTTTTATTAGTGTCTTTGATTTATCCCTTGTCTATGCCGAAGGAACTGACACGATGGCACGGTGGCGCAGCGGCAGAGTTGCTGCCTTACAGCGCCAGAGACCCACGTTCGATCCTGACTGAGGGTGCTTGTCTGTACGGAGTTTGTGCTTTCTCCCCGTGGCCTGCGTGGGTTTTCTACGGGTGCTCCAGTTTCTTCCCACACTCCAAAGACGTACAGATTTGTAGGCTACTTAGCTTTGGTAAAATTGTAAATTGTCCCCAGTGTGTTGGATAGTGTTAATGTGCAGGGATCGCTGGTCAGGGCAGACTCGTTGGGCCGAAGGGCCTGTTTCCGCGTATTATCTCTAAACTAAACTAAACTAAACTAAATTAATTCCACCACAGATCAGAGGAGAGAAGGAGCAGTTTGTTCAAGACCACATGTTTATACCACCAAAATATTTTGTGAGCCTTCTTAAATAGTTCAAAGAAATCTTACATCAGATATCTATATACTGGAACCCTCGTTCGTTTGTTTGTTTGTTCCTGAACTACAGCCAAAACGGTACACGATTTTAGGCCCACCTTACTCACCGTCGTCCCTTTGGTGCTAATGGAAGAAGTTTCATTGAAATCGGTGTTATATTTTAAAAGTTATTCACATTTTATTTAAATCTATCTCCCAGGAATGGAGAGAGTGGGGGAGGGAGGATGAGGGGGGTGGAATGGGGGGGGGGGGGGGGGGCGGGATGGGGAGGGCGAGGGAGGAGGGGAGGTGGGGAGAGCGGGAGGGGGGGAGAGGGTGCTGCACCAATGCAGGAGAGGTTTGGGCCCAACGGGTCCACTTGGTCTAGTCGTAAATAAAACTGTAATATAAATAAATCCAGTTTATTTCCCTAAAGGCTATTCTGTCGGTATGTGCAATCTCATTACCAGGATTCTTCTCATTTCTTCTAATCCTTCCCATTCCTGCCATTTTCATTTTCACATTCAAAACTTGTTAAAGAAAGATGACACATAGGCAGTCGATCTACCAGCACAAACTGGGAGCATCATGAACGTGTCCAAAGTCCTGTCGCTCCCTCTATTGGAACTTTTTTTAACGTGCTGATCTTTGCAGTTTGTGATTTGGAATGCAACAGTTTCCTAGTATTTAGATGTAAATAGGCAATGTTTAGTTTCAGTTCAGTTTAGAGAAACAGCGCGCAAACAGGCCCTTCGGCCCACCGAGTCCGTGCCGACCAGCGATCCCCCACACATCCATTGACACTATCCTACACACACTAGGGACAATTTACACATACACCAAGCCAATTTACCTACAAACCTGTACGTCTTTGGAGTGTAGGAGGAAACCGAATGATCTCGGAGAAAACCCACGCAGGGCACGGGGAGAACGTACAAACTCCCTACAGACAGCACCCGTAGTCAGGATCGAACCGGGTCTCCAGCGCTGCAAACGCTGTAAGGCAGCAACTTGACCGCTGTGTCATCGTGCCGCCCCAATGTTTTTGCCATTGTAATGATAGGATGGGTGCTGGCCTATCCCACTAGAGTAACCTAAACTATATTAGACTGTGCAACATTGTACGCTGCTCTGTCCTTTTATATTTTACATAACATTTTGGGCTAAATTGGTTTGTCCCGTACGGGACCACCCTTGTCCCGTATTAGGCCAGGAGGGGGGAGGGGGCGCTGTAGGCCCAGACACTGTAGGCCTGGGAGCCGCTATAGGCCCGGACACTGTAGGCCCGGGGGCCGCTGTAGGCCCGGACACTGCAGGCCCGGACATTGTGGGCCCGGACACTGTAGACCCAGACACTGGAGGCCCAGACATTGTAGGCCCGGACACTGTAGGCCCAGACACTGTAGGCCCGGGGGCCGCTGTAGGCCCGGACACTGTAGGCCTGGGGGCCGCTGTAGGCCCAGACACTGAAGGCCAGGGGGCCACTGTAGGCCCAGACACTGTAGGCCCGGGGACCGCTGTAGGCCAGACACTGTACGCCCGGGGGCCGCTGTAGGCCCAGACAATGTAGGCCCGGGGGCCGCTGTAAGCCCGGGGGCCAATGTGGGCCCAGACACTGTAGGCCCGGACACTATAGGCCCGGGGGCCGCTTTAGGCCTGGACACTGTAGGCTAACGGAGTGCGTTTGGGGAACAGGGGCCAAATGTGTTCGCCGAACGGAGGTTGTGTAACAACCTGCCTCCTGGCCCGGGCGGCCACCTTTGGTGAAGCGGGAGCACCTGGCTGCTGGCTGCTGGCTGGGTGAGGTCACGTGGGGCTCGGGTGGTGACGTCACCTTTTGTCCCTCATTTGGGAGTTAGAAAGTTGGCAACCCCTAGGTGTGGGTGGAAACAAGGGCACTAAGGGGAAGATATACAGTTACATGGAGAATGTGCAAACTCCATACAAACTGCACCAGAGGTCAGGATTAAGTGCAGGTCTCTAACAGTAACTGTTAGTGCAGGCACCAACAGTAACTGTTGTACAATTTGTCCACATCAGTCAATCTCGTCCCTAACTTATTCTTTATGTGCATCGACCCATCATATCACATCCTATCTTTTGTTATAATCGAGTCATTGAGTTGCACAGCAGTGAAACTGCCCTTTTGTCCACCCACGTAGCACATTGTCCCATCCAGGAGAACCAGAAAGGAGAGTAACATAATCGGAAAGCTGGAAAGACAGTAAGTAAAATAACTTGGCAGCCGAAACAATGACAAGTTCAGTTCAATAGACAATAGACAATAGGTGCAGGAGTAGGCCATTCAGCCCTTCGAGCCAGCACCGCCATTCACCGTGATCATGGCTGATCATTCTCAATCAGTACCCCGTTCCTGCCTGCTCCCCATATCCCTTGACTCCGCTATCATTAAGAGCTCTATCTAGCTCTCTCTTGAAAGCATCCAGAGAATTGGCCTCCACTGCCTTCTGAGGCAGAGAATTCCACAGATTCACAACTCTCTGAGTGAAAAAGTTTTTCCTCATCTCCGTTCTAAATGGCCTACCCCTTATTCATAAATGGTGGCCCCTGGTTCTGGACTCCCCCAACATTGGGAACATGTTTCCTGCCTCTAGCGTGTCCAATCCCTTAATAATCTTATATGTTTCAATAAGGTCCTCTCTCATCCTTCTAAATTCCAGCGTATACAAGCGTCCCGCCATCCCGGGAATTAACCTCGCGAGCCCATGTTGCACTCCCTCAATAGCAAGAACGTCCTTCCTCAAGTTCAGTTCAGTTTATTGTCATGTGACCGAGGTACAGTGAAAATCATTTGTTGCAGTGTGGAAAAATGTTTTTTAAAAAACAAATTTAAAGGCGCTATATCTAAATACACACCACAGCTGCAAGAAGATGATTGAATGGATGACACAAATAGTTGGAAATTAGTTCAGTCAAATCGTTAGTAGGAAACCAGGGCTGCAGGCTGTCCAAAGGTAGGAACGAGGTATTCCACTGTTTTAACAGACGTTTCGGAAAGAAAGGCAAAGATGGAGTAATTTTGTGGACATGGAATGACATAGGTGCAGCATTGAGAAAGGAATTTTGCTCAGCAGTGGGTCGTGGTGAATATTGCAGTTTTCCACCTCCTGCTACTGCTTCTTTCCACTCCAGTTTGAGTGGAGCAAGGACGCAGCAGATTAAAAACATCGTCGGAAAAAAACCCCTGCAGATGCTGGTTTAAATTGAATGTTGACACAAAATACTGGAGTACCTCAGCGGGTCAGGCAGCATCTCGGGAGACATCCAAACAGTCCCTCCAGACGAAGAAGAGATTCACTTGCACTACATCTAATCTACCTTCACATACGGGTCTCCAAACAAGAAGCGAAACACAGTTTGCAGTGCAACATATCCACCGGGTGGCGCCAGCAATGGATGCCTCGCCAACAGTCTGTCTGTCCCTTCCTTCCTTGTTGTTTTAATAGTATGTGTTAAATGTTCTCTGCCTCAGAAGGCAGTGGAGGCCAATTCTCTGAATGCATTCAAGAGAGAGCTGGATAGAGCTCTTAAGGATAGCGGAGTCAGGGGGTATGGGGAGAAGGCAGGAACGGGGTACTGATTGAGAATGATCAGCCATGATCACATTGAATGGCGGTGCTGCCTCGAAGGGCCGAATGCCCTACTCCTGCACCTATTGTCTATTGTCTATTGTCTATTGTATGTTTTTAGTGTTCTTTAGCTTGTTTTATGTGGGGGGTGGGGGGTTGGGGGAAACTTTTTCTAATCTCTTACTGACTGAAGAAGGGTCTCAACCCAAAACGTCACCCGTTCCTTCATTCCAGAGATGCTGCCTGGCCCGCTGAGTTACTCCAGCATTTTCATCATCATCATCATATATATACAGCCGGAAACAGGCCTTTTCGGCCCACCAAATCCGTGCCGCCCAGTGATCCCCGTACATTAACACTATCCTACACCCACTAGGGTCAATTTAAAAAAAAACATTTACCCGGCCAATTAACCTACATACCTGTACGTCTTTGGAGTGTGGGAGGAAACCGAAGATCTCGGAGAAAACCCACGCAGGTCACGGGGAGAACGTACAAACTCCTTACCGTGCAGCACCCGTAGTCAGGATCGAACCTGAGTCTCCGGCGCTGCATTCGCTGTAAAGCAGCAACTCTACCGCTGTGCTACCGTGCCTATCTTCGATTTAAACCAGCATTTGCAGTTGAGTTACTCCAGCATTTTGCGTCTATCTTTGACCTATTTGTTACACTGACTATATCACAATGTAAGGGGTCTGATAATATAACTGCTGGCGGGCTAAAGTAAATGCGACAAACTAGTAGATGGCGAGCCATTAGTACCCTTTTTTACCCTTTGGATACCCTTTATTCACTATCTGTTGCCCATTTCTACCAGTATTTCTCTACTTAATAACAGTAGCTAGAGTGAATGGCCTTCAGTACCGAATACAGTCATGCCCATTTTCTATTGCAGATGGTGAGCAATGGGAATAGAGCAATGGGTCGTGGCTTGTACCTGACATCACATCATCTGAATTAAAGTGACATCACATTGAGCACTAAAGCAAGTGGTCACTCAATCCCTAGTATCTGCACTAGATTTTTGAAAACATTTTGTCTTTGAACTTCCATAATAACTTTCAGAAAATTAATTAAATCTCATTCTGAAATAGGAGATCCTACGGAAGCATACAAGATTATTAAGGGGTTGGACACGTTAGAGGCAGGAAACATGTTCCCAATGTTGGGGGAGTCCAGAACCAGGGGCCACAGTTTAAGAATAAGGGGTAGACCATTTAGAACTGAGATGAGGAAAAACCTTTTCAGTCAGAGAGTTGTGAATCTGTGGAATTCTCTGCCTCAGAAGGCAGTGGAGGCCAATTCTCTGAATTCATTCAAGAGAGAGCTAGATAGAGCTCTTAAGGATAGCGGAGTCAGGGGGTATGGGGAGAAGGCAGGAACGGGGTACTGATTGAGAATGATCAGCCATGATCACATTGAATGGTGGTGCTGGCTCGAAGGGCCAAATGGCCTCCTCCTGCACCTATTGTCTATTGTCTATTGTCTATAAAATGAAAAAGTTGCCTATCCATGGGGAAAAAGCTTTGGTAAGTCTAATTCATCAGCTTCAACAGAAGCCAATGAGGTTACAATGGGATGAATGGCCATCTTCTATACTGCGAGAGTCTGTGATACTATTATCACCACAACATATTATTCAACTGTATTTCCCAGTATTTTTCTGATTCATGAATACCGTTGGAAATGCTTAACTCATTGAGGTTTAAAGAATATGAGTAACAATTGGTTACAGTGTCTGGAATCCACTTTTGCAATACTAGCTTTTATCATGTTTTGTTACCAAGTCCCAAAAGCGTGTTTTTATTCACGTGAAATCCACTACAATACATAGGCCAGTTCATTGGCTATATTTAAGAGGGAGTTAGATGTGGCCCTTGTGGCTAAAGGGATCAGGGGGTATGGAGAGAAGGTACAGGTTACTGAGCTGGATGATCAGCCGTGATCATATTGAATGGCGGTGCAGGCTCGAAGGGCCGAATGGCCTACTCCTGCACCTATGTTTCTATGTTTCTATAGGAAAAATAACTACAGGCGCTGGTTTTAATCGAAGGGAGACACAAAATGCTGGAGTAACTCAGCGGGTCAGGCAGCATCTCTGGAGAGAAGGAATGGGTGACGTTTTGGGTCGGGACCCTTCTTCTGTCTGAAGAAGGGGTTCGACCCGAAACGTCACCCGTTCCTTCGCTCCAGAGATGCTGCCTGACCCGCTGAGTAACTCCAGCATTTTGTGTCTGCCCACTATAACACATGCTGGTTGATAAGTTATTCTCGTTGTACAACACAAATGCTTTTATGTTTATTTTGTACTTTATTGTTTTGTTCAATTTTGCATCCTATGTTTAATCCTTCTGTTTCGCTTAAATGGACATTCCAAGCATTTTTCTTGGCACAAATATTTTTGCTACCATTCCCCAGCCAACGTCAGGCTGGCCAAGGTCTCTCGAGCAGTTCATGTCTATTACTAACAATAGTTTTTTGTGTTGACTTGCCAGTGGTTATATTTACTATGGAAGTAACTAATAACAAAACCTCCACACCTAGCAGTGGTTCGCTACACCTATGAGTAATGCACCTACCTACGTAATACCAGATCTGTCTGTGTCTATCACCCACCACTTCGCTGAGTTTTTGCACAGAGCTTAAAGAAGTAATCGTTTTAACTTGTCATTTACTCGAAACACATTTTAATATACTTGTGTACAGTTTCTATGCGCTGACTCACAGAGGATATGGTGGGCATGGCTAATGAGTGGGATAACAGTTGAATTAACTTCTTTTTTTCCCCTCATAACATTAAAGGTCATTATAGGCTCGTGTTGTTGTCTGCTGTAACCCAAATTTTTTTTTTTTAAAGGTATTGATTGCAAGTCCGTGAACAACTATCTAACAAATATAATTTGTCCAGTCCTCACTTTTTTAGATATTTACAGATTAGGAATTTTTTAAACACGGTTCTTCCTTCTTTCCCTAACCAAGACTCTAAGGGTATTTTGGAGAATATGTTACAATTAAACCCCCTTCAAAAGGGTGTAATATCAAATCTTTATAATATAATTATGAAAATACACTCTGATCCCTTTTATAAAATTAAGAATGATTGGGAAAGAGAACTTAATCTTACTATCCCTATTGACAATTGGAATAAAATTCTTCGACTTGTTAACTTTTCTTCTATATGCGCTAAACACTCTTTGATACAGTTTAAAGTCGTTCATAGGGCTCATATGTCCAAAGATAAACTAGCTCGTTTTTATTCCCATATAAATCCCATATGTGATAGATGTCACTCTGAGATAGCTTCTCTTACCCATATGTTTTGGTCATGCTCTTCCTTGGAAAGGTACTGGAAAGACATTTTCAGTACTTTGTCTACGGTTTTGAATATTGATCTACAGCCCCATCCCATTACTGCAATTTTTGGTTTACCAGTGATAGACTCCACTTGTTTATCTCCCCCCATCTGTCGGATGATTGCTTTTCTTACATTAATGGCCAGAAGATCTATTTTGTTGAATTGGAAAGAAATCAATCCTCCTACTTTATTTCATTGGTTTTCTCAAACTATTTCATGTTTAAATTTGGAAAAGATTAGAAGTACTGTTTACGAACCTTCCATCAAATTTGAGCAGACTTGGAGGCCATTTATTCAATATTTTCATATCATGTAATGTGACCTTATTCCAACCTTTTTCGTTCTTCTTGATATTGCTTTATGCAGGTAGAGGGGATTGGAGCGGGCGACACTACTATGTTTTCGTTAACCACCTGGTACAGTCTGTTCTTTTTTTTTTCTTCTTTTTTTTGGGGGGTTTTTTTCTTCTTTTTTCTTCTTTTTCTCTCTTTTTTCGTTTTTCTTTTATCCTTATCTTTTTCATATATATACCGACATATCTTCTAGGTATAGATAACAATTTGTTTTACACAACCTGGGGATATTTATTTATTCACTAAATGCTGGAGTAACTCAGCAGGTCAGGCAGCATCTCGGGAGAGAAGGAATGGGTGACGTTTCGGGTCGAGACCCTTCTTCAGACTGATGTCGGGGGTGGGACAAAGGAAGGATATAGGTGGAGACAGGAAGATAGAGGGAGATCTGGGAAGGAGGAGGGGAAGGGAGGGACAGAGGAGCTATCTGAAGTTGGAGAAGTCAACGTTCATACCACCGGGCCGCAAACTGCCCAGGCGAAATATGAGGTGCTGCTCCTCCAATTTCCGGCGGGCCTCACTATGGCACTGGAGGAGGCCCATGACAGAGAGGTCAGACTGGGAATGGGAGGGGGAGTTGAAGTGCTGGGCCACCGGGAGATCAGTGGCGTTAATGCGGACCGAGCGCAGGTGTTCAGCGAAGCGATCGCCGAGCCTGCGCTTGGTTTCGCCGATATAGATGAGTTGACATCTAGAGCAGCAGATGCAATAGATGAGGTTGGAGGAGGTGCAGGTGAACCTCTGTCTCACCTGGAAAGAATGTTTGGGTCCTTTGATGGAGTTGAGGGGGGAGGTAAAGGGACAGGTGTTGCATCTCGTGCGGTTGCAAGGGAAAGTGCCCGGGGTTAGGGTGGTTTGGGTAGGAAGGGACGAGTGGACCAGGGAGTTGCGGAGGGAACGGTCTCTGCGGAATGCAGAGAGGGGAGGGGATGGGAAGATATGGCCAGTGGTGGGGTCCTGTTGTAGGTGACGGAAATGTTGGTGGATGATATGTTGGATCCGCTGGCTGGTGGGGTGGAAGGTGAGAACGAGGGGGATCCTGTCCTTGTTGCGAGTGGGGGGATGGGGAGCAAGAGCGGAGCTGCGGGATGTAGAAGAGACCCTAGTGAGAGCCTCATCTATAATGGAGGAGGGGAAGCCCCGTTTTCTGAAAAACGAGGACATCTCGGAAGCCCTAGTCTGAAACACCTCATCCCGGGCACAGATGCGGCGTAGACGGAGGAATTGGGAGTAGGGGATAGACTTTTTGCAGGGGACCGGGTGGGAAGAAGTGTAGTCCAGATAGCTGTGCGAGTCGGTGGGCTTGTAATAAATGTCCGTCACTAATTTTTCTCCTGTGATGGAGATGGTGAGGTCCAGAAACGGGAGGGAGATGTCAGAGATAGTCCAGGTATATTTAAGGGCAGGATGGAAATTGGAGGTGAAGTGTATAAAGTCAGTGAGTTCTGCATGGGTGCAAGAGGTAGCACCAATGCAGTCGTCGATGTAGCGGAGGTAGAGTTCTGGGATGGGGCCAGTGTACGTCTGGAACAGGGATTGTTCGACGTACCCGACAAAGAGGCAGGCGTAGCTAGGGCCCATGCGAGTGCCCATAGCTACGCCTCTGGTTTGGAGGAAGTGGGAGGAGTCAAAGGAGAAGTTGTTGAGGGTAAGAACCAGCTCTGCTAGGCGGAGGAGAGTGTTGGTCGATGGGGATTGGCTGGTTCTACGGTCGAGGAAGAAACGGAGGGCTTCGAGACCATCCTTGTGGGGGATGGAAGTGTAGAGTGACTGGACAAAAACACAATTGTCCCGGCAGACCCATTGTCTCTGCCTGCTCATGCCCCACCGAACTTATCTCTACCTACCTCGACTCCATCCTATCCCCCCTGGTCAAATCCCTCCCCACCTACGTCCAAGACACCTCACACGCTCTCCATCTCCTGGATAACTTCCGGTTCCCAGGCCCCCACTCCCTCATTTTCACCATGGAAGCTCCACTGGGGATATTTATGTTATACATTGCCATTGCTTATGCTTATGTATTCCCTTATATTTATCCACTTATGCATTTTTGTATGCCTATTGAAAATACTATAAATAAAAAATTTAAAAAAAAAAAAAAGAAAAAAAAAGAAAGAAACACATTTTAATATACTTGTGTACAGTTTCTATGCGCTGACTCACAGAGGATATGGTGGGCATGGCTAATGAGTGGGATGACAGTTGAATTAACTTCTTTTTTTCCCCTCATAACATTAAAGGTCATTATAGGCTCGTGTTGTTGTCTGCTGTAACCCAAAAAAAAATTTTGTTTAAAGGTATTGATTGCAAGTCCGTGAAGGTGGCATGCTGCATGTTTTTAGCGTTGCCTCCCAAAGCAATAAGTCATCTGCTGCAGGTATGTGGAGGTGATGCTTTACATGTCTTTACCTGTGCAGTCTGCCGAAGCAGCACTACGAAATACACACTGAGGTAAAGGACACACGCCGAGGTGTGCTGTGGTCAGGACCCTGTTTACAGAGTACTACAGGAATGCCTGAGGAGGAGTGCTCCAATTGAATCAATTTTTGGAAGTTTTGAAACTTGCCAATATTTTAAATATGCAATAGCTTACCAACTGCTGGCTATTTAAAAGGTACTTTAAAAGGAAGTTGTAGGAAAATAACTGCAGATGCTGGTACAAAATCGAAGGTGTCACAAAATGCTGGAGTAACTCAGCGGGTCAGGCAGCATCTCAGGAGAGAAGGAATGGGTGACGTTTCGGGTCGTGACCCTTCTTCAGACTGACGGGCCGTTTGAAGAAGGGTCTCGACCCGAAACGTCACCCATTGCTTCTCTCCTGAGATGCTGCCTGACCTGCTGAGTTACTCCAGCATTTTGTGATACCTTAAAAGGAGGTTGTGTTATCCAAGCTTGTCATGGGGAAATGTATGTAACATTGTGCTCTTACCATATATCAAATGGAGGGTTATAACAACATCTAACCACATAGAAAAATAGAAAGGCTTTTTCAACTTACTGTATAATTCACTTATTTTATTAACTGAAAATATTAAATCAAAGCACTCACATTCTCCCAGTAACCTATTGTACAATGTTTATTTCTGTTTTTGTGAGATATTGCATAGTTTAGATCTGTGACTAGTTTTCTGAAGTGATTGCATATATAATTGAGAATGTAACGTTTCTAAGACGACATTGAAGAAAAGTGAGGTAGAGGTTCACCAGACTTTACAGGTGAGGCAGAGGTTCACCTGCACCTCCTCCAACCTTATCTACTGTATCCGCTGTTCCAGATGTCAACATCGGCGAGACCAAACGCAGGCTCGGCGATCGTTTCACTCAACAACTTCGCTCAGTCCGCCTTAACCAACCTGATCTCCCGGTGGCTGAGCACTTCAACTCCAACTCCCACTCCCAGTCTGACCTTTCTGTCCTGGGCCTCCTCCAGTGCCATAGTGAGGCCCACCGCAAATTGGAGGAACAGCACCTCATATTTCGCTTGGGCAGCTTACAGCCCAGCTGTACGAACAATGACTTCTCTAAGTTTAGATAGCTCCTCTGTCCCTCTCTTCCCCTCCCCCTTCCCAATTCTCCCACTGTCTTCCTGTCTCCACCTATATCCTCTCTTTGTCCAGCCCCCCCCGACATCAGTCTGAAGAAGGGTCTCGAACCGAAATGCCACCCATTCCTTCTCTCCAGAGTTGCTGCCTGACCTGCTGAGTTACTCCAGCATTTTGTGATACCTTAAAGAAAAGTGAAACGTTACAAGTTACACAATGTGTTCATTGAGTTGACACCTAAGGACCTGTCTGTAAGATTTTATAGTAAAGACCATTAATTCACAAACCATCTACACTGAACTCCGAAACATGCAGCCAGGATTTAATTTGCTCAGCAATCAGCTCTTGATGATGGGTTAAGTTCTAATCATTTAACTTTCCAGACTTGCACAATTGATTGATCATTGTTTTCACCTTGTATTTTGACTGTGGTTTCCGAGGTGGGGCAATGCCTGAGAGAGATGTCGTAGATCCAAGTGGCAGACACGTGGGCAGAGCATGAGGTGCGGGGAAGTGTGACAGACCCGAAAAACCCCCAACCCAGATGGTTCACAACTGTGATAAATGACTGGGCTGGGAAATGAGACGTAGAGAGGATGTGACGTAATGGATGGGATGCTCTTAGGAGTGGGGAAAACAGATCTGGAAAAAACATCTGGGCAATACTAATGATGAATAATCCCAGTCGCAGTGCATTCTTTTTTTACAGTAGCATTTAAAGTCCGCTTGGAGCACCTTACAATAACTAGCATACTGTCAACAGTATTGAGACAGTAAATAATGTACATCGATGCAAAAAGATACTACTGACTGACTGTTGAAAGATCGTGAGTGGGCAGACCACTGGTGGATGGAGTTTCATAGGGAAACATGTGAGTTATTAAAGTTGGGCCTAAGAAAGATAGATCGTAGTCCTTGCTTTCCCTCCCTCTCGATCCCCTCCCCTTTCGAAGTTCTCCCACCGGTCTTACTGTCTCCGACTACATACCTAAGAACTGCAGATGCTGGTTTACAAAATGCTGGAGTAACTCAGCAGGTCAGGCAGCATCTCAGGAGGGAAGGGATGGGTGACGTTTCGGGTCGAGACCCTTCTTCAGACCATCAGTCTGAAGAAGGGTCTCGACCCGAAACGTCACCCATCCCTTCTCTCCTGAGATGCTGCCTGACCCGCTGAGTTACTCCAGCATTTTGTGATACCAAGGTTGAGAGTGAGGTAACCGAGGTAGGTTAAGGTGGTTAAAGGATTTATTTGGACAGATGGAAAATGTTTCTTGGTGTGGGGTGGTCGAGAACAGGGGAACAGGATCCTTTCAGGGTGATTGAAAAAGAGCACCTTTTCAAGTAAAGGGCAGCAGGAATCTAAATAGTAGTCACATACTGTGTGCAGTTTTGGTCTCCAAATTTGAGGAAGGATATTCTTGTTATTGAGGGCGTGCAGCGTAGGTTTGCTAGGTTAATTCCCGGAATGGCGGGACTGTCATATCTTGAAAGACTGGAGCGACTAGGCTTGTATACATTGGAATTTAGAAGGATGAGAGGAGATCTTATCGAAACGTATAAGATTATTAAGAGGTTGGACACGTTAGAGGCAGGAAACATGTTCCCAATGTTGGGGGAGCCCAGAACAAGGGGCCACAGTTTAAGAATAAGGGGTAGGCCATTTAGAACTGAGATGGGGAAAAACTTTTTAGGTTAGAGAGTTGTGAATCTGTGGAATTCTCTGCCTCAGAAGGCAGTGGAGGCCAATTCTCTGAATGCATTCAAGAGAGAGCTGGATAGAGCTCTTAAGGATGGCGGAGTCAGGAGGTATGGGGAGAAGGCAGGAGCGGGGTACTGATTGAGAATGATCAGCCATGATCACATTGAATGGCGGTGCTGGCTCGAAGGGCCGAATGGCCTCCTCCTGCACCTATTGTCTATTGTCTATTGTCTATATCCATAAACTATCCACTTTTTATTCACTTTAACAGTAATTTACTCACCATGCTTTTGTAATCTATACTGCCAGAGTACCAATTGATAAAAATTGCCAGAGGCGTGATAACAGGCCAGCTCTTCTGCTGACTACCGCACTGCCTGAAACTTGCTTCCTGCCTGCCCTTTGCACCATGCTGCTCCTGACAAAATGGTCCCAAGCATCGTCTTGAATAGGAAGGCCACGCTTGAAGCTGATCGGAAGACAAGGCCTTGCTCAGAGCCTCTTCCAGTGTCAGGTGTTGATGAGGCCCAGTGTCCCCAGCTTGGCGGCTGTCTCCGAGATTGAATGTTTGTAAATTTGGGCATCACCAAAAAATGAGAATTTTCGATTGAAGAATTGCGAATGATTAATTTGCTTCCACAAAATGAAAACACTAAACTGGCACAGACACACTTAAAAACAATCACGTACATTTAAACGCACTTTAAATCAGGTTAAAAAAAGCTGTCTTATTGTTCCATGGAGCGCTCTGAGAATCAAACTGCTCTGTTGCTCTCCACTCTCCACTCCAGCACTCAACTGGAGAACAAGATATCACAAAATGCTGGAGTAACTCAGCGGGTCAGGCAGCATCTCGGGAGAGAAATAAATGGGCGGCGTTTCGGGTCGAGACCCTTCTTCAGACTGATGTCAGGGGAGGGGGCGGGACGGAGATAGGATGTAGTTGGAGACAGGAAGGCAGTGGGAAAACTGGGAAGGGGGAGGGGAAAGAGAGGGACAGAGGAACTATCTGAAGTTAGAGAATTCAATGTTCATACCGCTGGGGTGTAAGCTGCCCAAGCGAAATATGAGGTGCTGTTCCTCCAATTTCTCTTGGAGAACAAGGTGGGACTTTAGCCTGTACTTGGGAGACCTAAGCCATTGCCAAGTTAATTGTGTTAAAGCCAGCAGATTTGAGTGAAGCATTAACTCTTTCTCTTTCTCCATAGATGCTGCCTGACCTGCTATGTTTTCCAGCAGTCTATTGTCTTGAGTTTTCACTAAGATCCCAGCTGTGATTCTCATGCAAGATTCCTGCAACCTCCTCTTTCTCAGGATTCTGTCTTCCACCATCCGAGAAAGACTACATGCCTCCGTGAACCGTATAACGCTCTGAATTCTTTTCTCTCATCACTTCTCAGCTACAGTCTTCGGGTGACCCCTCTGCCTCACAAGGAATTGCGTTAATAGAAAACTGCCTGAGTTACGATCTTCTGCCTCGGTCAAGATTAAAAACCAAATTCCACGAGAACAGAGCAAAATCCTCACAACACCTCCTTAAGTCAAAAATTCCCACTGGAATTTCCTCCTCTGGCTAGAATTCTTCATGTGTGACTGCCCTCTCCACTCCCAATGAATCCAGTCTGTATTCCTCCTCTTAACCTATTGTACGAGATTGGCTTGATTGTATTTGTGTGTAGTATTATCTCACTTGATTGGAAAGCATGCAAAAACAAAGTTTTTCACTGTATTTAGAACTGTATTTAGAACTCCATTTAGAACTGAGATGAGGAAAAACTTTTTCTGTCAGAGAGTTGTGAATCTGTGGAATTCTCTGCCTCAGAAGGCAGTGGAGGCCAATTCTCTGAATGCATTCAAGGGAGAGCTGGATAGAGCTCTTAAGGATAGCGGAGTCAGGGGGTATGGGGAGAAGGCAGGAACGGGGTACTGATTGAGAATGATCAGCCATGATCACATTGAATGGCGGTGCTGGCTAGAAGGGCCGAATGGCCTCCTCCTGCACCTATTGTCTATTGTCTATTGTACCTCGGTATAGGTGACGATAATAAACCTAAATCTATCTCTTTCTTCCTGTTCACTCGATTCCAAATGTTTCTTTTCCCCAACCTTTCCACTCCACCACATAAATTCCATAATTATTCCCCTCGATGGACATGAAAATGTAACTGTTCTTGACTATCCATGTCTCGTGCCTTGGGAGCAATTTATTAAGGCCTTGAGTGGATGCACTTCCTATTTTCATCCTTTATATCCATCGTCACTATTTCCTCCATGGTTGAACAGCACAGACATTTGTCACAAGCATACAGCTTCTTATTCCAACTTTGGAAAATATGCTCTGAACAGGGGAGGTATTGAAAATATGCTCAGAGTTACCAGGGGAGCATTATTAGTCAGTATGTCTGTACTTGAGCGTCTTTAACAAATGCTGTCGTGTTCCCCCCCCCCAAATCTGTTCAATTTCTTCCAGCTGCTTATTTATAGACCCCTCCAAATCTAGTTTGATTTCGCGTTTGTAGTTTAGTTTAGTTTAGTTTAGAGATACAGCGCGGAAACAGGCCCTTCGGCCCACCGGGTCCGCACCGACCAGTGGTCCCCGCACATTAACACTATCCTACACACAGTAGGGACAATTTACAATTGTACCCAGCTAATTTAGCCCACAAACCTGTACGTCTTTAGAATGTGGGAGGAAACCGAAGAGCTCGGGGAAAACCCACGCAGGTCACGGGGAAACATTTCTTTTTTTTTTTTTAATCTTCCTTGAGGCAGGGCATTCCATCGCCTGGCACGGCTCGGCCACGGGACTTTCCAATGCCCGGCACAGCTCGGCCGCGGGACTTTCCATCGCCCGGCACGGCTCGGCCGCGGGACTTTTCATCTCCCGGCGCGGCTTGGCTGCGGGGCCTTCCATCGCCCGGTACGGCTCGGCCGTGGGACCTTCCATCTCCTTGCGGGGGCTGCGCGAGTCGGGAGCCTCGGTCGCCTCGGTCGCCTCGGCAGAAGTCGAACTATCCGTCCGTGGGAGAAGCATGGGGGAAGAGAGAAGAATGTTTTTTTGCCTTCCATCACAGTGAAGGGGTGTCTGGAGGAGTCACTGTGATGGATGTTTGTGTTAAAATTGTGTGTCTTGTGTCTTTTACTCTGTTCTGTTGAGGCTGCGTGGCAAATGATTTTCGTTCAATTCATTTTGAATGACAATAAAGGTAATTCAGATTCAGATTAAGATTCAGAATGTTCCAGGGTACCAATGTTTCGCACGCGATAAAGAGGCAGCGGACAGTCATTACTAATCAGGGAGAATGTTACAGCTACACTGAGAGAGAACGTGCAAGAGGGATCATTCACTGAGGTAACTCAGCGGGACTGGCAGCATCTCCGGAGAGAAGGAATGGGTGAAGAAGGGTCGCCCATTCCTTCTCTCCAGAGATGCTGCCTGTCCCGCTGAGTTGCCCCAGCATCCTGTGTCTACCTTCGATTGAAACCAGCATCTGCAGTTCTTTCTTACACATTCACTGAGGCAATATGTGAAGGGCTCAAAAATAACAAAAGTGCAATCACCCCAATTGAGATTATATAATAGGCCTCACAATAGCCAACAGGAGATAAAGGATCCAAAATGTAGACGCATTATAGTTAAATGTAAAATCAACAGGAATGTCATAGTGAGTGACTTAAACATTCCCAATATTGGCTGGGTCTTCTTTCGTGCAAGAGGCTTAGATGGACCAGAATTTCCCAGGCATTTCCATGAGGGTTTCTTGAAGCAGTATGTGGATAGTCCATTTTGAGGATGGACCACACTGGGCCTTGTCTTGGGAAACGAGCCTGGCCAGGGAACTGGCATTTCAGTGGACGAACAATTTGGGAACAACGATTAAACTTCCTGAAGTTTTAAGATGATTATGAATAAGGATAAGGCTAGACCTTGGGGAAAGTATGACAATTTGGGTGGGGGGGGGGGGGGGGGTTGGGGGGTGGCGGAAATTCCAACATTATTAGGCAGGAGCCAGGGAGAGTAAATTAGGAGCAGCTGTTATTGGGCAAGTCCACACTTGAAATGTGAATCATTTGGATCACTAGTTGATCAGGGTTCAGGAAAGGCGTGTTCTACCCGTCTAGGAATAAACGGGTCCTTTTCAGAATGGCAGGCAGTGACTAGTGGGGTACCGCAAGGCTCAGTGCTGGGACCCCAGCTATTTACAATATATATTAATGATTTGGACGAGGGAATTAAATGCAACATCTCCAAGTTTGCGGATGACACGAAGCTGGGGGGCAGTGTTAGCTGTGAGGAGGATGCTAGGAGGCTGCAACGTGACTTGGATAGATTACGTGAGTGGGCAAATGCATGGCAGATGCAGTATAATGTGGATAAATGTGAAGTTATCCACTTTGGTGGGAAGAACAGGAAAGCAGACTATTACCTGAATGGTGGCCGATTAGGAGAAGGGGAGATGCAGCGAGACCTGGGTGTCGTGGTGCACCAGTCATTGAAAGTAGGCATGCAGGTGCAGCAGGCAGTGAAGAAAGCGAATGGTACATTGGCATTCATAGCGAGGGGATTTGAGTATAGGAGCAGGGAGGTTCTGCTGCAGTTGTACAGGGCATTGGTGAGACCACACCTGGAGTATTGCGTACAGTTTTGGTCTCCTAATCTGAGGAAAGACATTCTTGCCATAGAGGGAGTACAGAGAAGGTTCACCAGATTAATTCCTGGGATGGCAGGACTTTCATATGAAGAAAGACTGGATAGACTCGGCTTGTACTTGCTGGAATTTAGAAGATTGAGGGGGGATCTTATAGAAACTTACAAAATTCTTAAGGGGTTGGACAGGCTAGATGCAGGAAGATTGTTCCCGATGTTGGGGAAGTCCAGAACGAAGGGTCACAGTTTAAGGATAAGGGGGAAGTCTTTTAGGACCGAGATGAGAACATTTATTTTCACACAGAGAGTGGTGAATCTGTGGAATTCTCTGCCACAGAAGGTAGTTGAGGCCAGTTCATTGGCTATATTTAAGAGGGAGTTAGATGTGGCCCTTGTGGCTAAAGGGATCAGGGGGTATGGAGAGAAGGCAGGTACGGGATACTGAGTTGGATGATCAGCCATGATCATATTGAATGGCGGTGCAGGCTCGAAGGGCCGAATGGCCTACTCCTGCACCCATTTTCTATGTCTATGTTTCTATGTGTTCCAGAAAGGAGGACGGACTAGGATGGCAAGGTAAAGGAACTCCGGATGTCGAGAGAGGATGTAGATTTGGTCAAAAAGGAAAAAAAAAGCATAGGAAAGTGAAATCAGGCATGTCTTTGAGGAACATTACAAAATGCAGGAAAGAACTACACACGGGGAGTTAGAAGAGACACAAGGGGCCAGGAGATGTCATTGACAAGGCGAATTGCAAAGGTATTTTAGACATACAGTAAAAACAAGAGGTTATCTTGAGGGTCAGATGACTCAAGGAGAAAGGTAGGAATTTGTGCTTGGTGTCAGAGGAGGTAGGCAAGAGGAGTTGAGTATAGGAGCAAAAAAGTCCTGCAGTTGTACAGGGCCCTAGTGAGGCCGCACCTGGAGTACTGTGTGCAATTTTGGTCTCCAAATTTGAGGAAGGATATTCTTGCTATTGAGGGCGTGCAGCGTAGGTTTACTAGGTTAATTCCCCGAATGGCGGGACTATCATATGTTAAAAGACTGGAGCGACTAGGCTTGTATAAACTGGAATTTAGAAGGATGAGAGGAATTCTCATAAGATTATTAAGGGGTTGGACACGTTAGAGGCAGGAAACATGTTCCCAATGTTGGGGGTGTCCAGAACAAGGGGCCACAGTTTAAGAATAAGGGGTAGGCCATTTAGAACTGAGATGAGGAAAAACGTTTTCAGTCAGAGAGTGGTGAATCTGTGGAATTCTCTGCCTCAGAAGGCAGTGGAGGCCAATTCGCTGAATGCATTCAAGAGAGAGCTAGATAGAGCTCTTAAGGGTAGTGGAGTCAGCGGGTATGGGGAGAAGGCATGAACGGGGTACTGATTGAGAATGATCAGCCATGATCACATTGAATGGCGGTGCTGGCTTGAAGGGCCGAATGGCCTCCTCCTGCACCTATTGTCTATTGTCTATTGTCTATTGTCTATTGTAGTCCGAGGAAAGAGATGAGATCCTTCATGACTGCTTTGAATTGGTGGACTGGTCCATATTCAGGGATTCTGCGGCTACTGAGATCAATATGCCACAGCTTACACATCAGACTTCATCAGCGAGTGTGCAGAGAGGACTGTGTGCCATAGAAGATGATGTGTGCATTCTCCAACCATTGATGAAGCGCGAGTCCTCTCGAGACGAATTGTAGACGCAGCCCAGGCCATCACGCCAACCAACCTCCCCTCCATTGACCATTTACACCTCACGCTGCCAGCAGCATAATCAAGGACGAGTCGCACCCCGGCCTCTCCCTCTTCTCCCCTCTCCCATCGGGCAAAAGGTACAGAAGTGTGAAAACGCACACCTCCAGATTCAGGGTCAGTTTCTTCCCAGCTGTTATTAGGCAACTGAATCATCCTACCACAACCAGAACTAAACCCCTCCTCCTGGTCCTGAACTATTATCTACCCCATTGGTGACTCTCGGACTGTCTTTGGTCGGGTTTTCATATCATATCATATATATACAGCCGGAAACAGGCCTTTTCGGCCCACCAAGTCCGTGCCGCCCAACAATCCCCGTACATTAACACTATCCTACACCCACTAGGGACAATTTTTTACATTTACCCAGCCAATTAACCTACATACCTGTACGTCTTTGGAGTGTGGGAGGAAACCGAAGATCTCGGAGAAAACCCACGCAGGTCACGGGGAGAACGTACAAACTCCTTACAGTGCAGCACCCGTAGTCAGGATCGAACCTGAGTCTCCGGCGCTGCATTCGCTGTAAAGCAGCAACTCTACCGCTGCGCTACCGTGCTCTTTACTGGCTCACCTTGCACTAAACGTCATTCCTTTGTCATGTATCTATACACGGTAAACGGCTTGATTGTAATCACGTATGGTCTTTCCGCTGACTGGATAGCACGCGACAAAAGCTTTTCACTGTACCTCGGTACACGTGACACTAAACTAAACAAACTAAACTGAGGTGAAGTCCATATCTGTGGAGTTCAAGTCAAATGATCCCGTTTGGTATGAGAAATCCTTCTATGATTTTCGCAGAGCCATTAAAGATGCCAACAGGAAAGTACGAACCAAGCTGAAATGGGCAGCCGCAGATTGTGGCAAGACTTGCACGGTATAACAAACTACAAAGTGAAGGTGGCCAAAGTGAATAACCGGTCCCTCCAGGATGAGCCCGATACATTCCACACCTGTCTTGAACAGAATAGACAATAGACAATAGGTGCAGGAGGAGGCCAATCGGCCCTTCGAGGCCATTCGGCCCTTCAAGCCAGCACCGCCATTCAATGTGATCATGGCTGATCATTCTCAATCAGTACCCCGTTCCTGCTTTCTCCCCATGCCCCCTGACTCCGCTATCCTTAAGAGCTCTATCTAGCTCTCTCTTGAATGCATTCAGAGAATTGGCCTCCACTGCCTTCTGAGCCAGAGAATTCCACAGATTCACAACTGAAAAAGTTTTTCCTCATCTCAGTTCTAAATGGCCTACCCCTTATTCTTAAACTGTGGCCCCTTGAATCGGACAATACTCTAACTCGTGGAAGGAAGATTCAGAAGCCTGATTACAAAGGGCTTTCTGTAAGGCTGTTCCTCAGTCTGGTGGCGCATGGTAATGCAAGCTTGTCCATTCTTCTGCCCAAAAGGAATGACTGGGGTAGGACAAGTCTTTGATTATGTTGGCTGCTTTCCGAGGCATCATGAAGTGTGGATGGAGTCAGTGGTGGGGAGTCTGGTCATTGTGGTGAGTTGAGCTACATCCACAACTGTCTGCAATGTCTTGTGGTCTTGTGGTCTTGGGCATCTGATGCAACCCGACTGTATGCATTCTATGGCGTATCTGTAGAGGTTTGAAAGGGTCATTGGAGGTACGCCAAATTTCTTTGGTCTCCAATGGAAGTAGAAGTGTTGGCGTGCCTTCTTGGCCGCCGCTTCATTGTGGCTGGTCCACGACAGTTTGTTGGTGATCCTAATGCTCCAGACCACTTCCTTGTGATGCTGATCGGGGCATGAACTCAACCACGCTTCCTGAGCTCAATCACTATAGACAATAGACAATAGACAATGGGTGCAGGAGTAGGCCATTCGGCCCTTTGAGCCAGCACCGCCATTCAATGTGATCATGACTGATCATTCTCAATCAGTACCCCGTTCCTGCCTTCTCCCCATACCCCCTGACTCCGCTATCCTTAAGAGCTCTATCTAGCTCTCTCTTGAATACATTCAGAGAATTGGCCTCCACTGCCCTCTGAGGCAGAGAATTCCACAGATTCACAACTCTCTGACTGAAAAAGTTTTTCCTCATCTCTGTTCTAAATGGCCTACCCCTTATTCTTAAACTGTGGCCCCTGGTTCTGGAATCCCCCAACATTGGGAACATGTTTCCTGCCTCTAATGTGTCCAACCCCTTAATAATCTTATACGTTTCGATAAGATCTCCTCTCATCCTTCTAAACTCCAGTGTATACAAGCATAGTCGCTCCAGTCTTTCAACATATGACAGTCCCGCCATTCCGGGAATTAACCTAGTAAACCTACGCTGCACGCCCTCAATAGCAAGAATATCCTTCCTCAAATTTGGAGACCAAGAACTAGCTCCTTCATCTTGTTGATGTTCAGGCTGGAGGTTGTTGTCCTGACACAATGTTACTAAGCTCTCAATCTCCTTCCTGTACCACGTCACGACTTTGTTTGTGATCGGGCCCTCTACCGCAAACTGTCAGCTGCAAACGTGGAGCTGGGATGATGGCAAAACCTGGCCGCACAGTCGTGAATCTACGGAGTGTACAGTAGGGGGACTGCGAATGCATCGGTGCGGGGCCCAGACGTTGAGAACTATTGTGGAGGACATGTTGTCACCTATCCTCACCGACTGTGATCTGTGGGTCACAGAGTCAAGGATCCTGTGCAGGGGGGGAGGGGGGGGTGGGGAGGGGTTGCTGAGCCTTAGGTCCAGGCGTTTGGAGATGATTTTGGACGGTGTTGAAGGTGAATCTATAAGTGATAAATAGGAATCTAAAGTAGAAGCCCTGGTTGTCTAGATGATTCGGAGATGGGTTTAGCACCAAGGAGATGGTTTCTACTGTGGCACACTTATGACAGTAGGCTAACTGCAGTTGACCAAGTCTGGCTGGGAGAGTTAATGAGCACCATTACCAGAATCTCAAAGCACTTTAAAGCGTAGGTTTACTAGGTTAATTCCCGGAATGGCGGGACTGTCATATGTTGAAAGACTGGAGCGACTAGGCTTGTATACACTGGAATTTAGAAGGATGAGAGGGGATCTTATCGAAACGTATAAGAATATTAAGGGGTTGGACACGTTAGAGGCAGGAAACATGTTCCCAATGTTGGGGGAGTCCAGAACAAGGGGCCACAGTTTAAGAGTAAGGGGTAGGTCATTTAGAATGGAGATGAGGAAGAACTTTTTCAGTCAGAGAGTTGCAAATCTGTGGAATTCTCTGCCTCAGAAGGCAGTGGAGGCCAATTCTCTGAATGCATTCAAGAGAGAGCTGCACCTATTGTCTATTGTCTATTGTAAAAGAGGAGGTGGCCTTGATAAATACCTTTTGTATCCTCTCTCTGCATAGGCGAGGACCTGTAGGATTGGAAATAATGTTGTTCCTTTGTTTAACGAAGCAAACAGGGATAATCCAGGACATTTTAGGCCAGTGAGCCACAAATCAGCGGTGGGAAAGATTTCTTAAGGATAGGATTACATTTTGTTTGGAAGAGAAGGGGATAATTAGAGGCTGTCAGCACGGCTATGTCCAGGGCAATAAACAATAGACAATAGGTGCAAGAGTAGGCCATTCGGCCCTTCGGCTCATCTCCGTTCTAAATGGCCTACCCCTTATTCTTAAACTGTGGCCCCTGGATCTGGACCAGGGTCCAACCCCAACAATGGGAACATGTTTCCTGCCTCTAACGTGTCCAACCCCTTAATAATCTTATATGTTTCGATAAGATCCCCTCTCATCCTTCTAAATTCCAGTGTATACAAGCCTAGTCGCTCCAGTCTTTCAACATACAACAGTCCCGCCATTCCGGGAATTAACCTGGTAAACCTACGCTGCACGCCCTCAATCGCAAGAATATCCTTCCTCAAATTTGGCGACCAAAACTGCACACAGTACTCCAGGTGCGGTCTCACTAGGGCCCTGTACAACTGCAGAAGGACCTCTTTGCTCCTATACTCAACTCCTCTTGTTATGAAGGTCAACATTCCATTGGCTGACTTCACTGCCTGCTGTACCTGCATGCTTCCTTTCAGTGACTGATGCACTAGGACACCCAGATCTCGTTGTACGTCCCCTTTAAGCTACCCGGCCAACCATTGTACCTATCTGTACTCATCCCAATTCCCTGGATTTGGACTGGGCTTCTGCACCTTGGCAAATTCAAGTGCTTGTCTAGATGCTTCATAAAATAAGTGAGGGTACCAGCCCCCACCACTTCTGCAGGCACCACGTTCCAGAGCCCAGCCACTCGATGTGAAAAATTTCCCCCTCAGACCCCATCTAAATATCCTACCTCTCACCTCATACCTACTGCCCCTTATTTTACACACCCCTATAATGGAAAAACATTTCTTACTATCCATATTAACTATTCCCCATCATAAACTTTTCCCCTCCCCCTTCCCAGTTCTCCCACTGTCTTCCTGTCTCCCACTACATCCTATCTTTGTCCCGCCCCCTTCCCTGACATCAGTCTGAAGAAGGGTCTTGACCCGAAATGCCACCCATTCCTTCACTTCTGAGATGCTGCCTGGCCCGCTGAGTTACTCCAGCATTTTGAATGAATGAATAAGTTTATTGGCCAAGTATGTGCACATACAAGGAATGTGCCTTGGTGCTCCGCTCACAAATGACAACACAAACATACAGTTAACAATGAAGAATAAAGCATAAAAACACATCAAAACAATAAGGATTCAACATTACGGGTCTAAACATGTGGGTGAAAATAAACCAGAGCAAAAAAGAGACTACAGACTATGGTTATTGAGTAGAACTATCACTCGAGGAAAAAAAGCTGTTTTTATGTCTGGCTGTGGCTGCTTTGACAGTCCGGAGTCGCCTTCCAGAGGGAAGTGCTTCGAAGAGTTTGTGGCCAGGGTGAGAGGGGTCAGAGATGATCTTGCCCGCTCGCTTCCTGGCCCTTGCAGTGTACAGTTCGTCAATGGGGGGAAGGTTGCAGCCAACAACCTTCTCAGCTGTGCGAACGATCGGTTGCAGCCTCCGGATGTCGTGCTTGGTGGCTGAGCCAAACCAGACCATGATGGAGAAGGTGAGGACGGACTCAATGATAGCAGTATAGAATTGGACCATCATTGCCTGTGGCAGATTGTGTTTCTTCAGTTGCCGCGGCACGGTGGCGCAGCGGTAGAGTTATCATATCATATCATATATCTACAGCCGGAAACAGGCCTTTTCGGCCCTCCAAGTCCGTGCCGCCCAGTGATCCCACTATCCTACACCCACTAGGGACAATTTTTACATTTACCCAGCCAATTAACCTACATACCTGTACGTCTTTGCTGCCTTACAGCGAATGCAGCGCCGGAGACTCAGGTTCGATCCTGACTACGGGCGCCGTCTGTACGGAGTTTGTACGTTCTCCCCGTGACCTGCGTGGGTTTTCTCCGAGATCTTTGGTTTCCTCCCACACTCCAAAGACGTACAGGTATGTAGGTTAATTGACTGGGTAAATGTTAAAAAAAATTGTCCCTAGTGTGTGTAGGATAGTGTTAATGTGCGGGGATCGCTGGGCGGCGCGGACTCGGTGGGCCGAAGGCCCTCTTTCCACGCTTTATCTCTAAATCTGTATCTCTAAATCTAAAGTACATCCTCTGTTGGGCCTTTTTGACTGTGGAGTCGATGGTGGCCCTCCATTTAAGGTCCCTGGAGATGATGGTTCCAGGGAACTTAAATAACTCCACAGATGTGACTATGGTGTTGTTGACGCTTGGTCTCGTCGATGTACATTGAGTCCACTTCTGGAACAACAGGTACAGTAGATGAGGTTGGAGGAGGTGCAAGTGAACCTCTGCCTAACCTGAAAGGACTGTCGGGGTCCCTGGACAGAGTCGAGGGAGGAGGTATGGGGACAGGTGTTGTATCTTCTGCGGTTGCAGGGGAAAGTACCTGGGGAGGAGGCGGGAAGAGATGAGATCTTGATGAAGGTCATCTCCACCCACTCCTGTGGAACCATGTTTGTTTCGTAGAAGGAGAGGCACTGGCCACACATGCCTACTCTACTGGGAACAAGAAGAGAGAAAGGGTCAGGGGAGCTCCAGGTAGACTTTATTAAAATCAACAGAAATTGGAGAGAGTGAATTAAGTTCCATATATTTGCTGAGTTGGGCATGGAGCTGCAGAGCACAGAAACAAACTACATTTTGAAGATTCAACACATTTCAGATACTGCATTTCAAAGTGTGAAAATCTTTTTTTGGTGATGTAGGACAATGATGCGATCATTAAGCTTTATTTTACAGAGGAATAAAGTCTATGACTCTATAATTTAAAAACATTTAAATCACCATTACACATCTTTCCAGAACGTCACAAAAACCAAAAGACAACTCGTCTGTTCGGCAACCAAAAATATCTCACTGGCATTATGATAGATGGAAAATGTATAGAATATAGACATTTGACCTTTAGGGGCACGGTAGTCCACGTATTAGAAACATAGAAACATAGAAAATAGGTGCAGGAGGAGGCCATTCGGCCCTTCGAACCAGCACTGCCATTCATTGTGATCATGGCTGATCGTCCCCAATCAATAACCCGTGCCTGCCTTCTCCCCATATCCCTAGATTCCACTAGCCCTTAGAGCTCTACCTAACTCTCTCTTAAATCCATCCAGTGATTTGGCTTCCACTGCCCTCTGTGGCAGAGCATTCCACAAATTCACAACTCTCTGGGTGAAAAAGTTTTTTCTCACCTCAGTTTTAAATGGCCTCCCCTTTATTCTAAGACTGTGGCCCCTGGTTCTGGACTCGCCCAACATTGGGAACATTTCTCCTGCATCTAGCTTGTCCAGTCCTTTTATAATATTATCTGTTTCTATAAGATCCCCTCTCATCCTTCTAAACTCCAGTGAATACAAGCCTAGTCTTTTCAATCTTTCCTCGCATGTCAGTCCCGCCATCCCAGGGATTAATCTCGTGAACCTACGCTGCACTGCCTCAATTACAAGGATGTCCTTCCTCAAACAGAAAGGGACCAACTGTGTTATCAGATTGTGGAAACATGGTGAAATGGAATAAACCCAGTTACTTATCTGAGAAGCAAATAGACAGATTAATTTACCAATCTGCTATCTTTGGGAGGAGACCAGAGCAGGTGTCAGAGGTTATGAGGAGAAGGCAGGAGAATGGGGGCTAGGAGGGAGAGATAGATCAGCCATGATTGAATGGTGGAGTAGACTTGATGGGCCGAATGGCCTAATTCTACTGCTATTCCTTATGACCTGCCACACTGCCAGTGACCCAGTTGTTGTGTGTGTGGAGTTTGTATGTTCTCCCTGTGACAATAGACAATAGACAATAGGTGCAGGAGGAGGCCATTCGGCCCTTCGAGCCAGCACCGCCATTCAATGTGATCATGGCTGATCATTCTCAATCAGTACCCCGTTCCTGCTTTCTCCCCATACCCCCTGACTCCGCTATCCTTAAGAGCTCTATCTAGCTCTCTCTTGAATGCATTCAGAGAATTGGCCTCCACTGCCCTCTGAGGCAGAGAATTCCACAGATTCACAACTCTCTGACTGAAAAAGTTTTTCCTCATCTCTGTTCTAAATGGCCTACCCCTTATTCTTAAACTGTGGCCCCTGGTTCTGGACTCCCCCAACATTGGGAACATGTTTCCTGCCTCTAACGTGTCCAACCCCTTAATAATCTTATACGTTTAGATAACCCCTTAATAATCTTATACGTGACCATGTGGGTTTTGTTTCCCTCCCACTGCAGTTCGTTTACTGTTGCAACAGGTCCACAGCAGATGCCACCTCCTCAGCCCTAAACTCATCCCTGGAACATCGAGACAACAGGGACTCCTATGTGAGCCTCCGATTTATCAACTATAGCTCCGCCTTCAACAACATCATGTTGGTGTGCATTGTCTGTGACATGCCAAACCTCCTCCCGTAATACATTTTCTAGACAAGACAAGAATTGTGAAGCCAGAGGATTGATGTGGTGTGAACTGTGAAGCCAGATGATTGATGTGGTGTGAATTGTGAAGCTGGAGGGTTGATGTGGTGTGAATTGTGAAGCCAGAGGATTGATGTGGTGTGAATTGTGTAGCATGGGGAAGGAATGTAAGTGGAGGGGGAGGGAAGGGGAGAGGTAGACAATAGACAATAGACAATAGGTGCAGGAGTAGGCCATTCAGTCCTTCGAGCCAGCACCGCCATTCAATGCGATCATGGCTGATCACTCTCAATCAGTACCCCGTTCCTGCCTTCTCCCCATACCCCCTCACTCCGCTATCCTTAAGAGCTCTAACCAGCTCTCTCTTGAAAGCATCCAACGAACTGGCCTCCACTGCCTTCTGAGGCAGAGAATTCCACACCTTCACCACTCTCTGACTGAAAAAGTTCTTCCTCATCTCCGTTCAAAATGGCCTACCCCTTATTCTTAAACTGTGGCCCCTTGTTCTGGACTCCCCCAACATTGGGAACATGTTTCCTGCCTCTAATGTGTCCAATCCCCTAATTATCTTATATGTTTCAATAAGATCCCCCCTCATCCTTCTAAATTCCAGTGTATACAAGCCTAATTGCTCCAGCCTTTCAACATACGACAGTCCCGCCATTCCGGGAATCAACCTAGTGAACCTATGCTGCACGCCCTCAATAGCAAGAATATCCTTCCTCAAATTTGGAGACCAAAACTGCACACAGTACTCCAGGTGCGGTCTCACCAGGGCCCGGTACAACTGTAGAAGGACCTCTTTGCTCCTATACTCAACTCCTCTTGTTACGAAGGCCAACATTCCATTGGCTTTCTTCACTGCCTGCTGTACCTGCATGCTTCCTTTCAGTGACTGATGCACTAGGACACCCAGATCTCGTTGAACATCCCCTCTTCCTAACTTGACACCATTCAGATAATAATCTGCCTTTCTATTCTTACTTCCAAAGTGAATAACCTCACACTTATCTACATTAAACTGCATCTGCCATGTACCCGCCCACTCACACAACCTGTCCAAGTCACCCTGCAGCCTTATTGCATCTTCCTCACAATTCACACTACCCCCCAGCTTAGTATCATCTGCAAATTTGCTAATGGTACTTTTAATCCCTTCATCTAAGTCATTAATGTATATCGTAAATAGCTGGGGTCCCAGCACCGAACCTTGCGGTACCCCACTGGTCACTGCATGCCATTCCGAAAGGGACCCATTTATCCCCACTCTTTGCTTTCTGTCTGTCAACCAATTTTCTATCCATGTCAGTACCCTACCCCCAATACCATGTGCTCTAATTTTGCCCACTAATCTCCTATGTGGGACCTTGTCGAAGGCTTTCTGAAAGTCGAGGTACACCACATCCACTGACTCTCCCCTGTCAATTTTCCTAGTTACATCCTCAAAAAATTCCAGTAGATTTGTCAAGCATGATTTCCCCTTCGTAAATCCATGCTGACTCGGAATGATCTTGTTACTGCTATCCAAATACTCAGCAATTTCGTCTTTTATAATTGACTCCAGCATCTTCCCCACCACTGATGTCAGACTAACTGGTCTATAATTACCTGTTTTCTCTCTCCCTCCTTTCTTAAAAAGTGGGATAACATTTGCTATCCTCCAATCCACAGGAACTGATCCTGAATCTATAGAACATTGAAAAATGATCTCCAATGCTTCCACTATTTCTAGAGCCACCTCCTTAAGCACCCTGGGATGCAGACCATCAGGCCCTGGGGATTTATCAGCCTTCAGTCCCATCAGTCTACCCAAAACCATTTCCTGCCTAATGTGGATTTCCTTCAGTTCCTCCGTCACCCTAGGTTCTCCGGCCCCTAGAACATTTGGGAGATTGTGTGTATCCTCCTCAGTAAACACAGATCCAAAGTAATGGTTTAACTCGTCTGCCATTTCTTTGTTCCCCATAATACATTCCCCTGCTTCTGTCTTCAAGGGACCCACATTTGCCTTGACTATTATTTTCCTCGGCGCAAGGTCAGCCGAGGCTCAGGGGAGGGGAGGGGAGGGGCGAGGAGAGAAGGGGGGGGATGAAAGGAGAGGGTCAATCCTCTTGCTTTATAGTGTGCACCTCACTAATCCTTTTGTCTCACACCTCGTGTGTGTTCAGCACTGACCTGTGTCCAACTATTGGTAAGAGGCAGGAAACATGTTCCCAATGTTGGGGATTCCAGAACCAGGGGCCACAGGGGGTACGGGGAGAAGGCAGGAACGGGGTACTGATTGTGGATGATCAGCCATGATCACATTGAATGGCGGTGGTGGCTCGAATCATTCTCAATCAACACTGAAGGAGCTGCTCAGTTCAGTGACAGTGTCCTGCATGGGGTGGGAGTCGTTGTCCAGCAACGATGTTATCTTTGCCATCATCCTCCTCTCTCCCATCACCTGCACTGATTCGAGGGGGCAACCCAGGACAGAGCTGACCTCACTCACAAAGTGAGATACCTGGCAACGTCTCCCAAACCTGCCACCTCTACCTAAAAGGAGCTCACGCAAACACCACTCACTGCGGGGTACTGAGCCGCGACGGGCGATGGAAGGCCCCGCGGCCGAGCTCCTTCAGCTCCTTCAACAGTGACCTTCCATCCATCATGAGGGCGGAGTGAGGATGCTCGCCACAGATTAAACTGCGTTCAATTTTCCGTTTGCGAGGGAGTGAAGCAGTCTATCCTGCACTCGGCAAGGCCGAGGTAGCAATCAGGCATGGGCAAGAAGTGGCAGGTAACGTGGCCAGGTTTGTGCAAGTTACCATAACCATTGCCAAACCCACCGCCATCAATATTCAAGGAGTGAAAAGTGACCAGTTACCCCCAAATACCCAGAACAAAATATTTTTAGATAAGTTGCCATTCGTTGTAGAAACATAGAAACATAGAAAATAGGTGCAGGAGGAGGCCATTTGGTCCTTCGAGCACCGCCATTCATTGTGATCATGGCTGATCGTCCACAATCAGTAACCCATGCCTGCCTTCTCCCCATATCCCTTGATTCCACTAGCCCCTAGAGCTCTATCTAACTCTCTCTTAAATCCATCCAGATTTGACCTCCACTGCCCTCTGTGGCAGAGAATTCCACATGTATTGTATTGTTAGTTTTATTAATATTATTGTGATATATAAGATGGGCAAAAAGTCAGTCAACTAAATATTACACATTGATCTTCCCACTTAGTTTAAATCTCTGCTCCAGCCTAAGGCAAAAGCAGTAAAACTCACCAACTGTACGAAAATAACTGCAGATGCTGGTACAAATCGAAGGTATTTATTTCACAAAATGCTGGAGTAACTCAGCGGGTCAGGCAGCATCTCAGGAGAGAAGGAATGGGTGATGTTTCGGGTCGAGACCCTTCTTCAGACTGAAGGGTCTCAACCCGAAACGTCACCCATTCCTTCTGTCCTGAGATGCTGCCTGACCTGCTGAGTTACTCCAGCATTTTGTGAAATAAATACCTTCACCAACTGTTCAAGTATATGGTGTCATGTGAAATCAATCCTATTTGATCAATTTGCCTCTCACTCTTAGCAGCCACTTTCTCAATCTCATTTCCTTTCAATTTTTTAATGTGACACAACTAGTCGAGAAAGGAGGGCGAGAGAAATATTGGGTTATAGGACCAATTAGCTTGCCAACAGATGGGGGCAAAGTGCTGAGATAGACCAGCAAGTCAGGGTAACTGTCCCACAGAGGGAAGAATGAAACAATTAAGCTGCTTCAACGTGGGGTTTCACTGGATTGTGACTGTAAGAAATCTAATAGATTCTTTGAGAAGTAACAAGTCAGAAAGGAAAACCAGATGAAGGAGCAGTGACAGGGTGGGAAGAGGGGGGGAGAGAGGGGGGATAGAAGAGGGGGGAAGAGGAGGGGAGAGGGGGGAGAGGGGGGGAGAGGGAGGGAGAGGGGGGGAGAGGGGGAGAGGGGGGGAGAGGGGGGGAGAGGGGGGGAGGGGAGAGGGGGGGAGGGGTGGAGGGGGAGGGAGGGAGGGAGGGAGGGGAGAGGGGAAGGGGAGGGGGGAGAGGAGGGGAGAGGGGGGAGAGGGGGCTTTGGGAGAGGAGGGGGAGAGGGGGTAGAGGGGGGTATAGAGGGGAGAGGAGAGGGGGGGAGAGGGGGAGAGGGGGGAGAGGGGGTGAGGGGAGAGGGGAGGGGAGAGGGGGGGAGAGGAGAGGAGGGGAGAGGGGGGGGGAGGGGGGGAGAGGGGAGGGAAGGGGAGGGAGGGGGAGGGAGGCGGAGGGAGGGGGTGGGAGGGGGAATTTGTTCCTGGAAATGTTTTCAGACCTTTTAGAGATACAGCGTGGAAACAGGCTCTCCGCTCCAAACAGCGATCATCCCGTCCACTAGCACTATCCTACACACACTGGAGATAATGTACAATTTTACTGAAGTCAATTAATCTACAAACATGTACGTCTTTGGAGTGTGGTAGGAAACTGGAGCACCCGGGGAAAACCTATGTGGTCACAGGGAGAACTCTGTGCACACAGCACCCGTAGTCAGAATCAAACCCTGGTCTTGGGCTCTTTAAGGCAGTGAATAACTCTACCACTGCACCACTCTGCTGCCTGGGAGTTTTGGGAAAGAGGCAAGAGCAAAATATGGTACAAATTAATAACCGCACATTATTTTTCCAAAGTTCCAAATACATGAAACGGGAATTAAATTTCCGGTAGAATAACGTACTTCAGAATCAATTATGAATGGCAGTTATTGATCATAGCCAGTGAGCATTCAAGAGAAGCCTTGTGAACGGATAGTGTGTGGAATTCCTTTGTTTCTTGCCAACTCTATGTGGGGGAGTAGTGGAAGATTTAGCCACGTCACCAGCCTGCCCGAAACTAGCAGGACTTTCCGCCGACTGGTTAGCACGCAACAAAAGCTTTTCGCTGAACCTTGGCACGCGTGACAATAAACTGAAACTAAACTTAAGGGCCTGTCCCACGTAGGCAATTTTAAGGCGACTGCCGGCAACTAGGCTGTCGCCGAACGTTTACCGGGGTGTCGTGGGCGTGATCGTGAGGAGTCTTCAATGAATTGTAGCGGATCTCGGCGTGTTGCGGAGAAATTTTCCAGATAGAAATTTCTCGGCGACAGCTGGCTTGTCGCCAGGTATCGTAGCTTATTGCGGGCGCTGTCTGTCGCACGCTGTCCCCAGGTTCGCTAGGTTGTCGCAGATGCGTTTAGAAGCACGTAATATTAAATTAAGAAGAGGCATTTGAAGATACCAGAAGATAGTTTTGTTTAACCAATTTATTTACCGTCAGGACGTTTGACGGGTAGATTGGAGGAGACAGTTTGACGGTCAGGTAAGCGTGGGAATTTCGCGATGTTTCCGAAGACGGTGTAATCTCTTAGCCAGGTGCTAGTTTCACACAAAAAACGTAACTTGTATCGACCTGACTCGGCATTGTCGTGGTCATTGTCGTGGTCACTGTCGTGGTCATTGTCGTGGTCATTGTCGTAGGGTAAAAGAAAATTTCGGCGACCTGCTACGACTTTGACAGCCGCCAGCAGTCGCCTTAAAAATCGTGTAACTGGGACAGGCCCTTAAGAGACTCAAGATTAAGGGCAGGGTCTCAACATGTCTGGGTTTCTCCACATAACCTGGTGATCTCCAGGTTTCTACTATGATGCGGATTGTAATTTCAAGTCCCTAATGTTGCTTGGGCTTCCTTTCCTACCAAGGCATTTAGGAAATGTGGCCAGTTTTTTTAAAATCTAATTTATTTGTCCTTCCGAAAAATAGGCTATGGAAAGCACAATAAACTTTTTTTATGAGTTCTCTTGTTTCTCCTGATATGCATGTAACAGTAAAAGTTGCACAGCCTTGTCACTGTAAAAATATGGTATGTTCATTTGACCTGGTGAGTAGGATTTCTTTCCATTAGTCCGCAAAAGAAGAAAATAATCTCCCTCTCCCTCAGCAGAAAGTCAATAGACAATAGACAATAGGTGCAGGTGGAGGCCATTCGGCCCTTCGAGCCAGCACCGCCATTCAATGTGATCATGGCTGATCATTCTCAATCAGTACCCCGTCCCTGCCTTCTCCCCATACTCCCTGACTCCGCTATCCTTAAGAGCTCTATCCAGCTCTCTCTTGAATGCATTCAGAGAATTGGCCTCCACTGCCTTCTGAGGCAGAAAATTCCACAGATTCACAACTCTCTGACTGAAAAGGTTTTTCCTCATCTCAGTTCTAAATGGCCTACCCCTTATTCTTAAACTGTGGCCCCTTGTTCTGGACTCCCCCAACATTGGGAACATGTTTCCTGCCTCTAACGTGTCCAACCCCTTAATAATAAAGTCGTGTGTCACATCCATCAAGGCACTTAATCCCTTCCCCAATGATAGACATGTTTTTGTGATCATTGCTATGAAGTAAGAGGTTACAACATGTTGGCTTCATTTCTTGGTATGATCTCAGACAGACTGAAGAAGGGTCTCGACCCGAAACGTCGCCCATTCCTTCTCTCCTGAGATGCTGCCTGACCTGCTGAGTTACTCCAGCATTTTGTGAATAAATACCTTCAGTCTGAAGAAGGGTCTCGACCCGAAACGTCACCCATTCCTTCTCTCCTAGATGCTGCCTGACCCGCTGAGTTACTCCAGCATTTTGTGATACTTATATGGATAGGGTAGGTTTAGGGCAAAATGGGCCAAAAGTAGGCAGGCGGGATTAGTTGCCATGGGAAAGCTGGCCTGTAAAGTTAAGGTTGCTATAGGAACCAGGATATGTTGTCAGAATTGAGGTGAACGACCCTTTGTTTATTAATAATAATAATAATAATAATAAGCATTTATTTTATATAGCGCTTTACCAGGTGCTCAAAGCGCTTTACAAACTATCCTGACGGAGAAGCGGCGAACAAACAGCGCCAGCGTCCTCTCACGTCAGGGTCCGGCAGTAGACAACAAAAAGCACAGATACAATTTTAACACAAACAGCCATCACAGTGATTGCTCCAGGCACACCCTCACTGTGATGGAAGGCAAAGAAAAGTCTTATCTCCTCCTCATTCTTCTCCCGTGGTGCCACGAAGTGATCGAGGCTCCCGACTTTTGAAGCCCCCACCGGGCGATGGAAAGTCCCAGGGCCGAGCCGAGCCGAGCAGGCCGATGAAGGTCCTGAGCCCCCACTGGGCGATGGAAAGTGCCGCGGCCAGGCCACGCAGGGTGATGAGGGGCCTGTGGGCGGGTCGATCGTACCTCGCGCTTTCGCATACCTTCTCTCCCTTTAGCATCCAAATTTATTTTCTTTTAAAGGCAAGCGAATCCATACAGCGATCTCTGCCCAAAGTGTCATCTTAACACAAAGCTGCCAACCTTGCTGCATAGGCTGGGTGACTGCTTAGCAAGTTAACCTGACTCGTGTCATTTGTAAAACCGTAAATTAGCATTTTAATTTATAGCACAGTTTGGTATCGACAAAGTGAGAAAGCTGACAATCATTTCGTGCCATTTCAGTTCAAGTGCACACCTGGTTCACATAGACACTTTTTTTATTGCCGCTACATTGTCATGTTGTATTAACTTTAGGAGGGTGGGAGGTCAACACTTTACGTTTTGTCAATCGCCTTGAAATGCATTAAGGGCGCTGCATATAAAACACACATAGCTGCTGCAGACACTGGAAGCCGATAGCATGTGTAACCGAGTTACAGCCCATAGACCTCGGCATTTAGCTTTACACGCAGTGCACCCATAGAGTGCTTTTTGTTCCAACGATAAAACGGGGGAGGGGGGGATGTACAATGTCATGTACAATGGTCATATACAATGGTCATGTACAATGGTCATGTACAATGGTCATGTACAATGGTCATGTACAATGGTCATGTACAATGGTCATGTACGGGTCATTTACAATGGTCATGTACAATGGTCATGTACAATGGTCATATACAATGGCCATGTACAATGTCATATACAATGGTCATGTACAATGGTCATGTACAATGGTCATGTACAATGTCATGTATAATGGTCATGTACAATGGTCATGTACAATGGTCATGGACAATGTCATGTACAATGGTCATGTACAATGGTCATGTACAATGTCATGTACAATGGTCATGTACAATGTCTTGTACAATGGTCATGTACAATGTCTTGTACAATGGTCATGTACAATGTCATGTACAATGGTCATGTACAATGTCATGTACAATGGTCATGTACAATGTCATGTACAATGGTTATGTACAATGGTCATATACAATGGTCATGTACAATGGTCATGTACGGGTCATATACAATGGTCATGTACAATGGTCATGTACAATGGTCATGTACAATGGTCATGTACAATGGTCATGTACAATGGTCATGAACAATGGTCATGTACAATGTCATGTACTATGGTCATGTACAATGTCATGTATAATGGTCATGTACAATGGTCATGAACAATGGTCATGGACAATGAAACACACATAGCTGCTGTCGACACTGGAAGCCGATAGCATGTGTAACCGAGTTACAGCCCATAGACCTCGGCATTTAGCTTTTCACGTGGTGCACCCATAGAGTGCTTTTTGTTCCAACGATAAAACGGGGGAGTGGGGGATGTACAATGTCATGTACAATGGTCATGTACAATGTCATGTACAATGGTCATGTACAATGTCATGTACAATGGTCATGTACAATGTCATGTACAATGGTCATGTACAATGGTCATATACAATGGCCATGTACAATGTCATATACAATGGTCATGTACAATGTCATGTACAATGGTCATGTACAATGTCATGTACAATGGTCATGTACAATGTCATGTACAATGGTCATGTACAATGTCATGTACAATGGTTATGTACAATGTCATGTACAATGGTCATGTACAATGTCATGTACAATGGTCATGTACAATGTCATGTACAATGGTCATGTACAATGTCATGTACAATGGTTATGTACAATGGTCATATACAATGGTCATGTACAATGGTCATGTACGGGTCATATACAATGGTCATGTACAATGGTCATGTACAATGGTCATGTACAATGGTCATGTACAATGGTCATGTACAATGGTCATATACAATGGTCATGTATGGGTCATATACAATGGTCATGTACAATGTTTGACTGCCATCCAGTCAAAAGCTCCACACGTCTCCTTAACCAAACGGAGTCTATTTAGTATTTTCTCAGGCTATAAAGTTAATTTACTTTGCATGCACACTCCCTTCAAATTCAGGCAGTGAGCCCCCCCCCCACACCCCCCCCCCCCACCTCTCCCTCCCCCCCACCTCTCCCTCCCCCCCACCTCTCCCTCCCCCCTCCTCCCCCAACAGGTTGGATCAAAAGTGCAGCCTTACCTAATTGCTGCAGAATGGAGCCATCCCAGCGTTGAAGTCACACTGGGTTTTGCAGCAAGTGCTTGGTGGAGCCACACTCTTGAGGCACCGCGGTCATCCGAGGACACGGCTCGCCAGTCTGTCGAGGGACGCACTCAGTTCCATTCAAATCGGCTTTGAAAAGAAAAGGGAGCTGACAACACAGCACTTCTTATTTACGGTTTTGGCACCGGGTGGATTGACCCGATTTTAACCATGCCTTCATCTCCAGTTGAGCATATTATATCTATTATTACAACGAGGACAGAGAATCTGGTTTGCACTCGATTGCCACATAGGCTGGGCGACTGCTTAGCAAGTTAACCTGACTCGTGTCGTCTGTAAAACGGTAAATTAGTGTTTTAATTCATAGCACAGTTTGGTATCGACAAAGTGAGAAAGCTGACAATGACTTCGTGCCATTTCAGTTCAAGTGCACACCTGGTTCACATAGACACTTTTTTATTGCCGCTACTTTGTCATGTTGTATTAACTTTAGGAGGGTGGGGGAGGGGGGGGTCGACACGTTACGTTTTGTCAATCGCCTTGAAATGCATTAAGCGCGCTGCATATAAAACACACATAGCTGCTGCAGACACTGGAAGCCGATAGCATGTGTGACCGAGTTACAGCCCATAGACCTCGGCGTTTAGCTTTACACACAGTGCACCCATAGAGTGCTTTTTGTTCCAATGATAAAACGGGGGAGGGGGGATGTACAATGTCATGTACACTGGTCATGTACAATGGTCATGTAGAATGGTCATATACAATGGTCATATACAATGGCCATGTACAATGTCATATACAATGGTCATGTACAATGGTCATATACAATGGTCATGTAGAATGGTCATATACAATGGTCATGTACAATGGTCATGTACAATGGTCATGTACAATGGTCATGTACAATGGTCATGTACAATGTCATGTACAATGGTCATATACAATGGTCATGTACAATGGTCATATACAATGGTCATGTACAATGGTCATGTACAATGTCATGTACAATGGTCATGTACACTGGTCATGTAGAATGGTCATGTACAATGTCATGTACAATGGTCATGTACAATGTCATGTACAATGGTCATGTACAATGTCATGTACAATGGTCAAGTACAATGTCATGTACAATGTCATGTACAATGGTCATGTACAATTTCATGTACAATGGTCAAGTACAATGTCATGTACAATGGTCATGTACGGGTCATATACAATGGTCATGTACAATGTTTGACTGCTGTCCAGTCAAAAGTTCCACACGTCTCCTTAACCAAACGGAGTCTATTTAGTATTTTCTCAGGCTATAAAGTTAATTTACTTTGCATGCACACTCCCTTCAAATTCAGGCAGTGAGACCCCCCCACACCCCCCCCCCCCCCCCCCCCACCTCTCCCTCCCCCCTCCTCCCCCAACAGATTGGATCAAAAGTGCAGCCTTACCTAATTGCTGCAGAATGGAGCCATCCCAGCGTTGAAATCACACTGGGTTTTGCAGCAAGTGCTTGGTGGAGCCACACTCTTGAGGCACCTCGGTCATCCGAGGACACGGCTCGCCAGTCTGTCAAGGGACGCACTCAGTTCCATTCAAATCGGCTTTGAAAAGATTAGGGAGCTGACAACACAGCACTTCTTATTTACGGTTTTGGCACCGGGTGGATTGACCCGATTTCATCTCCATTTGAGCATATTATATCTATTATTACAACGATTGCAGGTGCAAGCTTGTGGAGATTGGTGATGTGAAACATGCACTGTGCAATGCTCCAATATGCCGTCTATATACTAAAACTCTTGTTTGTTTGTTTGTTTGTTTGTTTGTTTGTTTGTTTGTTCCTGAACTACAGCCAAAATGGTACACGGTAGCGCGACAATTTTAGGCCCACCTTACTCGCCGTCGTCCCTTTGGTGCTAATGGTGCTAAAGTTTCATTGAAATCGGCGTTACATTTTGAAAGTTATTCACATTTTAAAGTTTCAATCTATCTCCTAGGGAGGGAGGGGGAGGGAGGATAAGGGGGGGTTGAGGGAGATGGTGGGGGGAGGGGAAGGGGGGAGGAGAGGGGGTGGAGGGAGGGATGGAGAGGGAAGAGGGCGGCACGGTGGCGCAGCGGTAGAGTTGCTGCCTTACAGCAAATGCAGCGCCAGAGACTCAGGTTCGATCCTGACTACGGGCGCCGTCTGTACGGAGTTTGTACGTTCTCCCCGTGACCTGCGTGGGTTTTCTCCGAGATCTTCGGTTTCCTCCCACACTCCAAAGACGTACAGGTACGTAGGTTAATTGGCTTGGTAAATGTAAAAATTGTCTGTAGTGTGTGTAGGATAGTGTTAATATGCGGGGATCGCTGGGCGTCGCGGATCCGGTGGGCCGAAGGGCCTGTTTCTGCGCTGTATCTCTAAATCTAAATCTTTTAAAAAAGTGGGAGGGAGGGGGAGAGGAGTGGGAGGGGAGGAGGGGAGGAGGGGGGGGGGGGGGGAGGGAGGGAGGGGGGGAGTGGGGGAGGAGAGGGTGCTGCACCAATGCGGGAGTGGTTTGGGCCCAAAGGTCCCACTTGGTCTAGTGCTCTATATATGTCAAACACTTTATACGGCAATCCCACGTGTACCACACATTATACAGGAAACATCCATTGTTTTCTGTGTTTCGGATATTCTCAGATGAGAACCCCTCCTTGGAATTTTTTTGAACATTTGAAATTCAGTGTTTCAATTTGTCCCTGATATTAGATACAACCTGTAAGGTTAGCAATGGACACAAAGACCTTTTCAAATGACCTCTTCTGTTGGCTCACAATTTGTTTGTGAGCCAAACAATTTGTTTGTTAGATCCTCCTTGTTTTTGGAAGGTGGAGAACAATGGGCGGCACGGTAGCACAGCGGTAGAGTTGCTGCTTTACAGCGAACGCAGCGCCGGAGACTCAGGTTCGATCCTGACTACGGGTGCTGCACTGTAAGTAGTTTGTACGTTCTCCCCGTGACCTGCGTGGGTTTTCTCCGAGATCTTCGGTTTCCTCCCACACTCCAAAGACGTACAGGTATGTAGGTTAATTGGCTGGGTAAATGTAAAAATTGTCCCTAGTGGGTGTAGGATAGTGTTAATGTACGGGGATCGCTGGGCGGCACGGACTTGGTGGGCCGAAAAGGCCTGTTTCCGGCTGTATATATATGATATGATGATAATATTAAACAGGAATCTTATCTGTCAAATGGATGTATTAGACAGCAATGAAACTGCTCACTACGCACTGTAAGAAGCAAGCAATGCCAAGCTTGCAATAGAACTTAATAGTTTGCAAATGTTAGATTATAAAACATATAATACATATATAATAAAAAATATATATTATATATATATAATAAAATATATATATAATATATAATGTATAGTCATATGTTGAAGGACTGGAGCGACTAGGCTTGTATACACTGGAGTTTAGAAGGATGAGAGGAGATCTTATTGAAACGTATAAGATTATTAAGGGGTTGGACACGTGAGAGGCAGGAAACATGTTCCCAATGTTGGGGGAGTCCAGAACAAGGGGCCACAGTTTAAGAATAAGGGGTAGGCCATTTAGAACGGAGATGAGGAAAAACCTTTTTCAGTCAGAGAGTTGTGAATCTGTGGAATTCTCTGCCTCAGAAGGCAGTGGAGGCCAATTCAGTGGAGGCCAATTCACTGGATGAATTTCAAAGGGAGTTAGATAAAGCTCTAGAGGCTATTGGAATCAAGGGATTATGGAGAGAAGGCAGGCATAGATTACTGATTGTGGATGATCAGCCATGATCACAATGAATGGTGGTGCTGGCTCGAAGGGCCAAATGGCCTCCTCCTGCACCTATTTTCTATGTTTCTATGCTGACCTGCTGAGTTATTCCAGCATTTTGTGTCTATCTTTGGTTTAAACCAGCATCTGTAGTTCCTTCCTACACATATATTTCTTTAGAGATTGGAAATGCTCTCATTGTTTCGATAGATTGGCAAACTTTTTCAAAATGGTGATTTTGACGAAGGAAAATAAAAATATTCATGGAGTTTAAAGAAAATCTGTCATTCAGGTGTGCACTGAAACAAAGCACACAAAGTAATCGTGTTTGCTTTTAAATGCTTAAACTTTCTTGTGAAGCTGGCCCTTGCAACAAAGCCTTTAGGTGGATAAAGCTGCCTTTGAATATCTTATGTACCATATCAGAATTAGAGAAGTCTTTGAAAATTAAAAAAAATATCGCAGATGGTGGAAATCCAAAATAAAAACACAGATTCCTGGGAATATTCAATAGATCAGTCGGCATCTAAGAAAAGACAACAGAGTCAACATCTGTGATCTGCAACATTAACTCTTTATTTGCAAATATGCTGGTCGACCTGCGAAGTGTTTCCAGGATAGAGCAGGAAGGAAGTACAGATGCTGATTTCCACCGAAGATAGACACAGAATGCTGGCGTAACTCAGCGGGACAGGCAGCATCTCTGGATAGAAAGAATGGGTGACATTTCGGGTCGAGAGCCTTCTTCAGACCCTGAAAGAAAGTCTGAAGAAGGGCCTCGACACCAAACGTCACCCGAGTGTTTCCAGCATTTTCAGTTTCCAGTAGCGAAGATCTAACGAAGATAAACGTAAGACACAATGGTTCGGTTTTGTCCGATGAGTTGAAGTGGCCTGGAAGAGTGCCATTTTTCTCTCTCTCTATGGATATATCAGCCCTTTATTTTTTGAGTGAGATCCCATACTTTTCTGTCTGTCTTCGGTTTAAACCAGCACCTGCAGTTCCTTCTTACACATACTTTTTATAATTGGCTGCAAAAATGTTCTTCTATTTGTTCAGTTAGATTTCACCTTGATTTTGTTGTTCGCTCATATAATATTTGCACCGTGACCAAATGCTTGTCCATCTCAATAGACAATAGACAATAGACAATAGGTGCAGGAGGAGGCCATTTGGCCCTTCGAGCCAGCACCGCCATTCAATTTGATCATGGCTGATCATTCTCAATCACTACCCCGTTCCTGCCCTCTCCCCATACCCCCATCTCCTAATTTTTCCACCATTTATTCTTGTGCCGTGTCACACACCTTTTACTTGCTCTCCCTCTTTGCATTTGCAACTCAGGGTTAGTGCCATGTTTTTTTGCATTATTTGAATGTACTAAAAGCTGTCGTTTCTTGCCGAATGTAACCCATTGCTTTCCACTTCATGCATACATCTTGGGTCTGAGGTTTGGCGCCATTTATGTTGCTCTGTTTTACCTTTCTACAATGGGCAGTGTTGGTAATGAAAATGTTGAGATTTTAAAAATTAATTTGAAAGCTTGAGGAAAAATTCCGAGCACAGTCACAGAATGTTAGGGGTGCTAGTGCAGTCCATCATCACTCCTGATGCAGATTGCAGGAAATAATAAAGGCAAAACAATAATCTGCCGGGGGGAAAGTCGGTGTTTTGGAGCTGCATCTAGTCAGAGGAGAGTCTAGAGATATGGAAGGGTAAGGTGTGAAAATGACAGATCAAAGCAGACGGTGAGAAGGAAATGTGGAATGGTTCATTGTTCGCTGGGGGGGGAATGGTGACAACGAGGCATACAATCAGTGATATTTTATCTGATCCATACCCTTAACATTAGTGCGGGGTATTAGTATGAAGCAGGCTCAGCTAGACAGAGAGAGTAGCAAAGAGAGAGAGAGGAGCAAATAAAAGGGAAGCTGAATATCAATGAGATTGTTTCTACTTTCAAAAGTAGGGATCAATGGATATGGGGAGAAGGCAGCCACGGGTTACTGATTGTGGACGATCAGCCACGATCACAATGAATGGTGGCGCTGGCTCGAAGGGCCAAATGGCCTCCTCCTGCACCTATGTTTCTATTAAGTAGTATAAGAAAATAACTGCAGATGCTGGTACAAATCGATTTATTCACAAAATGCTGGAGTAACTCAGCAGGTCAGGCAGCATCTCGGGAGAGAAGGAATGGGTGACGTTTCGGGTCGAGACCCTTCTTCAGACTTTGCAAGTCCCAAGGAAGCAGATGTGGCTGTGGTAGCGAGTCTGGGTCAAGATGTGGTCGTAGAGTAGGAGGGCAGGAGAAATCACAGAGGGGGAGCAGCGAGAGAGCATGTTGCTAAACTCTCGTCGAAGAGAGGAGGAGAACTTCTTCAAAGTGGACATACCTCGAAGAGAAATCGCAGTGGAGCAACCAGTAATGTTTCTATTAAAACTTGAAGACAGCAGGAGGGCAGCCATCTTGCTGAAAGCAAGGATCTGCTTAAAAAAAACTTCTAAAAATCAGCAGGAAGAGGTAGCCTAATATTCTTTGAGTGTCGCTGATTGTGGAGGTGGGGCATTAGTGTGAAGCAGGCCGCTGATGGGCTCAGCGAGAGATCGTAGCAAATAAAGAGAAAGCAAGTTCCCGCGGAGTGGCCTGTTGGGAGTGGCCATGTTGAGGCTTAAGTGCCGTGTTGAGGAAAATGCAACTTGAGGCTTTGATTCAAGAGGCTTTGGTTCAAGCTGGCTCGAAGGGCCGAATGGCCTCCTCCTGCACCTATTTTACTATGTTTTCAATGCTTGCTAAGAGGCTTCGGCGGGAAAGGCGAGAGGAGAGAAGGCCTCACGTACTCCACGCGCATGGTGCTATCCTCAGCTGACCACTCGGTTACCTCTTCCCTGGGTTACCCCTCCCACCTGCTCTCCCACATGCTTCCAACTGCCCATCATCCCCCTCCCACTTCTCATCCTCCATCGCACCCCCCTTTCACACTGCCGCATATTAGCAATCTTTCCTGTTCCCTCTCAGTCCTGAGGCAGAGTTTTGAGCTGAAATATCTATATAATAAAACTCTCGTTTGTTTGTTTGTTTGTTCCTGAACTACAGCCAGAACGGTACACGATAGTGCGACAATTTTAGGCCCACCTTACTCACCGTCACCCCTTTGGTGCTAATGGAAGACGTTTCATTGAAATTGGTGTTATATTTTTATTCACATTTTAAACTTTAAATTTATTTCCTAGGGAGGGAGGGGGAGGGGAAGGGGGAGGGGGAGGGGGAGGGTAAGGGGGGAGGGGAAGGGGGGAGGAGGGGAGGGGAAGGAGAGGGCGGAGGAAGGGGGAGTGAGGGGGAGGAGGGAAGGGGGAGGAAGGAAGGGGGAGGGGGAAGGGGAGGGGGAGGTGAGGGCAGAGGAGGGGGTGAGGAGGAGGAGGGAAGGGGAGGAGGGAAGGGGGAGGGGGGAAGGGGGTGAGAGGGGAGGGGGTGGGGAAGGGAGGGGGAGGGGGAGGGGAGGGGGGAGGAGAGGGTGCTGCACCAATGCAGGAGAGGTTTGGGCCCAACTTTATACACTCTCTCCGTAACCACGTGGGTTTGCTCCCACACTACAAAGAACTACAGGTTTGCAGGTTAATTTACTTCTGTAAATTGTAAATTGTCCATATTGTGTGGGATGGTCCTCGTGTGTGGGGTGATCACTGTTCTGCGCGGACTTGGTGGACCGAAGTGCCTGTTTCCACGCTGTATTTCTAAAGTTTGAAGTCTAATGCAGGCTGAGATATATGACAGGGCTCAATGTTTGCACAGCTGCTGTATAAGCTGCATATGGCAGATGTCTGAATTTACCTGGCACCAAAGTTTTCATGGCACCAGTCTAAACAGGTTGCATGACAATCTGAGCCTGCATGACAATAATCTGATCTAGGGTTGCCAACTGTCTCGTATTAGCCGGGACATCCGGTATTTTGGGCTAAATTGGTTTGTCCCATACGGGACCGCCCTTGTCCCTTATTAGGCCCGGGGGATGCTGTAGGCCCGGACACTGTAGGCCCGGACACTGTGGGCCCGGACACTGTAGGCCCAGACACTGTAGGCCCGGGGGCTGCTGTAGGCCCGGACACTGTAGGCTAACGGAGTGTGTTCGGGGAGCGGGGCCGAGTGTGTTCGCCTCATGGAGGTTGCTTAGCAACCCGCCTCCCGGCCCGGGGCGGCCGCCATTAGTGGTGCGGGAGCACGTGGCCACTGACTGGGTGAGGTCACGTGGGGCGTGGGGCGGTGACGTCACCTTGTCCCTTATTTGGGAGTGAGAAAGTTGGCAACCCTAGTCTGATCTTACCAAACAACTGTCTAAGTTTGCATGACGGCAGTTTCAGCTCACATGGCAATCATATAACTGCATGATTGAGGTCTGGGTCTGCATAAACTCTGGGTCTGCATGGGTCTAAATCAGTATGGTTGAGTTTGAATTTGATCCATTCACACAGATATGTATGCATGTAAAAATGTAATTTTATTCATTCATTAATTAGATGCACAGAGTCTCTTGCCCAGAGTCGGTGAATCGAGGACCAGAGGACATAGGTTAAAGGTGAAGGGGAAAAGATTTAATAGGAATCTGAGGGGTAACTTTTTCACACAGAGGGTGGTGGGTGTATGGAACGAGCTGCCAGAGGAGGTAGTTGAGGCTGGGACTATCCCAAAGCTTAAGCAACAGTTAGACAGGTACATGGATAGGACAGGTTTGGAGGGATATTGGCCAAACGCAGACAGGTGGGACTAATGTAGTTGGGACATGTTGGTCGGTGTGGGCAAATTGGGCTGAAGGGCCTGTTTCCTTGCTGTATAACTCTATGACTGTAATTGTGATCCCGATACTGACACATGCCTCCACATTGATTCTTACTGACTGCATAACTCCCCCCCTCACCCACCCTCACCCCCCATCTCCCCCCTCTCCCCCCCCTCCCACTCCTCCCCCCTCCCACCCTTCCTCCCCCTCCCCCCCACTCCATCGCCCTCAACCCCCCTTATCCCTCCCTCCCCCCTCCCTCCCTAGGAGATAGATTTAAACTTTAAAATGTGAATAACTTAAAAAATATAACACCGATTTCAAAGAAACTTCTTGCATTAGCACCAAAGGGACGACGGTGAGTAAGGTGGGCCTGAAATTGTCGTGCTATCGTGTACCGTTTTGGCTGTAGTTCAGGAACAAACAAACAAACAAACGAGAGTTTTAGTATACGGTTGATAAAGTTTTAAAAATCCAGCTTTCTCCGGCATGGCAAACCTTATTGTTAAGTGTAAGACGGCACGAAATGGTCATAAATCTGAGTCCTGGTGGAAACTAGACTGCTACAATACTCCCTGGCAGTAATCCTCCAATACATATGGACATAATTTGCTCAGTAAATTCTGGGGACTCTCCAGAATGTTGAAGGAATCTGCATCTAGTTCTTGATGACCAAGCAAAGCATAATTTAAAATGATTGAGATCTTTAAGGAATTACCAAGGAAATAATTTTCTATCAATTGAGAACTTGTCTTTACTCCGTTCCAGTTGTTAGTTTAAAATAAGCTCACATACTGCACCCCTTTGTTTTCAAACATATCTTCACGACGGGTAAAACAGTTTCGACCACCTGATTCGGGCACAATGAAACGTTGCAGCAGAACTAGCATGAGTAGCCTAGTTTAGTTTGGAGATACAGCGCGGAAACAGGCCCTTCAGCCCACCGAGTCCGTGCCGACCAGCGACCCCTGCACATTAACACTATCCTACACACACTAGGGGACAATTTACAATTACACCGAGCCGATTAACCCACAAACCTGTACGTCTTTGGAGTGTGGGAGGAAACTGGAGCACCTGGAGAAAACCCACGCGGTCGTGGGGAGAACGCACAAACTCCATACAGGCAGCACCTGTAGTCAGGATCGAACCTGGGTCTCTGGCGCTGTAAGGCAGCAACTCTACCGCTGCACCACCATGCCACCAGAGTAGCACCAAGTAATTTGATAAATGCGTGCACTTATTTTGACAAATAGCACTGATAGCTGAGCAGAGCATGTATGATAAGACCAGGGAGATAGAACCATGATAATCACTTCTGGAATCAGTGGTGTTATTTGGCAAAGGAACAAGTGTTTGTGGATTGGGATGCACACATCAATCTTTGATGATGTATTTATTAGCTGTGTTTTGGTTTGCTATTATTTCTGTAAATCAGACCTAACTGCTTCCGACCAGCAAAATTGGTGTGTGTGTTTTTGTGGAGAAGAGTGTTCCTTTATAAAGAAATCCTTGGTTTAGCAAGATGCATTTTGCAATTAGTTGTCCATGTTCATATTTCACAATATCTTTCAGAAATACTTATTAAAATCTCCTGAGACTCCCCAATGTGTTACTAGCAATGTGTCTCCAGCATTGCTACTAGTTCAGAATTTTCTGTAACTCACATATCAATAGACAATACACAATTGGTGCAGGAGGAGGCCATTCGGCCCTTTGAGCCAGCACCGCCATTCAATGTGATCATGGCTAATCATCCACAATCAGTACCCCGATCCTGCCTTCTCCCCATACCCCCTGACTCCACTATCATTAAGAGCTGTATCTATCTCTCTCTTGAAAGCATCCAGAGAATTGGCCTCCACTGCCTTCTGAGGCAGAGAATTCCACAGATTCACAACTCTCTGACTGAAAAAGTTTTTCCTCATCTCAGTTCTAAATGGCCTACCCCATATTCTTAAACTGTGGTCCCTGGTTCTGGACTTCCCCAACGTTGGGAACATGTTTCCTGCCTCTAGCGTGTCCAATCCCTTAATAATCTTATATGTTTCAATAAGATCCCCTCTCATCCTTCTAAGTTCCAGTGTATGCAAGCCTAATCGCTCCAGTCTTTCAACATCCTGTCTTCCTTTCTCAGGAAGAATGTTCCCGATGTTGGGGGAGTCCAGAACCAGGGGTCGCAGTTTAAGAATACAATTAGGACTGAGATGAGGAAAAACTTTTTCACCCAGTGAGTTGTGAATCTGTGGAATTCTCTGCCACAGAGGGCAGTGGAGGCCAATTCACTGGATGTTTTCAAGAGAGAGTTAGATAGAGCTCTTGGGGCTAATGGAATCAAGGGATATGGGGAAAAGGCGGGAACGGGGTACTGAATTAGGACGATCATCCATGATCATATTGAATGGCGGTGCTTGCTCGAAGGGCCGAATGGCCTAATTGTGCACCTAATTTCTATGTTTCTATGTTTCTGTTTCTCAATCCTTGTAATCCTCCCACATTCTCTCCTTCCACTTCCCCATTCACCCTTTCCTAATTTCTCCCTCCACCACCACTGTGCCACATTACCCCTGTTTATTCCCCTTCCCACTTGGAATACAATTAGGATTGAATTGCGGAGTAGACTTAATGGGCTGAATTGCTTAATTCTCCTCCTATCACTTATGAACTTATGACCTTACGATTGGGCAGATGAAAGCACGGGGAGAGGGGAGATTTTGAACAACAGCTGTGGTTTCACCTTTTCTCCCGTCACTATCTTGACGAGGCAGAGGTTTATCTGCACTAGTTCCAATTTGGTATTTGGAACATATTTGGTCTCCAAATTTGAAGAAGGATATTCTTGCTATTGAGGGCGCGCAGTGTAGGTTTACTAGGTTAATTCCCGGAATGGCGGGACTGTCATATGTTGAAAGACTGGAGCGACTGGGCTTGTATACACTGGAATTTAGAAGGATGTGCGGAGATCTTATCGAAACGTATAAGATTATTAAGGGGTTGGACACGTTAGAGGCAGGAAACATGTTCCCAATGTTGGGGGAGTCCAGAACAAGGGGCCACAGTTTAAGAATAAGGGGTGGGCCATTTAGAACTGAGATGAGGAAAACCTTTTTCAGTCAGAGAGTTGTGAATCTGTGGAATTCTCTGCCTCAGAAGGCAGTGGAGGCCAAATCTTTGAATGCATTCAAGAGAGAGCTAGATAGAGCTCTTAAGGATAGCAGAGTCAGGGTGTATGGGGAGAAGGCAGGAACGGGGGTACTGATTGAGAATGATCAGCCATGATCATTTTGAATGGCGGTGCTGGCTCGAAGGGCCGAATGGCCTCCTCCTGCACCTATTGTCTATTGTCTATTGTCTATTGTCTATTCTCTATACATGCTCCCCCTTGGCCAAATCATTCAAAGGCACGGCATTTCTTTCCACTGCTATGCCGATGACACTCAGCTTTACCTCCCCCTGAAACCCAACAACCAGTCAAATTTAAACAGCCTCTCACAGTGCCTTGAGGACATAAAATGTTGGATGGCACAGAACTTCCTCCAATTAAATGAGAGCAAGTCTGAGGTCATCCTATTTGCCCCCCCCCCCCCGACTCCATCAAATCGATAACAGGCAGTCTTGGAAGTCTATCCTGCCTAGTCAAACCGCATGTCAAAAACCTCGGCATGATATTTGACTCTGCATTAAAATTTGATAAGCAAGTCAACGCTGTGGTAAAAGCCAGCTTCTTCCAACTTCGAACCATAGCTAAAATCAAACCTTTCCTCCAATTCTCAGCCTTAAAAATATCTACTGATGGCACATCAATGCTTAGTTTAGTTTCAGTTTTAGAACGTGGAAAGAGGGCCTTTTGGCCCACCAAGTCCGCGCCGACCAACGATCCCCACACATTAACACTATCCTACACCCACTAGGGGCAATTTTTACTTTTACCAAGCCAATTAACCTACATACCTGTGCGTCTTTGGAGTGTGGGAGGAAACCGAAGATCTTGGGGAAAACCCACGCAGGTCACGGGGAGAACGTACAGACAGCACCGGTAGTCGGGATCGAACCTGGGTCTCCGGCGCTGCAAGCACTGTAAGGCAGCAACTCTACCGCTGCGCCACCGTGACCACAGTGCGCCACCGTACCGCCCCGTCTTTTTTATATTACAGCATTTGGGATGTCCCGTGAACATGCAAAGTGATTTTTTTTATGAAAGGCATGGTTGTCATGGATTGATGGAGGGAAAGCTTTTCTGTTGCAAGGAGACTTCAGTGAGAGACACAGTCAGAATTTCCCTTGTGGGAAGTGAAAGAAATCTCTTGTAATCATCTTTTTCTGACCAAGGGGGGAAGGCCATAGATAGAGCTGAAAGGAAGCATGCAGGTACAGCAGGCAGTGAAGAAAGCCAATGGAATGTTGGCCTTCATAACAAGAGGAGTTGAGTATAGGAGCAAAGAGGTCCTTCTACAGTTATACAGGGCCCTGGTGAGACCGCACCTGGAGTACTGTGTGCAGTTTTGGTCTCCAAATTTGAGGAAGGATATTCTTGCTATTGAGGGCGTGCATCGTAGGTTTACCAGGTTAATTCCCGGAATGGCGGGACTGTCGTTGAAAGACTGGAGCGACTGTCGTTGAAAGACTGGAACGACTAGGCTTGTATACACTGGAATTTAGAAGGATGAGAGGTGATCTTATCGAAACGTATAAGATTATTAAGGGGTTGGACACGTTAGAGGCAGGAAACATGTTCCCAATGTTGCGGGAGTCCAGAACCAGGGGCCAAAGTTTAAGAATAAGGGGTAGGCCATTTAGAACAGAGATGAGGAAAAACTTTTTCAGTCAGAGAGTTGTGAATCTGTGGAATTCTCTGCCTCAGAAGGCAGTGGAGGCCAATTCTCTGAATGCATTCAAGAGAGAGCTAGATAGAGCTCTTAAGGATAGCGGAGTCAGGGGGTATGGGGAGAAGGCAGGAACGGGGTACTGATTGTGGATGATCAGCCATGATCATATTGAATGGTGGTGGTGGCTCGAAGGGCCGAATGGCCTCCTCCTGCATCTGGTGTCTGTTGTAACAATTGAGCCATCTGCTACACGATCAGAGAATAACGTTCAGTGCGTTCGGTAAAGCCAGCTTGTGTCGGCCCTTCCCCTGACGTTCCCAACCTCCCTTCCCCCCCCCCCCCCAGGTGCTGGACGGAGGGGGGGTCGCGAGCAGCCCCCGGCGGGAGCGGTCCCCGGACCCCCGGAGACGGGACGGAGCGGCCAGGAGGGGTGGCCCCCACGAGCGGGCACAATCGGCAGACCCGGACCGGTCGACACGGGGTTGGACACGTGAGAGGCAGGAAACATGTTCCCAATGTTGGGGGTGTCCAGAACCAAGGGCCACAGTTTAAGAATAAGGGGTAGGCCATTTAGAACGGAGATGAGGAAAAACTTTTTCAGTCAGAGAGTTGTGAATCTGTGGAATTCTCTGCCTCAGAAGGCAGTGGAGGCCAATTCTCCGAATGCATTCAAGAGAGAACTAGATAGAGCTCTTAAGGATAGCGGAGCCAGGGGGTATGGGGAGAAGGCAGGAACGGGGTACTGATTGAGAATGATCAGCCATGATCACATTGAATGGTGGTGCTGGCTCGAGGGGGACGAATGGCCTCCTCCTGCACCTATTGTCTATTGTCTATTGTCTACTGTTACTCCAGCATTTTGTGCCTATCTTCGGTTTAAACCGGCATCTGCAGTTCTTTCCTGCACGCATCAGCCTTGTTGGCTTTAAGTTGGAAGATTCTAAGGTCATGGGAAGCAGCAAGATAAATTTCTACCTTCACTCTGAAGCCAAGCACTAGTACATCAGAAATCTCCCACACATAAGGAAGTCACTTCACCAGGATGAACAATCTCCTCAATGACCCAGCTGAGACGCCAACAAAAATTAATGTCAACATTTGGAAATGGGAATTACCTCTATCCCATAATAAAGGCCTCGGCCAAGATTAACAAAACAAAGTGTACCATACTTAAGGACAAAAGGCAGGATATGGGAGCATGCAGCAGAGGAATAAGTGTGAATCAACTGTAAAAGTAACAAGAAAAACAGAATTCCTTCAAGAGATTTGGGAAATCATTTTTCCTTATGAGAAAACAGCAAAGACCAAGGCTAAGACAACGAAAGGTCAAAAAAACAAGTGGCTGAGGAAGATTACTTTAACAAATGTGAGTAAACTAAATAAAGCGAAGCAAAGGACTCCCACATCGGTTAATGGTGGCTAGCCACATTGAGTGTTAGTGGGTAAGATTAGTGGAAAACTAGGCGCAGCGAGCCAAAGAAAATGCCTGGCGATGGAAAACATAGATGGAGTGTCAAAGAACAAGCAGGTCTTTTAAAGGATGTCGATAGATATGCTTGAAGGGAATCAGGAAATGGCAGATGTGTGGACATAGTTTTTCCATCAGTCTTCAGAGAGAAGAACTGCAGACATTCCAAATCCATTCTGGCTTGGGAATCAATTGGTTGCATGAAGTTAGTAAAGTGTGACCATGATAAGGAGGCACGGAGAAATAAAAACGCCCAAAGCACTGGAAACAGTTGAGAAAACAAGTTCATTAATGACAGGAGCAGAATGAGGCCATTCGGCCCATCAAGTCTACTCCGCCATTCAACCATGGCTGATCTATCTCGCCCTCCTAACCCCATTCTCCTGCCTTCTCCCCATCACCCCTGACACCCGTACTAATCAAGAACCTATCTCTCTCTGCCTTAAAAATATCCATTGTCTTGGCCTCCACAGCCTTCTGTGGCAATTAATTCCACAAATTCACCGCCCTCTGACTAAAGACATTCTTCCTCACCTCAATAGACAATAGACAATAGGTGCAGGAGTAGGCCATTCAGCCCTTCGAGCCAGCACCGCCATTCAATGCGATCATGGCTGATCACTCTCAATCAGTACCCCATTCCTGCCTTCTCCCCATACCCCCTCACTCCGCTATCCTTAAGAGCTCTATCCAGCTCTCTCTTGAAAGCATCCAACGAACTGGCCTCCACTGCCTTCTGAGGCAGAGAATTCCACACCTTCACCACTCTCTAACTGAAAAAGTTCTTCCTCATATCATATCATATCATATATCATATCATATCATATATATACAGCCGGAAACAGGCCTTTTCGGCCCACCAAGTCCGTGCCGCCCAGCGATCCCCGTACATTAACACTATCCTACACCCACTAGGGACAATTTTTTTATTTTTTTTTACATTTACCCAGCCAATTAACCTACATACCTGTACGTCTTTGGAGTGTGGGAGGAAACCGAAGATCTCGGAGAAAACCCACGCAGGTCACGGGGAGAACGTACAAACTCTTTCATCTCCGTTCTAAATGGCCTACCCCTTATTCTTAAACTGTGGCCCCTTGTTCTGGACTCCCCCAACATTGGGAACATGTTTCCTGCCTCTAATGTGTCCAATCCCCTAATTATCTTATATGTTTCAATAAGATCCCTCCTCATCCTTCTAAATTCAAGTGTATACAAGCCCTCCTTGCTTAAAGTACGTCCTTTAATTCTGAGGCTATGATCCCTGGTCCTAGACTCTCCCACTAGTGGAAACATCCTCTCCACATCCACTCCATCCAGGCCTTTCACTGTTCGGCACGTTTCAATGAGGTTCCCCCTCATCCTTCTAAACTCCAGCGAGTGCAGGCCCAGTGCCGTCAAACACTCATCATGTGTTAACCCACTCATTCCTGGGGTCATTCTCGTAAATCTCCTCTGGACCCTCTCCAGAGCCAGCACAAAACGGTGTGAACACGGGAGCAACTTAAATAATATGGCTAGTGGTTTAGCTAATACTAGACCAAGTTGGGCCCAAACCTCTCCTGCATTGGTGCACCACCCTCTCCTCCCCCACTCCCCCCTCCCCCTCCCCTCCCTCCTTTCCTCCTTCCCCTCCCCTTCCCCTTCCCCTCCCTCCCTTCCTCACTCCATCCCCTCCCCTCCCCCTTCCATCCTCCCCTCCCCATCCCCTCTCCCTGCCCCTCTCCCTCCAGCCCCTCCCTCCCTCCTCCCCCTCCCTCCTCCCCCTCCCTCCCCTCTCTCCTCCCCTCCCCCTCATCCCCCCACTCCATTCCCCTCAACCCCCCTTATCCTCCCTCCTCCCCCCTTCCTCCACCCCCTTCCTCCCCCCTCCCGAGGAGATAGATTTAAACTTTGAAATATGATTAACTTTAAAAATATAACCCCGATTTCAATGAAACTTCTTCCATTAGCACCAATGGGACGACGGTGAGTAAGGTGGGCCTAAAATTGTTGCGCTATCGTGTACCGTTTTGGCTGTAGTTCAGGAACAAACAAACAAACAAACGAGAGTTTTAGGATATAGATGTCCTTGATGAGCAGCTTTTTTAATTAGCAGAACTTATATTTGAATTCAGTCAAGTCTGGTCACTTATCTGAGGATATTTTGCAGGGCCTAGATTTTAATCTGAATTTGTTTGCAGCCTATGAAGAGACATAGATAGATATGCCGTAGATGGTTAAGAATAGGAAATTAACTCAAACCAAAATTATAATAATAATAATAATAATAATAATATTCATTTATTGTCATTGCAACGAGTACAACGAAATTAAAAAATAGCCAATCCTGACGGTGCGTACAAACATATATGCAATAAATGCAAAAACAAATAAATACATAAATACAATTAAATACAATTATATTAAGTACAAGATTTTTTAACGGTGTTGCCTAGTGCAAAGGTAGTGCAATTTTCCCAGTGTACACATTAAGAGTTTGTTCTTAATGAATGTGTTGTGATTTTTATAATGAACAGTGTTCCCAGAAAATATTAGGATTCAGAAAATCTAACTTATGTTATGTATTGTAGTTTAGTATCAAGGTTGGGAACCAATTAATATTTTTTATTAACTCGGTGGGTCAGACAGCATCTCTGGAGAAAAGGAATGGGTGACGTTTCGGGTCGAGACCCTTCTTCAGCCTGAGAGTCAGGGGAGGGGACAGGAGAGATATAGATGGTGATGTAGAGAGATATAGAACGAATTAATGAAAGATATGCAAAAAAAGTACCGATGATAAAGGAAACAAGCCATTGTTAGCTGTGGCCTAGGTGAGAACGACTTACAGACAATGAGACTCAACTGGACGACTTTGAAGTTGGTACAACTTGGGTGGACGAGGGATGGAGAGAGAGGGATTGCAAGGGTTACTTGAAGTTGGAGAAATTAATATTCATACCACTGGGCTGTAAGCTGCCCAAGAGAAATATGAGATGCTGTTCCTCCAATTTGCGTTTGGCCTCACTCTGACAATGGATAAGGCCTAGGACAGAAAGGTCAGTGTGGGAATGGGAAGAAGAATTAAAGTGTTTGGCAACCCGGAGATCAGGTAGGTCCAGGCGGACAGCATAACGATCGCCTAGCCTACGTTTGGTCTCGCCGATGTGTAAGACTTCGCACTTTGAACAACGGACACAGTAGATGAGGTTGGAGGAGGTGGAAGTGAACCCCTGCCCAACCGGAAAGGACTGTTGGGGTCCCTGGACAGAGTCGGGGGAGGAGGTATAGGGACAGGTGTTGCCTCTCCTGTGGTTGCAGGGGAAGGTACCTGGGGAGGGGGGTGGTATGGGTGGGAATGGATGAGTTAACCGGGGAGTTGCGGAGGGAACGGTCTCTGCGGAAGGCGGAAAGGGGTGGGGATGGGAAGATGCGACTAGTGGTGGGATCTCATTGGAGGTGGCGAAAATGTTGGAGGATTATGTGTTGTAATCCTCCAACATTTGGCTGATGGGGTGGAAGGTGAGGAGTAGGGGGACTCTGTCCCTGTTGCGACTGGGGGGTAGGGGAGCAAGGGCGGAGCTGCGGGAGACCGAGGAGTCACGAGTGAGGGCCTCATCTATGATGGAAGCCGAGAACCCCCGTTCCCCTAAAGAATGAGGACATCTTGGGTGCAGATGTGATGCGATGTAGACAGAGGAATTGGGAGTAGGGAATAGAGTCTTTGCGGGAAGCTGGCTGGGAAGAAGTGTAGACTAGATTGCCGTAGTTTAGATATCTGCCGTTTGAACCAGCATCTGCAATACCTTCCTGCGCTATTTTTTATCAGATGTAATTAAGCTTAACCACTATAAGAATATACACCATGGCTTTTCTGTGGCCGTATCGCTTTTACAAAGGGATGTGAGAAGATGCCCTACCGCAAGTTGGGCCGAAGGGCCTGTTTCCTCACTGTATCACGCTATGAGTTCTAAATCTCAAGCCCACCGTCTCAAAGTTAACTGTTTTTTTCTTTCATCACTTTTTGGGGATCTTCTTTTGCGCTACGGTTACAAAGACTCTTCACACCCCTGCAACAGTCTGTTCGAACTTCTACCATCGGGCAGACGATACGAGGCCTTCTACGCCCGCACCTCCAGACTCAGGAACAGCTTCATCCCCAGGGCCGTAGCTGCCATGAACCGGTCCTGCTGAGCCGGATGGTCACATCGCATAGTGAACCGGCACAGATCTACTTGCACTTTATTCTGTTTTAAAACTGTTACAATTTGTTTCATTGGGTTGTTTAAATTAATACTTTTAAATTAATACTGACTAGCTAATTAATTTATTGCATCGTATGGGAGGTGCATTCCCAATCTCGTTGTACCCCTGTACAATGACAATAAAGATATATTGTATTGTATTGTATTGTATTGTTTAGACAGCAATAGGATCTTCACCTCAAATCGAATTGTCTGCAAAATTGTTTCGCGACATCTGAAAAATGTGGGAAGTAACATAGAGCAAATTAGAAATGAAAACCCCTGTCAATAGACAATAGACAATAGGTGCAGGAGTAGGCCATTCGGCCCTTCGAGCCAGCACCGCCATTCAATGTGATCATGGCTGATCATGTCCCACTTAGGCGACTTTTTTAGGCGACTACAGGTGACTAGGCCGTCGCCACACGGTCGCCGGGGTGTCGCCTGTACGGCCGTGAGTCGTCTCCAAAGAGTCGTAGCGTTTTTCTGGTCGCCGCTGGATTTTGAAATTTTGGCGACCGTTGGCGCCAATGATCGTAGCTTGACGTCTCCTGACGGGGGCGCTGTCGTAGGTTGTCACCAGGCGACGTAGGTTGTCACCGGTGCTGACTTCGTTGAATTGCATTGGCGACTACCTACGTCAACCGGCGACAGGTACCGGGATCAAAACCGGAGGCCAAAATGACGTGAATTGTCTTCAGTTGTCGCCGACACGGTCGTGGCTTGTCGCGGGTGGACGTAGGTTGACTTCGGTTGTCGTAGGTTGTCGCCTGCGTGGTCTTAGGTTGTCGTAGGCGCGGTCGTAGGTGGACGTCCTAAGTCGCGATGATTGGGTCGCCGGTTGTCGGTAGCTTGCCACAGCTTGACGTCGACTAGGTGGTAGGTTGTTGTAGCTTGTCGTAGACATTGTCGTAGGTGGGGGGTCCAGTCGCCATTTTTTCGGCGAACTGCTACGACTATGACAGTCGCCCAAAAAAATGCCTAAGTGGGACAGGCTCCTAAGCCTCTTGAATTCCTGCTGCTTATACACCCCAATGTATTAATTCAAGACTATTTTCCAAAAAAATATTAATCCTAAACAAAGCCTATGATGAATAACATTGACGTCACAATATTTTTAAAACTACTGCGAAATAAACTTCCCAAAATGCTTTTATTTTTAAACAATACCAAAAATCTTTGGGTTAGATCACTGAAGAATCATAACAAAACTAGACATCATTCGCTTTGTTGTGTTAACTTCAGACCATTGGAAATAAATTATTTGAGTATTTCATCACAGCACCAACGATGAACATGCCACCTCAAAGAAAATTCCACTCTTTCAAAGATCTTTGCAAGTAAACAAACACAGATAAGGAAAGCTGCTTCAAGGAGAAAGGGAAAATAATGGCATTACCCAGGGACAAATGCACTTATAAAACTTTTGCATTGCGCATTTGATTGTCATCCTCATATTTTCTGTTGTCCTTGATCTAGAGACAATTCCAGTTTTCAGGGAGTGCCACAGATTATAATATATCAGGGTTACTGGTGTCATTTTCGAGGGTGCAGGCAGCAACTCTGAAACTTTGAGATTTTCACCCCCCAATCCCACACCCCTTCACCGAACCGATTTAATGAATTAGATGGGTGACACTTGTGATCTGGTATTTATTATAGACAATAGACAATAGACAATAGGTGCAGGAGGAGGCCATTCGGCCCTTCGAGCCAGCACCGCCATTCAATGTGATCATGGCTGATCATTCTCAATCAGTACCCCGTTCCTGCCTTCTCCCCATACCCCCTGACTCCGCTATCCTTAAGAGCTCTATCTAGCTCTCTCTTGAATGCATTCAGAGAATTGGCCTCCACTGCCTTCTGAGGCAGAGAATTCCACAGATTCACAACTCTCTGACTGAAAAAGGTTTTCCTCATCTCCGTTCTAAATGGCCTACCCGTTATTCTTAAACTGTGGCCCCTTGTTCTGGACTCCCGCAACATTGGGAACATGTTTCCTGCCTCTAACGGGTCCAACCCCTTAATAATCTTATACGTTTCGATAAGATCTCCTCTCATCCTTCTAAATTCCAGTGTATACAAGCCTACCTTCTGGAAAATATCCAACCCTAAATTCTTCTATGGAGCAAAGCACTTTTTTTTTTTTGGTGCCCACTGCCTTTCTTTGTTAGTTAATTCAACAAGTGCTGTCAATGCTGATTAGGAAACTATGTAATAAAAATCGCAAACTGATCCAGCGTGGAAACAACTTTGCATTCCTTCAAGGTCCCCTGACTAACTCAGAAATGTTTGTATATCGAAAAAAGCCACATAAAATAGATAGAAATGTTTATTCTGACAATATCTGTGAGGTTGTTCAAACTAATGATATGTAAACAATTTACATACTGTCGTGTAGATAATTGATTCCAGTAGGAAATGTGGGATCTAATAACAGTTTTATCAGTTAACTTCCAACATACTGCAGAAGTATAAAATTAGCTTCTTAAAAATACTTATCGATTGCTTTTATTTGCATTATGATAATTGAAACATTTCTGTAACTGATTGTAAAATTGCAGTGTTACATTGAACCAATGCATTCTAGGAGCAGTTTCTAGCTGTTCTGCAAAAAAAACAAAGTGCTGGAGGAATTCGGCAGGTCGGGCAGCATCTGTGGTGGAAATGGATGGACAATGCTTTGGGTTAGGACTAGCGTTGCCAACTGTCCCGTATTAGCCGGGACATCCCGCATTTTGGGCTAAATTGCCCTTGTCCCGTATTAGGCCCGGATGCTGTAGGCCTGGACAGTGTAGGTTCGGACAGTGTAGTAGGAAAAAAACTGCAGATGCTGGATAAAATCTGAGCCTACCTTCCGCACAGTGCAGGTTCGGACTGTGTAGGTTCGGAGTCCTGGGCGCCGCCTAACGGAGGTTGCATAGCAACCAGCCTCCCGGCCTGGGCGGCCGCCATTGGTGGAGCGGGAGCACGTGGCCGCCAGCTGGGTGAGGTCACGTGGGGCGCGGTGTGGTGACGTCACCTTGTCCCGTATTTGGGAGTGCTATAGTTGGCACCCCTAGTTAGGACCCCTCCCTCAACTGATACTGCCCTACCCTGATACTGCTGAATTCCTCCAGCACTTTGGGGTTTTTTTTGCTTATGATTCCAGCACCCACAGATCCTTGTATCTCCATTCTAACAGCAGGGCTGGCTTTGGCAGGTTCAGAGCGGGCCTTGCATTTATTATCACTGACATTTTGTGTTTCAGCCACAAGTCACACAATGTTTCTGGCTTGGGAAAGTCAAAGTTTCCATTTGGTAAAAGTGGATGAGCTTGCTCATTACAAACACCACAGTATTCATGGATTTTGCATACTTCAGATGACGTCTGTCTAGAAATTTCTGAACAGTTATTTTGAATTCCATGAAGGCACTATCTACGAAGGGGCTTACCGTGATCATATCTATTTAGTTTCGTTTTTTTCGTTTAGAGACACAGGCCCTTGAGCTCACCGAGTCCACGCCGCCCAGCGATCCCCGCACACTAACACGATCACACACACACCAGGGACAATTTTTACATTTTATACCAAGCCAATTAACCTACACACCTGTACGTCTTTGGAGTGTAGGAGGAAACCGAAGATCTCGGAGAAAACCCGCGCGGTCACAGCGAGAACGTACAAATTCCGTTCAGACAGCCCCCATAGACGGGATCGAACCCGGGTCTCTGGCGCTGTAAGCGCTGTAAGGCAGCAACTCTACCTCTGCGCCACCCTGCAGCCCATCGATTATATGTCTTCATTAACCATTCTGTGGTTAAATATATTAAAGCAAACTCTGCCTTATAACAAGCTGGAGTGTCATTTGTAGGAAAGAACTGTGCAGATACTGGTTTAAAACGAGGGTAGACACAAAATGCTGGAGTAACTCAGCGGGACAGGCTGCATCTCGGGGGGGGAGAAGGAATGGGTAACATTTCAGGTCGAGTCTGAAGAAAGGTCTCGTCCTGAAACGTCACCCATTCCTTCTCTCCAGAGATGCTGCCTGTCCCGCTGCATCACTCCAGCTTTTTGTGTCTATTTGGAGTGTCATTTACCTTGGTTCATTAGTTGTAAGCAATTCTAAAAGATTGTGATTAAAGTGTGACAATGGTTCTCTCAGAAAGATCAAAACTACTTTTGAGACGCGGACCGGCCTTCAGTTCAGTTCATGCTGAGTGACTGTTCCAGCTGCGAGCAGCTCATCGATGAAGCTCTCACTGTAACCCAGCAGAGTCTTCAGTACTTCAACAGTGTGCTGCCCAATTAGAGGCGGAGGCTTTGGGTTTGACATCTTGAAGTCACTGAATCTAACCGCAGGACCTGTGAAAAAAAAACAAAAATAGTTTATTGACAATAGACAATAGACAATAGACAATAGGTGCAGGAGTAGGCCATTCGGCCCTTCGAGCCATAACCGCCATTCAATGTGATCATGGTTGATCATTCTCAATCAGTACCCCGTTCCTGCCTTCTCCCCATACCCCCTGACTCCATTATCCTTAAGAGCTCTATCTAGCTCTCTCTTGAATGCATTCAGAGAATTGGCCTCCACTGCCTTCTGAGGCAGAGAATTCCACAGATTCACAACTCTCTGACTGAAAAAGTTTTTCTTCATCTCCGTTCTAAATGGCCTACCCCTTATTCTTAAACTGTGGCCCCTGGTTCTGGACTCCCCCAACATTGGGAAACATGTTTCCTGCCCCTAACGTGTCCAACCCCTTAATAATCTTATACGTTTCGATAAGATCCCCTTTCATCCTTCTAAATTCCAGTGTATACAAGCCTAGCCGCTCCAGTCTTTCAACATACGACAGTCCCGCCATTCCGGGAATTAACCACGTGAACCTACGCTGCACGCCCTCAATAGCAGGAATATCCTTCCTCATTACAAAGGTGTGCAATTCTGTAGGTTAATAGGCTTCTGCAAATTCTCCCTAGACTGTCGGATCGAACTAGTGTACGGGGATTGCTGGCCAGCGGGCACTCGATGGGCCGAAGGGCCTTCTTCCACGCCTTATCTCTAAACTAAACTAAACCAATCTCAATATTCAATTTGAAATTGCACAAGCTCCCTGAATAAGCTCGACCACATCCAGTGACACTATTTGAGTGCTGTGTTTACGTTTAGGTATGTGACCATTAAGATGCAAGCTATTCAACCTCTCTCGAACCAATTATGAACCTCCAGACCTCACTAGAAAATTAGTCTGTGATTACTGTTGTGTTTACATGGACCTAAATAGAGCTGTGGAGCTTGAAATAGCGGGCAAATCAATTAGCGGACACAGTGAAGGAATTGTGGTGGGAAACAAGCGGAGCAATTCTTAGTTTAATTAAAATTCCAGTTAATTCGCCATCGGTCAATTCTGCTGCATGACTGATGAATTATAACACTGCCGCATAGTTTCCCCCCCAGTAAACAAACTATTTTGTAATGCATAATATTGTTATTAAAGGGGCATTGCCATCTTTAAAAAAAAATGTTAGGTCATATGAGGAAAGATTGAAAAGACTAGGCTTGTATTCACTGGAGTTTAGAAGGATGAGAGGGGATCTTATAGAGACATATAAAATTATAAAAGGACTGGACAAGCTAGATGCAGGAAAAATGTTCCCAATGTTGGGGGAAGGTCCAGAACCAGGGGCCACAGTCTTAGAATAAAGGGGAGGCCATTTAAAACTGAGGTGAGAAGGAACTTTTTCATCCAGAGAGTTGCAAATTTGTGGAATTCTCTGCCACAGAGGGCAGTGGAGGCCAATTCACTGGATGGATTTAAAAGAGAGTTAGATAGAGCTGTATGGGGCTAGTGGAATCAAGGGATATGGGGAGAAGGCAGGCACGGGTTACTGATTGTGGATGATCAGCCATGATCACAATGAATGGTGGTGCTGGCTCGAAGGGCCGAATGGCCTCCTCCTGCACCTATTTTCTATGTTTCTATATCTATGTTTCTAAGCTGCCTTATTGTTTGAAGAACAGCCAAGTGTTATTTCCATCACTGTGACCACACAGAGAGTTGATATGATAATGCAATTTTTTATGTTCGCGAACACAGGAATACTGTTTTGACAAGCAGTAATTTCTTGATTTGGTTCCCCTTTAAATTTTTTTAAAAGGGCATCAAGTAAATGTCTTCTTGTTCCTGAAGTGGATGTTCTGCCAAGAATGAGCTTTTAATTGGGGAAATGGCAACACACTGACCATATCATCAACAAAGCAGGAAAATAAACATATTCTTCAGTTTGTCAGAAATTGTTACCAAGTTTTAAAAGAACATAAACAGGGGTGGAATACTCGGAAGTAAAGCCGAGTTAAACACTTCACGATGGCAACACGTTCAGTAGTCTATTTCTAAATCGGCAGCCACCAAGAACTCTAATTTATTCACATATCCAGGGGTAACATTATTGCTGGATAGGAAAATAACTGCAGATGCTGGTACAAATCGAAGGTATCACAAAATGCTGGAGTAACTCAGCAGGTCAGGCAACATCTGGGAGAGAGGGAATGGGTGACGTTTCGGGTCGAGACCCTTCTTCAGACTGAAGCGTCTGAAACGTCACCCATTCCCTCTCTCCCAGATGCTGCCTGACCTGCTGAGTTACTCCAGCATTTTGTGATAACTTATTGCTGGATAAAGATATTATCATTTAGCCTTTCTAAATTTTCCACTGCTGTAAGACGTACAGGTTTGTGGGTTAATTGGCTCGGGTTTGTAGACTTGGTAGAAGTGTAAATTGTCCCCAGTGTGTGCTGGCTTGTGTGAATGTGCGGGGATCGCTGGTCTGTGCCGACTCGCTGGGCCAAAGGGCCTGTTTCTGCGCTGAACCTCAAAAAAAAAGAAGAATGGGTACAATATCCCATCCAAATCGCACACTTGCCTGAAATCCCTGACACCATTTTGGAAGTGCTATGAGGACAAGGCCGGCTGAGGTTCATGATGTCCCACCAGTGTGGTGTTAGTCATGGCTCAGTGGTAGCACTCTCATTTGTGAACCATAAGCCAACTTCCACTTGACACATGAATGCTCATTTGAAGAAGTGTTTGTACAGTTGACAGTGCCAGGGGCCCCATCTGTTTTTTCCAAAGATCCCCTGAGACCATTTTGACCGACTGCGAAAGAGTTCTCGTGAGAGTCGCCACCAATTAATTTTCAATATATTCACGCAACAGGTTATCAATTTACTTAAGTGCCTCCTGTGCTCTCGTTGCCTGTTGCAAAACCGATGCTGCAAAAGTGGTAACTCCACAAACACTATTTCAGATATTTTACTGTTACAGATATTTTACTATCTGCAGGAAAATAACCGCAGATGCTGGTACAGATCGAAGGTATCACAAAATGCTGGAGTAACTCAGCAGGTCAGGCAGCATCTAGGAGAGAGGGAATGGGTGACGTTTCGGGTCGAGACCCTTCTTCAGACTGACGTCAGGGGGGCGGGACAAAGAAAGGATATAGGTGGAGACAGGAAGATAGAGGGAGATCTGGGAAGGGGAGGGGAAGAGAGGGACAGAGGAACTATCTAAAGTTGGAGAAATCAATGTTCATACCGCTGGGCTGTAAGCTGCCCAAGTGAAATATGAGGTGCTGTTCCTCCAATTTGCAGTGGGCCTCACTATGGCACTGGAGGAGGCCCATGACAGAAAGGTTAGACTGGGAGTTGGAGGGGGAGTTGAAGTGCTCAGCCACCGGGAGATCAGGCTGGTTATGGCGGACTGAGCGAAGGTGTTGAGCGAAACAATCGCCGAGCCTGCGTTACTAAATAGTGAGGCCCACCGGAAATTGGAGGAACAGCACCTCATATTTCGCTTGGGCAGCTTATAGCCCAGCGGTATGAACATTGACTTCTCTAACTTTAGATAGCTCCTCTGTCCCTCTCTTCCCCTCCCCTTCCCAGTTCTACCACTGTCTTCCTGTCTCCACCTATATCCTTTCATTGACCCGTCCCCACCCGACATCAGTCTGAAGAAGGGTCTCATCCCGAAACGTCACCCATTCCCTCTCTCTTAGATGCTGCCTGACCCGCTGAGTTACTCCAGCATTTTGTGATACCTTTTACTATCTGCAGATATTTCACGATCTGTCAAGCGAAATGCAAGGTTATGAAAGAAGCTATACAAATAAAAAATATTTTTCTTAAAACCCGTTCTTTAACTCTCCTATTTGTTCAAGTCCAATTGCAGGCATTCATATTGGATAGGTAGCTTGAAAGATGATTTCGCTCCTAAATCCATGATTTCCCCACGGGCGGCACCGTAGCGCAGCGGTAGAGTTGCTGCTTTACAGCGAATGCAGCGCCGGAGACTCAGGTTCGATCCTGACTACGGGTGCTGCACTGTAAGGAGTTTGTACGTTCTCCCCGTGACCTGCGTGGGTTTTCTCCGAGATCTTCGGTTTCCTCCCACACTCCAAAGACGTACAGGTATGTAGGTTAATTGGCTGGGTAAATGTAAAAATTGTCCCTAGTGGGTGTAGGATAGTGTTAATGTACGGGGATCACTGGGCGGCACGGACTTGGTGGGCCGAAAAAAGGCCTGTTTCCGGCTGTATATATATGATATGATATGATATGATAAAACACCACGTGGCCACACACAACAGTGACAACTGATGCTGATCCACAACGATGAATTTGTCACTTTATGTGGGATTAGATAAATAGAAATTAAGCGTGGCAAAACTGGCACAGCTGGGAACAGCTGCTGCCTCACAGCACCGGAGACCTGGGTTCAATCCTGGCCTCGGGTGCTGTTTGTGTGGAGTTTGCCCGTTCTTCCAGTGACCATATGAGTTTCCTCCAGTTGCTCAGGATTCCTCCCGCATCCCAAAGACGTGCAGGTCTGTAGGTTGATTGTCTTCTGTAAAAATGTAGGAGAGATGAGAAAGTGGGATAACACAAAACCAGTGTGAACAGGCGAATGGTGTTTAGATTTTTAGATTTAGAGATACAGCGCGGAAACAGGCCCTTCGGCCCACCGGGTCCGCGCCGCCCAGCGATCCCCGCACACTAACACTATCCTACACACACTAGGGACAATTTTTACATTTGCCCAGCCAATTAGCCTACATACCTGTACGTCTTTGGAGTGTGGGAGGAAACCGAAGATCTCGGAGAAAACCCACGCAGGTCACGGGGAGAACGTACAAACTCCGTACAGACGCGCCCGTAGTCAGGATCGAACCTGAGTCTCCGGCGCTGCATTTGCTGTAAGGCAGCAACTTTACCGTGGACTTGGTGGGCCAAAGGTCCCGTTTCCTATGATGTAAGTAAATAACTGCAGTTGCTGGTACAAATCAAAGGTATTTATTCACAAAATGCTGGAGTAACTCAGCAGGTCAGGCAGCATCTCTGGAGAGAAGGAATGGGTGACGTTTCGGGTCGAGACCCTTCTTCAGACTGATGTCAGGGGGGGGCGGGACAAAGGAAGGATATAGGTGGAGACAGGAAGATAGAGGGAGAACTGGGAAGGGGGAGGGGAAGAGAGGGACAGAGGAACTATCTAAAGTTGGAGAAGTCAATTTTCATACCGCTGGGCTGCTAGCTGCCCAGGCGAAATATGAGGTGCTGTTCCTCCAATTTCCAGTGGGCCGCACTATGGCACTGGAGGAGGCCCGTGACAGAAAGGTCAGACTGGGAGTGGGAGGGGGAGTTGAAGTGCTCAGCCACCGGGAGATCAGGTTGGTTAAGGCGGACTGAGCGATGGTTTTGAGCGACACGTTCACCGAGCCTGCGTTTGGTTTCGCCGATGTAAAGAAGTTGACATCTAGAGCATCGGATGCAATAGATGAGGTTGGAGGAGGTGCAGGTGTTTCCTATGATGTATTCTCTAAACTAAAAAGTAAATGCATTGTAAATTCTGAACTGGAATTTGACAAATTCCAAACAAGACAGATGTGTGTATAGCAATCCATTCTTCCCTCACACAATTAAAGCATGAAATAGTCTTCACCCTACTATAGTTACTCAACCAGATGCAACTACATTTAAGGCAGCTCTTCTCCAAGAAGCCCTTCTTGCCTAAGTCCATACTCCGCCACCTCCAGTTTAAATTCCATTTGGAATATTTTGGAGGACCAAGAACCACGAACCAAGGTCAAAATATGTTTATTCACAAAATGCTGGAGTAACTCAGCAGGTCAGGCAGCATCTCGGGAGAGAAGGAATGGGTGACGTTTCGGGTCGAGACCCTTCTTCAGACTGATGTCAGGGGGGCGGGACAAAGGAAGGATATAGGTGGAGACAGGAAGATAGAGGGAGATCTGGGAAGGGGGAGGGGAAGGGGAAGGGAGGGACAGAGGGACTATCTAAAGTTGGAGAAGTCGACGTTCATACCACTGGGCTGCAAACTGCCCAGGCGAAATACGAGGTGCTGTTCCTCCAATTTCCGGTGGGCCTCACTATGGCACTGGAAGAGGCCCATGAAAATATGTTTACATTTGGATCCACTGCAGCTCTGCTTTGAGTCTTCCATGTAAAATTTAATTTGCAGGCAGTTTTCAATTGCAATTTAACAGGAGTACAAACTAATAAGTTAAATATGTTAATTTACTCAAAATAACATGCCAAAGAGATACAGTTGGCTCATCATTGGGACAAGTAAAAGTTCAGGGAAATGTAACAGAGATAAGGAATGCCGCAACCCCAAATAACCACCATCGACTCCACCGTCAAAAAGGCCCAACAGAGGATGTACTTCCTGCGGCAACTGAGGAAACACAATCTGCCACAGGCAATGATGGTCCAATTCTATACTGCTATCTTTGAGTCCGTCCTCACCTTCTCCATCATGGTCTGGTTTGGCTCAGCCACCAAGCACGACATCCGGAGGCTGCAACCGATCGTTCGCTCAACCGAGAAGGTTGTTGGCTGCAACCTTCCCCCCATTGACGAACTGTACACTGCAAGGGCCAGGAAGCAAGCGGGCAAGATCATCTCTGACCCCTCTCACCCTGGCAACAAAATCTTTGAAGCACTTCCCTCTGGAAGGCGACTTCGGACTGTCAAAGCAGCCACAGCCAGACTTAAAAACTGTTTTTTCCACGAGTGATAGTCTCAATAGTCTGTAGTCTCTTTTTTGCTCTGGTTTATTTTCACACACATGTTTAGACCGTAATGTTGAATCCTTATTGTTTTGATGTGTTTTTATGCTTTATTCTTCATTGTTAACTGTATGTTTGTGTTGTCATTTGTGAGCGGAGCACCAAGGCACATTCCTTGTATATGCACATACTTGGCCAATAAACTTATTCTTTCATTCAAGTTGTGTGATTTTAGTGACATAGCAATAAAATCTTACAAAATTTCGTTACCTTGATATCAGGCAAGGATTCCACAGAATTCACCACCCTCTGACGGAAGAAATTCCCCCTCATTTCCTTCCTAAAAGAACATTCTTTCATTCTGAGGGTATGCCCTATGGTCCTAAACTCTCCCACTAGTGGAATTATCCTTTCCACATCCACTCTATCCAAGCGTTTCACCTTTTCATCTCTGGCCCATGTCTAACCATCTGCCTATCAACACTCCCCCTCCCCCTCACCTGTTTCCACCCTTCACTTGATGTGCTTTGTCCTCACCCCTCCTCTCTTCCAGCTTTCTCCTCCCACCCACAACCAGTCTGAAGATGTGCCCTGACCTGAAACGTCACCTATCCATGTTGTTCACAGATGCTGCCTCACTCACTGAGTCTACTTCCTTAGAAGGCCTTATGAAAGTTTGGCATGTCCTCCACAATAGACAATAGACAATAGGTGCAAGAGTAGGCCATTCGGCCCTTCGAGCCAGCACCACCATTCAATGTGATCATGGCTGATCATTCACAATCAGTACCCCATTCCTGCCCTCTCCCCTCTGTTGTTGTATTGAGCTGTGATAGCTGTGATAGGTTTCTGCTGGGCTTGCGAGATGACATTTTGAAAATGTGTAGTATGCTGTCTGTGTGGGAGGAGATGACGGGGGAGCTTTGCGGAAAATTATCGCTGATGGTGATGTGAGAGTTTCACCCAGCACCAACAAGGGGACTGTGAACCCAAGAGTGCGGCACTGCCCTAGCCCAGCCCAGCCCGGACCAACCCAGACCAACCCAGCCCAGACCAACCCAGCCCAGCCCAGCCTGGACCAACCCAACCCAGCCCAGCCCAGACCAACCCAGCCCAGCCCAGCCCAGCCCAGCCCAGCCCAGCCTGGACCAGACCAACCCAGCCCAGCCCTGCCCAGACCAACCCAGCCCAGCCCAGCCAGAACCAACCCAGACCAGCCCAGCCCAATCCAGCCCAGCCTAGCCCAGACCAACCCAGCCCGGGCCAGCCCAGCCCAGACCAACCTAGCCTGGCCCAGCCCAGCCCAGCCCAGAACAAACCCAGCCCAGCCCGGACCAACCCAGCCCAGCCCAGCCCAGAACAAACTCAGCCCAGCCCGGACCAGCCCAGCACAGGCCGGCCCAACCAAGCCCAGCCCAGACCGGACCAACCCAGCCCGGCCCAGCCCAGCCAGGACCTACCCAGCCCAGAGCAGCCCGGACCAAGCCAGCCCAGCCCAGCCCAGCCCAGCCAAACCCAACCCAGCCCAACCCAGCCCAGCCCAGCCCGGACCAACCCAGCCCAGCCCAGCCCAGCCCAACCCAGCCCAGCCCAGCCCAGCCCAGACCAAGGAATCTTAAAAAGGAATCTTAAAAAGGAAATTAGAGTAAAAGGAATCTTAAAAAGGAAATTAGAGTAAAAGGAATCTTTAAAAGGAAATTAGAGTAAAAGGAATCTTAAAAAGGAAATTAGAAAAGCGAAAAAAAGATATGAGGCTGCTTTGGCAAGTAATGTAAAAGTAAACCCCAAGCGGTTCTACAGATATGTCAATAGCAAAAGGATAGTGAGGGATAAAATTGGTCCATTAGAGAGTCAGAGTGGACAGCTATGTGCTGAGCCGGAAGAAATGGGGGAGATATTAAACAATTTCTTTTCTTCGGTATTTACCGAGGAGAAGGATATTGAATTATGTGAGGTAAGCGAAACAAGTAGAGTAGTGATGGAAATTAGGAGGATTAAAGAAGAGGAGGTACGGACACTTTTGAAGAATATAAAAGTGGATAAGTCTCCAGGTCCTGATAGGATATTCCCTAGGACATTGAGGGAAGTTAGTGCAGAAATAGCAGGGGCTATGACGGAAATATTTCAAACGTCATTAGAAACAGGGATGGTGCCGGAAGATTGGCGCATTGCGCATGTTGTGCCTTTGTTTAAAAAAGGTTCTAAAAGTAAACCTAGCAATTATAGACCTATTAGTTTGACGTCTGTGGTGGGAAAATTAATGGAAAAGATACTTAGGGACAATATATATCATTATTTGGATAATCAAGGCCTGATTAGAAACAGTCAACATGGATTTGTGCCTGGAAGGTCATGTTTGACTAATCTTCTTGAATTTGTTGAAGAGGTTACCAGGGAAATTGATAAGGGTAAGGCTGTGGATGTTGTCTATATGGACTTCAGTAAGGCATTTGACAAGGTTCCACATGGAAGGTTGATTAAGAAGGTTAAATCGTTGGGTATTAATAGTGAGGTTGCAAGATGGATTCAACAATGGCTGAATGGGAGATACCAGAGGGTAACGGTTGACAATTGTATGTCAGGTTGGAGGCCAGTGTCTAGTGGAGTGCCCCAAGGATCTGTGTTGGGTCCACTGTTGTTTGTCATTTACATTAATGATCTGGATGATGGTGTGGCAAATTGGATTAGTAAATATGCAGATGATACTAAGATAGGTGGAGTAGTTGATAGTGAGGTAGATTTTCAAAGTCTACAGAGAGACTTGGGCCTTTTGGAAGGGTGGGCTGAAAGATGGCAGATGGAGTTTAATGCTGATAAGTGTGAGGTGCTGCATTTTGGTAGGACAAATCAAAATAGGACGTACAGGGTAAATGGTAGGGAATTGAGGAATGCAGTGGAACAGAGGGATCTGGGAATAACTGTGCATTGTTCCCTGAAGGTGGAATCTCATGTGGATAGGGTGGTGAAGAAGGCGTTTGGTATGCTTGCCTTTATAAATCAGAGCATCGAGTATAGAAGTTGGGATGTAATGTTGAAATTGTACAGGGCATTGGTGAGGCCGAATCTGGAGTATGGTGTGCAGTTCTGGTCGCCAAATTATAGGAAGGATGTCGACAAAATGGAGAGGGTACAGAGGAGATTTACTAGAATGTTGCCTGGGTTTCAGCACTTAGGCTACAGAGAGAGGTTGAACAGGTTGGGTCTTTATTCTTTGGAGCGTAGAAGGTTGAGGGGGGACTTGATAGAGGTTTTTAAAATTTTGAGAGGGACGGACAGAGTTGACGTGGGTAGGCTTTTCCCTTTGAGAGTGGGGAAGATTCCAACAAGGGGACATAGCTTCAGAATTGAGGGACAAAGGTTTAGGGGTAACATGAGGGGGAACTTCTTTACTCAGAGGGTTGTGGCTGTATGGAATGGGCTTCCGGTGGAATTGGTGGAGGCTGGCTTGATTTTATTATTTAAGAGTAAATTGGATAGGTATATGGATAGGAGGGGATTGGAGGGTTATGGTCTGAGTGCAGGTAGATGAGACTAGGTCAGGGAGAATGGTCGGCGTGGACTGGTAGGGCGGACAGGCCTGTTTCCATGCTGTAGTTGTTATATGTTATATGTTATACCAGCGCAGCCCGGACCAACCCAGCCCAGACCAACCCAACCCAGCCCAGCCCGGACCAACCCAGACCAGCCCGGCCCAGACCAACCCAGACCAGCGCAGTCCGCACAGCCCAGCCCAACCCAGCCCGGCCCAACCCAGCCCAGCCCAGACCAACCCAGCCCAGCCCAGCCCAGCCCAGCCCAGCCCAGCGCAGCCCAGACCAACCCAGCCCGGCCCAGACCAACCCAGCCCAGACCAACCCAGCCCAGACCTACCCAGCCCAGCCCAGCCCAGACCAACCCAGTTCAGCCCGGGCCAACCCAGACCAGCCCAGCCCAGACCAACCCAACCCAGACCAGCCCAGCCCGGCCCAGCCCAGACCAACCCAGCCCAGCCCGGCCCAGCCCAGACCAGCCCAGCCCAGCCCAACCCAGACCAGCCTAGCCCGGACCAACCCAGCCCAGACCAACCCAGCCCAGCCCAGCCCGGACCAACCCAGTCCAGCCCGGGCCAATCCAGACCAGCCCAGCCCAGACCAACCCAGACCAGCCCAGCCCGGCCCAGACCAACCCAGACCAGCGCAGCCCGGACCAACCCAGCCCAGCCCAGCCCAGACCAACCCAGCCCAGACCAACCCAGCCCGGCCCAGTCCAGCCCAGACCGGCCCAGCCCAGACCAGCCCAGCCCAACCCAGACCAGCCCAGCCCGGACCAACCCAGCCAGGCCTAGCCCGGCCCAGCCCAGCCCAGCCCAACCCAGCCCAGAACAAACCCAGATGGCATTTCAACAGACAATAGGTGCAGGAGTAGGCCATTCGGCCCTTCGAGCCAGCACCACCATTCAATGTGATCATGGCTGATCATTCTCCATCAGTACCCCGTTCCTGCCTTCTCCCCATACCCCCTGACTCCGCTATCCTTAAGAGCTCTATCTAGCTCTCTCTTGAAAGCATCCAGAAAATTGGCCTCCAATGCTTTCTGAGGCAGAGAATTCCAGCCCGGCCCAGCCCAGACCAGCCCAGCCCAGCCCAACCCAGACCAGCCCAGCCCGGACCAACCCAGCCAGGCCTAGCCCGGCCCAGCCCAGCCCAGCCCAGCCCAGACCAACCCAGACCAGCCCAGCCCGGACCAACCCAGCCAGGCCCAGCCCGGCCCAGCCCAGCCCAGCCCAGCCCGGCCCAGCCCAGCCCAGCCCAGCCCGGACCAACCCAGCCAGACAAACACAGCCCATACCAGACAAACCCAAACCAGCCCGGACCAACCCAACTCAGACCAGCCCAGCCCGGCCCAGCCCAGCCCAGTCCGGCCCAGCCCAGCGTGCCCACGTACCCGGCTCGTCGTGCCTGCGCACAGCTCACTCACACAGATGACTTCCGCGTCCTTTCAAAAGCAGGTTGAAGAAAGCAACTAATACTGGCTCTTCCCATGAAACACCACGGGGAATAAGAGACAAAAGTAATAGAAACAACGGAGAAAAGTCCTTTATCATTGTTCAGAATTATTTTGAATTAAGTGCATGTTGTGGGGCTTTATTATGGCGTGTGAAGAGTCAGTCGATGTTGCATCATGTAAAGACACATGGAGTAACTCAGCGAGTCAGGTGGCATCTGTGCGGAACATGGATCGGTGATGTTCCGGGGCTGAGAAAGTCTCTACCCGAAACGTGACCTATTCATGCTCTCCAGAGATGCAGCCTGACCCCTTTGAGTTACTCCGGCATTTTATGTCTATTTTACAAACTAACATCTGTGGTTCCTTGCTTCTACTTATAAACTTTACACCTTGGTTAACATGGAAAGTACAATGCTGCGTTTCAATGCACAAAACACTCTCGGGGGAATATAAAACTACAGCTTGCCTATCTCAAAAACCCCCTGCGAAATAAGATGGCATTTCAACAGACAATAGGTGCAGGAGGAGGCCATTCGGCCCTTCGAGCCAGCACCACCATTCAATGTGATCATGGCTGATCATTCTCAATCAGTACCCCGTTCTTGCCTTCTCCCCATACCCCCTGACTCCGCTATCCTTAAGAGCTCTATCTAGCTCTCTCTTGAATGCATTCAGAGAATTGGCCTCCACTGCCTTCTGAGGCAGTGAATTCCACAGATTCACAACTCTCTGACAACAAATCTTTCATTTGTTTTGTGAGATTTGACAGTTGCCAGCTACGTCTGCAACTACAACTGAGATGAGAAAAAACATTTTCACCCAGAGAGTTGTGAATTTGTGGAATTCTCTGCCACAGAGGGCAGTGGAGGCCAATTCACTGGATGGATTTAAAAGAGAGTTAGATAGAGCTCTAGAGGCTAGCGGAATCAAGGGATACGGGGAGAAGGCAGGCACGGGTTACAGATTGTGAATGATAAGCCATGATCACAATGAATGGTGGTGCTGGCTCGAGGGGCCAAAATGGCCTCCTCCTGCACCTATTTTCCTTGTTTCTATGTTTCTAATATGCAGACCATAAACTGTGCCAGAAAAAGTGAAAAACATGGGGACATGGTGTTTTCCTGCATGCTGCCTCTCAAACTGTTGCATCTCTCCAGTGGCCTTTCTTATCCCAAGTTTGCTTGTATTTCTGTACGAGTCAAGGTGCATAGGTTCTTAACCGCTGATCGATCCTCAGGATATTTAGGTTTGGTTGATTCCAGTTGAAAATATGCATATAAGAAATCCGTAGAATGAAAATTAAAAGCAGAATTTAGAAATTTATGGTATTATTAAAGGAAACCATCACGAATCAGTTAGCGTTACTTCACGTTTGACAAATATTTCTGAAGGCGTCATAGATCGCGCATAGAAAGGGATTGTTGTGGCAGCAGTGCCTTTCCCAACAAAGGAAGCTTGCTGGAAAAACGTTGGATACATGGTCCAGGTAAAGATGGAGACGTACAGACAGAAAAGTTCATATCAATTGACATTATCACATTAGAGAAGGAATGAAAGTGGTATGAAGGTGAGGCAGAAGTTCACTTGTACCCCCTCCAACCTCATCTACTGCATCCGCTGTTCCAGCTGTGGACTCCTATATGTCGACGAGACCAAGCGCAGGCTCCCCGATCGTTTCGTTGAACACCTCCGCTCAGTCCGCCTATACCTGCCTGATCTGCCAGTTGCTAAACACTTTAACTCCCCCTCCCATTCCCACACTGACCTTTCCACCCTGGGCCGCCTCCATTGTCAGAGTGAGGCCCAGTGTTAATTGGAGGAATAGCCCCTCATATTTCGCTTACACCCCAGTGGTATGAATAATGACTTCTCTAACTTCAAATAACCCTTGCTTTCCCTCTCTCTCCATTCCTTCCCCTTCCCAGTTCTCCGACCAGTCTGACTGTCCCCGACTACATTTTATCTCTGTTTGCTTTATTGCCGCCTTCTCCCAGCTAACTCTACATTTTCCTTGATCCCCATCTTTTTTGATGTCTCGTTTTCACACACCTTACCCTTCCTTATCTCTGTTTCTCCCTCTCCCCTGACTCTCAGTCTGAAGAAGGGTCTCGACCCAAAACGTCACCCATTCCTTCTATCCAGAGATGCTGCCTGTCCCGCTGAGTTTTGTCCAGCATTTTGTGTCTACCTTCAGTATACTTCACTGTCTACTTTTGTTCAACTCGGACATATCACTGTGACTCTCAGCTTTGAAATAGTCAATGATGTCCACAGGAAAGAGATCAACTGTTTTGAACTCCACCTGCAATGGCCATTGTGAAGCTAAATTTCAGGGACCGAGTACAACACATTGTGTTTAGTTCACAACATTTATTGTGCTGTTGATGGAATGAATTTCTAGAATTTTTATTTCAAAGAAAGCACCAGCAGCTCACAACTTTCAACGCAAGAAAATAGATTTGACTTAACAAGCTTTCATACCTCACAGGCCCTGGTCTTATCTCCAACACTGGTGCTGATATAAAATTGTACCCTCTGAGTCAAAACTGTAAAGGGCCTACCTCTCATTAAGGAGATAGACACACAATGCTGGAGTAACTCAGCGGGACAGGCAGCATCTCTGGAGGGAAGGAACGGGTGACGTTCACGATATCTCTTTAAAAAGTTTATCAGTTCTATAAATGTTGCACGTGGAGAGGGGATTGTAGACAACCAAGTAAAGGGAGAATGAATAAACAGAGATTTACAATTCATTAACCATTTCTCAATCTTCTTGAGACTGGAAAATAGTGAGAGTTTAGTTTAGTTTAGAGATACAGCACGGAAACAGGCCCTTCAGCCCACCGAGTCCGCACCGACCAGCGATCCCCACACATTAACACTATCCTACACACACTAGGGACAATTTACACATACACCAAGCCAATTAACCTACGTACCCGTACGTCTGTACGGAGTTTGTACGTTCTCCCCGTGACCTGCGTGGATTTTCTCCGAGATCTTCAGTTTCCTCCCACACTCCAAAGACGTACAGGTTTGTAGATTCATTGGCTTGGCATGAATGTAAAATTGTCCCTAGGGTGTGTAGGGCAGTGTTAATGTGCGGGGATCGCTGGTTAGTGCGGACTTAGTGGGCCGAAGGTCCTGCTTCCGCGCTGTATCTCTAAACTAAACTAGACTAAATCAAGGGAAGGAATGGTTATAAATACAGATGAGGAGCTGAATGGGGATGTAAAATAATTTTCCAAAACTGGAGGAATAAACTAAATAATACAACGATATACGTTTTGGAATGGCTAAATCATGTCAACAGTTCTTTTAGAACTTGCATTCTTCTATCTTATGTAATTCCTGACTACTGGGCTTGTTTTGGTGGGGCTGTAAGTGTGGCAATTTGTCGCATAACTTTGATTTTGTCCATCATTTTCTTGTCAACGCTAGTGTGAGTTCTTTTAAATAAATAAAAAATGTAATACTTTGGGCTTGTATACACTGGAATTTAGAAGGATGAGGGGGGATCTTATTGAAACATATAAGATAATTAGGGGATTGGACACATTAGAGGCAGATAACATGTTCCCAATGTTGGGGGAGTCCAGAACAAGGGGCCACAGTTTAAGAATAAGGGGTAGGCCATTTAGAACGGAGATGAGGAAGAACTTTTTCAGTCAGAGGGTGGTGAAGGTGTGGAATTCTCTGCCTCAGAAGGCAGTGGAGGCCAGTTCGTTGGATGCTTTCAAGAGAGAGCTGGATAGAGCTCTTAAGGATAGCGGAGTGAGGGGGTATGGGGAGAAGGCAGGAACGGGGTACTGATTGAGAGTGATCAGCCATGATCGCATTGAATGGCGGTGCTGGCTCGAAGGGCTGAATGGCCTACTCCTGCACCTATTGTCTATTGTCTATTGTCTATTGTAAGCAGATGAATACTTCAAACAGATTTTCAACACCAGTTTAATCACTGTTGCAACTTACATCTTCATGACTATTTGTAGTTACTGTCTAACTCTGCTTCACAGTAACTCTTGTGAGGAGCATTCTTAATTTAACTGCAGGAATTTATGCGATTAAGCTTCCCTGAGTCAATAGTGCCAATATTTCTCTCTCAGCTGCCAAGCTTTGTACAGTCGATAAAAGATAATAAGATTAAACTTGTCGAACCAACCTGGCTTCACAAAATGCTGGAGTAACTCAGCAGGCCAGGCAGCATCTAGGAGAGAGGGAATGGGTGACGTTTCGGATCGAGACCCTTCTTCAGTCTGAAGCAGGGTCTCGACCCGAAACGTCACCCATTCCCTCTCTCCTAGATGCTGCCTGACCTGCTGAGTTACTCCAGCATTTTGTGACACCTTCGATTTGTACCAGCATCTGCAGTTATTTTCCTACAGAACCAACCTGGCTTGATCGGTTTAGGTAGTTCCATTTGATTTGGTTTGGTCACTTTAAGTAGTTTGACCTGACTTAGTTTGGACAATTTAGGTAGTAGTTTGACTTGATTTACGAAACTTACAGAATTCTTAAGGGGTTGGACAGGCTAGATGCAGGAAGATTGTTCCCGATGTTGGGGAAGTCCAGAACAAGGGGTCACAGTTTAAGGATAAGGGGGAAGTCTTTTAGGACCGAGATGAGAAAGTTTTGTTTCACACAGAGAGTGGTGAATCTGTGGAATTCTCTGCCACAGAAGGTAGTTGAGGCCAGTTCATTGGCTATATTTAAGAGGGAGTTAGATGTGGCCCTTGAGGCTAAAGGGATCAGGGGGAATGGAAATAAGGCAGGTACCGGATACTGAGTTGGATGATCAGCCATGATCATATTGAATGGTGGTGCATGCTCGAAGGGCCGAATGGCCTACTCCTGCACCTATTTTCTATGTTTCTATGTTTCTATGATTTAGTTCGGTCAGTTGAAGCTGTTTGACTTGTTCTGGCTCGGTTAGGCACGGTCAGTTGACCTTGTTTGGCACGGTCAGTGCAGCTGTTTAGCCTGGTTTGTCTCAGGCAGTTAAGGCTTTAGCTCAGCATCGTGTGGCAGATTGGTTCCATTAGCAGAATCACTTTAATTAAGCAAGTCGAGATGGTCCAGTCAAAAGAAGTGGCTTGGCTTGGTTAGTAAAGCTAGTCAGGCTCCGTTAGTAAAGCCAGCTTTACCTGCTCAGTGGAAGTTGCTCCATCTATAGTTTCAGCTTAGTTGTCAGAGGACTTGTGGGCTTGTGTCATTGACATATAAGAAATGTGCAGTACAATTGTATGGGAGAGTTTAAAAGACATAGAAAACAGGTGCAGGACTAGGCCATTCGGCCCTTTGAGCCGAATCAGTACCCCATTCCTGCTTTCTCCGCATATCCCTTGATTCCATTAGCCCTAAGAGCTAAATCTAACTCTCTCTTGAATGGGCCTCCACTGCCTTCTGTGGCAGAGAATTCCGCAGATTCACAACTCTCTGGGTGAGATTCATATTATAGACAATAGACAATAGGTGCAGGAGGAGGCCATTCGGCCCTTCGAGCCAGCACCGCCATTCAATGTGATCATGGCTGATCATTCTCAATCAGTACCCCGTTCCTGCCTTCTCCCCATACCCCCTGACTCTGCTATCCTTAAGAGCTCTATCTAGCTCTCGCTTGAATGCATTCAGAGAATTGGCCTCTACTGCCTTCTGAGGCAGAGAATTCCACAGATTCACAACTCTCTGACTGAAAAAGTTTTTCCTCATCTCAGTTCTAAATGGCCTACCCCTTATTCTTAAACTGTGGTCCCTTGTTCTGGACTCCCCCAACATTGGGAACATGTTTCCTGCCTCTAACGTGTCCAACCCCTTAATAATCTTTCGATAAGATTCCCTCTCATACTTCTAAATTCCAGTGTATACAAGCCTAGTCGCTCCAGTCTTTCAACATATGACAGTCCCGCCATTCCAACAAGAATATCCTTCCTCAAATTTGGAGACCAAAACTGCACACAGTACTCCAGGTGCGGTCTCACTAGGGCACAACTACAGAAGGACCTCTTTGCTCCTATACTCAACTCCTCTTGTTATGAAGGCCTACATTCCATTGGCTTTCTTCACTGCCTGCTGTACCTGCATGCTTCCTTTCAGTGACTGTCAGAGATGCCAACATGACACAGTCATTGAGGAAGTACACTTTGTTTTCCGTTACCTTGGATAAATTTTGCCTTTGGCCAAGTCTGAAGCAGTTTCACTTGAACGTTGTAGGGCCATCTGTCTGAGTGTTGGCCGAGAAAGCCTTCTCTTCCCCCTCGCTTGCTCCCCTTGGTTTTAAATTGATTTGGTTTCTTTGCTTTCCTCTCACTTTGTCTACTCTTGTTTCTCTTTCAGTTTCTTTGGCATGTATCAGTCGTGAGTGACCTCTGTACAGAGTCAGAAGATGTGCAGGAGGAAGCAAATGAGACCCAGACTCAGAATGTAACCAGGCCAGACTGAAAGATAACTCCAAATGTCAAAGGCTTGGTGCTGTTTCCGTATGACTAAATTCTGAATAGGATTTGAATAATAAAGGTATTTTTTTATTAATAAACCATGGAAGGGTGATTTTAAGAAAAATTGATGACTGTACTTTCAAATTAAGTAGAGGGACTTATCCTTTCGTGAAGTGACTGATTCATAGTTATGTACCCTGCTACATTACTCACATGACAGTCTTTTACGTATGAACTTGGAAAGTCAGTCTTACTTATTTGGCAATGTGTGAAACCACCCAAAAATTGCTGGATTAGTGGAGTTTTGTGCTAGGTTCTCAATCTTGAAATTGATTGTCACTTAATTTCACATCAGCGCCATTTAAAACAAAGCTAATAAAGGACTTTAATCCACTCATTTTATAGACAATAGACAATAGGTGCAGGAGTAGGCCATTCGGCCCTTCGAGCCAGCACCACCATTCAATGTGATCATGGATGATCATTCACAATCAGTACCCCGTTCCTGCCTTCTCCCCATACCCCCCTGACTCCGCTATCATTAAGAGCTCTATCTAGCTCGCTCTTGAAAGCATCCAGAGAATTGGCCTCCACTGCCTTCTGAGGCAGAGAATTCCACAGATTTACAACTCTCTGAGTGAAAAAGTTTGCTGTGAATTCAGTCAGGTTGAGAAGCTGGAAGAACCACATGTAACCATAAGCCCCTGGAATTTCTGTGTCATAGTTGTAAAATAAAAACCCATCCACTATTTTATTCACAATGTTAAGCACATCTAAACAAAGAGCAATTTATGGCAAGTAAGATGAAAAAAAAGCTCTCCTTTTAATGTACAACAGAAACAGTCAGCTTCATACTGATCTTTTGACTTCTGCCTTTCAACACAATCACAGTTCCTTTATGATCTTTCATTTCATGTTTCCAATAAACATTTATATGGCTTTAATTTCCTCAGTGCACATAAATTCCCAGCTGAGTTGTATTAATACTTTACTTAACCCATTATCATCTGTGTTTAAATGGTGTAGAATATGGAGGTGGCCTGGATTTTGCTGTGTGGGGCCTGTGATCGAGATACCCCGACCGCCATGCACCAACCTGCTTTGAATAAATACGGAAAGCACAAATTACTGGCTGAGTGTCCTGGGCCTAATTGGTAAGGCCCTGTGCAGTTCCAGGGCTTTGCATGTGTGCTGTGGACACACGGGGTGTCCGGAAGGAGCCCTTCCTGTGACGTTGCAGTGAAAACCTTTGAAACCTTATTCTTAATTGTTAACTGTATGTTTGTTAGTTAACTTAATTGTTAGTGACTAAATTGTTAACTGACCATCAGCCATGGTCAGCCATGACCGAGGAGGCCTAAGAAGAACTGTATGTTTGTGTTGCCATTTGTGAGCGGAGCACCAAGGCACATTCCTTGTATATGCACATACTTGGCCAATAAACTTATTCATTCATTCATTCATTCATTCATTCATTCATTCATTATGTTAAAGCATTCACTTTTGACATTCAAAATCTAGAATAAACTAAAATCACTAATATGTTAAAGTGATCGTTTACAAAAAGAAAAAATCAGGTAAAAATATTTCATTTTTAAACAACATCACTGGCATCTGGGAGGTGGAATGGGGCGAGAGGGGAAGGGGGGGAGGGGAAGGGGGGGAGGAGGGAGGGAGTGGGAGGAGGGAGTGGGAGGAGGGAGTGGGAGGAGGGAGGGAGGGGGGGAGAAGGGAGGGGGGGAGGAGAGGGTGCTGCACCAATGCAGGAGAGGTTTGGGCCCAACGGGTCCACTTGGTCTAGTAAATAAATAAAATTGTATGTCCATTTCTTTCTTCGTAGCTGTAAAATTACTATCAAAATACTTGGGATTCTGATTTCTATGCCAGCTTGATCGTGATGTGGGAGCCACAAAGAGGTTCCCCAGGACACGCCCTGGCCTGGGAATCCTACCAAGTTTCCATTTCATGCTGAGCCCAGCAGCAGAGCACATTGACAGATTTCCAGTCAAAGATCTGACAGCAAATTAGGATTGCTCATTCCCCATGCACGTGCACCAAAGTCGCAAACTTACGAGCAAAGTTCATTCCTATGTTGGATGGTGAATATGATACGGTTAGTGCACAAAATGCTGGAGTAACTCAGCGGGTCAGGCAGCATCTGAGGAGAGAAGGGATGGGTGACATTTCGGGTCGAGACAAGTCTAAATTTAGACTAAACTTAGTACAGATACATGATAAAGGGAATAACATGAATAACGTTTACTCAACAGTAATACCGATTTATCCAATTTCAGCTTCTCCCTCTCAAAGTGCAGGTTGAATTCTATCATATTATTTTCATTGCCTCCTCGGGATCCTTCACCTTAAACTCCCCAATGTGAGCTGCTCTAGGAAGCCATCTCTTAGGCATTCTACAAATTCCAGTTACCAATGAACTTGCATATTGAAATTGGGTTGAGGAGAGAGACCAGGTTTATGCCCTTGAGATGGAGGATCATTGCGATCATATAGATTGGCAGAGCAAACTCAAAGGGCCAAGTGGCCTATCCTTGTTCCTATTTTCTTTGTTTCCATCTTAAGTTGAAAATCTTCCTCTCATATACATAGTATAAGAAAATAACTGCAGATGCTGGTACAAATCGAAGGTATTTATTCACAAAATGCTGGAGTAACTCAGCAGGTCAGGCAGCATCTCAGGAGAGAAGGAATGGGTGACGTTTCGGGTCGAGACCCTTCTTCATATACATAGAGATATTTTGCAATTTTAAATGCAACATATGAATGCAAATTGTGATTTCATTCACACACTCCTCCACTTTAACCCTGTATGGAGAAATTACACAGCAATATCACACCTGCAAGCATCCTCATTTTGCCAAAGTAAATTTATCGGATGGGAAGTAGAAAAACATAGAGATTATGTATTCATTGAAGATCCCGAAGAAGGGTCTCGACCCGAAACGTCACCCATTCCTTCTCTCCTGAGATGCTGCCTGACCTGCTGAGTTTACTCCAGCATTTTATGAATAAATACCTTCGATTTGTACCAGCATCTGCAGTTATTTTCTTACACTACATGTATTCATTGAATGTAAGGTGTAAACAGGAGCCCCTCTGAGGGTATTTCCTGGCCATGCAGTGGTATCATTTCTGGAGACCATTATTTTATTCTTTCAACAAACTGACTTTAGTTTAATATAGAAACATAGAAAATAGGTGCAGGAGGAGGCCATTTGGCCCTACGAGCCAGCACCGCCATCCATTGTGATCATGGCTGATCGTCCCCAATCAGTAACCTGTGCCTGCCTTCTCCCCATATCCCTTGATTCCACTAGCCCCTCGAGCTCTATCTAACTCTCTTTTAAATTCATCCAGTGAATTGGCCTCCACTGCCCTCTGTGGCAGAGGATTCCACAAATTCACAACTCTCTGGGTGAAAATGTATCTTCTCACCTCAGTTTTAAATGGCCTCCCCTTTATTCTTAGACTGTGGCCCCTGGTTCTGGACTCCCCCAACATTGGGAACATTGTTCCTGCATCTAGCTTGTCCAGTCCTTTTATAATTTTATACGTCTCTATAAGATCCCCTCTTATCCTTCTAAACTCCAGTGAATAAAAGTCCAATCTTTCCAACCTTTTCTCATGTGACAGTGCCGCAAGCTCGGGGATCCAATGACACAAAATGCTGGAGTAACTCAGTGGCCAAGCACCATCTCTGGACAAAATGGATAGGTGACGTTTTGGATCGAGACCCTTCTTCAGACGTTTTTGACTTTAGTCATGGCTGATCTATCTCTCCCTCCTAACCCCGTTCTCCTGCCTTCTTCCCATAATCCCTCACATCCGCACTAATCACCTCGAGTTGAAACGTTGAAAAGGGTCGAGTAGAAGCGGCCTCGACTCGAAACGTCCCTCATTCCATCTCTCCAGAGATGCTGCCTGTCCCGCTGAGTTACTCCAGCACTGTGTGTCTATCTCCAGAGATATTGCCTGTCCCGCTGTGTTACTCCAGCATTTTGTGTCTATCTCCAGAGAAGCTGCCTGTCCTGCTAAGTCAGTCCAGCACTGTGTGTCTATCTCCAGAGATGCTGAGTGTCCCGCTGAGTTACTCCAGCATTGTGTGTCCATCTTTGTTATTTGTTCTCCAGTAGGCAGTAAGGGCAGATTAGGAAAAAGGGAAGTGCAACGAGACCTGGGTGTCCTTGTACACCAGTCACTGAAAGTAAACATGCAGGTGTAGCGACCATAGAGAATGGTCCTGGTCGTCGAACCCTCAGATTGGCCGGAAAGGTCACGTGTGGGCGCGACCATAGGGATTGGTCCAGAGAGCGACATCGCTGATTGGACAGCGATGTCATGTGCGCTTTTGGCGCCCGAAAAGAGTAGTTCAGAGAAGTCTTCGAAGAAGACAGTGAGTTTTTGATGGTTGTCCGTTACCTTGTTGTTTAACCTTTGTATTCGAATATTGCTTTCGCAATAAACTTCTTCTACAACGAACAAGTTTCCGGACTCGCCATATTGGTGACCCCGACGTGATCTGGACGATCACCGACCATGCAGGAACACGACGCCCCGTTGTTGGATGCTGCGCCTGGCACACCGGAGTTAAGCGCAGTAAGCGTTCACCTTCCGTCGTTTTGGACACATCAACCGCAATCTTGGTTTGTCCACACCGAAGCCCAGTTTCATTTAAGAAACATATCGGCCGACGCGACGAAGTATTACTATCTCGTCAGCGCTCTATCACCGGAGACGACCACACGCGTGATGCGGTTCATCGTTAATCCGCCTGCGGAAAGCAAGTACGAGGCAATGAAGACATTGTTACTACGAACCTTCGGGTTCCATAGGCACGATCGCGCTAAAAAACTTCTGCACCTACCGGATCTCGGAGATCGACTGCCGTTCGTTCTCATGGCCGAGATGATGATGCTAGCCGGTGAGCATACGGATTGCCTCATGTTCGAGCAGGCATTCCGAGAGAAGCTTCCCGAAGATGTCAGACTCCTGCTCACGGATTGTTCTTTTAAGGACCCCGAAGCATATGCAGAAAAAGCGGATGCGCTCATAGCGGCCAAATTGAAGGGAAGCGGTTCGATCAACAAGGTCTCGACATCAGTGACCACGCCACAGCGACATCAAGATGGCGCCGCGTCTCCCGCCAGTTCTCCAAAAGCCCGCCAAAAAGATCCGCACAAGCGCGGCTGGTGCTATTATCACCTACGATGGGGTAGAGAATCCCGCAACTGCCGCTCACCTTGTACTTTCGCGGGAAATGCCTCGGCCGATCGTACATAGGGGCAGTTGCGATTGGCCAGAACCGACGCCTCTATGTCCGAGATCGATTCACGGACACAGAATTTTTGGTGGACACGGGAGCCATTGTCAGTATAGTGCCGCCGACCGACCTTGAGACCAGATCGGGTAAGACAGGTCCTACCCTCATTGCGGTTAATGGCAGCCTCATTCGCACGTTCGGTACGCGGAAGATGTCCCTTGTGTTAGGCCTCCGCAATTACGAATGGCCATTCATCGTAGCAGACGTCAGACAAGCGATCCTAGGCGCAGATTTTCTCTGGGCCTTTTCACTGGTCCCTGATGTCCGCGGTAACGGCCTCTGACCCTCCGCCAGCGAGGAGCCCGTCGCTCCGACAATCGCCTCCCAGCTCAGCCCTACTGTCCAGGCCGTTGTCGCGGCCCCTGACTCGTATGCTGAGGTCCTGGCGGAGTTTCCAGAGCTGCTCATCCAGCGTTTTGACGCCCTTTCGGCCAAGCATGGCGTGGTCCACCACATTTGCACCGAGGGGCCTCCCGTTTTCGCTCGGGCCAGGAGACTACCGCCAGACAAACTGGTGGTGGTGCGGGCGGAATTCAGGAAAATGGAGGAAATGGGCATTGTCCGTCAGTCCGACAGCCCGTGGGCCTCGCCGTTGCATATGGTCTCCAAAGCATCTGGGGGGTGGAGACCATGTGGCGATTATCGGCGTCTCAATGCTGTCACCACGGCTGATCGCTACCCCATACCGCACCTGCAGGACTTTTCGTCTGGGCTGGAAGGGGCAGTGGTTTTCTCCAAGATCGATTTGGTGCGGGGATACCACCAAATTCCTGTGCGGCCGGAGGACATACAAAAACTGCCACGATCACTCCGTTCGGGTTGTTCGAATGGTTGCGCATGCCTTTCGGTTTAAAGAACGCGGCACAGGCTTTCCAGCGACTGATGGACCGTGTGGGTCGGGGTTTACCCTTTGTGTTTATTTATTTGGACGACATCCTGGTCGCCAGCCCCTCAGTGCAGGAACACCAGGTCCACTTGCGGACTGTGTTCCAGAGGCTCCAAGACCACGGGCTCATTATCCAACCCTCCAAGTGTCAATTCGGCCTTCCTTCTCTCGATTTTTTAGGGCACAGAATCACCCCTGCCGGCGCCACCCCTTTGCCCGCGAAGGTGGAGGCTATCCGGGCATTTCCCAGGCCCACCACAGTGAAAGGCCTGCAGGAGTTCATCGGTATGGTTAACTTCTACCATAGGTTCGTTCCAGCAGCTGCGCAGGTCATGCGCCCGCTCTTCCAGTGCCTTGCGGGTAAACCGGTAGAGTTGATATGGTCCCCGGCCGCAGAGTCGGCTTTTACAGCAGCTAAGGCAGCCTTGGCAGACGCCACCATGTTGGTCCACCCGAGCCCCTCCGCCCCCACGGCCCTGACGGTTGATGCGTCTGACGTGGCGGTGGGCGGGGTCTTGGAGCAGCAGGTCGGTGGCCTTTGGCAGCCTTTGGCGTTTTTCAGCCGGCAACTAAATTCGGCTGAGCTAAAGTATAGCGCATTTGACCGAGAGCTTCTGGCCCTCTATTTAGCTGTTCGTCATTTCAGGTATTTCCTTGAAGGTCGCCCATTCGTGGCCTTTACGGACCATAAACCATTAACATTTGCATTTTTCAAATTGTCTTACCCATGGTCGGCCCGCCAGCAGCGGCACCTGACTGCCATCTCCGAATTTACCACCGATGTCCGTCATGTCGCGGGTAAGCTTAATGCTGTTGCTGACGCCCTGTCTAGGCCTGCTTGTTCCCCCATTTCGGTGGTGGACTGCGAGGTGGATCCCCAGGAGCTTGCGGAGGCACAGCTTCTGGCGGATACCGCTTCGGCATACCAGTCCACCACTTCGGGGTTGAAGTTGGCTCAGTTAGCCTGCGGGTCGGAAGGCACAAAAGTCTGGTGCGATGTTTCCCTTCCCCGTCCCAGGCCAGTAGTGCCGCCCTCCCTTCAGCGCCGGGTTTTCGATGCCATTCACGGGCTGGCGCACCCGTCCATACGCTCCACCTCTGCGTTAGTAGCCGCTCGGTTTGTGTGGCATGGCCTGCGCAAACAGGTAGCTGGTTGGGCCCGTTCCTGCGTTCCCTGCCAGACCGCTAAAGTCCAGCGACATGTCCAGCCCCCTGTACAGGAGTTCGAGGTCCCAGCAGTTCGTTTTTTCCACATCCACGTGGATTTAGTCGGGCCCTTGCCTTCCTCCCGGGGCTACACCCATCTCCTCACGGTGGTGGATCGGTTCACCCGGTGGCCAGAGGCTTTCCCATTGTCTGATATCTTGGCAGCCTCTTGTGCCAGGACTTTGGCCCTCCATTGGGTAGCACGTTTCGGGGTCCTGGCAGTTATTACCACTGACAGGGGGCCGCAGTTCACTTCGTCCCTCTGGGCCGCGCTCGCAGAGCTGTACGGTTCCAAGTTACAACCCACTACTGCATACCACCCCCAGGCAAATGGACTTGTAGAGAGGTTCCACCGTCAACTTAAAGCGTCCCTCAGTGCGAGGCTTGAAGGCCCGGACTGGGTGGACCAACTCCCCTGGGTCCTTCTGGGCATCTGGACTGCTCCTAAGCAAGATCTCGGTACTTCGTCCGCGGAGCTAGTATATGGCTCGCCACTTAGAATACCCGGGGATTTGCTTCCGGACCCCCCCGACCAGCTGCCTCCAGTCCCATCAGTTTTAGCTTCGCTCCGGGCACGGGTAGGTTCCCTGGCCCCAGTTCCGACTTCACGTCATGGGTGTCCCATGGTACACGAACCACCTTCACTGAAGGACTGTGAGTTTGTGTTTTTGCGAAAAGATTCCCATCGTGCCCCACTGCAGAAGGTCTACTAAGGGCCGTTCCGGGTTTTGCGTAAGGGGACGGCTACTGTAGATCAGTGCATGTTCCCTTAACATAATGACCTCACCAATACTAACCACTCCCCATTGTCTCTTGTATAATTGTAGCTTCCCCACCTCCAGCTCGCTCTCTAGTTCCAGTGATGACCACGGACAGCTAGGGCATAACTTGTGTAGTGAAATTAATAAACAATATCCAGTAAAAGACTCTGTGTGCAAAGGACGTCTCTTTACATGGTGTCAGAGCGGTAGACTTGCGTCTCCTGTTTATCGGGTTTTTATTTTTAGCATTTGTTCGTCCCAGTTGTGTCCCATCCTTCCACTTTGCCATGGCTCCCTCGTGTCGTCGTCCGGACACGCTTGTTTTTGATGAGGACATAGTGCACCGCTGGACTGTCTTCCAGCGGGACTACGAGCACTATATAGCGATTGCCCATCCTGATGCAACTGCTGCGATAAAAGCTCACCTGCTCCTCAACCTGGCTGGTCCGGAGGCAATGGAACGCTATGCGTCGTTCGAATTCGTCCCTCCGGAGGACCGCAACGACCCGGTATGTCTCATGGCTAAGTTCACTGCCCTGTGCGATATACCCACCAATAACATTATCGAACGTTTCAACTTTTTCTCGCGGCGTCAGACTCCAGGGGAGCACGTTGACGCCTTCATTGCATCTTTAAGACATATGGCTCGGCGGTGCCGCCTTCAAACGATTACACCCGACGAGATGATCAGGGACGTCCTGGTCAACGGTCTCCTAAACTCTAAGCTGCGGGATGAGCTCCTGATGAAGCCTGACCTGTCGCTAAAGGACGCCATACATGCCGCACGCATGGCCTCTGCTGTTGGCTCAGTATCTCGGCCGGCGCCCCAGGACATAAATTTCACCGGCCGCCGGCGATTGAATGACCCGCAGACCAGGGTCACCCCCTCCGCGCCCACTATGGTCACCCCTCGCAGATGCCCAAACTGCAACTTCTCGTCACACAGGTATAACGTTTGCCCAGCGCAGGGCAAAACTTGTAATTCCTGCGGGAGGCAGAACCATTTTTCTGCAGCTTGTCGTTCTCGTGGGAGACCTGTCCCTGCTCCTAGAGGGAGTCTAAACAACCTTGCGACCGATGATAGCGCAACCGGTTCCCGGTACCAACATGAGGAACTCCATGGCTCAGATACGACTTCCTCCCATGGAGACTCTATGCTGTTTTCGCTTTTGGGTGCACCTGCATTGATAACGGATCCATCCGTGCATGTTACAGTCAATGGACACTCCTTCCCTGCCAAGGTCGATACTGGGGCTTTTGCAAATGTTATGTCTGTGGGCCTCTTCGAGCAGATAAGCTCGGGGGATAGGGTTACTCCTGACAACTCCCGCCTCCATGCCTATGGGGGAGGCGTTCTGATTGCCGTGGGAAAGGCAACGGTTATCTGTACTGTTCTGGAGACCTCTCGGCCCCTCACGTTCCTCCTGCTAGCATCTGACAACGTCACCCTGCTGGGCGCCCGTGCATGCCAGGACTTTGGTTTGGTCTCATTCCACCGCGACATCCACCTGGTGCAGGCCCCCATGGACCCCCTGATCGAGTACCCTGACCGATTTGATGACGTCCTGGGGAAGCTGCCCTGTGCCTACAAGATCGTTGTGGACCCGGGGGTCGACCCAGTGGTCAGACCGGCCCACCGTGTGTCTTTTGCCATGAAGGGCCGCGTGGAGTCCACACTACGTGGCATGGTGGACATGGGCATCCTCAAGGAGGTGAGTGCCCCCACCCAGTGGGTCTCCACCATGGTGGTCGCTGCCAAGAAGGACGCGAGCGAGATCAGGATCTGCATCAACCCCAAGGACCTGAACCTGGCTATTAAACGCCCGCACTACCCCATGCGGACGGTGGAGGACGTCGCGGCACAGGTCGGTCCAGCCACAGTTTTCTCGGTCCTGGATGCCAAGAGCTCCTTTTGGCAGATCCCGCTGGATGCACGTTCCTCCTTCCTGACCACCTTCAGCACACCGTTCGGCAGGTTCCGTTTCCTCCGCATGCCTTTTGGGATCAACTCGGCAAGCGAGGTTTTTCAGCGTACGATGGAGCAGCTGTTTGCTGGGTTGCCGTGCGCCATCATTGTGGATGACATCCTGGTGTACGGGAGGGACGTCGCTGAGCATGACCGACACCTCCGCCAAGTCCTGGACAAGGCTCGTGAGATCAATCTCAAGCTTAATCGAAGGAAGTGTCGGTTCCGCGTTGAGGAAGTCACCTACGTCGGCCACGTTTTCACGGCGGGGGGCCTGAAGCCAGACCCCGAGAAGACGGCGGCGATCACCGAAATGCCCGCTCCCACTGACGTGCCCGGCCTGCAGCGCTTCCTGGGCATGGTCAACTACTTGGGTAAGTTCATACCCGACCTCAGCGAACTGAGTGCCCCCCTGAGGGAGCTGACCAAGAAGGACAATGCCTGGGTCTGGCTCCCGCACCACCAATCGGCCTTCGTGGCCCTGAGGTCCAGACTCGCACGGACCCCCACTTTGCAGTTCTTCGACCTGAACAGGCCAATCGTCCTCACCTGCGATGCATCTCGGTTCGGCCTTGGTGCTGCCTGCCTGCAGCTCTACGACGACCGACAGCTGCCCGTCTCCTATGCCTCTCGCACAATGACCCCTGCTGAACAGCGCTACGCCCAAATTGAAAAGGAGCTCCTTGCCGTGGTGTTCGCGTGCTCCAAATTCAGAGACTACGTTCTGGGAAAAACTTTCACCATCGAAACTGACCACCAGCCGCTGGTCTCTATTTTAAACAAGCCCATCCACGCAGCCTCGTCCCGCTTGCAGCGAATGATGCTGCAGCTGCAGCGTTTTACATTCGAAATCGTGTACCGCAAAGGCAAGGAGATGTTCGTGGCAGACACTTTGTCCCGTGCCCCACTACCTTCCATTTCCCGCCATCCGTACGAATCGGCTGACCTGATGGTGTTGAACGTCAACATCGTTCCATCTTGGCAGATGCAGTCCCTGGTCACACACACTGCCGCTGATCCGAACCTTCAACAGCTTGCGGGCGTCATCCGCCGTGGCTGGCCTGAACGACGGTCTTCCCTGCCGGCTGGTGCCGTGCCCTACTTCCTGGTTCGGAATGAACTGGTGCTGCACGCGGGCGTGGTGGTGAAGGGTCACAAGGTTGTGGTGCCGGCTGCGCTGCGAGATCACTACTTCCAGACTGCCCACAACGGACACCCAGGGGTGGAGGCCACGTTATCCCAGGCCCAAGCACAGTTTTACTGGCCTGGCATGGTCAAGGACATCCGGGACAGGGTCTCCGCCTGCGCTGCCTGCAACAGCCTATTACCTCATCAGCAGCGCCAGCCTCTCCTGCAGCAGCCGGCTCCCGAGTTGCCGTGGATGGCTGTTGCCGCCGATATTTTCGAGTGGCGTGGCAAACACTACCTGGTCCTGGTGGACTCCTACTCCAGCTGGTTCGAGGTGGACCTGCTGCCGTCCCTCACGTCTGCTGCCGTCATCGGGAAGCTTCGCCGCCACTTCTCTACCTTTGGTTCCCCGGCATCCCTCCAGTCCGACAACGGCAGCCAGTTTACCAGCGCGGAGTTTGCTGCTTTCGCCACCCGGTGGAACTTTCGCCACATCACCAGCAGCCCCGAGTACCCGCAAAGCAATGGACTTGCAGAGCGCGCTGTCCGCAGCGCTAAGGAACTGATGGAACGTTGCCGGCTTGACAGTTCGGACTTGTACCTTGCCCTCCTCAACCTCCGCAACATCTCCCGGGACCCCGCGCTCGGTTCCCCTGCCCAGCGCCTCATGTCCCGCACCACTAGACCCCCTATCCCCGTCTCCCAGCAATCCCTGCAACCCACGGCTCGGAGCCCTGCCGCTGTCAGGGAGCGCTTCACTGAAAAGCAGCTCATTCAGAAGCGCTCCTTTGACAAATCGTCCCGTCCCCTTCCACCTCTGTTCGCTGGCCAGGTTGTCCGGATGGAGTCCACCTCCGGTCACCACCGGCTGGCCGTGGTCGTCGGCAATGCTGACTCTCCACGGTCGTACCTGGTCAACTACGAGGGCACCGTGTACCGTCGTACCCGCCAGCACCTGATGCTGGTAAACGAGCCTGCACCGCCTCCCGCGGTCCCGTATTCACCTCCCGTCCAGTCCCCGGTGCCTGATGTGCCTCCTGCTCCGGTACATCCGCAGTCGCCCCAGCCCCCTTCCCCTCCCTCGCCTGCGCGTGTATCGCTTCCCAGTCCTCCTCCTTCCCCTGGTTCCCCAGCCTCTGTACCCGCACCCGTCCATGCTGTTCCTTCGACCGGAGGGGATGGTGGGTTGCGCACCCGCTCTGGGAGAGTGGTCAGGCCGCCTGTCCGGTACGGTGTGTACGAGTAGTCTGTGTTGTGCTGCATTCTATCTGCTCCCTGCTTGTAGTTTGAGCCTAGCGCATGAGCCGTGGTCACTTTTGTTTCCAAGAGGAAGGATGTAGATCAGTGCATGTTCCTTTAACATAATGACCTCACCAATACTAACCACTCCCCATTGTCTCTTGTATAATTGTAGCTTCCCCACCTCCAGCTCGCTCTCTAGTTCCAGTGATGACCACGGACAGCTAGGGCATAACTTGTGTAGTGAAATTAATAAACAATATCCAGTAAAAGACTCTGTCTGCAAAGGACGTCTCTTTACAGCTACCTTCACCTTAGACGTGGGCGGCAGGAGTGAGCTCGTCTCGGTGTCCAGGCTGAAACCTGCACACTTGGATCCGGACCAACCAGTCCTGGTCGGCCAACCACCTAGGAGAGGCCGGCCTCCAACAGTCCCGATCAGTCCAGAACCCCCCGCTCAGGCTGTTCCACCAAGCATGGAATCCCAGGCTCCTGTGGTTCAGGCTGCTCCTCTCCTTACTCGTTCTGGTCGCGAAATCCGGCTCCCTACTAGGTTCCGTACCTCGGGTTCTGGGGGGGGTCATGTAGCGACCATAGAGAATGGTCCTGGTCGTCGAACCCTCAGATTGGCCGGAAAGGTCACGTGTGGGCGCGACCATAGGGATTGGTCCAGAGAGCAACATCGCTGATTGGACAGCGATGTCATGTGCGCTTTTGGCGCCCGAAAAGAGTAGTTCAGAGAAGTCTTCGAAGAAGACAGTGAGTTTTTGATGGTTGTCCGTTACCTTGTTGTTTAACCTTTGTATTCGAATATTGCTTTCGCAATGAACTTCTTCTACAACGAACAAGTTTCCGGACTCGCCATACAGGTACAGCAGGCAGTGAAGAAAGCTAATGGCATGTTGGCCTTCATAACGAGAGGACTTGAGTATAGGAGTAAAGAGATCCTTCTGCAGTTGTACAGGGCCCTGGTGAGACCACATCTGGAGTATTGTGTGCAGTTTTGGTCTCCCAATTTGAAGAAGGACATCCTTGCTATTGAGGCAGTGCAGCATGGGTTTACGAGGCTAATGGCAGGGCTGTCATATGAGGAAAGATTGGAAAGAATGGGCTTGTATTCACTGGAATTTAGAAGGATGAGAGGGGATCTTATAGAAACGAATACAATTATAAAAGGACTGGACAAGATAGATGCAGGAAAAATGTTCCCAATGTTGGCGGAGTCCAGAACCAGGGGCCACAGTCAAGAATAAAGGGGAGGCCATTTAAAACTGAGACGAGAAAAAAATAATTCACCCAGAGAGTTGTGAATTTGCGGAATTCTCTGCCACAGAAGGCAGTGGAGGCCGATTCACTGGATGAATTTAAAAGAGAGTTAGATAGAGCTCTAGGGGCTAGTGCAATCAAGGGACAAGGGGAGAAGGCAGGCAGGGGTTACTGATTGTGGATGATCAGCCATGATCACAATGAATGGCAGTGCTGGCTCGAAAGGCCAAATGGCCTCCTCCTGCACCTATTTTCTATGTGTCTATGTTTCTGTGACCGCGTGGAGGCTTTACTGATGTGCATGCTACTGAATGGGACACAGGGAGAGAGAAAGATGCACAGTGAGCATCTGTTTTACACGTCTCTTACAAACTGGTTGGGTAGCGGACAATGGTTGAGATCAGAAAATAAAATTGTCATTTGCCATCCTGGTTCTGAAACTGTGTAAAGCCAACATCAACGAGGGAGATTTATTCACAAAATGCTGGAGTAACTCAGCAGGTCAGGCAGCATCTCGGGAGAGAAGGAATGGGTGACGTTTCGGGTCTGAAGAAGGGTCTCGACCCGAAACGTCACCCATTCCTTCTCTCCCGAGATGCTGCCTGACCTGCTGAGTTACTCCAGCATTTTGTGAATAAATTGATTTGTACCAGCATCTGCAGTTATTTTCTTATATCAACGAGGGAGATATAAGACGAATCAAATGGAAAAAATAAAGTAATCAAAATCATGCAATCCATCGAGTGGTACAGTGTGGAAACAGGCCCTTCGGCCCAACCTGCCCACACCGGCCAACATGGACCCAGCTGCATTAGTCCCAGCTGCCCGCGTTTGGTCCTTACCCCATCAAACCTGTTTTATCCATGTACCCTGTCCTATCCAAAGGAAAGCAAAATTTAAAAAAGACAGATGCAAAGCTGTGTGAGCAAAGATTTCTTAGAAATCTCAAGTTCATTCAAATAATTCTTACCAATTGTGAACATCCAGTAATCAAGATGATCAATCTATGATGCCATCAAATGGAGAAGTCGGGACGTAAATTGGGAAGTACAAAAAAGGAAGAGGTTTGACTTAAACTGACTCATGCCAACTGGTATGCATGTATGTATGTATGTATGAATGACTGCTGTGCTGTAAGGTTTTCCACACTAAGTCATGACGTAGTATACTGGGAAACATAAGATAAAATAAACAGTAAATTAAAATACCATTCACCCGAGTGCTTCTGTTGTCGTGCGGACATTACTGAGAAATGTGTCAGCTGGTTGACATTTTAACAGTTAGTAATATAAATATTCCCAGTTTTATTTTCAGGAAAGACTGCTTTATCATTGCTGCCCAGCAATTGTGGCTTAACCACATCCTTAGGATGCAGTCAGTCTGTTTATTGATAGACTGACTCCATTATGAACATAACATATGGTTTCACCACAGACTACAATAGTTAACATTCACATTGTAATATTGACTGAATAAAGCAAATCTTTCTTTTAATTACTTCTTATGCGTGGGAAAAAAACCTGCAGATGCTGGTTTAAATCGAAGGTAGACACAAAATGCTGGAGTAACTCAGCGGGTCAGGCAGCATCTCGGGAGAGAAAGAATGGGTGACGTTTCGGGTCGAGACCCTTCTTCAGGTGACGTTTCAGGTTTGCTGTCATCAATGCCGTTTTGCTTGGTTTGATTAGCTAAACAAATGCACAAAGGTCTTTGAGAGGCCTCATATTTAATCAGAACACTACATTTGGGACAGGAAAAGCATTACAGGGATGTAATGCTGATGCTTCGTAAGGCACTGGGCGGACCGCATTTGGAGTATTGCGAGCAGTTTTGGGCCCCATATCTGAGGAAGGTTGTGCTGGCTTTAGAGAGGGTCCAGAGGCAGTTTACAACAAAGATACTAGAGGAGCAAGAGAGACCCTCTCGACCCGAAAAACCGTAGTACGTCACGGCGCCATTTTAGTAGGCAGAAACTTGCAGAAACATTTAAAAAGAAAAATAACAAAAATGCGTCAATTGATAGATGAGATGTATTCTGCATTTTAATGGTATCATCACACATACTGCTCCCCCAAAACACTGATTACACTGCGAGAGGCATAGCGAACGGCGGGTTTTGCCTACTAAAATGGCGGCCGTTACGCTCCTTTGCGTACTACACTTCAGTGCGGGCGATTTCAACGGAGTGGTCCATCTTGTCCCTCTAGTATCTTTGGTTTACAAGCATGATCCCAGGAATGATTGGGTGAACATATGATGAGTGTACTCGCTGGAGTTTAGAAGGATGAGGGGGGACCTCATGGAAACGTACCAAATAGTGAAAGGCCTGGATTAAGTGAATGTGGAGAGGATGCTTCCACGAGCGGGCGAGTCTAGGACCAGAGGCCATAGCCTAAGAATAAAAGGACGCAAGTTTGGAAAGGAGACGAGGAGTAATCTCTTTAGTCAGAGGGTGGTGAATCTGTGGAATTCATTACCACAAACGGCTGTGAAGTCTGAAGAAGGGTCTCGACCCGAAACGTCACCCATTCCTTCTATCCTGAGATGCTGCCTGTCCTGCTGAGTTACTCCAGCATGTTGTGTCTATCTTTGGTGTAAACCAGCATATGCGGTTCCTTCCTGTACATATCTCATATTTTGCTTGATATGTCTCCAAAGGATATGCACTAGCTTTTCAATTAGAGTCAGACAAAATGGACCAAGGACTTGAAAGCGGAGGAGTTGTCGCTCAGAGTGGTAAGGTGCAGGGTGCAGCAAAGTAACTGTGTGAACCGGATTGGAGGTTTCAATGGGGTGCGACATGCTTTCAGCGCAAATCTTAAAAGCAGTTCCACATCTGGCTTTATTGTGCAGTTTAGTTTATTGCCACGTGTACTGAGGCCCTGACTACAGGAGCAAGATGAACCACTCCGTGGAAATCTCCCGTACTGAAGTGTAGTACGCAAAGGAGCATAACATCCGCCATTTTAGTAGGCAAAACCCACTGTTTGCTATGCCTCTCTCGCGCAGTGTAGTCAGTGTTTTGGGGGAACAGTATGTGTGATGATACCATAAAAATGCAGAATATATCTCATCTATCAATTCACAGATTTTTGTTATTTTTCTTTAAAAATATTTCTGCAAGTTTCTGCCGACTAAAATGGCGCCGTGACATACTACGGTTTTTAGGGCCGAGTGGTCTATCTTGTTCCTCTAGTATCTTTGGGTAAAACGGACGGAGGACAGCTTCAACACTCGTGAATTATCTTTTCAGATATTAATCAATCCAAGGATTATCAAATGATTGGTAACTGCAGAAAGGATCGTCATGTGTAGGAAGGAACTGCAGATGCTGGTTTGTACCAAAGATAGACACAAAATGCTGGAGTAACACAGCGGGACAGGCAGCATCTCTGGATAGAAGGAATGGGTGACATTTCGGGTCAAGACCCTTGTTCGGACTGAGAGTCAGAGAAGAAGGAAACGAGAGATATAGAAGGGTAAGGTGTGAAAACGAGAGATCAAAGGTGACGAAGGTTAAGGAAAATGTGGAATAGATAATTGTTAGCTTGGGGAGCGTACAATCCAGCGGTATGAATATTGACTTCTCGAACTTCAAGTAACCCTTGCTTTCCCTCTCTCTCCATCCCTCCCCCTTCCTAGTTCTTTGACCAGTCTGACTGTCCTTCTGATTACTTTACATTGTCTGCCTCGCTGTCATCTTACCTTAGCTAACAATGATCTATTCTACATGTTCCACGATCCTCATCCACTTTGATCTCTCATGTTCACCCTTCCATACCTCGTGATTCCCTCTCCCCGACTCTCAGTCGGAAGAAGGGTTTCGACCCGAAACGTCACCTGCTCCTTCTCCCCAGAGATGCTGCCTGTCCCGCTGAGTTACTCCGGCATTTTGTGTCTATCTTCAATGGAATTGTCATGTTGGCAACGAATCAAAACTTAACTTTGCACTTGATCAAGAGCTGCAGGAGGGCAATGTTATCCTGAGGCAACAAAAGACCAGCTGTAGAAAATGGAGATGTTTGTGGGATTAAAATGTTTAACATTGTGGTTGCTGCATGTACATCACTCGTAAACTAAAACTGAAGTTGATCTTCAGAATGTCCACAGAAATGCTACTAAGTTCATTGAATAAAGTCATTGTCATGGTTATTTGGCAGAATTAAAGAGCTTGAGTACAGTTACAGTAGCAGTCTCTCACAGATATATCATAACCAAAATGAGAAGGGTTGAAATAATAATGTCCGTTGGACAGAGAAGACAGAGACACTATAGAGGAAAGCTATTTAAGCCCCTGTCCCACTTAGGCAATTTTTTTAGGCGCCTACAGGCGACTAGGCTGTCGCCACACGGTCGCCGGGGTGTCACCTGTACGGTCGTGAGTCGTCTCCAAAGAGTCGTAGCGCTTTTCCGGCCGCCGCTGGATTTTGAAATTTAAAACAAATGTCGGCGACTGTTGGTTTGACGCCAATGATCGTAGCTTGACATCTCCTGACGTAGGTGCTGTCGTAGGTTGTCGCCAGGTGACGTTGGTTGTTGCCGGTGCTGACTTTGTTGAATTCCATTGGCGACTACCTACGTCAACCGGCGACAGGTACCGGCCTCAAAACCGGAGGCCAAAATGACGTGCATTGTCTTCAGTTGTCGCCGACAGGGTCGCAGCTTGTCGCGGGTCGACGTAGGTTGACTTCGGTTGTCGTAGGTTGCCGCCTGTGTGGTCGTAGGTTGTCGTGGGTGCGGACGTCCTAAGTCGCGACGATTGGGTTGTCGGTAGCTTGCCGTAGCTTGACGTCGACTAGGTGCTAGGTTGTTGTACCTTGTGGTAGACATTGTCGTGGGGGGGGTCCAGTCGCCGTTTTTTTGGGGAACTGCTACGACTATTGCAGTCGCCGGCAGTCGCCTAATAAAACGCCTAAGTGGGACAGGCCTCTTAGTCTCCCCGCTTTTCCACTAGAAAAGTACGGCACGGTGGTGCAGTGGTAGAGTTGCTGCCTTACAGCGAATGCAGCGCCGGAGACTCAGGTTCGATCCTGACTACGGGCGCCGTCTGTACGGAGTTTGTACGTTCTCCCCGTGACCTGCGTGGGTTTTCTCTGAGATCTTCGGTTTCCTCCCACATTCGAAAGACGTACCAGGTATGTAAGTTAATTGGCTGGGCAAATGTAAAAATTGTCCCTAGTTGGTGTAGGATAATGTTAGTTTGTGGGGATCGCTGGGCGGCGCGGACCCGGTGGGCCGAAGGGCCTGTTTCTGCGCTGTATCTCTAAATCTAAAAATCTAAAAACAAAACCTTATCTTGCTCTTTCCTGTCCTGTAGCTCTGAAATCGAATAATTATGAATCTTTGCACTTAGATCATGTCAATCAAGAGGTATTAATTGCAGATAGACACAAAAAAATTGGAGTAACTCTGCAAGTCAGGCAGCATCTCTGGAGAAAAGGAATAGATGACGTTTCGGGCCGAGACCCTTCTTCAGACTGAGAGTCAGTGGAGTGCATCCATTGTTTGGACACAAATCGAGAAGAGTTTTATGTGTGAAGAGAGTTTCAATGCACAACAAAGAGAAATGAACTTCCGATAAAAATCGGTAGGAAAATTGCTGTAGAAAATATTTTGCATTCCTAACATTCAGCATGGAGATGGACTCCATCCATTATAAACTAATCTCAAAAGATGCAGAGTAAAATGGCATCTTGGCTGAACACATTAACAGCACCTGAAGGTCGAGCGTGAGTAGAATAACAAGCTGTTTTATTCAAATGAAATCAAGCTGCCAAAGTTATTTAGTGCATGTTGGTGTACCTAGCAGGGAGCTTTTCAGTAGGAAAGATCAATCTGAAAGTAAAGAAAGTTATTTTAACTTGGAACAGCACTGAAAATTCAGGTCTTGGCTCCAATCTTAAAACAGACAAGTGCTGTGCTGTGCAAACTGACAACAGCATGGTGAGCTGAAACATCCCAGCAGCTCGCTGATGGAGAAGAGGTGTGCAGATGAGAGAAGTAAAACCCCTGTCCCACTTAGGCGACTTTTTAGGCGACTACAGGCGACTAGGCCGTCGCCACACGGTCGCCGGGGTGTCGCCTGTACGGCCGTGAGTCGTCTCCAAAGAGTCGTAGCGTTTTTCTGGTCGCCATTTTGAAATGTTTAAAAATTTT